>NC_086112.1:10492920-11092920 GCF_963921235.1 Mobula hypostoma | reverse complement strand
TGTCACCATAAACTTGGAGAGGAAACGAACAACCCCTAAATGTAGTGAGGTTTAGCAATGCACTGAAGCTAGATAATGCACAATGCTGCTGTTACAGTTCTGATAGATGCTGGAAATCCAGAGCAACACACAGAGAAAATACTCGAGGAACTCAGCTGGTCAGGCAGCATCCAGGGATTCCCAGCAAAGAGTCCCTGGACCCCCCGGTTCATGGCAAGGCGCCATGGCATAAAAAAAGGTTGGGTACCCCTAATTCTAAACGCTGCCGATGATCGAGTACATTGGCCTCATAAATCCAAGTACTGAATACAGGAGTTGAGTTGTGTATTTGCTGTTTCAATAATATTTGAGTAATCTTGTATGTATATTGTTTATTTAACTTTCTTCTTTGTTTAAATAATTAGTTGCAGGTTATATATAAAAATATGTTAATTACATACGTCATCATGCTACCAGATGATATATGCACGCCTCACTTAAAGTAAAGATGAAGCCAGAGCTGCACTCCCAGACTCCCCTGTTTTTCTTTGAATTAATTTAATGGTTTGAAGTCAGTTGGGATGTTATGTTGAAGTTGGGTAAGGTGTTGGTGAGGCCAAATTCAGAGTACTGTGTCCAGTTCTGGTCATTTGCTTACAGAAATGATATAACTAGGATTGAAAGAGTACAGAGAAAACTTACAGCGATGTTGCAGGAACTTTAAGAGCTGAATGAAAGTGAAAGGTTGAATAGATTAGGATATTATTCCCTCGTGTGTTGGAAAACAAGGGGTGATTTGATAGAGGTATACAAAATTATGAGGGTATAGACAAGGTAAGTGCAAGTTGACTTCTTCCCCTCAGGTTGGGTGAGACTAGAACTAGAGGTCATGGGTTAAGGTGACCGTGGGGGACAAACTTCTTCACTCAGAGGGTGGTGGGAGTGTTGGATGAGCTACCAGTGAAAATGGTGGATGTAGGTTTGATTTTGATTAAGAGAAATGTGGGTCAATACATAGATGGGAGAGGTATGGAACGCTATGGTCCACATGCATTTTGATGGGCAGAGACAGATAAATAGGTCAGCACGGACTAGATAGACTGAAGGGCAGGTACCTATGCTATAGTGCTCTATGACCCCATGACACTATCAGGTTTATCAGAAACTAATTTAGACAGGCATTAAAATCTAATCATTCGCAAGATTTCTGGAAGTGGAAGGGCACTTTCTCAGTTCCAAGGCTGATATGTTGTTTTCTCATAAGACAGAATGCAGGAGCCCACACAGGCATGGCACACAGATGGGTGGTACGGGAGCATAGTGGGTAGCGTAACACTATCTCAGCGCCAGCAATCAGGGGTCAATTCCTGCTGCTGTCTGTAAGGAGTCTATATGTTCTCCCCATGTCTGCATGGGTTTCCTCCGGGTGCTCCAGTTTCCTCCCATGTTCCAAAGTTGTGGGCTTGCTACGTTGACGCCGGAGGTTGGCGGCACTTGCAGGTTGCCCCCGGCGTATATCTGGACTGTGTTAGTCATTGACGCAAAGGGCGCATTTCACTGTATGTTTTGATGTACATGTGACAAATAAGGCTAATCTTTCTTTCATTGAGAACAATCAGCCGGAGCACACTGATGGATTAAAAGGACCTGCCAGCTGCAGGAAGGGGAGGAGGCTGAGAAGAAAAAGCAGATTCGTAAATTTCCAATGAAAAAAAGAAATTTATTTGCCATTACACAAATGAATTTCAATCAATACTTTATATCCCCAGAGTAAGGTTCTGTCGTTATTCCCTGCTTCCTTTCACAAGCACAGATCTGTGTTAACCTTACATGCTGCATTACTCTATCCCTGAGCAATTCCCTTCCTGAACATGGAACGTCTGGGGCCTGGAAATCATCATTGCGGTCAATCATCTATTTAATTAACCTAATAAATAGTTATCAGGCGTTTTAATCTGAAGAAACGTCAACCCATCTGTCAACTTTTAAGCCTGCAGGAATGTTTGCACCAGCCAACTGTTATCCGTGTAAATAAATCAGCTTCCGAGACAGAGGGAAGTCAACACTTAAAGTAACATCTGGGTCGTGAAGTTGGTGAGGAGAATGCTAAACATGTACACAATATTTTTAATGGGTTTGATGTACAACCAGTGTAAAGACTGAGCTCATTCTGGCTCCTCCTTTCCAAAATTGAAGCAGGGTCTCGGCCCGAAGTGTCAATAGAGGTTTATTCCTCTCCATAGATGCTGTCTGACCTGCTGACATGAAGAACTCATGTTCTCAGTACTATTTGCTTATTTATGTTCCTGTCTTTCTTTCTAACTATCTATGTATTTACTTAGATTATATTTTCACAGTTTGTCTTCTTGTGCAAATTGTTTGCTTGTTAGTCTTTGTGAGCGGTTTTTCTTTGATTCTATTGTACTTCTTCATTCTACAATGAATGCCTGCAAGAAAATGATGACACCTACATACTTTGAAGATACATTTACTTTCAATTTTGAACTTTGAGTCCTTCCAGCAGTTTGTATATATGTTGCTCATCTCTCTCCTCTGATGTCTGGACATTGAGGCCCGTTGGTCAGAGCCGAGTCTGTGAACCCCCGCGAGTTCACTGGGCAGATCGAAGCTCTGTGTGCACATCGAGTCTGAGTCTGCTGGCGGCTCGAGCTGAAGCTCTGTCCTGGGGTTAAAGGACTGTGTATGTGGTGGGTGGGATGGAGGAACAGGACTTGCTTCACTGTTGTTGTTTCGTTGCTTGTTGTGTTCTGTGTTGTTTTGCCAAGCATTGTGGGCTTGCTATGTTGCCACTGGAATGTGTAGTGACACTTGCGGGCTGCCTCCAGCACACCCCTAGATTGTAATGGTTGTTAATGCAAACGTGCATTTCACCTCACATTTCGATGTACGAACACATGATAAGTCAGTCTGAATCTGAACCTGAAGTCATTGTAAAGGCGTGAAAAATACAAAATGGTGAATTTAAATAAAACAAAATAGTATCCACCACAACTCTGGGACAGACAGGCCACAGTATGATAGTTATAAAACATTTTGAAGTATTATTCCTAGAATATTCCATAGCTGTGCCTAACAGGCTCATGATATTTTCTATTTTGATGGGTTATTAACGGAGGGGGATTGCTCTGTCTAGGATATTTAATTGAGATTGAAATGGGCTGAATGGTTTCCTGTGGGCTGTCCCAGTACAATCTTGGGTGTGTTGGCTGATAACGCGAACAACATATTTTGCTGTACGTTTCGATGTACATGTGACAAATCTTGATTAGGTAATCAATGCAAGGTTACATAAAAAATACAAAAGAAATCTATCCTTACAACATGTTGAATTCTACAGGTCCTGCTGACTAAGCATGTAACCGGGTGACCGTCGGATCTTATTCAGTATTGTTAAAAGTGTACTTAGGCATCCATCTGGGTAATGCTAGAATAGTTGTCTGTGCCTTTAAGGGAGACGGTGATGTCATTACGCACGTGCGGGATAGTGGGGAGACCATTTTGTTTTCTGCTGAAGATGCTGTTGGGGCATTGGAATTAAGTTCCTCCCTGAGACTGGGCATGGTGAGGAAAGGAGAGCATTAATTGAAGAATGTTATGATGAGGTTGTATAAGGCATTGGTGAGGCCGAATCTGGAGTATTGTGTTCAGTTTTGGTCACCAAATTACAAGAAGGATATAAATAAGGTTGAAAGAGTGCAGAGAAGGTTTACAAGGATGTTGCCGGGACTTGAGAAACTCAGTTACAGAGAAAGGTTGAATAGGTTAGGACTTTATTCCCTGGAGCGTAGAAGAATGAGGGGAGATTTGATAGAGGTATATAACATTATGATGGGTATAGATAGAGTGAATGCAAGCAGGCTTTTTCCACTGAGGCAAGGGGAGAAAAAAACCAGAGGACATGGGTTAAGGGTGAGGGGGGAAAAGTTTAAAGGGAACATTAGGGGGGGCTTCTTCACACAGAGAGTGGTGGGAGTATGGAATGAGCTGCCAGACGAGGTGGTAAATGCGGGTTCTTTTTTAACATTTGAGAATAAATTGGACAGATACATGGATGGGAGGTGTATGGAGGTATATGGTCCGTGTGCATGTCAGTGGGACTAGGCAGAAAATGGTTCGGCATAGCCAAGAAGGGCCAAAAGGCCTGTTTCTGTGCTGTAGTTTCTATGGTTCTATATCCATGTGAATTCGTTTATGCTTGTTGGTAAATCCAGAATATCAGTAATTTGGCACGTTTACATGTGGATGCTTTAGATTTTCACGAGGAAAGGCATCCACGCTGGATCGCGTGGCTTATGCAAAGTTCCTCACCATCCAAGTAGGCCAATCTTCCTGTAATTTAACTACCAGGCAATATCTTGTAAATATTGTACCAAAGTGTACCTGTCGTCTAACTTTATTGTATCATGTCTGATTGTGCATGTAACAGCGTAACGTAAATGTTTAGCCTCTGTTCGGAAGTTCAGCACATGTGTACTAAAAAGTAGTAGACGTCTTAGATGAGATGTATTCGCTTACACTATTCGTTGCTATGTATAAGATACAGGGTTGGGGGGGCGGATTCTAATGTTGTTTGTTTTGTGTTCCTTCAGGATTGCCACTACCGTATTTGTACCGTATTAGTTCTGGTGTTTTTATACTGCATACGCAATTCTGTCCATACATAAGGGTGTGGATCGAAAGTTAAACTGAGATTGTAACAACCAGAAATGGTTGTAAACTCATTCGTTTTCTTTTGCGACCCTCTTCTAGCACTTAAACATCTAAAACAGATAAAGGAATTAAAACCAGAAAAAGTATGTGTTGTCCTGCGTGTATACTTTTCCCCAGGCTACAAACACCATTCTAGTCTCCTTTACACAAATATCATCATGATGGGGTGTATCATATGACGTGGGTGATTATGGCCTGCCATCTGTCTTTAATCTGAGAAGTTCTAATTGGCTTTGAGTCTTCTCTCATTTTGCCTGTGGGTAAGACCCTCTTCATGCTGTTGTTCTTATTCTTTTCTCAATCCGTGACCGTGATTGTTCTTGGCAAGTTTTTCTACAGAAGTGGTTTTCCATTGCTGCCCTCTGGGCAAGATCTTTACAAGATGGGTAACCCCAGCCATTATCAATACTCTTCAGAGATTGTCTGCCTGGCATCAGTGGTTGCATAAGCAGGACTTGTGATGTGCACCAGCTTCTCATACGACCACCCACCACTTGTTCCCATGACTTCATGTGACCCTGATTGGGGGCCAAGCAGGTGTTACACCTTGCCCAAGGGTGACCTGCAGGCTAGCAGAGGGAAGGAGTGTCTTATACCTCTTTTGGTAGAGATGTATCTCCACCCTGCAAGTTTCATACAAAATTTAAAAGAAATCTTTCCTTATTCTTGTACAATATGTTGGTTTCTACAGATCCTGTTGATTAAACACATTTGTCTCCTTTACACAAACATAACTTTCCTGAAAAAAGCATACTTCTGTTTTCTTTGAGTGATGATGAATTTACTGAATCATTTGCTTTGCCAGAGGAATATATTGATCATGCTAATTTCTAGCAGTCTAATGCATCACATAATCCTTACCACAGTCCTCCTCAACATAGGAAATAAGCCCCACGGGGCTTAAGGCACCAAAGAATTTGTTGATCCCTCATTTTTTTTAGAACAGAATTAAGCCATCATGGTTGATTTATTATTCCTTGCAACCCCATTCTCCTGCCTTCTTCCTGTAACCTTTGACACCCTTACTAATGAAGAATCTATCAACCTCTGTTTTAAATATACCCAATAACCTGGTCTTCACAGCCATCTGTGGCAATAAATGCCACAGATTCAACATTCTCTGGCTAAAGAAATTTCTCCTCTTCTCTGTTTTAAAGGGATGTTCCTCTATTCTGTGGCTGTGCCCTCTGCTTCTAGACACCGCCCCCCCCGCCAGAAACTATTGTCTCCACATCTACTCCATCTCAGACTTTCAATATTTGATAGGTTTCAATGAAATCTCCCCTCATTCTTCTAATCTCCATTGACTACAGACTCAGTTCATCAGATCCTCTCCAATATCAGCATATCCTTTCTTAGATAAGGATCCCAAAATTTCTTACGATACTTCTAGTGCTGTCTGACCAATGCCTTATAAAGCCTCAGCATTACATTCTTGTTTTTATATTCTAGTCCTCTCCAAGTGAATGCTAACTTTGTATTTGCCTTTTTTTTTACTACCTGCAAGTTAATCTTTAGGGAACCCTGCAAAAGGATTCCTATGTACCTTTGTACCTCTGATTTATAAATTTTCACCCCATTTAAAAGTAGTCTACACCTTTATTCCTTCTACTAAAGTGCATGACTATACACTTCACTACTCTATATTCACTCTAATGAATTTAGAGGAAAGTGAAATGGTTGAACAGGAAGTTGAAAACAAGAAGGAAAAAGGAAAGAGAGTGGATGAGAGTATTGATAGAGTAGGAAAGGCTAAATACCTCACAAAAATTGACTTGTTAAAAAGATATTGGTGTGTTCCTTTAACACTTCTGCAGACCCCCTGCTTTCTCAACACTACCTGCCCCTCCACCAATCTTCATATTGTCTTCAAACTTGACCATAAAACCATCAATTTCATCATCGAAATCATTGACATATAACATGAAAAGAAGAGGTTCCAACACTGACCCCTGTGGAACACCACAAGTCACCGGCAGCCAACCAGAAAAGGCTCCTTTTATTCCCACTGATTGTCTCCTGCTGGTCAGTCAATCTTCTACCCATGCTAATATCATAGATATTTGTTGAAGAAATCTTGAGGCCTCAAGTCCAATGGGACATTCTTTTTCTTTCCTTATCAAAAATAAAGTCAAAAATCTTCTCCACCAATACACTGATGGCTTACTTTGACCAGCAAAGACATAGAACAGTACAACAGACAAACAGGCCATTTGGCCCATAATCCCTATGCCATCCATGGTGTCAAATGACACTAATCCCATATGCCTGTGGGAGATCCATATCTCTCCATGCTTATGTTTCTGTCTAGGTGCCTCTTAAATGCCACTATTCTGTCTATGTCCAGCACTACCCCTTCCAGACACCTCCCACCATAAACCTACTGTATGTCCTGATTTTTTTTTTACCTTTGCAAAGAGACTGACTCTCTATCTCTAAGGAAAACAACCCAAGCCTGCCCAGTCTCTCCTTACAGTTAATATTTTCTATTCCAGGCAGCATCCACTGCAGTCCCTCCAAAAGTGTCCACATTCTTCCTGTAATGGGGTGAACAGAGCTGTAGACACAAATCCAAAAGCAGCCTGACAACACTTTAGTTCTTTTTCCTGACTCTTGTACTGAATGCCATGAGTGATTAACACAAGCGTTTCAATATGACTTCTTTACTGCCCTGTCCACTTGTGTTTCCACTTTCGGTCAGCTATGAACTTGCACCCCGAGGTCCTTCCGTACATCAGTGCTCCTGAGTCCTGTCATTTACAGGGTGCAATTGCTTTGCATTTGACCTCCCAAACTGCAAAAACCCATACTGGCCAGGATTAAACCCCATCTGCCATTTCTCTGCACATGATCTGTATCCTCCAACAACCTTCTTTGCTGCCCAGAACTCCACCAATCTTTGTGCCTTACTAATCAGCCAAAAAAAAACTCCTGGCCCCATTTGCCCATTTTAATACTATGCTTGGGTACTTTGCTGCTTTCTGATTCAGTCTCAGTTTTATCTACCACATGTATCGAAACATGCAGTGAAATGTCTTGTGTTAAAAACCAACACAAACAAAGCATGTGCTAGGGGCGGCCCACAAATGTTGCCACACCTTCCGATGCCAATATAGCGTGCCCACAATGTTCAGTAGAAGGAAACAGAAGACAACAAGCAACAAATCAACAACAGCACGACAATTCATAATGACCAATTGATCTACCAACCGCTAGATCTTTGGACTGTGGGAGGAAACCGGAGTACCCAGAGGAAACCCATGTGGTCATGGGGAGAACGTACAAACTCCTTACAGACAGTGGCAGGACTTGAACTCAAGTTGCCTGTGCTCTACAGCGCAGTGCTAACCACTACACTCCCGTGTCGCCCATTCCATACGTACATCAGATAAACAACTTGATTGTCTATGAATTCTGTTGCAAATGGCAGTAATTTAAGTAAAGTACCACATTCTGGGCTCATCACTAAGGATAGGCAGCTGCACCTCCACCACGATTATCCTAGACACTCCCTGATCTGGATTCATTTTTTTTATCATGTGTACGTTGAAACATACAGTGAACTGTATTGTTTGTGATAACAACCAACGCACCCAAGGATGAGCTGGGAGCAGCCCTCGAGTACCACCACACATTCTGGTGCCAAAAAACAACAGCAAATCAAGCCCCTTTCCTCCCTCCCACCAACCCACTCATGTGGACAGTCGTCCAACTCCCGGACAGTCCTCTAGGCCTCCAATCACCAGTATCCAGATTTCTTTATATTGTTTAACATCTTTCTCCGATTTCAGCTTCCTAAACCTTATTTATGCTTTTGTTATTTTCTTGACTAAATTTATAACATCGCCATCCAAGGTTCCCAAAACTTCCATCCTTGTCTTTCCTTCATTGCTATGTGCAGTAAAATAGTATGAAAATTCCTACAGAAGGTACTAGATAAGGCCCAGTCCATTACGGATAAAGCTCTCCCAACATTGAACACATCTACACAAAACTCTGTCACAGGAAAGTGGCATCCATCATCAGGGACCCACCACCATCTAGGTCATGCTCTCTTCCATCAGGAAGGAGGTACAGGAGACTCAGGACTCACACCACCAGGTTCAGGAACAGTTATTACCCCCCAAACCAATGGGCATTCTTAAACCAACACACATCAAAGTTGCTGGTGAACGCAGCAGGCCAGGCAGCATCTCTAGGAAGAGGTACAGTCGACGTTCTTAAACCAATGGGGATTAACCACTCTACTTCACTTCCTCCATCATGGAAATATTCCCACAACCTATGGACTCACTTTCAAGGACTCTTCATCTCACACTCTCGATATTTATAGCTTATTTATTATTTATTATTATTATTATTATTATTATTTCTTTCTTTTTGTATTTGCAGTTTGTTGTCTTTTGCACACTGGTTGAATGCCCAAGTTGGTGTGATCTTTAATTGATTTTGTTATGGTTATTATTCTATAGATTTATTGAGTACGCATGCAAGGAAATGAATCTCAGGGTTGTATATGGTGACATATATGTACTTCGATAATAAATTTACTTTGAACTTAGAGCACTCATGTCAGCCAATATTTTGGAAAAAATTCGAGGTTGTTAAGGGCATGTATCAAAGCAGATTTTTAATGCTGCCTTTCCTTGTATGATTTACCTTTAATTCATTTCTATATGATTGAGTTGCATTTTTTCAGGATTTAACTTTCCAAATGCATTTCACTTTTGATCACTGGGAGATTGCTCTGCTGTTGGAGAGGGAGACTGCCTTTTGATCGCCGGGGGATTGCTTGCCATTGGAGAGGGAGACTGCCTTTTGATTGCTGGGGGATCGTTTGCCATTGGAGAGGGGAGACTGCCTTTTGATCGCTGGGGGATCATTTGCCATTGGAGAGGGGAGACTGCCTTTTGATCGCTGGGGGATCATTTGCCATTGGAGAGGGGAGACTGCCTTTTGATCGCTAGGGGATTGCTCTGATGTCGGAGAAGTAAGACTGCCTTTTGATCGCTGAGGAATCGTTTGCTACTGGAGAGGGGAGAGGCTGCCGCTGTGCCCAGAGAATGTTATCTGAATTTTCTGCGTTTTGGATATGGACTTGGACTGTAGACCTTTTTTCAGCCTTATAGTTTCTTTCTGTCCTGTGTTTTTTCCCGATCTTTCTCATTTTCTGTGTGTGGGGAGGGGGATTTAGGGGTTGATGTGCCTGTTCCATTTTTGTTTTTTTTTGTGTGGGAAGGAGCGTTTTGGGATTGATAATTGTGCTGCCATTTTTTGCTTTCTTGGCTATCTGGAGAAGAAGAATTTCAGAGTTGTATACTTTGATAATAAGTGAACCTTTGAGTCTTTGAACTTTCATTCCTCCGGAAATTAAAATGATGAAAATGAAAATTTTCAGGCCAATTAAAGAAGAATATTTTATAGATAATGGGTATAGTTAAAAATCTTTGTTTTACTTTGGAAACATACTCGAGTAACACATAATAACTCACACATCATTCTCTGCAATTCCCTCCATCATCAATGAGATCATACTGCCAAACAAATCTTTACCTCAAACTCACCCCCTCAACTCTGTTTTCCACAGGGATCATTCCCTCCATTCCTCCTTGTCTATTCTCCTTCCTGGTACTTACCCCTGCAAGTGACAGAATTGCTACACTTGCCCATTCACCTCCTCCCTCACTTCCATTCGGTGTCCCAGACAGTCCTTCCAGTCAAGGCGACTCTTCACCTGTGAATCTGTTGAAGTCGCCTCTTGTATCCGGTGCTCCCGATATGGCCTCCTCTACATTGTGAGACCCAATGTAAATTTGGGGACCGCTTTGTTGAACATATCTGCTCTACCCGCCAAAAGCAGAATTTCCTGGTGGCCAACCATTTTACTTCCTTCCCCCACCCCCAATCCTATTCTGATATGCCAGTCAATGGCTTCCTCCTCTGCCCTGATAACGCCACTCACAGGGTGGAAGAGCAACACCTCATATTTTGTCTAGGTAGCCTCCAACTTGATGGCATGAACATTGATTTCTCCATCTGCTCTTTTTTCATTTTTTTCATTTACCTTCCCCCTTTCCTTTCCTTCTATTGCCCACTCTGGCCTTTTACCTCTTCTCCTCACCCACCTGTCACCTCCCCCTGCACCCATCCTTCTTCCCTTTCTCCCATGGTCTACTCTCCTCTCCTATCAGATTCCTTCTTCCCTTTCTCCCATGGTCCACTCTTCTCTCCTATCAGATTCCTTCTTCCCTTTCTCCCATGGGCCACTCTCTTCTCCAATTAGATTCCTTCTTCTCCAGCTCTTTACCTTTCTCACCCACCAGGCTTCACCTATCCCTCCCCTCGACTTTTTTATCCTGGTATCTTCCCCCTTTCTTTCCTGTTCTGATGAAGGTCACGGCCTGAAACGTCAAAAGTTTATTTTCATAGATGCTGCCTGACCTGCTGAATTCCTCAACATATTTTTTTGTGTTGCTCTAAGTTGCCAGCATGTACTGAATCTCTTGTTTTCAACTTGTTTAGGTAAACCTCTAAAGACAGTTCCATATATAAGTATCAGTTCCATACTAAACACATTGACGAAGGTAGAACAGTAGATGTAGTGTATATGGATTTCAGCAAGGCGTTTAATAAGCACCCCGTGCAAGGCTTATTGAGAAAGTAAGGAGGCATGGGATCCAAGAGGACCTTGCTTTGTGGATCCAGAATTGGCTTGCTCACATAAGGCAAAGAGTGACTGTAGCCGGGTCATATTCTGCATGGAGGTCAGTGACCAGCGGTGTGCCTTAGGGATCTGTTCTGGGACCCCTTCTCTTAGTGATTTTTATAAATGACCTGGATGAGGAATTGGAGGGATGAGTTAGTAAATTTGCTAATGACACAAAGGTTGGAGGTGTTGTGGATAGTGTGGAGGGCTGTCACAGGTTACAGTGGGACATCGATAGGATACAAAACTGGGCTGAGAAGTGGCAAATGGAGTTCAACCCAGATAAGTGTGAGGTGGTTCATTTTGGTAGGTCAAATATGATGGCAGAATATAGCATTAATGGTAAGACTCTTGGCAGTGTGGAGGATCAGAGTGATCTTAGGGTCCAAGTCCATAGGACACTCAAAGCTGCTGCACAAATTGACTCTGTGGTTAAGAATGCATACGGTGCATAGGCCTTCATCAACCATGGGATTGAGTTTAAGAACTGAGAGGTAATGTTACAGCTACTTAGGACCCTGGTCAGGCCCCACTTGGAATACTGTGCTCAGTTCTGGTCACCTCACTACAGGAAGGATGTGGAAACTATAGAAAGGGTGCAGAGGAGATTTACAAGGATGTTGCCTGGATTGGGGAGCATGCCTTATGAGAATAGGTTGAGTGAACTCGGCCTTTTCTCCTTGGAGTGACAGAGGATGAGAGGTGACCTGATAGAGGTGTATAAGATGATGAGAGGCATTGATTGTGTGGATAGTCAGAGGTTTTTTCCCAGGGCTGAAATGACTGATACGAGAGGGCACAGTTTTAAGGTGCTTAGAAGTAGGTACAGAGAAGATGTCAGGGGTAAGTTTTTTACGTAGAGAGTGGTGAGTGCATGGAATGGGCTGCCGGCAACAGTGGTGGAGGCGGATACAATAGAGTCTTTTAAGAGACTCCTGGATAGGTACATGGAGCTTAGAAAAACAGAGGGCTATGGGTAACCTCAGGTAATTTTTGAGTAAGTACATATTCGGCACAGCATTGTGGGCTGAAGGGCCTGTATTGTGCTGTAGGTTTTCCATGTTTATATATTATCCTATCTATATAAATACTGAGATGAATCAATTTCTCCAAGAGGACCACAAAGAGCTATGCTGGCTGGAGTCAAGGCTTTATGCTTTGTCTTTTGGTAGGGTCACCTATGCCAAAAAGGTCAAAGGGTAGAGACCAGACTAAGAGTGGTTCACGGGTCCTCCAGGTTTGGGGGTTCAACTCAAGGTTAACAACCCTGACTGGTAAAACAAAATAGTTATGGAAACGGCAATGAAGAATCCTTCTACATCTGAGTGGCTAAAGACAGACAGAGATGGAGAACCTTCATTTCTGCCCTAGATACCAGCAGTGTAACAGGCAATAAGTAAATAAGAATCAACAACTGCTTCGAAAATTTGCCTCCTGTCCATCTTGCTTTCTCACCTCTCACTCACAGAATTCGCTGACTTTACCCTTGGACAAAAAAAATATAAACTAAATGGTAAAAATACTCAGTAGGCACAGAAATATCAGTTCAGAAAGAAACAGGCTGGCAATGAATCAGTGATAAGTTATTAATCAAAGACTTTAACCTTGTTCTCTCTTCTCTGATGTTATTTAAAACTTGGTATTCGCTTTAAATTTCACAGCCATATCGGATTTACTTTAAGTTTTATTATCTACTTTCTGGTAAAGAGCTGTCCAACTTCCTACACTGCAGTCTCTGGACTGTCACAATGAATCAGTATTTGATACACCTTGTCCACATGGAAAGCCTTGTAGCTCAATCTTTTCTGTCTATTTCATTCTGTACTGACCGAAGATATTCCAGTCTTGGATTTTTACTTCTGATCTGACCTCCATCACCAATTGTAAATTTTGAGGTATTTAGCACTAAAAAGTAATGTTAATAGCGCAAACACGAGGAAATCTGCAGATGCTGGAATTACAAGCAGCACACATAAAAAGTGCTGATGAACGGTGCATCTCTAGGAAGAGGTACAGTCGACGTTTCAGGCTGAGACCCTTCGTCAGGACTAACTGAAAGAAGAGATAGTAAGAGATTTGAAAGTGGGAGGGGGAGGGGGAGATCTGAAATGATAGGAGAAGACAGGAGGGGGAGGGATGGAGCTAAGAGCTGGCCCGATCTTCAAGCCTACTTCTTCGGCAAGGACTCTCCCACCTCCACCGATGACCTCTTCTCCCGTCTTCAACCCTCCTCTTCATGGACACCCCGCTCTGGTCTTCTGCCTGCTCTGGATCTCTTTATTGCTAACTGCCGACAGGACATCAACCATCTCGACTTCACCGCACCTTGTTCCCTTTCCAACCTCACTCCTTCCGAACACTCTGTTCTCCGTTCCCTCCACACTAATACTAACCTTACTATAAAACCTGTCGATAAATGGGGTGCTGTTGTAATCTGGCGTACTGATCTCTACCTTGCCAAGGCGCGGCAACAACTCGTGGATACCTCCTCTTATTGACTCCTCGATCATGACCCCACTAAGGAGCACCAGGCCATTGTCCCCCACACCATCACCAACTTTATCCGCTCAGAGGATCTCCCATCCACTGCTACCAACCTTATAGTTCCCACACCCCGCCCTTCCCGTTTCTACCTCCTACCCAAGATCCACAAACCTGCCTGTCCTGGCCGACCTATTGTCTCAGCTTGCTCCTGCCCCACCGAACTCGTTTCTGCATACCTCGACACGGTTTTATCTCCCCTTGTTCAATCCCTTCCTACCCATGTTTGTGACACTTCTCACACTCTGAATTTCTTCGATGATTTCCTGGCCCCCACCGCTTTATTTTCATCTTGGATGTCCAGTCCCTATATACCTCCATCCCCCACCAGGAAGGTCTCAAAGCTCTCTGCTTTTTGGACTCCAGACCTAATCAGTTCCCCTCTACCACCACTCTGCTCCGTCTAGCGGAATTAGTCCTTACTCTTAATAATTTCTCCTTTGGCTCCTCCCACTTCCTCCAAACTAAAGGTGTAGCCATGGGCACCCGTATGGGTCCTAGCTATGCCTGCCTTTTTGTTGACTTTGTGGAACAATCCATGTTCCAAACCTATACTGGTATCTGTCCCCCACTTTTCCTTCGCTACATCGACGACTGCATTGGCGCTGCTTCCTGCACACATGCTGAGCTCGTTGACTTCATTAACTTTGCCTCCAACTTTCACCCTGCCCTCAAGTTTACCTGGTCCATTTCTGACACCTCCCTCCCCTTTCTAGATCTTTCCGTCTCTATCTCTGGAGACAACTGATCCACTGATGTCTATTATAAGCCTACGGACTCTCAAGGCTACCTAGACGATTCCTCTTCTCACCCTGTCTCTTGCAAAAATGCCATCCCCTTCTCGCAATTCCTCCGTCTCCACTGCATCTGCTCTCAGGATGAGGCTTTTCATTCCAGGATGAAGGAGGTGTCCTCCTTTTTTAAAGAAAGGGGCTTCCCTTCCTCCACTATCAACTCTGCTCTCAAAAGCATCTCTCCCATTTCACACACATCTGCTCTCACCCCATTCTCCCGCCAGCTCAATAGGAATAGGGTTCCCTTTGTCCTCACCTACCACCCCACCAGCCTCTGGGTCCAACATGTAATTCTTGGTAACTTCTGCTACCTCCAACGGGATCCCAACACCAAGCACATCTTTCCCTCCCCCCACCTTTCTGCTTTCTGCAGGGATCGCTCCTGACGCGACTCCCTTGTCCGTTCGTTCCCCCTCATTCCTTCCCATCGATGTCCCTCCTGGCACTTGTCCTTGTAAGTGGAACAAGTGCTACACATGCCCTTACACTTCCTCCCTTACCACCATTCAGGGCCCCAGACAGTCCTTCCAGGTAAGGCGACACTTCACCTGTGAGTCGGCTGGGGTGATATACTGCATCCGGTGTTCCCGATGTGGCCTTTTATATATTGGCAATACCCGACGCAGGCTGGGAGACCGTTTCGCTGAACACCTATGCTCTGTCCGTCAGAGAAAGCAGGATCTCCCAGTAGCCACACATTTTAATTCCATGTCCCATTCCCATTCTGACATGTCTATCCACGGCCTCCTCTACTGTAAAGATGAAGTCACACTCAGGTTGGAGGAACAACACCTTATATTCCGTCTGGGTAGCCTCCAACCTGATGGCATGAACATTGACTTCTCTAACTTCTGTTAATGACCCACCTCCCCTTCATACCCCATCCATTATTTACTTATTTATTTATTTGTTTGTTTGTTATTAGTTTTTTTTCTCTCTCTCTCCTTTTTCTTCCTCTGTCCCCCTCACTATACCCCTTGCCCATCCTCTGGGTTTCCCCCTTCCCCCTTTCTTTCTCCCTGGGCCTCCTGTCCCATGATCCTCTCGTATCCCTTTTGCCAATCACCCGTCCAGCTCTTGGCTCCATCCCTCCCCCTCCTGTCTTCTCCTATCATTTCGGATCTCCCCCTCCCCCTCCCACTTTCACATCTCTTACTATCTCTTCTTTCAGTTAGTCCTGACGAATGGTCTTAGCCTGAAACGTCGACTGTACCTCTTCCTAGAGATGCTGCCTGGCCTGCTGCATTCACCAGCAAGAAATGTTAATAGTGCTGTTTCATTTGGCTGTATTCATGTATGATTAAATAACAATTAACATTAACTTGAGCTAATAAAAGGTACAGAAATTGGATTCAATTATTTTTTTACATCAAACTTGTCAGGAAAAACCCCACCTACAATGTAGAACACAGAACATAGAACATTATAGCACAGGCCCTTCGGCCCATAATGTTGTGCAAACCTATATAAACCTTCTCCACCATTAATTCTCCACCACGGTCCTGCCGGAGGGTTTCAGCCTGAAATGCCGACTGTACTCTTTCCATAGATGCTGCCTGGCCTGCTGAGTTCCTCCAGTATTTTGTGTGTGTTGCTCGGATCTCCAGCACATGCAGATTTTCTCTTGTTTGTGGTCCACTATTAATCTAACCTTTCCTCCTCTACAGCCTATATCTTTCATCCATAAACTTATCTAAGATGTCTTTGTATCAACCTCCTGGACTATTCCACTATTGGAAAAATCAGCTGAACAGCACTTCTCAAAGTGACAGGAGAAGACTACAGTATAAACATTGAGGTTTTTAATGATTATTACAAAAACCACAGTATGACTACAGTTAGAGAACTGTGCACTGTTCTCTGCTTTATATCACATAGTATTGAGCCATTGGACAGCATGAATGGTGTCAGATATGGGGAAGCATGCTTTGAAGAAATGGTGGTCATTATACAGATGTGGAAGCTTTAGAGATAGTGCAGAGGAGATTTACCAGGATGCTAGCTGGATTAGTGAGCATATTTTATCTTAGCAACACACATAAAAGTTGCTGGTGAACACAGCAGGACATTTTATCTCAGTTTGAGCAAGCTAGGGCTTTTCCCTTTGGAGCGAAGGCAGATAAAAGGTGACGATATGTAATATGATAAGAGGCCAAGATAGAGTGGTCAGAAATGACTAATATGTGGGCGGTATATTTTGAAGGTGATTGGAGAAAGTACAGGAGGGATGTCAGCGGCAAGTTTCATTCTACACAAAGTGGTGGGTGCATCGAATGCCCTAGAGACAGTGGTGTTAAAGGCATAATATTAGTGGCATTTAAGAGACTCTTAGATAGGCGCATGCATGAAAGAAAAATGGACAGCTATGTCGGAGGGAAGGGTGACATTGATCTTAGCGTAGGTTAAAAGGCCAGCACATCATCATGGGCCGAAGGACATCATAGTGTATCCTGCTGTGTTTAAAGTTCTTTGTTTGGCCTCCATAGCCTTTGCCAAGGCAAGTTACACTGGTTCAACACCTAGGTCAAGAACCTCCTTCTTATCTCAGTCCGACATGTCACCATTTCCCCAATGGTTGTTAGTCAGTCTTTGTGTGTAGTCTTTCATTGATTCTATTGTATTTCTTTGTACTAATGTGAATGCCTGCAAGAAAATGAATCTTATGATAGTATATAGTGACATAGTAAATTTGGATAATAAGACCATAAGACACTGGAGCAGAATTAGGCTATTTGGCCCATCGAGTCTGCTCTGCCATTTGACCTTGGCTGATCCATTTACTTTCAAATTTAATACAGGGAAGGTTTCTAAAAGAAGGGAAGTGAATAGAGAAAAAAAAACAAATGGCATCTTTTCCACAGGTGAAAGCAAGCAGATAATATAAAATTAATGATTAAAGATTTAGGTAATATTGCTGCAAGAACATTTCATACAGAGGAAGTGAAGCAGGAGGACATACATGTTACAGCATTGTACTTTCAAAGTTAAAAGCTGATCTCCAACATTTCTCCTGATTCCATGGGATCCCAATTACAGCAGAACTGTTTTGGATCCCAAGAACATAAGGAAGAAGTATGTAATGACATTGCATTCTTCACTTAAGATATAAAGACTTAAAGATTCATGTGGGAATATTGAATACACTATGAACTTCAATACCTGCATCTAAATATTCATTAAAGTATATTTTCTAAATTGGAGCCAGGAATTCATTACTGGATTGTATGTGGATTTTTAACATAGAATATAAAACTGCAAAGTTCAGGCACTTTGCCCCACAATGTAATGTTGATCTTATAGCCTACTCCACAATCAATCTACACAAAATGCTGGAGGAACTCAGACAGGTCAGGCAACATCTATGCAGGGGAATAACAGCCGATATTTCAGGCTGAGACCTGTCATCAGGTCTCCTGATGTTCCAGTCTTGGCCCGAAATATCAACTGTTTATTTGACTGTGGTACAGGAGGTTCCTAATAAAGTGGCCATTGAGCGTATGTTGATAAGGAGCAGAGACATGGAACGTACATGGTTAATGAGAGAACAATATTCTGAAAATACATTGAGTACCTGCAGCCACTGTGACTGATCACTGCGTCCTGAAGTCCAGGCATTTATCTTTCCCTGTTTATCCAGTCGAGCTTTACAGGGTTCCCAAGTAAACATGTCCATATTTAAGGTCCTAAAGACGTTGGAAGCAGTAATCTGATAATCCTGGATATGTCCTGACTTCATCCCCAGAGGTTCTGAGCAGCCTAAAGGAAAAGAATAAATTTAAAATAGAATGTCAAATCAGCTTTAATAAATAATTCACTGGACTTAAATTTACCATGGTATTGTGAAGAATTTTTTCTCTCTAGAATTGTGCAATGTTGATTTGTGATCACACCTGGTACAGTGAGCAGTTGTGGGCACCATATTTAGGAAGAAAATCCAACCACCCACCTTTTCCCCTCACCTTTCGCCTATCACCAGCCAGCTTCTCTCCTTCACCTCCCCCCACCTTCTCATTCTGGCATCTTCTCCCTTTCATTCCAGTCCTGATGAAGGGTCTTGCCCCAAAATGTCGATTGTTTATTCTTCTCCAGAGATGCTGTCTGACCTTCTGAGCTCTTCCAGCTTTTTGTGTGTTACTCGGGAAATCCAGCTCCCCATCTTCCCCCTCACATGGCATCACCTATAACCTTCGCTTCCCCCCACCTTCTTATTCCAGCTTCTTCCCCCTTCCTTTCCAGTCCTGATGGAGGGTCTTGGCCTGAAGTATTGACCGTTCATCCCCCTCTATAAATGCTGCCTGATCTACAGAGTTTCTCCAGCATTTTCTGTCTGTAACTCTGGATTTCTAGCATCTGCAGAATCTCTTGTGTTTATGATTTGCTGAGGTCCTCCAGCATTTTAGGTGAATTATTTATGAAGGATGAAAGAGCAAGACCGGTTTACCAGAAAAATATCATTCAGATCTGTATTCATTCAGGTTTGCATTCTGTGGAATTTAAAGCTTTATCACCTCCTCCTGGTGCCCCTCCTCCTTCCTTTTCTCCCATAGTCCACTCTCCTCTCCTATCAGATCGCTTCCTCACCAGCCCTTTACCTTTCCTACCCACCTGGCTTCACCTTTCACCTTCCAGCTATTCTCCTTCCCATCCCTCCTAACCTTTGTATTCTGGTATCTTTCCCCTTCCTTTCCAGCCCTGAAGAAGGGCCTCAGCCCAAAATGTTGACTGTTTATTCCTCTCCATAGATGCTGCCTGACCTGCTGTGTCCCTCCAGCACTTTGTGTGTGGTGCTTTAAAGGTTGATCTGACTTAGGTTTTCAAGAATATTATGTCATTCCTGGAGCTGTGAATAACAATGTAAAGCATTTGCATCGAGGTTGTCTTTCTGTCAAGGTGCTTGGCAAGGCCTGCCTGTAAATGTACCACCGAGTGTATGAACGTACATAAAATGCTGGAGGAGCTCAGCAGGTCAGGCAGCATCTATGGAGAAGAGTAATCAGTCAATGTTTCAGGCCAATATCAGGACTGGAAATGAAGGTGACTGAAGGCGGAATAACAAGGTGGGGGGAGGAGAAGGAGTACAAGCTGGCAGATGAGGGGGGAGGGAGGTGAGTGATGAAGGAAGAAACTGGGAAGGGCAAAGTGGAAGAGATTGCACTTAGACACGGCTGTACTTATAAGTATCTTGGGGTAAACTGTAAGCTGTATTACCTTTCACTATTCCTAAGAAAGGAAGATTTTAACATGTTTTATCTAAGAAACTCAATGATCAGCAGCAGATTTGTACTAAATGCAATTTTAAACTCTGTCCCTTCTCTCTAAATGCAGGTGCTGATAATGTCACTGGAATTAAATTACACTATTAACTGATACCTGTGAAAGGAAGCTCGTGTGCTCTTACATGCTGAATCACGTAATGGAAAAGGCATTTTGTTGTTTGATTAGGTGCAGAAATTTGCACGATGCCTTAAGGAACATTAATTCACTCCTGCCATAGACCTTTCCTTTTTCTGAATGAAAGGACTGTGGGACTTTCCCACAAACCTGCATCAGGATCAAAGTTAACAAATTTCATGAGAAATACCAGTGATATTAAATTGAATTCTGATTCAAATAATAGATTTACTTTGAACTTTTGAAGATTGTTTGTATGTCCATAAAGTGACGCTAGGCACAGGAGTGTGGGTACATAAGGTGACTGACAGGAAATGACAAAGTCGTGTTGGTGGGGGGCTTGGACGGGTGGGTAAATGGGTGGAGGTGTTGATCAGACTTACTACTTGGGGAAAGTAACTGTTTTTGAACCTGGTGGTCCTTGCTTGGATGCTACACAGCCTCCTCCCTGATGAGAGTGGGACACACAGTCCCTGAGCAGGGTGGACGGGATCGTACATGATGTTACTGGCAAACTGTGCAAAGAAAAAGCAAACAATACTGTGAATATGAGTTGTGCAGTCGAACTTTGAACTTGTAGAGTTGGTGAAAGTCAGTCCATAAGTTGTGGAATCAGGTTTATTATCACTAACATATATTGTGAAAGACATAAAATATGACAAATAGACTCTTCTCGGGTTTCTGGCTGGGTATCGATTATAACCGTCTTCATTAGGGATGATGATGGCAGAATTTGTCATTGAAATGCCGGTTATGATTGAGATCTGTAACCAGCTGGAAGCTTGAGAAGAGTTTATTCATCATTTTACATGAAATATATCATAATTTACAATAATAAATAAATAAATCATGCAAAAAAAAAAAGAGCAAGAATAGTTCATGGGTTCCTGGTCCACTCAGAAATCTGATGGCAGAGAAGAAGCTACTGTTCCTGAAAGAGTGAGTGTGTGTCTTGGGGTTCCCATACCTCCTCCTTGATGGTTGCAATGAGAAGAGGGCATGTCTTTAGTGGAGAGGGTCCTTCATGATGGATTCTGCCCAGTTTGTAGTCCCGAGCCTCCTGATTTTTGCTATTTTTGCAACTGATATTGTGTCTTCAGAGCACTATTACTGTGTTTCTGGCAATTTGAGGCTAGCAGGGCACAGTGACTAAACATTAAAATAAAGAATATCCCATGGTTGGAAGTGGGTTCGCGTTGGACAGCATGTGTTTAGCAACATATATAATTGCTGTTCGCGAATTCCAGTCATTTGGTGAATGCTTCCATTATGAAATAGTTTGGCATCTTATCAAATACTTATCAAATTTCACTGTACTGAAACTGCAAAACTGCTGCCTCACAGACACTTAATGCAAAGATAAGCACCATTTGATTGCAGCTTGTGTTGCTGTGTGGTATACAGAATCAGGTTTATTATCTCAATCTTATATGATTTGAAACTTGTTATTTTGCTGCAGCAGTACAATGCAAAGGCTGAAAATTTACTATAAGTTACAGAATCTATAGTGCAAAAATGAAGGAATAACAAAGTAGTGTTAATGGGTCCATGGTCCCATCAGAAATCTGACGACAGAGGAGAAGCTGTTCCTGAATTGTTGTGTGATCTCCCCTCATTCTCCTATGCTCTAGAGAGTAAAGCTCCAACGTATTCAATCTTCCCCTGTAACTCAGCTACCCAAGTCCTGGCAAAATCCTTGTAAATTTTCTCTGCACCCTTTCAATTTTATGTAACCGGGTGACCGTTGGATCTTATTCAGTATCGTTAAAAGTGTACTTAGGTATCCATCCGGGTAATGCTAGAATAGTCAATGTTCATGCCATCAGGTTGGAGGCTACCCAGACGGAATATAAGGTGTTGTTCCTCCAACCTGAGTGTGGCTAATGGCATGAACATTGACTTCTCTAACTTCCGCTAATGCCCCACCTCCCCCTCGTACCCCATCCATTATTTATTTATATACACACATTCTTTCTCTCTCTCTCTCCTTTTTCTTCCTCTGTCCCTCTGACTATACCCCTTGCCCATCCTCTGGGTCCCCCCCCACCCCGTCTTTCTCCCTGGGCCTCCTGTCCCATGATCCTCTCATATCCCCTTTGCCAATCACCTGTCCAGCTCTTGGCTCCATCCCTCCCCCTCCTGTCTTCTCCTATCATTTTGGATCTCCCCCTCCCCCTCCCACTTTCAAATCTCTTACTAACTCTTCCTTCAGTTAGTCCTGACGAAGGGTCTCGGCCTGAAACGTTGACTGTACCTCTTCCTACAGATGCTGCCTGGCCTGCTGCGTTCACCAGCAACTTTGATGTGTGTTGCTTGAATTTCCAGCATCTGCAGAATTCCTGTCATCTACTAACACTCTTTTTCTACTCCTGCTAAACCAATGCTGAATTCTATTTATTACTTTATCCTGAATGGCAAATTACTTAATCTTCTGAACCACACCCCACCATGCAGAATTTATTAAAGGTCTTTCAAAAGTCTATGTAGACAATACTTACCACCTTCCTTTCATCAACCTTTTTGGGAGCCCCCTCAAAGAACCCTGTATGTTTTGTTGGATATGACCTTCCACACACAAAGCCATGTTGACGATCTATAATAGGCCTTGTCTATCCAAATTTGGGACAGCATGGTGGCATAGTGGTTAGCATAGTGCTTTACGGGCTCATTCTGACAGCCCAATCAACGGCAAGAGGAGGCACAGCGATAAGGTTTCTCACAGGTCGGCGACACTTGTTTAAGAGTACGGAAGGGACAAATGGTTATTGTTGGGAGTAGGCCAGTGGTGAGAATGGGAAGGTCAGGCTTTGGCCAAGTAAGCTTCTGTTAAGGTTCCCTTTTTTCCTCTTACTGTACCAAGTGTACTAAACGGTTGTTGTGTGTTCTTCATGTCGGATGTTGGAGTCCTGGGAGACCCAGGGTCTCCCAGGGAACTACATTTGTGTGAAGTGCATTCAGCTACAGCTCCTTCAGGACTGTGTTAGGGATCTGGAGCAGCAGCTGGATGAACTCTGGTTCATAGGGGAGAGTGAGGAGATAATTGATCGGAGTTATAGGGAAGTAGTCACCCCGATGTTGCAGGAGGCAAGTATCTGGGTGACTGTCAGGAGAAATGGACATGTGAATAGGCAGTAGCACGGAGCACACCGATGGCCATTCCCCCTCAAAATGGGATAGGATGGATGGTAAAACAGCAAAGGTAGTGTGCAGTTGGACTGTCAGGAAGGGCAGGCAGATGATAGGACAAAATTGCAGCCAATGGGGTGAGTACCAGTGCATTAGGGATGCAGAATCAAAAAGGGGAAGTAAATACAGTACACAAAGTGTCATATCCCAGTCCATGGAATATAAACAATAAGGTGGGTGATCTTGCTGCACTATTACAGATTGTCAGGTATGATGTTGTGGCCAAAACAGAATCATGGCTGAAGGCTAATTGTAGTTGGGAGCTAAATGTCCAAGGTTACACATTATCTCAGAGTGTTAAGAAGGTAGGCAGAGTGAATGGCGTGGCTCTACTGGTAAAGAATTGCATCAAATCAGTAGAAAGATGTAACATAGGATTGGAAGATGTTGAATTAAGAAAAGGACGTTGATGGAAGTTATATACAGGCCTCCATACAGTAGCTGGGATGTGGACCACAAATTACAGCAGGAAATAGAAAAGGCATGTTAAGAGGGCAATGTTATGATAGTCATGGGAGATTTCAACGTGCAGGTCAATTGAGAAAATCAGGTTGGAAATGGATTTCAAGAGAGTGAGTTTGTTGAATGCCTATGAGATGGCTTTTTAGAGCAGTTTGTCATTGAACCTACTAGGGAATCAGCCATATTGGATTGGGAATTGTGTAATGATCCGGAGGTGATTAGGGAGCTAAAGGTAAAAGAACCCTTAGGAGGTAGTGATCACAATATGATCGAGTTCAATTTGCAATTTGATGGGGAAAAGTAAAGTCTGACATAGCAGTATTTCAGTGGAGTAAAGGAAATTATAGTGGTAAGAGAGAGAAGATGGCCATAGTAAATTGGAAGGTGATGTTGGTAGAGATGACAGCAGAGCAGCAATGGCATGAGTTTCTGGGAAAAAAGAGGAAGGTGCAGGATATATGTATTCCAAAAACAAGAAATACTCCCATATCAAAATAGTACAACTGTGGTTGACAAGGGACGTCATAGCTGATGTAAAAACAAAAGAGAAGGCACACAACAAAGCCAAAATTAGTGGGAAGACTGAGGATTGGGAAGCTTTTAAAACCCTTCAGAGAGCAACTAAAATAATCATTAGGAGGGAAAAGAAAAAGCAAGCTAGCAAATAATATCAAAGTCAGTAAAAGTTTTTACTACAAGGCATTGATCGTGTGGATAGTTATAGGCTCATTCCCAGGGCTGAAATGGCTAGCACAAGAGGGCACAGTTTTAAGTTGCTTGGAAGTAGGTATAGAGGAGATGTCAGGGGTAAGTTCTTTATGCAGAAAGTGGTGAGTGCGTGGAATGGGCTGCCGGCGATGGCGGTGGAGGTGGATACGGCAGGGTCTTTTAAGAGACTCCTGCACAGGTACATGGAGCTCAAAAAAATAGAGGGCTATTGGTAACCCTAGGTAATTTCTAAGGTAAGGACCTGCTCAGCACAGCTTTGTGGGCTGACGGGCCTGGATTGTGCTGTAGGTTTTCTATGTTTCTATGTTTCTAATAAAAGAGAGACGAGAGTGGATATAGGACCGCTAGAAAATAAGGCTGGAGAAATAATAACGGGGGCCAAGGAGATGGCAGATGAACTAAATGAGTATTTTTCATTAGCCTTCACTGTGGAAGACACTAGCAATGTGCCTGGTGTTGTAGTGTGTGAGGGAAGAGAAGTGAGTGCAGTTACTATAACAAGGAAGAAGGTGCTCAAAAAGCAGAAAGACCTAAGGGTACATAAATCACTCGGACCAGATGAACTGCACCCTAGGGTTCTGAAAGAGGTAGTGGTAGAGATTGTGGAGGAATTAGTAACAATCTTTCAAAAATCAAAGGACTCTGGGTGATGCCAGAGGACTGAAAAATTGCAAATGTCTTTTCACTTTTTAAGAAAGGAGAAAGGCAGCAGAAAGGAAATTATAGATGAGTTAGCCGGACCTCAGTGGTTGGGAAGATGTTGGAGTCAATTGTTAAGGATGAGGTTATGGAGTACTTGGTGTCACAGGACAAGACAAGACAACATCAGCATGGTTTCCTTAGGGAAAGATCTTGCCTGATAAACCTGTTGAAATTCTTTGAGGAGATTACACATATGATAGATAAACGAGATGCAGTTGATCTTGTATACTTGGACTTTCAGATGGCCTTTGACAAGGTGCCATACATGAGGCTGTTTACCAAGTTAAGAGCCCATGTTATCACAGGAAAGTTACTGGCGTGGTTAGAACATTGGCTGATTGGTAGGAGGCAGTGAGTAGGAATAAAAGGGTCTTTTCTGGTTGGCTGCCTGTGTGGTGTTCCTTAGGGATCGGTGTCGGGACAGCTTCTTTTTATGCTGTATATCAATGATTTAGATCTGCAGTCCCCAACCACCGGGCCACGGACCGGTACCAGGCCACAAAGCATGCGCTACCGGGCCGCGAGGAAACGACATGACTTGGCGATATGAGTCAGCTGCACCTTTCCTCATTCCCTGTCACACCCACTGTTGAGCTTGAATGCACGCGAGGTCATTACCGGTGTGTCATCCATGTCAGCGCGGGAAGAAGATCAACTCCTCGAGCTTGCAAATGATGGTGGGCTGAAAAATATGTTTGACATAACATCTGTGCCGGCATTCTGGACGAAAGACAAGGGTGAATATCCTGAGATAGCCACGAAAACACTGAAAACGTTGCTTCCATTCCAACATATCTCTGCAATGAATGCAACGAAAACTAAATTGCCGAATAGACTGGACATAAGGAACCCCCTTCGAGTATCACTGTCTCCCATCACCCCTCGATGTTGTTGCATGGAAACAAGCCCAGGGCTCCCACTGATTCAGCGATATTGGTGTGTTGCAATGATTTTATATGTTTATACGGGGAAAATATGTTGTTGTTGTTCATCCATCATTGACGTCGATGAGGACTTCGACACCATTATGGATAATGGTGTTGAGACTAGCGCGTGATTTGGATTTAAGTGAGGGAGAGTTGCGCAACGTCAGCCTCACTCTCTCTTCCCAATTCCCATCTGGATCCAGTGGCAAGACAGAGTCTAGATGGCTGGAGATGGGACTAGGCGCAGTGGATGACCAGGACGTCTTCTGTGTCTTGTCCTGCTCTACACGTTCCACGACGCTTGCAGAGACCGCCTTCTTGACCGTTGGACCTTCCATTGGTCTCATCCATTCAACCTGCCGGAGTCTGTCTTCACATGCTGGGATAGACAACTCCCTGTCTCACTGAGGGTTTGAGACCCGTCGGCTACCCTCACCTGGTTTAGCCGGCTTGTCGAAGCCATTGCCCGGGGTGTGGCCGCTGTCGCATACAAACAGCTACGGGGAGCCACAGGTGAGAGCTGAGTGCCAGGTGGGGACCAAAGGTGGACTAACCGCCCTGAAAAGGACACGACATGTTCCCCCACCAGAGGTGCTACCCCTCCCTGACACCCCATATAAAATATGTGCTGTGTGTTTAATATCCAAACTTTACTTAAAATGTTATGCTGTTATTGGCTTATAAGTGATTAACATAACCATATAACAATTACAGCATGGAAACAGGTGATCTCTGCCCTTTTAGTCCGTGCCAAACGCTTCTCTCACCTAGTCCCACCATCCTGCATTCAGCCCATAAACCTCCATTCCTTTCCTGTCCATATACCTATCCAATTTTTCTTTAAATGATAATATCGAACCTGTCTCTACCACTTCTACTGGAAGTTCGTTCAACACTTTCTTCAATCTCCCCTGTCCTCCCCTGATAATTGACTTATCACTATATTCATGCGAGGAAAATATGCGCTGTGTGTTTAATATTAAATTCGTTAGATAAACCCTTTTGGAAACGAAATTGAGTGTATTAGCCACTTATCACCGATATTCCGGTCGTGATTAACACCCCTCCCCTGAACAGAATCGCTAAAAACGATTTGTAGAAAAAAAATCAGCACGTACACGCAGGTCACGCATGTGCACTGGTGCCCGCGCAAGGCTTCATGGTCACTGTAGTCTATCCGGGTAAACACAACGTATTTGCCTGCTGCTGTTTTCCGTTGGAAATCCCACCTCGCCCCCGCTTCCCTCCCGGGTCGGCTGGTCCGCAAGAATATTGTCAATAATAAACTGGTCCGCAGTGCAAAAAAAGGTTGGGGACCCCTGATTTAGCTGATGGAATAGGAGGCTTTGTTGCCAAGTTTGCAGATGATACAAAGATTGGTGGAGAGGTAGGTAGTGTTGAGGAAACAGGTAGGCTGCTGAAGGACTTAGACAGACTAGGAGAATGGGCAAGAAAGTGGCAAATGAAATACAATGTTGGAAAATGCATGGTCATGCACTTTGGTAGAAGAAATATATGTGCAGACTATTTTCTAAATAAGGAGAAAATCCAAAAATCTGAGATGCAAAGGGGCTTTGGAGTCCTTGTGCAGCATTTCCTAAAGGTTAATTTGCAAGTAGATTCGGTGATGAGGAAGGTAAATGCAATGTTGGACTTCATTTCAAGAGGTCTAGAATACAAGAGAAGGGATGTGATGCTGAGGCTTTAGAAGGCACTGGTGAAGCCTCACCTTGAGAATTGTGAACAGTTTTGGGCTCCTCATCTAAGAAAATATGTGCTGGGTTTGGAGAGGATTCAGAAGCGATTCACAAGGATGATTCTGGGGATGAAAGAGTTATCAAACAAGGAACGTTTGAAAGCTCTGGGTCTGTACAATTTAGAAGGATAATGGGGGGAATCTCACTGAATGTTGAAAGGTCTAGACAGAGTATATGTGGAAAGGATGTTTCCCATGGTGGGGGGGGGGTCTAGGACAAGAGGTTACAGGCTCATTTAAAACAGACATGCGGAGAAATTTCTTCAGCAAAAGAGTTGTGAATTTGTTACCACAGCGGCTATGGAGGCCAGGTTGTTTGGTGTGTTTAAGGCAGAGCTTGATAAGTTCTTGATTGGACATGGCATCAAAAGTTACGATGAGAAAGCCGGGGAGTGGGACTGAGGAGGGGAATAAAGGATCAGCCATGATTGAATGGAGGAACAGACTCGACAGGCCAAATGGCCTTATTCTGCTCCTATGTCTTATAATCTTTACTGTAGCAGCGACCTGGGTTCAATTCCTGCCGCTGACTGTAAAGAGTTTGTATGTTCTCCCTGTGATTTCTTCCGGGTGCTCTGGTTTCTTCACACAGTCCACAGACGTACTGGGTGGTGGGTTAATTGGTCATTGTGAATTGTTCTGTGATTAGGCTACGATTAAATTTGTGGGTTGCTGATGGCGGGGGTCGAAGGGCCGGAAGGGTCTATTCCCTGCTGTATGTCAATAAATAAATAAAATTGTTATTTAACTTGTCCCTTAGAATACCTTCCAATAACTTCCCCACAATGACATCAAGCTCACCAGCTTTAATTTCCCAGCTTATTCTCAGAGCTTTTCTTGAACAGTGGAACAATATTACTTATCCTTTGTCCTCTGGCACCTCACCCATGGTTAAGGTAATTTTAAATAGCGTTGCCAGAGCCCTGGCAATCTCTGTACTCGGCTCCCATGCTGTCTGATTTTTGTCGATCGTACACTCAATGGCCACTTTATGAGGGACGTCCTGTTGCCACTAATGAAGTTGCCACAGAGTGTAAAGTAATTTTTAACTGTTACCCTGTAAGTGTCAGAATGTTTTGCCTGTCGATGGTCACAGCTGGGAGGGGAGCTTCTGGTAAACATCACCTGCTGAGCATGTGGGAATAATAATGCCCAAATAGAAAGCGTGATGCCCTCATTAATTACTGAGATGGCTAGTAAATTACTTATTATGTTCAGTCTTCAGGGAAATAACTTCAAAGCCCAGTGCATTAGTATATTCATCAGTTTCCATTCCTGTGTTTTTATGTAACATATGCAACCACCTATTCACCAAATTGCCATCGGGGAGATGCAATAAGTCCATCACCAGCAGCATTACACGTGACCTCTGAAGCTTCTTTCCTGCAGCTATGCAGCTTCTCAAAAAGCTCACTCAGGTGTAATAGCCTAACTGTTCCTGCACAGCATCCGTTAAATGGTCTTTCCTGTTCTCCTTGTTCTGGTGATAATTATTGAGTCTGTTCATATGTTCACATTTATTTCAGTTTGATGATTTGACATTTGCGCACATGACTGTTCTGCTAATTGCTGATTGCTCACAGCCGTTTGCACTATTGTCTTGTTGCTATTACGTTGTCTGCTATGGTATTGTCCTGTGTTTTATGCTTGGCACCGAATCACAATCAATTCTGCTATGTTTCATATTCTGGCAATAAAGTGATTCTGAATCTGATATTCTTTAATCTTTAACAATAAAAGGAGCCTTTCTGATTCCTTTCTGTGTAATATAATATGATTATGATTATGAAGACACGTAGTCCTCTTTCATTGTCATTTAGTAATGCATGCATTAAGAAATGATACATTATTTCCTCCAGTGTGATATCACAAAACACAGGACGAACCAAGACTGAAAAAACTGACAAAACCACATAATTATAACATATAGTTACAAACAGTGTAACAATACCATGACTTGATGAAGAAGTCCATGAGCACAGTAAAGGTCAAAGTTTCTCAAATGTCCCAGATCTCACGCAGACGGGAGAAGGAAGAAAAACTCTCCCTGCCATGCCAACCATAATCCAACTCTGAGTCATCCGAAAACTTCGAGCTCTGATCAGCTCTCTGACACCGAGTACAGAGCGCCATCTCTGTCCGAATGATTTGACCTCCTTCTTGGTCGCCAAAAGCAGGCAAGGCCGGGGATTTTGAGGCCTACCCTCCGAAAGATTCCCGACCACACAGTAACAACAGCAGCGATTGGGCATTTCAGAAATTTCTTCAGATGTTCCTCTGTGCTTTCACGTGCACTTTCCATCAAATCAGAATTGTCCACTTCTGATCTGCACTTAAACATTCTGTTGTAGTCAGCCTCTGGAATTATGGACAAAGATGACCCTATATCCAGCTCTATTTTCAGTTTTACACCAGACACATCTGTTGTGATCCATATGATCTTGTGATCAGTTTCAGCTATACTATGCAGCTCTAGGCATGGCAGTTCACCTTTGTCAGACTCCATGTTGTCTGATTCTGTTTTACATTCAGTGAAGTTATGCTTTTTCTTAATTTTGTGTTTGTGAATTTTCACTCAGTTATGCTTTTTGTCTGCCTTGCACACTCTCTCTATGTGATCTTGTCTGTGACACTTTCTGCAGACTTTTTCTTTGAACCAACAGTTATTTGCATCATGGGAGGATTTGTCACAAAAATAACATCTTTGGCTTTTTGCACCATTCGGGGACATCTTGTGCATTTCACATTCTAACTTCCTTTTCTATAGTTCTGCTGCATCCTTTGCTGCAGTCTCTAACGATACTGTAATGGTCAATGCCTATGCTAGGGTTAGGTCTCTTTAGGGTAGTAGCCTTTTTTGAGTGCTTTGACTACGCATACCACATACAAGCCTGTCCCTTAATGCATCAGAAAGTCCATCTCTAAAGTTATGGTACTGGGAAAGTTTGTGCAGTTTTGTTATGTATTCAGAAATGCTTTCATCCTTTGGTTCATTTTGTAAAATCTAAATCTCTCAGCTATTACCAGCAGTTTAGAGCTTAAGTAATTTTGTAAAATTGTAACAATTTCATCAAATATCTTGCTTGTTGGCTTTGCAGTGTTTACTAAGTTATGTAAGAGATTATACATTCTTGCACCTATTAAGCTAAGAAGCATAGGGGCTTTATTTTCGCCATGTTTTTCACATTACAATGCAGTTCAAGCTTCTCGATATACAACTTCCAGCCATCATTAGCATCATCCAGTTCACAACTTTCCGGACTGAAGCCATCACTATGCTATTTTCACTTTAAATTCAGCGCATCTTTCACTATTACTATGTGCTGTATTCATGTGTTTGTTAGCGTCTGTGACGACCTTCTCGTGCTGCTTAACTGTTACTGTTTCATCCCATAACTGTTGGCACAGTTTGCGATATTTTCTGACATTCAGGTTTGTACTCATTGCCAATTTGTTGTGTCTGTGTACAACTACATATCGATTAAATAAAAGCATGCACACAGGAGATGACTTTAACTGGGTGTATTCACATTGCAATGAGAGAGAGAGATGGAGAACTATGTGGATGCATAGACAACAGCACATGTGCAGACAACAGATCAATACGCAGTGCTGGGGGGGGTCATTGCTCTGAAAGAAATAGATGTATTAATTACAGGAATCTACTTGCAAGATTCTCTCAAGGTTAATTTGCAGCTTGAGTCAGTGATAAGGGAGGCAAGTTCTATGTTAGCTTTCATTTGGAGAGGACTAGAATATAAGAGCAAGGATGTAATGCTGACTTTATAAGCATTTGTCGGATGACACTTGGAATATTGCGAGCAGTTTTGGGCACCTTATCTAAGAAAAGATGTGGTAGTATTCTAGAGAGTCCAGAGAAGATTCATGAGAATAACTCCAGGAACAAAAGTTTTAGCACATGGGGAGCATTTGATGGCTCTGGGCCTGTACTCACTGGAGTTTGGAAGAATGAAATGAGGAGGGGTTCTCATTGAAAGCTATGGAATATCGAAAGGCTTATTTAGAGTGGATGTGGAGAAGTCTGGGACTGGATGGCACAACCTCAGAACAAAGGGATGTCCATTTAGAATAGAAATAAGGAGGAATTTCATTAGGCAGAGGATGGTGAATCTGTGGAATTCATTAGCAAGTCCTTGAGTATATTTAAAATGGAGATTGATAGGTTCTTGATTAGTAAGGGAGTCAAAGGTTACAGGGAGAAGGCAGGAGAATGGGGTTGAGAGGAATAATAAATCAGCCACGATGGAATGGTGGAGCAGATTCAATGGGCCAATTCACTGAATTATTCTTCTATGTCTTGTTTCTGCTCCAACAGTCTTATTTCTTCCCTGGGATATATATCTCTGGTTGTGCACTCAATGTATTCATCACCAAGCCCTGCCTTTGCAAGTATAGGTTAATACTATTCTTCAGAATCTTTTCCAATAATTTCCCTGGAGTTGGTGATGGACTTGCTGGCTTGTAATGTTCTGGCCAACCCTGCGGCCTGTTTTAGATAATGCCAAGATTAAAGAATTGAAATTGTCTGTCAAAACACTAGCGGTCTTTTCCCTTACCACACTGGAGGGCACATTTCATCAGGCCAAGGGGATTTAATCACCTTTAAGGCTCTTAAGAAATCTAATATTTCCACCATTTTAATGGCATTTTCCTTCACCTATCAGGTTATTGAATCAGTGTGGATAACTTCATTCACCTCATCACTGAACTGATTCCGCAAACTGTGAACTCACTTTCAAGGAATCTACGGCTCATGTTCTCAGTATAATTAATTAATTAATTAATTAATTTTTCTTTCTGTATTTGCACTATTTGTCTTCTGCTTCACAGTGTTTGTCAGTCTTTGTGTGTAGTTTTTCATTGATTCTATTGTATTTCTTTCATCAAATGTGAATGCCAGCAAGAAAATAAATCTCAGGGTATGATATGATGACACAAATGTATTTTGATAGCATATTGACTTTGAACTTTGGTAATTTGTTCTAGAACTACACTGTCCCCCGCCTGAATTTTCCTTCCACAATGTCCTTCTTCATAGTTAAGGGTTATTATTAGTCCTCATTTAAGACCACATACATAGAACATTGAACAGTACAGTACAGGAAAAGGCCGTTCGGCCCACAATGTTGTGCCCAACGGCACATGTCCTCTAGTTCCATGCACATTTGTCTACTTTTTGCCATTTGGACACAACTCTTTTCCTGGTTAGTCTTTTGCCCTTAACATTAAATATTTTGATATTTTCTTCAATCTATCGTCTATCTCTTTCCAGTTTGTACTCCTCCCCCCACCTTAGTCTGGCTTCTTCCCCCCTACTTTCCAGTCCTGATGAAGGGTTGCAGCCAGAAATGTTGACAGCATATTCCTTTCCATGGTTGCTGCCTGACCTGCTGAGTTCCTCCAGCATTTTGTATGTGCCACTCTGGATTTCCTGCATCTGCAGAATTTCTTGTGTTTTTAATATTTTCTTCAGTCTTATCCTCAAAATGCTATTTTTGTGCTCTTCAGTATATTCCATACTCCCATGAGTCCTCACCTGTCTTCAGTTCTCTAAAGCTCCCACAAGCTACATTTTCATTCTTTATCCCATTTTCAATCTCCCTTGACAACCAAGATTCATTAGACTTGTCGAACTTTGCCTTTACAATTACAGAAACATGTTGGCCCTGAACTCTCATCTTTTTCCTTTTGAATGCCATGTACTTGTTGTGGAAGATCCACCTGCAAGTTGTTGCTCCCAGTCCATTCTTACAAAGTCCTATCTCATATTAAAATCAATCTTCACTTAAATTCCAAACTATACTTGTCATTCTCCAAAATAAGACCATAAGACATAGGAGCAGAATTAAGACATCTGGCCCATTGAATCTGCTCCACCATTCCATCATAGCTGATTTATTTTCCTTCTCAAACCTGTTCTCCTGTCTTCTCCCCATACCCTTTGACGCCCTAATTAATCAAGAACCTATCAACCTCCGCTTTAAATATACCCAATGATGTGGCCTCCGCAGCCATCTGTAGCAATGAATTCCACAGATTCACCACCCACTGGCCAAAGAAATTCCTCCTCATCTCTGTTCTAAAGGGACATCGTTATTTTCTGAGGTTGTGCCCTCTGGTCCTAGGCTCTCACACTAATGAAAACATCCTCTCCTCATCTACCCAGTCTAGGCCTTTCAATATTCAATAGGTTTCATAACCTTAAAACCTGCAGAATTTTGGTCTGAAATAAGCTCACACTGACATTCCCACCAGATACATTCCAATACAGAGAGCACTAGCTATGCATGGTTCAGGAGATTCTCTGGAGAACAATTTCAAAATTATAAACCCCCTCAAAATCTTTCACATAGTGGCAATTACTGTTCATATTGGTAAAATTTTAATTACCTAACATTATCCCACCATCCAGGTCATGCTCTCTCCTCACTGCAGTCATCAGGAAGAAGGTACAGGAGCCTTGGGACTTGTACCAACAGGTTCAGGAACAGATATTACCACTGTAACATCAGGTTCTTCAACCAGAGTGGGTAACTTCACTCCACCTCACTCTCCTCAACACTAAAAATTTCCCACAACATATGGATTCACTTTCAAGAACTCTACAACTCATTTTCTCACTATTTATTGCTTTATTTATTTGTTATTATTTTTTTCTCATTTTGTGTTTGCAGTTTGCTGTCTTTTGCCCAATGGTTGTGGTCTGCACTGTGGGTGCAGTCTTGCATTGATTCTATCACGTTTTATGTACTTACTGTGAATACCTGAAAGAAAATTAATCTCAGGGTTATATATGGTGACATACATGTACTTTGGCAATAAGTTTACTTTGAACTCTGATGTTTTTGAACTTTTATCTTCTTACACACTACTACTTTGTCACCTGCTAACTAACTGAGCTCACCAAAGTGATTGCTCCACTTTTATTCTGAACGCCGTCTAACTCCCACTTCTTCCCAGATGATTAACATTTACTCAAGGACAGCTTCTAACTCACTGTTATAAGGCTATTAATTGGTCCTCTTGTACGATAAGATGGACTCTTGATCTCACAATCTACCTGGATGCGACCTCGTACCTTATGGTCTACCTGCACTGCACTTCCTCTGTATCAGAACGACTTTATTCTTCATTCTGTTATTGTCTTACCTTGTTCTACCTCAGTGCACCATGAAATGAATGGACCTGCATGAAGAATATGCAAGACGGAGTGTTTTTATACTTTATACTTTATTGTCGCCAGACAATTGGTACTAGAACGTACAATCATCACAACGATATTTGATTCTGGGCTTCACACTCCCTGGATTACAAATATTAAATATTAAAAATATTAAAATAGTTAAAATTAGTAAATATTAAAAATTTAAATTATAAATCATAAATAGAAAATAGAAAAATGGGAAGTGAGGTAGTGCAAAAAAACCGAGAGGCAGGTCCGGACATTTGGAGGGTACGGCCCAGATCCGGGTCAGGATCCGTTCAGCAGTCTTATCACAGTTGGAAAGAAGCTGTTCCCAAATCTGGCCATATGAGTCTTCAAGCTCCTGAGCCTTCTCCCGGAGGGAAGGGGGACGAAAAGTATGTTGGCTGGGCGGGTCGTGTCCTTGATTATCCTGGCAGCACTGTTCCGAAAGCGTGCGGTGTAAAGTGAGTCCAAGGATGGAAGATTGGTTTGTGTGGTGTGCTGGGCTGTGTTCACGATCTTCTGCAGCTTCTTTTGGTCTTGGGCAGGACAACTTCCATACCAGGTTGTGATGCACCCTAGAAGAATGCTTTCTATGGTGCATCTATAAAAATTAGTGAGGGTTTTAGGGGACAGGCCAAATTTCTTTAGTTTTCTCAGGAAGTAAAAGATTTGGTGGGCCTTCTTGGCAGTGAACTCTGCTTGGTAGGACCAAGTCAGTTCATTTGTGATATTGACCCCGAGGAACTTAAAGCTTTAGACCTGTTCCACTTGCGCACCACCGATGTAAATATGGTACTTTGGTACATGTGATAATTCCAAGTCCAATCCAACTCTGTCTTTTTGTAGGGTGTGGGGTGTATATGAGCCCACTCACCATCTTTAAAACAACTGGCCAAGAGATATTCCCAAAGGATTTCTGGGAAGTGAAGGCAATAACTTTATCTATAGAGGAGAATGCGCAACGTTCACTCCTCTCTCCAGGGTACAAAGCCTGTCGCTGTTCCGTTGTTGGGTCAGTTTAAATGCCAGCCCAGATAGACTGAAAAGACAGGGTGTCAGTCAGTCAGGGTGAGGGCCGATTTCGCTCGTTCTCTGCGATGGTCATCTCTATGGTGCTGAAGTAATGAAGACTGCACCAGCTGCTGTGCTCCATGTCCGCTAATATGATCAAGCAATAAGTGAGGCTTTGCGCCTACAGTGGGTTGCTCCGGAGTTCAGATCTGAGGACTCAACTTTGGTTCGGAATGTTGTTGTTTGCTTTAATTGTTGCCATTATTTGTATTTTTTTCTTTCTCTTGCGCATCGAGTGTTTCATTGTCATTTTAATTCTTTTTTTCTTTAAATGGCTTCTTTTGGGTTTCTTGCTCTGTGGCTACTGTGAGCAAGCAAATGTCAAGGCTGTATAATTTATACATTCTTTGATAATAAATGAATCTGAATAAACACTCGATGGTTTGAGTCAAGACCCTTTCATCAGCACTGGTCCTGTTGAAGGATTTAGGTCCAAAACATCAACTATTAATTCCCCTCCATAGATGCTGTCTGATCTGCTGAGTTCCTGCAGCATTTTGCGTGTGTTGCTCTGGATTTCCAGCATCTGTAGAATCCCTTGTGACTTTGTTGGTGTACATAAGGCCTGCAGAGCTGACCTCTGAAGCATTGGCAAATGCTGGGTGGCAGAAGCGGTGCCGGGAGAAAGTTCTGATGATCTCTGGGGGCAGATCAGCCAGCTTACTATTGGACAGAATATAAGAGAGCCATAGGCAGACATCTAATCAGAGGATTCAAACCATTAACATGAGACACTGCTGCTGGTTGCTACAATGACAAAATCCTTAAATTGTGTTTCTGAAGTCATCATTAAAAGGCAAATCAGCAACTTAGCGAGGGTAATTCTGATTGGTTGCATCACCAGCTGGCATGGATGCATCAATGCACAGGATTGCAAGTAGCTGCACAGGTTTGTAGAACCAGTCAGCTCTATCATGGAAACAATCCTCCACACCATCAGACATTTCAAGAGACTGTTCTTCACAAAGGCAGCATCCATCATTGAAGTACCTCACCATCCAGGATATGCCCTCTTCTCATTCCTACCACCACAGAGGAGGTACAGGAACCTGAAGACACACACTCAGTGATTCAGGAACAGCTTCTTCACCTCTGACAGCAATTCATGAACCCATGAACACTACCTCATTATTCCTTTTCAGTTTGCAGTATTTATTTATTTTGTAATTTATAGTATTTTTTCCATCTTTGCTCTGAACTGCTGCTGCAAAACAACAAATTTCACACTAGATACAGTACTGTGCAAAAGTCTTAGGCACATGTGAAAAATCCTTGTAAAGCAAAGATGCTTTCAAAAATAATAAAATGAAAAGTTCTAAATCCCAATAAATTTACTATTAAGAACAGTAAACAGTAAAAATCCAATTCAAATCAATATCTGGTGTGACTACCCTTTGCCTTTAAAACTGCATCAATTCTCTTAGGTACACTGTCGTGCAGGTTTGTAATAAAATCAGCTGGTAGGTTTTTCCAAGCATCTTGGAGAACTTGCCACAGTTCTTCTACAGACTTTGGCTATCTTGCTTGCTTCTGTCTCTCCAGGTAATCCCAGACAGCCTTGATGATGTTGAGGTCGGGGCTCTCTGGAGACCATATCATCTGAAACTACATAAAAAATCTATGTGCCTAAGACTTTTATAAAACAGATTCTGATTCTAATTCTGAGTCTGACCGGATTACTTTTGGGGCTTCCAAAAGGAATCACAATGGGGGATGGTCATCTCAGAGTCTGAGGAACTGGGTCAGATGGGCATCAGTGGTTAGATTATGAGATCACTCAGTCCTCTTTTATTGTCATTTAGAAATGGATGCATGCATTAAGAAATGATACAATGTTCCTCCAGAGTGATATCACAGAAAAATAGGACAAACCAAAGACTAACACTGACAGAACCACATAATTATAACATATAGTTACGGCAGTGCAAAGCAATATCATAATTTGATAAAGAACAGACCATGGGCACAGTAAAAAAAAGTCTCAAGTCTCAAGTCGATCAACTCCTGAGTCCCTGATAGCAGGCGGCAAAAGGGAGAAACTCCCTGCCAAAAAACCTCCAGGCACCGTCAACTTGCCGATGCCTTGGAAGCAGCCGACCACAGCTGACACCGAGTCCGTCCATCTGAAAACTTCAAGCCTCCGACCAGCCCCTCCGATACAGCCTCCTGAGCGCCATCCTCTGCCGAGCGCCTTCAACCTAGCCATGGCCGCCGAAACAAGCAAAGCCGAGGATTCAGAGCCTTCTGCTCTGGAGATTCCGGTTACCACACAGTAGCAGCGGCAGCGAAGCGGGCATTTCAGAAGTTTCTCCAGCTGTTCCTCTGTGCTCTCACATCCATCTCCATCAAATCAGAATAGTGCATGGGGTTCCCTACTTGACAGATTACAGATATCATTCACCGGAGAGGCCGCGCGCACTGCGTCGTGCCATCTTCTCCTCCTCCATTAGAGAATGTAGGGACTGAGTAAGAGATGGTTAAAGAGTTTTGGGGAGTGGGTTCCTGCCCACTATTTCTGCTCATCGGGTTCCTAGACCCCACCCTTCCTTTAAACTCATAAAGCCTCAGTTTCCACACTCTCTATAAACCAATCAGGACCCCTTTCTCACACTCTTTTTAAACTGGGTGGTATGGTAGCGTAGCGGTTTGAATAACACTTTACAGTGACAGTGATGACTGTTTGGGGTTCGTTCAATTTCTGCCGCTCTCTGGAAGGCGTTTGTACGTACTGCCCGTGTATGTGGGGCTCCTCTGTGTACCGTAGTTTCCTCCCACATGGCGACACTTGTAAGCTGCCCCAGCACATCCTTGCACTGTGTTATTCACTGTTGCAAACAACACCTTTCACTGTATGTTTCGATGTTTCAATGTACATGTGACAAATAAAACTAATTTTTAAAAAATTACTGGATTCACTAAAAATATCATTATGGTACTGTTTAATATCTGATTCAAAGAATGTTGAGGTTTTACCGTGAATAACTCTCAAAAGTCCAGAAACTCTGCCAGTACATTACCATTAAAGTCTTTAACGTGCTCAAGAGTTTTGCTGTAGTTGATCTGAAATCAGCTGATAGTAACGTTTTTTTAAGGGCTTAGGGGAGAGAGGATGACAGCAGGGAGTAATAAGGTGCCTGAAAGGCTATTGTACAGAAACCTCTGCTTGGAAAGGCAGTGGGAGCGGTAATTGGACTGAGGGAGAGATGAGCCAGCCCGAGGCAGCTAAGATGTTAGAACTAAACGGCGGACCTGCATTATGTTACATCTTCTAGTGCTTCTCAGAAAATTGAAATGCAAAGCAGCAATCTCTTCCTATAATGATTGGTTTCTGTAACAAATTAAGTCTCCAAGGTTCCTCATACGTGTTATGTAACATGCCAATTTCTGCCCTATAATTACAACAGAAGACTTTTCATCTGTGTGGCCCCCTGCCAAGAAACTAATAAATTTCGACCTTGATTTTATAAACTTTCATTTGAACCTGTGAATAATGGCTTATGTGATGACTGTTCATAATGAGTTATTCATTGCATTCTGCTAATTCTACAAGTTTGATAGGGTTGATATCAGTTCCACTCCTGTGAAGCTAACATACACTCAGTGGCCATATTATTGGGTTCCTCTTGTAGCTAATAAAGTGGCACTCAGTGTATGTACATGGTCTTCTGCTGCGGTAGCCCATTCACTTCAAGATTCAATGTGTTGTGAGTTCAGAGATGCTCTGCTGCAGGCAAATATTGTAAGGCATGGCTACTTGACTTATTGTCACCTTCCTGCCAGCTTGAGCCAGTCTGGCCATTCTCTTCCAACCTCTCTCATTAACAAGGCATTTTTGCCCACAGAACTGCCACTCACTGGATGATATTTTGCTTTTCGCACCATTCTCTGTAAACTCTAGACTTTAGTACCTGAAAATCCCAAGAGATCAGCAGTTTCTGAGATACTCAATCCATCCCGTCTGGCACCAACAATCATTCCACAGTCAAAGTCACTTTGATCACATTTCTTCCCCACTCTGATGTTTGGTCTGAACAACAACTGAACCCCTTGGCCATGTCTGCATGCTTTGATACATTGAGTTGCTGCCACATGATTGGCTGATTTGATATTTGCATTAATGAGCAGGTGTACAGGTGTACCTGTACAGGTGGCCACTAAGTGTACTGTATAATTCATAGTTTTAACAAAATTAATCATTTTACAGTGAACATTTTGAAGTAAGCATATCCAAACCAAACAGACCTGTGAATATTAAGTGGAGAGTACCTGACATCTCACAGCCAAGCAGTTCCATTCTCAATGTGCAGTGTCTCCGGCAGACTTGGGGATACAGGCGTATGAACTGGGCCTCGATAGGAGGATTGAAGGAATTTGCATGTGGCGTGTTGTTGTCAACATTTCCTCGGAAAACCTGCAGTATTTTAGTAAGAAAATGCAACAAGTTTCTGTTATATGGTTTATTTACTGAAATAGCAGAGCTTTTGTCAAGTAAAACATCCAGACATCTACCAGGAGCACCCAAAAGAGAGCTGGACCCATCTGCTCGCATTTGGCCTGCGGCCCTCTACTCTCTTTGATCCATGCATTTCTCTAGATGGCTTTTAAAAGTTTCTAATGTGCCCACCTCAACCACTATTTCTCGCAGCTCGTTCCAAATCTGCACCACCTTTTGCGCAGGGAAGCTGCCCCTGATGACCCATCTAATTTTCTCACCACTAATCTTAAACCAATGTCCTCTTGTTCCTTGATTTCCTCACATGCAGACCGGAGTCAGTATGGACTGGCAAGACCATCTACTCCAGCCTCATCATCAGTACAGGAGTAGCACAAGAAACAGACACAAAATGGCATGGTGGCATAGTGGTTAGCACAATACTTTACAGTACAGGTAACCTATCTGGTGTTCCTCCCTCTTCCCCTTCTGCCATGCTGTTCTGTCCCCTCCTATCAGATTTCTGCTCCTCCAGCCCTTTATCTTTTTCACCAATCAATTCATCGGTTCTTTACTTCACACCCTCTCCCTCTCCCAGTTTCACCTATCACCTGCCACCATGTACTTTCCCATCCCCTCACCCACCTTCTTCATCCGACTCCTTCCCGCTTCCTTTCCGGTCCCGATGAAGGGTCTCAGCCCAAAACATCGACTGATTACTCTTTTCCATAGATGCTGTCTGACCTACTGAGTTCCTCCAGCATTTTGTGTGTGTTGCTCCAGTAACTTTAAGTTTCTGGGTATTTTCATAGCAGAGAACAAGCACATAAGTGTTGTCACAAAGAAGGCACGACAGTCCCTCTGCTTTCTCAGAAGGTTATGAAGACTGGCACGTCAAAGATATGGCAGGTCTAAACTCTGCCAAACTTCTGGACGTGCATAGTAGACAGCATCCTAACTGGTTGCATCAAAACCCAATGTAGAAATGCTAATAGCCAAGAACACAAGACTGCAGAAACTAGTGGATGCAGTCCATCCATCACAAGCAAAGCCCTCCCCAACATTAGCAAATTTATAAGGAACGCTGCCACAAGAAAGCAGCATCTATCATCAAGTACCCCTACTGCCTAGGCCCTGCTCTCTTCTTGCTAATACCATTGGTTCTTAGTTCCCATACCACCAGGTTCACGAACAGTTATTACCTCACAACTATCAGGTAGTGGTTAACTTCACCTACCACAACTCTGAACTGACTCTACAATCTACAGACTCACTGTCAAGCACTCTTTACCACTCATGTTCTCAGTATTATTTTTATTTTCACAATTTGTCTTCTCTTGCACGTTTTCTCAAATTTAATTATTTGAGAAATAAATAAATATTTCTCAATATTTATTTATTTATTGAGAACAGTGCTGAATAGGCCTTTCCACCCTTCGAGCCGCGCCACCCAGCAACCTCGATTTAACCCTAGCCTAATCACAGGACAACTTACAATGACCAATTGGTGTGTACTTGGATTGTGGGAGGAAACCAGAGCACTCAGAGGAAACTGATGCGGTCACGGTGAGACCGTGCAAACACCTTACAGACAGCGGCGGGAATTGAACCCAGGCCGCTGGTACTATAAAGCGTTGTGCTAACCACTATGCCACAGTTGTTTGATTGACTTTGTCAGTTTAAGTATAGTTTTTCTTAAAATTCCATCATATTTTTTTTTCTGTACATGCATGCAAGAAAATGAATCTCAAGCTAACACACACACAAAATGCTGGTGGAGCTTAGCAGGTCAGGCACCATCTCTGGAAAGGAATAAAGAGTTAATGCTTCAAGGCTGAGACTTTTCATCTCAGTCCAAAGCTTCGGATTCACAGATGCTGCCTGACCTGCTGAGTTCCTCCAGCACTTTGCATGTGATACTCTAGATTTCCAGCATCTACAGGATCTGTTGTGTTTATGATTCTCAATATAGTATATAGCACACATACGTATTTTGCTAATACATTTACACTGAGCTTTGAACATTGTTTGTAGTACTCCCTCCTGGGGACTATGTCATAAGAGGATGCACTTTCACCTTGTCTATGGCCCTCATGACCTTACCTAACTCTGTCCAGTCACTCCTCAATCTCCCACATTTGAAACTTAACACAGAGAAATTTCATACTGACTCTTAAACTGTTTTGCTTGCTATAGTTACTGCCTGACCTGCTGAGAGTTTCCTGCATTTTTGGTTTTATATTGTGCATGGAGTTACATCCCTGAATCTATACAAACCTGCACTTCACAATCTGTGAGCTTCATCACCACTGAGGTGTATCTAATAATCAGCGAGCCAGTCTAGAACACCTTCGGAGATTTTTTATGAGAAGCAATTTTCATAAAATGTTGCAAAATATTCATGTGATCGAACCAAGTGACCATACTTTTTCAATGTCTGAGTTTGGAATGCATGCTGTAAGCATCAAAGTCTATGCTTGAAGTTTAAGGGCACCGTGGTAGGGTAGCAGATAGCGTGAGACTATTACAGCTCGGAGTAGCGTTAGAACAGTGTTTAAGTTCAATTCCCCCGGCGTTTGGTAAGGACTGTCTGTATGCCCTTCCTGTGGAATGCTCCAGTTTCCTCTCACAGTCCAAAGATGTGTCGGCTAGGCTAATTGGTCATTGTAAGTCGTCCCGTGTTTAGGTTAGTGTTAATCGGGGTTGTGGGGCTGCTAGGACAGCTTGGCTTGAAAAGCTGGAAGGGGAACTCCGTGCTGTGTTGTGAAACAAACAAATAAATCGGTAACTGGTTTAGAAACCTCGAGATTTACCGGGATGCTGCCTGGATTAGAAAACATGTCCTATAAAGATAATTTGAGTGAGCTGGAGCTTTTCCCTTTGGAGCAAAGGAGGATGAGAGGTGACTTGATTAGAAGTGTACAAGATGGTAAGATATTGTGGGCTGAAGGGCCTGTACTGTGCTGTAATGTTCTATCTTCCAATAAAAATTTTACATAGTATTTCTATTTTACACAGACAAAGATTTCTAGTAACGACTTGAATATTATTAGGATAAATTATCCACCCAATTCTGCAGCAGAGCATTCATAAATCTCTCTGTCAGAAGTTCCCTTAATTGTTGAGAATAATTTAACTAGGGCAATTTAAAATCAGTCAACCAAAGTTCAAAGTAAATTTATTATCAAAGTACATATATGTCACCAGATACAACCATGAGATTCATTTTCTTGTGGGCATACACAGAAAATCCAGGAAACACAAGAGAATCAATGAAATACTGCACCCAACAGAATGGACAAATAACCAAATGAGAGTAAGCTGTGCAAATGCAAAATTTAAAAAAGCAATTGTAATAATAAATATTATTATTATATTCATTTATGTGAGTCTACAAAAATGAATGAAAGAAAACAACACATTGTTCAATAACTTTGAGTTACCTTTCTGAAACAAAAGATATAGACCATAAGATATAAGAGCAGAATTAGGCCATTTGGCCCGTTGAGTCTGCTCCACCATTTCATCATCGTAGCTGATCTACTTTCCCTCTCAGCCCCAATCTCCTGCCTTCTCCTCATATCCGTTCAACCCTGACTAATCAAGAATCTATCAACCTCTGCCTTAAATATACCCAGTGAATTCGCCTCCACAGCTGCCTTGGCAAAAAATTTCTGGCTAAAGAAATTCCTTCTCATTTCTGTTTTAAAAGGACGTCCGTCTATTTTAAGTCTGTGTCCTCTGGTCTTAGACTCTCCCATACTCCACTCCAGATCGAGGCCTTACAACGTCGGAATTCCAGTGAGTACAGGCCCAGAGCCATCAAATGTTCTTCATATGTTACCAGGTGAAAGAAACAGACTGACTCCTAAAAGCTAAAAATACCCAGTTTCCAAAGGTCAAGGTCAAAATGAATTTATCATCGAAGTATGCATATGTTACCATAAACTACCTGGAGACTGACGCAGGGATTTATAGAGAAATAAAAAAACACAATAGAATTTATGAAAATCGATATATAAACAAAGACCGACAAACAATTAACTTGCGAAAATAAATAAACAGCTAATATTGAAAACATGAGTGACAGAGGCCTTGACAATGACTGTGCGTGAGTCAGTTAGGTCAGTGTTGAGGTGGGCAAAGTTAACCACACTGGTTCAGGAGACGGATGATTGTAGGGTAATACTGCTCCTGAACCTGGTGGTGTGGGACCTAAAGCTCCTGTACCTCCTGCCCGATGGTAGTTACGAGACATGGCCTGGATGGTGGGTGTTCTTCATGATGGATACTGCTATTTCAGATAGATAGATAGATATACTTTATTGATCTGGAGGGAAATTGGGTTTCGTTACAGCTGCACCAACCAAGAATAGAGCATAAATATAGCAATACAAAACCACAAACAATCAAACAACAATATGCAAACTATGCCAGATGGAAATAAGTCCAGGACCAGCCTATTGGCTCAGGGTGTCTGACCCTCCACGGGAGGAGCTGCAAAGTTCCATGGCCACAGGCAGGAACGACCTCCCATGACGCCCAGTGTTGCATCTCGGTTGAATATGGCCGGAGTCCAACAGCAAAAAGTTCAATATCCGGGCTACAAACACGTTCCTTGATCGTAATACGACCAGGATTGCACTATCTGTTGTTAACCAGAACAGCAAGCCCCTCTCCTTTACGCTTACCACTCTCAGTGCACTTCCGGTCAGCCCGAATGGTCTGGAAGCCCTCTATGGAAACGTTTTGGTCGGGTATGTCCTCGTGCAGCTACATTTCAGTAGAACACATAACACTGCACTCCCGAAATGTTCTCTGACTCCTGGCTAGCGCCATCAACGCATCCATTTTATTACTCAGCGATCTCACATGTGGCAGCACCCCTTGTAAATGTGCACATTGATGGGGAGGGCTTTGCTGTGATGGACTGGGCTGTATTCACCACTTTCTGTAGACCTTTCCATTCCTGGACGTCATAACACATGCTGAATCTATGCATACTATTGTGTCTTCTTTGTGATGATACAGGACAGATTCTCTGAGATGATAGCACCAAGGAATCGAAAGTTACTGGGCTTCTCCACCTCTGATCCCTAATGAGGACTGGCTCATGGATCCCTGGCTTCCTTCTCCTGCTGAAGAAGGTACTTGATCTCCATTTGACTCAGCACACTAAATACTGCTGACCTACACTAAGCAGGATCAACTAGCCAGCCTCTCTTAGGAGGAAACTGTACTGAAACATAAAACTTGAAGAATAAAGGGACACTGGCTGCACTGACAATGAATCTAATAATCAGTGTGCGCTGTCAGTACATTGTGAAAAAAGACAGCTTTGTACTTTCTGAACACAGACCCTGCAGTCACTGTTAGTGAATCACTACCCCTTCACAGACTGCACCGCCTTGCAGCCTTTTTCGCCAATAACAAAGAAATTAGTCAAAAAGATAAACAATTCGGCTCTCTCTGTAAACACAAGACACTCTGCAGATACAGATGGGCGTCACGGTAGCATAGTGGTTAGCTCGACGCTATTACAGCTTGGCGTTCAATTCTGATGCTGCCTGTAAAGAGTCTGTACGTCCTATCCAGGGACATGTGTGTTTCCTCTGGGTGCTCTGGTTTCCTCCCACAGTCCAAAGGTGTACCGGTTAGTAGGATAACTGGTCATTGTCAATTGCCCTGTGATTAGGCTAGGGTTAAATAGGTGGGTTGCTGGGCGGTGCAGCTCATTGTGCTGGAAGGGCCTGTTCTGTGCTGGATCTCTGAATAAAATGCTGCAAATTCAGGAAAACCAGGCGCTCCAAGGCATCAATTTTAATTTTATATTTAAATTTTTAACCCAGTGGTAAATAAGCATTGGAAGACGCATGAGATGTGATGTAGAAATAGATATATCAAAAATACATTTATTGAATTTTTTGTATAAATTGCCCAGAAAGTAGAAAATGTGTATGTCTAATTCAATAAGAAATCCAACATAATTGAAAATCTAGCACATCATGCAGAATGCTTGAAGTCCACCAATTTCAATCTGAATTCTCTCTGGATTTAAGACACTGATGCACAGCACACACAACAAAGCCCATTATACTGAATGGTGTGCAGTGCAAACCCATTGCTATTTACATAATTTTATATTAAAGCACAAGAAAACCTGCGGATGCTGATGCCGAATTCCTCAGGCATTTTGTGTGTGTTGCTCTGCTTACCAGCCTGAATCCAGCCCAATAATCTTCCAGCCACAAGTTCCGCTCCTCAGACTAAACACACGATGCTGGAAATCTAGTGCATGTTGGAGGAACTTAGCAGGTCAGGCAGTATTAATGGAAATTAATAAACAGTCGACGTTTCAGGTCGAGACCCTTCACCTTCTTATTCTGGCTTCTGCCTCCTTCCTTTTCAGTTCTGTTGAATGCTCTCTGCCCGAAACACGGACTGTTTATTCCCCTCCATACACGCTGCCTGACCTGCTAAGTTTCTCCAGCATCCTGTGTGTGAGAGACTTGATGTAAAGTAAATGGAAAATATAATACTTTTCTGCATGAGGGGTCTAAGTTTGAGTTTCAGCATTACCACTAGTCAGGAAATTCACTGGACCAAAGCTAGCTTTAATCTTGTACAAACAAAGGGGGGGTGTGTGTGTGTGTGTGTGTGTGTGTGTGTGTGTGTGTGTGTGTGTGTGTGTGTGTGTGTGTGTGAGAGAGATCATTCATGGGGCTTGTTTTGCTGTTGTTGTCTTGTTGCTTGTGTGTTCAGTTCTGTGGTGTTCTGTGTTGTTCTGCTGAATGTTGTGGGCATGCTATGTTGGCGCTGGAATGTATGACAACATTTGCAGGCTGCCCCCAGCACCAGAAAAAGCAATTCATGTAACAGACTTAGAAAACTGCAGCGTAAAACAAGCCCCTCAACCAGGTTTATTTTGACAACCATCAAGCATAGAACTCCACAGTACAGTGGAAGCCTTTCTCCCATGATGTTGCACACACCTTTAACCTACCCTAAAGTCAGTCATAGGACACAGAACATCAGAGCACTAGAAGTATTTTTCCTCCTGCATTCCTATAATTTATCATTCCCCCACCCCCCCAACCATTGTCCTGTGATCAACCTACACTAGGGGCTATTTACAGTTACAAGTTAATCAACCATCCAATTTATGACATGTTGATGAATATTTACCTGGAGAGTCTAGCCACTGCGAAACTCAGTAGCACATAAGTTGTGTGTGTGTAGAAATAGATTCAAACTCATTCTTTGCCAAGTCCACAATGGTAGTGCTAGTTTTTGTGAAATAATTCTATGTTTGGAGATGGTTATGGGAGGTGGACTGGGGGAGAAGGGGCCCCGTGCTCAGGTAGAGGGTTCAAGGCTAACCTCTTGATATTAGCGAGAAAGGTTGGTGGTAGGGTTCGAGGATGATAATGTGAGATTGGTCGTGAGGGAATGATGACGATAATGCAGATTAGAAATCAGTGACACAAGAGATTCTGCAGATGCTGGAAATCCAGAATAACACACAGAAAATGTTGAAATAACTCAGCAGGTCAGGCAGCATCTGTCAATGTTTTTAGGCCGAAATCCTTGATCATGGATTCAACAGATGATGTTTCAGGCCGAGACCCTTCATCTGGAGAGGGACATGCACAATATGCTGAAGGAACTCGGCAAGTTAGGCATCATCAAAGGAGGGTAATGGAGAGTGAACCCTTCATGAGGATGGGAAAGCACCTTTATTCCATCCACCACAAAAGGCCACCCATTTCAGTTCGACTTCCCATTCCCATTCTGACATGTAAATGTTAATGACAAATAAAGCTGATCCTTGGTACTCGAGAACAAAATACAAATAAAGCACCAAACATAGCTGGGGAGTATATTTTGCAAAGCACAAGACTGAAATGGATTTCGGTAACATAGCAGTCAATGTAATGTAATGGCTCCGTCTGTCTAAGTAGACAATGGATGCGCCTGGTAATAACTTCTCTCCGGGGCGCAGACCTAGGCGATGAATATGGAGATCCTGGGCTGCCCAGACATCAAGATCTCCCTCTCTGCCTCGCGGATGTGGTCCAAAGGAACGTGAAGCAGTACATTTGGCATCAGCTTGGCTGCAGGAGCTGCCAGGAAGTGACATGATACGTCATCCAACCACCTTAGGGGCTCCATTCTGGATTTGTGTAGGGTTTACTCCTTAGCCTTCTCTTCTCCCGAAGATACCCACAAGGCAGTGGGATCCGTAACCCTGGATAGGGGCCCATACCGGGTACTGTCAGCCGGAGCCAGCTGAGCCTGGGACTCGTGTAAGGCAGGGTCGTCACGTCCTGTAGTAGTGACATATGGAGCCACTACCCACTACCTAACATAGCAGTTAGCACGACACTATTACAGCTCAGGACGTTGGAGTTCGGAGTTCAGTTCTGACATCATCTGTGAGGAGACTGTATGTCTTCCCCATGGAATGAGTGGGTTTTCTCCTGGTGCTCCTGTTTCCCCCCACAGTCCAAAGACGTAGCAGTTGGTAGGATAATTGGTCACTGTAAATTGTCCTGAGATTAGGCTAGGGATTGCTGGGGTAGCATGACTTGACGGGCCAGGAGGGTCGATTCTGCGCAGTATCTCAAAATAAAAGATAAAATATTTCAACTCACCAGGTCTTCATAGGTGCCTTTTACTTTGTATGTAGTCCAGGCTTTGCCATCACTGCTGTAAGCAATCTTGTAGGATTTAACGTACTCGGGACTGCCAAGTCTCTTAGCTCCCTGACTAATCAGTCCTGTGACTCTCATTGTGCGCTGCAGGTTAATCTGAGAGAGAAGAAAATTAAAACAGTTAGAAACAATATGTCTTGTGCCTTTAAGACTGTACAAGTTTTCTGATGTTGAATTAGTGTCATGATATAAAATGTTTTATGCCCCAGTCTTTGAAGGAAGGTAATCGGTTAACTTTGACACAGATATTTGGGACCTCTCATTTCCCCTTTACCTTGACATTCCTTCACTAACACTGGTCAAAATCCTAAAAATTCCCATTCCAATGACTGTTGGATCTCTATTTAATTTCTCATCCTTAGGCTTCTTCCGGGAGGCAAAAATGACGAGCAATCTTAATTCCAAGATTTCAGATTACTTTAGAGTACAAACGAACATATCAATACTAAGCAACACACACGAAATGCTGGAGGAACTCAGCAGGCCAGGCAGCAGCTATGGAAAAGATGTTTCTGGCTGAAACCCTTCGCAGCAGGACTGGAGAAGAAAAGCTGAGGAGTAGATTTAAAAGGTGGTGGGATCCCCTTTTCCCTCTCTCACCTTATCTCCTTGCCCGCCCATCGACTCCCTCTGGTGCTCTTCCCTCCTTTTCTTTCTTCCATAGCCTGCTGTCTCTTGCACCTATCAACTTCCAAGCTCTTTACTTTATCCCTCCCCATTCTGGTTTCACCTATCAGGTTGAGTTCCCTCCCCTCCACCTTTTAAATCGACTCCTCAGCTTTTTCCATCCAAGGACTCTGGAGAGCATTCTGACTGGGTGTATCACCACCTGGTGCGGAGGATCCAATACTCAGTGAGTTGTAGACACAGACAACTCCACCATGGGCACATCGGCCCCCAACAGTGAGGACACCCTCAAGAGGGGGTGCCTCAAAAAAGCAACGTCCATCCGGTTTAAGATGGTGCTACCGAAGATGTGTGACAGCCTACTGCCAGTGGAAAGGCAAGAAACTTGACTAAAAACATTACTAATAGCACCTTTTCTGAAGAAAATTGTGGTTAATTATCACTGCAAACAACGAAGAAGCAAGTGGAGGTAAAGGTGATTCGAAGGATGAGCCGTGCGGGTGCATTGCAAAGTCGAAGTGTGACGTGTTCGAGATGGGGGTCACAGATGGAGTTGTTATCACTGTTGGAGATGGAGTGAGTGATTTGGAGAGAAATCAAGGCAGAAGAGTTTTGATGCCCGTCCACCTAACCCGGGCGCAAGGTTGGATCATTCCAAGCGCCGAGCCCAGTTGGTGAGATCAAAAATGGCTTCAGGCTGGAGGGCCCAAGCATATCGCTACACCAGGGTCTGGGTCTTAGAGCAGGGCATCGATTGGTGCTTAGACAATTTAAACACCGGTCCAGATAGACTGGAAAGTCCGAGTGTCAGGATCAGAGGGGAGGATCAGGCTGATTTCGCTCGCTCTCCCACAATGTTTATTCATCTCTCAGCAGTGAACTGTTCTGGCTGCTGTACTACTGAGGCCGAGGCTTGGACCTACTCCGGTTACTCCACGGAGCGGATCGAAGGACGCAGTCTGGTTCGAAACGCTGTCACTTGCTTCTACTGGGTGCAAGATTGTGATTTTTACTTTCTCTTTCTCTACGCAGTGAAATTGGTCTTTTATTTAAATTGGGTTCTTCAGGTTGCTTGCTTTTGTGGCTGCCCGTAAGCAGACAAATCTCAAGGTGTATAATTTATGCATTCTTTGATAATAAATGTACTTTGAATCTTGAATCTTGACATCAGGAATATTGAGTGTGAAGCTAGAGTGGACAGCCAGTGTCGTTTTTCGTAAGGCAGAAATGGCTAATGCAAAGGGGCATAATTTTAAAATGATTGGAGGAAATTACGTCAGTGGTAGAGGCTCTTTACACAGAGTGTGGTAGGTACGCGCTATCAGATGTGGCAGCAGAGAACGTACATTAGGGACATTTAAGAGACTCTTAGATAGGCACATGAAGGGCTATGCAGAAGGGAAGGGTTAGATTGATCTTGGAGTGGGTTAAAAGGACAGCACAGCATTGTGGGCCGAATGGCTGGTAGTGTGCTCTACTGTCCTATGTTCTGTGTTTATTAACCTGATGTTGGTTCTGATTTTGATGAATACTATGAAGGGTGGAGTTCAGAAATATTTCAGTGTCAGGCCAGAAATAGCTATGATATATCTTAACCAATACAGGGGTCCTTATTAAAAGCACGTATTGATGTAGTGTGAAGTTATGAGTCAATAATGTACAGGAATCCAGGCATCATAAATTTTATTATCCGTGAGCAGATTATTAGTAATGAACGTCACCAAAATAAGTAAAGCGTCTGATGCATTAACCAGAGAGATCAAGTGATTTGAAAGAGACATCTTGTAATCTGAGGTACAATTCTAAAAAAAAAATCATAGAACATAGAACATTTTAACAGAGTACAAGCTCTTTGGCCTACAATGTTGTGCTTACCTTTTAACCTATTCTAAGATCAACCTAACCCTTCCCTCCTGCATAGTCCTTCATTTTTCTGTCACCCATGCACCTATCTAAAAGTCTCTTAAATGCCCCCAATGTATTTGCCTCTATCACCATTAACAGGGCATTCCACACACTCACCACTCTCTGTGTAAAGAACTTACCCCTGATGTCTCCCTATACTGGGGGTTCCCGACCTTTTTTTATGTCATGGACCCCTACCAGTGAGGGATCAGTGGTCCCTAGGTTGGGAACTCCTGCCCTATACTTTCCTCCAATCACCTTAAAATTATGCCCCCATGTAGTAGCCATTCCAGTTTGTCAGATATAGATTCGCTAAGACTTCCTTTGCCTTTTAAAAAAATTTTATTGAGATACAATGTGCAATAAGTCCTTCGGGTCCCTCAAGCCACGCTGCCCAGTAACCCCTGATTTAATCCTAGCCTAACCATGGGACAATTTACAATGACCATTTAACCTACCAATCGGTACATCTTTGGACTGTGAGTGGAAACTGGAGCACCCGGAGGAAACCCATGTGCTCACGGGGAGAAAGTACAAACAGCTTACAGACAGCGGCGGGAATTGAACCTGAGATGCCTGTACTGTAAAGTGCTGTGCTAACCACTATGGTACAAGGCCGCCTCAAATGTCAGTGCTTATTTAGAAGATTCTTTGCTTCGCGCTGTGTAATCTTTGTCTTGTGGATACAAGTGAAAAGCATGTCAAGTTAGTGTAAAAGATAATGCAATTCACATTTCACAGGTTCCCTGTCAGTTGTAGGCAGTGACACACGTGTCACTTAACTACACAAGTGCATATGGGATCAAGGAAGTCGTGTGCTCAACCTCCAAGCTCAGACTGTCATTCATACAGGAGGTGAAAACCGGCTGACAGAAGGATGCAGGCAGATCACATAACCCAGCCACCAGAGGGTGAACAGCTTGATGTTCTAAAACCCAATTCTGCCATCCCTGGGAGTTGAGGAATCAGCTAAACCGGTTTGCTCAGAAAGACAAGGTCAGTCAGGCTCCGGAAACACTGCCAGCTATTACTGCATGTTCAATATTCCGGTGATCCGATGCTGTTAACTTGACAGCTTTCTAAGCAGTTATTGCTCGAGTAAAATCTCTCCAATACAGCTTGATCACAGTTTAGAATTCAGCACACCTTTCAAGTTCGAGTTCAGTTTATTGTCATTCAACTGCACCACCAAATGGAACACCGTTCCTCCAGACTAAGAGGCACAACACAGTACATGTAACTCATACACGTAACACCCTGGTTCAGATTTTTACTGCTATGCTGTAGGTATTTCATTTTAGCTGCTCTGTAAGAGCAGTCGGTTCTGCTTTCAGCCTGTTTGGGTTTGAGCTAAAGATAAGGGGTTGTGACGTTCATGCTTAGGAATGTGACGTCAGCCAATCAGGATGGTGGAATTGGGAGAACATCCTGGAGAACGCTGGGCAGGGAGGATTTTGTGAGGGACACTGGTGTGGGTCGAGGTCTTTTTGGCCGGAGCTGGGAGAAGACAGGAGGGAAGATGGCTGAGCATTCCAACCCTGTTGCACAAGGTGCTTTGTGCAGCTCAATGGCTTCAAGGAGGAAGGACCTATACTCCCGTGGGAGAGCCCGTTTGTCCAAACTGGATTTCGAGCGACATTTGGAAGGTGGTGTGTGCTTTTGTGCAGACTGAGGGTCTGCCGTGTGAGTTACAGTCAACTTTGAGTTGAGCTCAAACTTATGTGCACAATTGGACTGGGTTAACTGTGATAGGCCTTTTTTCTTTTTCTTGTCCTGATAACTGTTCAATAAAGCTGAAATTTGTAAATATACTTTCTTTATAACTGTATTCAGTGTACAATTTGTTATTTCCTGCTGATGGGTAATTGCAAGTGGGTAGCATTTACACAGCATTTGCTCAGGTCAGGATACGGGTGGGTGAGATATCCCAACCTCCTGGTTTTGGTGAGACCTAAGTCATATTGATCCTGGACATACAGAGTCTAAAAGGGTGGTTTTCTCACCGCTGGTCCGGTGACTGTTAGCCAGGGGCTAACAAGCCGCGTCTCTGGAGAAGCCCAGTAAAATGGGGTTTCATACGCATAACCATCAGAAAATTAACAAATAATAAGGTGTATTCACAATTCAATTTAAAAAATAAATGGAGCATTTCATGTGTGATGAAACCTGGATGGTGGCAGGGAGTTCAGTAGTTTTGCACCTGGAGGTAGAAGCTGTTTCCCATCCAAACTTTCCTAATACACAAGGAGACATTCAGAGCTGACCCTCAACATCATCCCATTTATTCACTTCCTATTATCCAAAATATCCCTGTGTCTTTATCAATGACTTTTGTACAGTAGTGTCTGTATTCATTTTGTAATAACTGTGGTGGCCAACAAACAACTGAAACACAGGACTTGATGTCTGAATGTTAGAACATAGAACATAGGACATTACAGCACAGTACAGGCACTTTGGCCCTGATGTTGTGCTGACCTTTTAACCCACTGATCAATCTAACCCTGCTCTCTTTCATAGCTCTGTGTTTTTCTGTCATCCATGTGCCAATCTAAGAGTTTCCAAAAGCCTCTACCATCATCCCTGCCAGGATGTTCCACAAACCCGCCACTCCCTTTGTAAAAAACCTAACTCTGATATCCACTGTGCCCTCTAATTTGTAATGACCAGTGTGTGAAAAAACCTTGGGCTGTACAATTTTTTGCCCAGTGACAACAACATATGCACACTTAATTTTTAATCAATAATTTCCTCAATAAAAACAGAATAAAACCAGTTCTTTTTTTCTGCATGTGCGTGTGTGTGTGTGCGATGTTGGCGGGACAATGTCTTTTTCATGCCTTTACAAGGTGCGGAGCGAGAGAGAGACTGTGTGGCGCGCCACTCCTCACACAGGCATTTCGCAGTATTTTTCCCTTTATTTTACCAGGTCGAGTTGCGATCTCGATCACGGATGGAAAGCGTACTTGGGAGTGGCCCCGACTGGGTTCGAACCCGGGAACCTCCGTTCCAGGGTCCGGCGCTGATGTCATTGTGCCACCAGCCGGCCCAATAAAGCCAGTTCTAAAACCTGCAGACAAGTCATCATAAACTCCACGTTGTCAACATTGTCCACATCAGAAACTGGAAAAGAAAATGTGATTGTGTATGGCCTTGATAACTACTTAACACGGCAATGAGGTAGAAGGTAACAACCTTTTGGCTGCAGTTTAAATTCGTCTGTGCACTTGTAGCGAAAAAGTGCACGCCTTAGACGGAATATTGCTGACAGCCCCTCCCCCTTACTTTTCTGTGATCACCTTAAAATAATGCTCCCTCATAATAGCCATTTCTGCACTGGGAAGAATTCCCTGGCTACCCACTCGTTCTATGCCTCTCATCATCGTGTACATCTCTATCAAGTCACTTCTCACCCTCCTTCACTCAAAAGACAAAAGCCCTAACTCACCCAACCTGTCCTATTCTTTGATAATCTGAGTAAATTATCCCTATTAGCTATTTCTGCCTTAGGCCAAAATCAGTCTACTGATTACTTTTATTGAAATATATCAAGAATTTGGAGTGACCAGGAAGGCTAGCATCTCTGCTGAAGGGATGATTGTGTTCACTCTGGGCAGCTCACTCACCTTTGGTCCCCACTGGACACTGCTCTCCCCTCTGGCTCCATGTAGCTGTTTGCATGCAACAGCGGCCGCATCTCAGTACACTGCTTCGACAAGCAGAGGCTAAACCAGCTGAGGGCAGCCGGCAGGCCTCATACCCTGTGAAGTAGGGACTTGCCTGTCCTAGCATGTAAAGTCAGCTCTGGCAGACAGGGTGGATAGGATCAACTGTGAGATCTAACGGCCAGGAAGGCAGTTCTGCAATGCTTCATGGTGAGCAAAGGGGAGAATAAGGCACAGAGGAAGTCATAGTCATCCACTGATACCAAGGAAGACCCCAGTTGTGATAACTACTCGTACTCAGACTTCCAAGGTTGAGAGAATGGAACTGCCCCAGTGCAGTGGGTTTTCTACTGAATAAAAACTCTCCCACACAGATCTCCTATCGTTGCTGGGTACAACGGACAACCAACATCAAGAATTCAAAGCAAAAGATGAGGCTGCCAAATTCTTGTAAAATAAATTACATTTTGAAGAAGTCACTGTAGACAGGGAGCCACAAGGCCAGTTAATCGGATTACTTTGAAGAGATATAATATGGTGCAAATTTCATTGAAAGCAACTATAGTTTGTCATTAAACTAGAAGACATAAACAGGTTGTTAATTTTTCCCTCAAAATTGTCTAAAGACCACCCCTACCTACAGTATAAACATTAACAAGGATCCAGTCCTGACGAAGGGTCTCGGCCTGAAACGTCGACTGCGCCTCTTCCTATAGATGCTGCTTGGCCTGCTGCGTTCACCAGCAACTTTGATGTATGTTCCCTACTGAGAAGATGGCTGAAGAGGAATTCTTTCGGAGAACCCTCATGATGTGGTTTACCACTGATAGAATGGACAACACCACTTGGAGATGAACATTCATGAATGGAATTATTCAAGGATGTGATGATGGAAGCTGAACCATACCGCCATCTATTTATTACTTAAATTGTTGTGCAACAAAGAAGTAATTCATAATCCTGAAACATAAAGAAGAGCAGAATTAAACTGTTCAGCCCATTGATTCTGCTCCCAGTTGATCGTAACTGATTTATTATCCCTCCTGCCTTCTCCCCGTAACCTTTGACACTTTGCCTTCACCTTTACTAAGCAAGAACCTGTCAACCACCACTTTAAAATATAACATAGATAAACATATTTGTATGCTCTGTCACTGGTGTGTTACATGCTTCTGAACTAGGAGGACTGAGATGTGCCTGAATCAGCTAAGCCATGCTTTAACAGCCACTCGGCTGTCCCACCATGAGAGGTGGCTTTTCACATCGGCATCAGTTAACTGGAGTGTTAATCTTGGTGTCAGTGACACCCAGCTCATGTGGATGGCGTGCTGCAGACCTGACAGTGTCGACTGATGATGCTGTGGGACAAGGGACAGACTTCAAGTTCAGGTTATTGCCAATTAATTGTGTACATGTATACCACCAAACGAAACAACCAAACGAAACAACGTACTTCCGGACCAAGGTGTGCAACACAGTACGTATAACTCGCACACACAACACATACATAATATTATCACACTTAAATTAACAAATAGGAAGGTGCATTTTGCAACACAAGTTAAAAAGTAAACAGTATAACACTACAGATGTTTCGTACGCGATGAGACCCGGGAGGTGGCAGGAGTTTCAGTGGTCTTATAGTCTGGGGGAAGAAGCTATTCCCATCCTGACAGTTCTTGTCTAATGCTACAGTACCTCCTGCCTGATGGTAGGGGGTCAAAGAGATTGCTGGACAGATAGGAGGTATGATTAACACTGCTAAGGGACCTGCATTCACAGCACTCCTGATCAGTATCTGTGCTGGGTGAGAGAGAGACCCTGCTGATCCTCTCAGCATCATTAAGTTTTCTACTTCCTGGCTCTGTGTGAATGTTTTTAAAAACATGCCTATTTTCTTTTGGCAAGATCGGTCCTATGTATCCCTAAAAACTGGTCATGGGACTAATTTCTGCCTTCTTTCTATCTATTTTGAAAAACTATTTGAAGTAGCAGCCACTTGAAAAAAAAATTGAAAGCTAAACAAGGACTTAAAAGATTAGCTTTTTTGTTATTTATCACATGTGTATCGAAACATGCAGTGAAGTGCGTTGTTTTTGTGTCAACGACCAACACAGTGCAAGGATATGATGCATGTAGCCAGCAGGTGTCCAGCACCAACATAGCATGCCCACAACTTACTCACCCTAACTGTACGCCTTTGGAAACCAGAGCACCCAGAGGAGGGTCATGTGGTCACGAGGAGAATGTACAAACACCTTACAGGCGGCAGCGGGTATTGAACCCCGATCGCGCTTGCTAACACTGTGAAGTGTTGCACTAGCCTCTGCACTGCTGTGCCATCCTTTCATCATGACTGTGATCTGACGGTGTCGTGGATTCACAAAATCTACCATGGGGGGGGATCTGAAACTTGGTCAAATCTGACACTCCTGGTATGCACTGATGTTTTGCTAAACGGTACAGAGTGAAGTTATGTGCAGTGTGACACACAGAGAAATACTTGTTCACAGGAATAAGAAGCCAGCATATATTTTCCAAGCTTTCCACATTTTTACTGGCGTGTTGTGAGCATTCCCACACACATACTTCTCTTTCCATGTTGCAAACCAGTCTTGATCTTGAGACGAGAGAAACATCCCAGCGCAATTCCCTTCTATCCTCTGCCAGGGTACATCCCTTCCCTTTCGAATTATGGAATACATCTGTCTGATTTCTCTCCTCTGTACACTTATGTGCTACTGAGTCCACACATGACTTGATACATTCCTTTTTTATACCCCACTCAGAATCAGGTTTAATATCACAAGCAAACGTCATGAAATTTGTTATTTTTGCAGCAGTAGTACAATGCAATACACAATAATAAAAAAATTATGAATTACAGTATGTATATATATATAAAATAGTTAAAGTAAATAAGTAGTGCAAAAACAGAAATAAAAAAGTCGACAGGTAGTGTTCACAGATTCAATGTCCATTCAGAAATTGGATGGCAGAGGGGAAGAAGCTGTTCCTGAATTGTTGAATGGGATAGGATGAGCCAGCTGAGTTTGAGGAAATTGGGTAAGTTTCCAAAAGCTTCAGCAAATTTCTACAGGTGTACAGTGGAGAGCATTCTGACTGGTCCTCATTCATCGTCACCAGTGAGCCCTGGGTCGATACCGAAGATCAGAGCCTGAAGGTTGTTTGGAAGGACAGAACTGGGTCTGTGGGCTTGCTGGGGAAGTCAAAGGCCCAGTATCTGTGAATCCATACATCCCTGGAGGTTGGAGGCCCAGTTGGTCTGTCCTGGGATTGGCGGGGGGGGGGGGGAACTGTGTGTGTCTGTGTGTGTGTGTGAGACAGTGAGGCACAGGGCTTGTTTTGCGGTTGCTCTTTTGTTGCTGTGATCTGCTGTTGTTGCTTGTGCTGTTCTTTGAACATACGATGCTGGTGCCAAAGTATGTGGCTCCAGGACATCCTGGTTGTTTGTGCAAACTACGCATTTCTCTAAACGTTCCGACGTACATGGGATAAATAAGTGAACTGGAATCTGAACCTGGTTGCACTGTTGACTGGTATAGAAGCTCCAGTGCACAGATCACAAGAGGATGCAGAGGGCTGTAGGCTCAGCTAGCTAAATCACAGACAGCAACTCTCCACAAAGAGGCAATACTTAGGAACACAGCACACATCACAATCGACCCTCACATCCAGGAGTTTCCCTCTTCTCATTACGACCACCAGGGAGGAGGCAGGCACACACTTAATGTTTTAGCAATAGATTCTTCCCTACCACTGTCAGATTTCTGAACAGTCCATGAGCCCAGGAACCTCATTATTCCTCTTTCGAGCAGCCCGTATATTTCTGTAATTTACAGTAATTTATGTCTTTCTCTATGCTGCTGAGGTGGTGTGGTGGGGCTACGTCTCCACTAAAGTAGGTGTAAGATGCTCCTTCCCTCCGCTAGCCTGTAGGTCACCTTTGGGCAAGGTGTGGCGCCTGCTTCGCCCCCGATCAGGGTCACGTGAAGCCATGGGAACAGCTGGTGCAGATCACAAATCCTGGTTATGTGACCACTGACGCCAGGCAGACAATCTCTGAAGAGTATTAATAATGGCTGGGATCACCCGTCTTGTGGTTCCTTAAGGTTGTTATAGCCGGACCTGGTAGTGGGGATAAGCTCACACTACCTATTAAATGCTCCCAGTGATGTGAGTCTCAATTAGCCTCTGACAACCAAGCCCAGCTCCTGGCCCTCACGTGTGGCTTAGCTACTAAGCCCAGCAGAATAGTCAAGATGGTACTGCATATGGCTGTCGTGTTGCGATTACTGGGGACCTGAGTCACCACAACCACAAAATGTTCCAGCTGCTACCATCCATGAAAGAGTACCGCAGTGTAAAAGCCAGGACCAACAGGCTCCAGGACAGCTTCTTCCAACAGGCCATCAGACTAATTAATTCACACTGATACAACTGTTTTTCTATGCTATATTGACTGTCCTGTTGTACATACTATTTACTAGAAATTACTATAAATTTCACATTGCACATTTATACGGAGATGTAACATAAAGCTTTGTACTCGTATATGAAGGATGTAAGTAATAAAGTCAATTCAATTCAAGTCTACTGACAGCAGAAGGGGCAAAGACGGGCTACAGGCACCTTAAAACCGGTCGCTTTGGCAGATGGGGCTCGTCAGCCGTGGTTGGCAGCTTATCTAGGAGAAGGAAAACTCTGATCTCAAACGTCCGCTGCCTCACAGCATTACTCACTCATGGGGAAAGCTTTGGGTGTAAACACTGAGGGAAAAATCCAGAGCTGGACTCCCTAAGGCAGCCTTACGTTGAGTTTAATGCTGACTGGCAACTCCTGGGATGCTGCTGATGCCAAACTGCATCAGTCCCTGCCGTACCTTTGGGTTCATCAGATGCATGGAGAGGGGGAGATTGCTATGTGGGCGACAGCTTGCTCTCCATATTGTACTGCCCAGGCTTGTGTATTTAGACAACTGGGACACAATATCCATGGCCAATCGTGACTGACAGAGGTCCTCACCTCATCTTACCCATCTTGTACAGACACTGCCCAGAAGAACACAAAGACAATCCACTTCGTTAGAAAAAATTGGCAAGAAAAATGATGGTCATGGAAAGACCATTATCACCTGCGTCATATGACACGACACAAAATGAACGGATGAACTGTACTGTTGCTGTAGAGCAACAGATTTCACGATATATGTCAGTGGTAATAATCCTGATTCTGATTCTGATTTGCAGTTTAGTTTTGGTATTCACATCACAGAAACCTTCCAGCTGTCCTCAGCTGTGAACTGTGCTTCACAAAACAAATCCAATCCCCAACTTTCTAAATTGTGTGTTTTTCTCTTCCGAAAACCTGCTGCATGCAAAATTATTCCTGAAATAAAATAGAATACTTTCGGGAATAATTTCTAGGTCAGGCAACAGCAGAACGAGTAGAAGCCAGTGACTCTCTTCTTCTGAGGAGGTTGCACATGTCATTTGGTGCCCCGGCGTATTCTGCCTTATTTTAGTCTTTCCACCTCTACTGTCTGTCACTTGGATTCAACCTAAGGTATATTTCAAAACTTTGCCATTGATGCTATCCACCGAAATATCCAAGAGCAGCTTTTCTAAAGTCCTTATGCTTGTTAAATCTCTCCCGGTGTAAAATGAGGATTTTTGATGTTTGTTGACTGAAATACAAGGCAAAAGTCAAATGTAATTGAGTGAGACAAAACTTTACTGAACATAAGGCATCATTATATATTAGGTTAGCACAAACATTCCATTGGAGTCAGCAGGAATGATGCAAAGATCTTGGTAGTACTGCTATCCATCAAAGAACGTGTGCTTTCAACAGTGTCGTCTCGCAGTCTGTGATTCCTTTTGAAATGCGATTAGATCACTGCCTGAGAAGAGCAGAGGCAGGAAATATTGGCAGGGCCTGAGGCTTAGTTGCTGAGGCAGGTTTAAAGGAGGGAAGGAGGGAGAACTGTGTGTAGGCAATGGGCACAGGCTAGTTTAGGAGGGCAAGCAGAATAAACAAACAGAGCAAGATCGTGGTGTTTTCTTCCTATTTTAGAACTGTCCTTGTTTCGTTTACTTTAACCCTGCTGCCAGTCAGTACACACCTACAATCCATCTGAATGTCCTGCAAACCCCCCCACTCTCCAACTCACAGACACACTCTCATCCAGCAATGGTCACTTTTCACCTTTTATTGCTGCTGTTTCACTTATTTATATGACTGCTTGTTTCATTATAATAGTGTCAGTAACATTATACTGCCTTATAGGGGTCCCCAACCCTGTATGCGCCGCGGACCGGTTTAATATTGACAATATTCTTGCGGACCGGCCGACGGGGGGGTGGTGGGTGGCGTTGTTCAAATAGGGTTGCCAACTTTCTCACCCCCAAATAAGGGACAAAAGTAGCAGTCAAATACAGGACACTTGTGTTTAGCCCGGGAAAGACTACCATGACCATGAAGCAAACAACAGGAATTCTGCAGATGCTGGAAATTCAAGCAACACACATCAAAGTTGCTGGTGAACGCAGCAGGCCAGGCAGCATCTGTAGGAAGAGTCTCGAAGAGTCAGGACTGACGAAGGGTCTCGGCCTGAAACGTCGACTGCACCTCTTCCTACAGATGCTGCCTGGCCTGCTGCGTTCACCAGCAACTTTGACATGACCAGGAAGCCTTGCGCGGGCACCTGTGTGCGCATACGTGACGTGCCGATTTTTTTCTACAAATTGGTTTTGGCTTAATATTCCCGATTCTGTTAAGTGAAACTACACTGTACATACATTATTTCTACTTTGCGTATTTATCATATCATTCCCGCTTTTACTATGTGTTAGTGTTATTTTAGGTTTTATGTGTTATTTGGTATGATTTGGCAGGTTATTTTTTGGGTCTGGGAACGCTCAAAAATTTTTCCCATATAAATTAATGGTAATTACTTCTTCGCTTTACGCCATTTCGACTTACAAACGGTTTCATAGGAACGCTGTACCTTAGCCGGGCAAGGGCGGTCCCATATGGGACAAACCAATTTAGCCCAATATGCGGGATGTCCCGGCTAATACGGAACAGTTGGCGACCCTATGTTCAAGTTCAACAGTGCGTGACAGGGAATGAGGAAAGGTGCAGCTGACTCATATCGTCAAATCATATCGTTTCCTCACGGCCCGGTAGCACATGCTTTGCGGCCCCATGGTTGGGGACCACTGGTCTTACGTAATCACGCACCTCACATCTCCTATGAACACCTGGCCTCACCTTAAATACATGCACTCTGGTATTAGACATTTCAACCCTGGGAAAGAGATACTCACTATCCACTCTATCTATGCTTCTCATAATCTTATAAACCTCTATCAGATCTCCCCTCAGCTGCCGTCACTCCAGAGAAAACAACTCAGGTTTGGCCAATCTCTCATTATAGCAATGCTCTCTAATCCAGGCAGCATCCTGATAAACCTCGACATCCTTCCTTTAATGGGGAGACCAGAGCTGTTTGCAATACTCCAGATGCAGCCTAACGAGAGTTTTATCAAGCTGCATAATAACTTCCTGACTGTTAAACTCAGTGCCTCAACTAATAAAGGCATGCGTGATATGCCTTCTTAACCACCCTGTCAACCTGCGCAGCCTCACTCAGGGAGCTCTGAACTTGAACTCCAAGATCCTTCTGCTCATCAACATTGTTGAGGGTCTTGCTGTAAACGGTATATACTATCTTGCTACATTTGACCTACCAAGGTGCAAGACTTCACATTTGGTTGGGTTAAATTCCACCTGCCATCTCTGCAACTGATCTAAATCCTGCTGTATTCTGTCAGTCTCCTGCACGATCTACAACACAGCCAATCTTCATATCATCTGCAGACTTACTAACCCCCTCATCTCCATTTTCATCCAGCTCAGTTTTATACATTAGAAGCGTACTGTATGTAACAACACACTGTGAAGTTTATGATGCTTGACAAATGCAATAAAGTACAAAGTCTTTGCTTAAAACACCGTATGAGGTGAATGATGAAAGAGGAGGGGTGGCACGGTGGTGTAGTGTAGTGGGTAGCACAACACTTGGCAGCACCAGAGATCAGGGATTAGGGTTCAATTCCTGCCTCTGTCTTTAAGGAGTTTGTACGTTCTTCTAGTGTTTGCGATGGTTTTCTCCTGAGCTCAGTTTCCTACCACGTTCCAAAGACGTATGGGTGAGGATTAGAGAGCTGTGGGCATGCTATGTTGGCGCTGGAAGTGTGGCAACACTTGTGGGCTGCCCAATACAATCCTCACTGATTTGAGTTGACAAAGACGACATTTCATTGTATGTTTTGATACTTCAATGTTGAAAGTTGAAAGTTTAAAGTACATTTATTACCAAAGTACATATACTGTGTACAACCCTGAGATTCGTCTCTACTGACAGCCACAAAACGAAGAAACCCAACAGAACCCGTTAAAAAAAGAACGTCAAACGCCCAATGTGCAGGAAAAAAAAACAGATTGAGCAAACAAATAAGCAAATAACATTCAGAACTGAAGTTCATGAAAGTGAGTCCACAGCCATGAAGCCAGGCACAGTCGATCCAGGAGCCCGGAAGTTGGAGGGCACAGCCTCAGTTCAGCGCAGAAACAAATAAACCTTGCGAGCAGAACACTGGCCCACCTCTCACCTCCAACCCCGACACCATGGCTGTTTGTAATCTGGCCTGGACTTGAAATCAGTCAAACCTTGGATCATTCCTCGGTGTCAGACCCAGGACCTGACACTTCGATACTTTATATTTTATTGTCGCCAAACAATTGATACTAGAATGTACAATCATCACAACGATATTTGATTCTGTGCTTCCTGCTCCCTGGGTTACAAATCGATAGTAAATATTAAAAATTTAAATTATAAATCATAAATAGAAAATATAAAAATGGGAAGTAAGGTGGTGCAAAAAAACCGAGAGGCAGGTCCAGATATTTGGAGGGTACGGCCCAGATCCGGGTCAGGATCCGTTCAGCAGTCTTATCACAGTTGGAAAGAAGCCATTCCCAAATCTGGCTGTACGAGTCTTCAAGCTCCTGAGCCTTCTCCCGGAGGGAAGAGGGATGAAAAGTGTGTTGGCTGGGTGGGTTGTGTCCTTGATTATCCTGGCAGCACTGCTCTGATACGCTCTTGCACATGGGACACACCACCACTGTTTGGCCCATATCCCACCATTCCAAGTTAGTCTGGTGCTTAAATAGGTCAGACGTCGGCTTATGTCTCGCCTTCAGGCCCAGGCCCCCTCCGCTCGGCACTGCTGCTTTGAGTCACCTCCAAGTCTATTCCAGTAGCCATATATTGGCTTGTTCCTCACTCCCGGGGCTGGGCCTGCTGCATCGACTCAGCCCATACACTCCACGCCACAACCATCCTTCAGTTCACGCCATGAAAATGCCAGATGCACAGACAGTTCAAAAGCTCAGAAGTTACAGGCTATTGTTTCCAGTGATGGCTTTTGATAAAAGGTGTGACTAAAAATATAACTAATAGTTGCTTCTGCTGCAAGTAAGTCATCACTGTGCTTCACCAGTGCCACCTTAAACTGTCAAACGTGTCAAATAAAGCTCATCTTTAACGTTTGAAACAAAATTGAGAGATCATCGAGGTGGAAGGCGAGGGTCTAAGGAGAGAACTCGAGGGGCTGCATCACCTGATGTGAGCGGACCTCAGGATGTGGCAAGAACAGTAGTCTCAGGAAAAGCAGATAGTTTACAGGCATCTGAAACAGGTGGATCTGAGACATACAGAGTGGCCCGTCAGTTAGAGTTCATGCATAATACATCGGAGCTCGAGAGAGTGGCTGATTGAGGGGTCCAGCTGTGAAAACATACTGTACCTGATCAAAGACAAGATGAGAGACAGCAATAATGAAGATTAACATCGTAAAAAAAGAGACAAATAGCATTCCATCAGTGAAAAGAACAGTAGTTTTTCAAGGTGGAGATAATGGTTCAATTACAGGATATCTATCCAGTGATTGACCTGGAAATGTGAGACTGAATGCTACTGGAGTGGTGAAGGACTTAAATCCAACAAAATCCAATTTAAATCCACGGACTGAATGAGAGAATGGTTCCTACGTACAAAACTAGGAAGACAAAGCTTCTCTAAAGATTTAAAGATAAGCTTTATTTGTCACATGTACTTTGAAACATCAATGCATAATGTGAAATGCATTGTTTTGCATTAAGGACCAATACAGTCCAAGGGTGTGCTGGGGGAATCTTGCAAGTGTCAGCGTAATTCCAGAGTAGCATGCCCACCACTTACTAACCACTGAGCGGTCACAGGAAAGCAGCATCCATCATCAAGGACCCCCACCACTCAGGACACGCTCTCTTCTTGCTGCTGCCATCAGGAAGAAGGTACAGGAGCCTCAGGACTCACACCACCAAGTTCAGGAACAGTTATTACCCCTCAACCATCAGGCTCTTGAACCAGAGAGGATAACTTCACTCAACTTCACTTGCCCCACAACCTTTGGACTCATTTTCAAGGCCTCTTCATCTCATGTTATTGCTATTTATTGCTTACTTATTTATTGTTATTATTTCTTATTTTTTCCTTTTGTATTTGCACAGTTTGTACTCTGATTGTCCACCCTGTTGGGTGCAGCATTCCATTGATTCTTTCATGGTTATTTGATTTATTGAGTATGCCCACAAGAAAATGAATCACAGGGTTGTATATGATGACATCTATGTAATTAGATAATAAATGTACTTTGAACTTTGATACTAGCAGGCTGACCCCAGAACAATCCTTTCTGATTTGATCTGAGGCAAATGACACCTTACACGATATGTTTGTGTGGGCACGTGGCCAAGTGGTTAAGGCATTGGACTAGCGACCTGAAGGTCGTGAGTTCGAGCCCCAGCCAAGCCAACATGTATTGTGTCCTTGAGCAAGGCACTTAATCACACAGTTCTCTGCGATGGCACTGGTGCCAAGCTGTATGGGTCCTAATGCCCTTCCCTTGGACAACATCGGTGGTGTCGAGAGGGGAGACTTGCAGCATGGGCAACTGCTGGTCTTCCATACAACCTTGCCCAGGCCTGCGCCCTGGAGAGTGAGGACTTTCTAGGCGCAGATCCATGGTCTCGCAAGACTAACGGATGCCTTGATGTATATGTGTCAAATAAAGCTAATCATCAATCTTTTTATAAAGCAGTAAAAGGTCAGTCAATGGGAATACACTGAGTAGCCACTTTAATAGGCACACCCGTACACAGGTTTGTTAATGCAAATATCTCCATGCATAAAAGCATGCAGGTATGGTCAAGAGATTTAGTCATTTTTCAGACCAAACATCAGGATGAGGAGGGCGTATGATCTAAGTGACTTTCACCATGGAATGATTGCTACAGTCAGACAGGGTAACTTGAGTATCTCAGAAACTGCTGATCTCCTGCAATTTTCACACAGAGCAGTCTCTAGAGTTTACAGAGAATGGTGCGATAAACAAAAAGTATCTAGTGCGCAGCACTTCTGTGGAAGAAAAGGCCTTGCTAATGGGAGAGGTCAAAGGAGAATGGCTAGACTGGTTCAAGCTGATAAGAAGGTGACTGTAACATAAATAACTATGCTCTACACCAATTGTGTGCAGAAGAGCATTTCTAAGGGCACAACATGCCAAACCTTGAACTGGGTGGACTACAGCAAAAGAAGACGATGAACACACACACAGTGACCACTTTATTAAGTACAGGAGGTCCTTTGTTAAGTGGCCATAGAGTGCAAATAAATCAAGAAATATATTTAGAGATGTGACAAAGATATTCTTGGATTAAATCTTGAAATCAAGGAATAGAAAATTAGAAACTCAGTCAGCTTCATCATGCACAACAGCCTCCCTAGCATCCAGGATATCTTCAAGGAATGATGTCTCAATATGTTGGCACCCATCTTTAAGGATCCCCATCGCCAAGGACATGACCTCTTCTCATTGCTACCCTCAAGGAGGAGGTACAGGAGCCTGGAGGCACACACTCAATAATTCAGGAATAGCTCTCTCTCCTCTGCAATCAGATTTCTGAATGGACATTGAATCCATGAACATTACCTCCCAACATTTTTTCTCTTTTTGCGCTACTTATTTCATTTAACTTTTTAGCATATATGCTAAAATTTCTTTCTGTAATTTACCAATTTTTGTTATTATGTATTGCAATGTACTGCTGCCACATACCAAGAAATTTCATGACATATACCAGTGACATTAAACCTGATTCTGATTCTGAATATAAGGAACAAGGATTAGAAGAAACAGTTAAATCCCAGACCAGATTAAATGGCAAATCAGACTCGAGGTGCAAGATATCCCACTTCTGCTCCTTCAGATTCTTATATTCTTATCTTGTTATGGTTCAGTCAACAGATAATGTTTTCTCCATGTCATGTGCAATATTTTAAAACGTCACCATGGATACAGACGTTGATATAGCTTTCAGGTCTACTTTGCTGGTTTAGACATAAAGCAAGGCTGGTACCCAGGCCAAAGAGCAAAGCAAAACAAAGTTGATTTATTGGAAAACTCAGAATGTTCTGCTGTAATTCAAGATTCAAGAGTCAAGATTGTTTATTGTCAGTCTTCAGTACACAAGTGTAAAGGAGAATGAAATGATTGTTACTCCACATCTATTGCAGATATAAAAAACACTATAAGCACACTATAAGAACACAATAAAAAACAATAAATATAAATACAAACGCAATCCTATAAAACACAATGTACAAGTAACTGCTTTATAGATCGATTGATTGAATGCTCATAAAGTGATGTACGTGAGCAAATGTGTATATTGTGATGGTGGAGTGTGGTGGGGTGTTGATTTAAATTAACAGTCAACGCTGGCAAGGCTTAAATTCCGACAGAAGTTAATTTGTTTTCAGTCAAAGATAGAGGACAGAGGACAGATTCATTTAATTCCTAATGTTATTTGATACACTTTCCAGAAACACTTTGAAGAATGCGAGAATCACATTTTGTCATTTGCTTTTTATCTCCCAATTATGCAAGAAATCTGAGTTAATATGCTGCGCCATATATGAAAATAACTGCTGGACAGTACACCATTTCAGTTAGGTTTTTAACCTCATAAAGGCAGCATCCATAATTAAGAACCCCATCACCCAGGACATGCCTTCTTCTCATCAAGGAGGAGGTACAAGAGCCTGAAGACACGCATTCAATGTTTCAGGAACAGCTTCTGCTGTAGATTTCTGAATAGAAAATGAGCCCATGAACACTACCTCACTATTTTTCCCCTTTTTTTAGCTCTCATTTTGCACTACTTAATTAATTTAATTCTTTTATAAATATTTATTGCAATTTGTAGTTTTTTTTATTATTATGTCTTGCAATGTAGTGCAGCTGCAAAACAACAAATTTCATGACTTCTGGTAGAGGTTTATAAGATTATGAGAGGTATAGATAGAGTGGACAGAGAGTGTCTGTTTCCCGGGGTGGAAATGTCTAATACCAGGGGGCATGCCTTGAAGGTTCAAGGGGGATGTGAGGGGGACGTGAGGGGTAGGTTTTTTACTCGGAGAGTGCTGGATGGTATAGTGGTAGAGGCAACTACATTACAGGCTTTTAAGAGATGTCTGGATAGGCACATGGATGTAAGGAAAATGGAGGGATATGGACATGGAGTAGATAGGAGGGATTAGTGTTTTGGGTGTTTCTGATTTGCTTTTTAGCCGGTAAGGAAAAACATTGTGGGCTGAATGGCCTGTTATTGTATTGTACTGTTCTATGTTCTTTATGTCAGTGATATTAACAATGATTCTGATTCTGATTCCAATTCTGAAGACTTTGCTGGCAGGGTATTCAGACAACAAAGTATAGTATAATTATCCTGTGTTCATTAATTTGTTTTATTGATTGAATTTACTTGGGTATTCTTGTCACAAATAGCTGTCAAAATAATATTTATGTTTTAATTCTTGGCACTTAGAGAGCTAAATTTCATACAATATGTAACACAGATACCTCCTTTCATTTCAATTCAAAGAAAGTTGTCCATAATCGCTACAAGGATCAAAATCTTATACCATTTAGCGAAACGTTTCTCATAAATAAAAGCACAAATTTCACCTTTAAGTAGAAGAAATGTTTGCTTTCCTTCAAGTTGATCATTACTTTGAACATGTGCACTTGTTTACATTTATATATTTACACCACTGGTATTGATGGGGAGTGGGACAGACAGGTTGCCATGGTGTTTAACCTGACAACTTTGGCCTTCATGGAGCTGCTGCTGGATGGTGAGGATTTTTGGGGCACAGTCGAGGTTTGACAGAATCTTCCAGAGACCATCGCAGCTGACTGTATCAAAGGCCTTGGTCAGGTCAATGAACGCCGCGCGCAGTCCCACGACACTTCTGCATCTGGCAAAGGGCAAAGATCATGTCGGATGTGCCTCTGTCCGCTCTGAATCCACACTGGCTCTCTGTGAGGTTGCCACAGGCAATGGTGGGGATGATTCTGTCCAAGAGAATTCTGGCGAGGATCTTCCCAGCGGTGGACAGCAGGGTAACGACTCTGTAGTTTGAGCAATTCGATTTCTCCCCTTTGATCTTGTACAGGGAGACAATTATTGTGTGTAGGCCGTTTGGGACTGAATCTTTCTCCCAACAGACTGTGAATCATTTTGCTGCTCACACAGCTCTGCTGCTCAGGCCATGAGTCTTGCATGGACAACTTCAGGTTACCGTAAGCAGTACTCTATGGAGAGCTCTCTCTGTTACAATGGGGGGCATTGATGGCAGACCCAAATGCAAGACACAGACACAGAAGTACTAGGAACAGGACTTGACTGGAGTTGGGATGTGACAGGATATATACAAGGAGCGGGGACAAGAATGTAGACTTGGGCTAGAACATGGACAAGACACAGGGAACCCCGACAAGGAACAATGCACTAGAAGCCTGGGCTTGGGCTCCAAGCCAGAGACTGGACAAGGACCCAGAACCTGGGTCTTGCCTCGGGCACGGGCCACAGAACCAGGCGAGGACATGACATGACTACAGGACAGGATGTGGCTGGGGTCTAGAGGCTTGGGGCTGCAGGCTGGGGTCTTGGGTCTTGAGGCTTGAGGCTTGAGGCTTGAGGCTGGGGTCTAGGGTCTTGGAAGTGGGTTATCTAGGCAGAGAATCAGGCGAGGTATCCAGGCAGAGAGTCAGGCTAGGGAGGAAAGACAGGGAGGGGAACAGGACAATCCAGCAGAGATTCCCTGGTTTGCAGAGGTATTTATGTCTCAGCCCCAAAACAAGAACCACGTGCCTACAACAGAAACTGGGGAAAACCAGAAACCCTGGAATAAGGAACTATGGACCGGACCATGAACCGGAATACGGACCTCACGGACCAGACCATGACACTCTCAGGGCAAGGGAAATCATGGTGCCCCACACAAGAGGCACAAAGAACAACTTAAGCAGCAGCTCCCTTAGGCGAATATCGAGGTCAACCAGTGGAAGCAGCTGGCTTGTGACAGAGACCACTGGAGAATGCTGATCCACAGAGCAGCCAGGAATTTTGAGGAATCCAGAAGAGTGATTGCTGAAGAGGAGACACATGAAGGATCCTACTGCCCCAGTGCCTGCATCCCAGCTGTTCCCAAGTCCCTACTAATTCAGAGTCTGCAGATCCAGAATTGGCCTCTACAGTCACCAATGATCATGCCATCACTCCTGAAGACTCTTCCTCCCTCCTGATCTTCACAAGTGAAGAACCAGCCATCATCATTGCCATTGCATCTTTACACTACAACCCTATGCCACCTTCTCACAGCTACCATCAGCAGGAGGTATAGAAGCCGGAATCCCCACATCACCAGGTTAAAGAAGAGCCACAGTACTGTGCAAATGTCTTAGGCACACACATACATATATATATCTGGTGGGAGCAAAGGATGTTGGAATGGCAAGGGTGAAGCACAGCTGGAAGGGTGGGGTACCGGTGACAGAGAAGGAGTGCTGGGGCAGAGGCTGGCATATCCAACTCTGAGACACCAAACTGAAGGGTCTCAGCCCAAAACGTTGACTGTACTTTTTTTCATAGATGCTGCCTGGCCTGCTGAGTTCCTCCAACATTTTGTATGTGTTGCTTAGATTTACAGCATCTGCAGATTTTCTTGTTTGTGATTGAGACACCAAACAAGGTCATTTGATTCCAAACAATTGGTTTATTGATCATTTCAGAATGTCTTCTCTGGTGCTTCCTGCTCCCTCCCCATTCCCCCTTTTCCCGACCATGGTTCCCCTCTCCCTGCCCCCATCCCACACTCAGTCCACAATAGAGACTCACATCAGAAGCAGGATTATCATCACTCATATATGTCATGAAATTTGCTCTTTTTTTATGGTAGCAGTACAGTGCAGACTCCCTGCTTCCTCAACACGACCTGCCCCTCCAGCTATTTTCATATCATCCACAAACTTGGCCACAAAGCCATCAACTCTGTCTTCCAAATCATTGACATATAACGTGTAAAGAAGCTGTCCCAATATGGCGTTGTGAATACCGAGGGGATGAATAAAATGCTACTCTTGATGAGAGTCAGGATTATCACTAAAGGTTGACACACTGCAGTAACTTGACTTAAATGAGATTTGCTCAGTTGGCACACAGCCATAGTCTATTAAAACTGTCAAGCACAGCTTAACAAACAACCTGGCGTACTTATAACAGTTAAGTGGTTCATAATGTGCTTGAGAAGCATTACGGAATTATTATGCGGATGTTATAGTTAGCTGATATTGCATCATTATTGCTGATCTAATTCCTTTCTGGGGAATTTCAGAGTTTGGGAATACATTTCAATATATACATAATCATTCTTATAAAATTATCTCAAAGTAAAATTTATTATCAAAAGTGAGCGGTAGAACAGGGGGATCTGGGAGTCCAGATCCACCATTCCTTGAAGGTGACGTCACAAGTAGATAGGGTTGTAAAGAGAGCTCTTGGCACATTGGCCTTCATAAATCAAAGTACTGAGTATGGGATTTGGGATGTTTTGTTGAAATTGAGTAAGAAGTTGGTGAGGCCTAATTTGGAGTATTCTGTGCAATTCTGGTCACCAACCTACAGGAAAGATATCAATAAGATGGAAGGAGTGCAGAGAAATTTTACAAGTATGTTGTCAGGACCTGAGGATCTGAGTTATTGAGAAAAGTTGAACAGGTTAGAACTTTATTTCCTGTAGAGTAGGAGAATGAGGGGAGACTTGACAGAGGTGTACAAAATTATAGATAGGGTGAATGTAAGCAGTCTTTTTCCACCGAGGCTGGCTGAACCTAAACCTAGAGGTCATGGGTTTAGGGTGAAAGATGAAATGTTCACGGGGAACGTGAGGTGGAACTTCTTCATTCAGAGGGTGGTGAGAGTGTGGAATGAGCAGCCAGTGGAAGTGGAGGAAGTGAATTCAATTTTCTTGCAGATATTCACAGTAAATACAATGGAATCAATGAAAGAAACTACAAAGACTGACAAACAACCAATGTGTAAAATAAAACAAGATGAGCAATACAAAAAAAAATAGTAGTAATGATAATAAATAACTACGTAGTAAATAATACTGAGAATGTGAATTGTAGAGGCCTTGCACATAGGTTGTGGAATCAGTCCAGTCTGAGATGAGTGAAGTTATCAATACCAGTTCAGGAGCCTGATCAAACAACAGGAATTCTGCAGATGCTGGAAATTCAAGCAACACACATAAAAGTTGCTGGTGAACGCAGCAGGCCAGGCAGCATCTCTAGGAAGAGGTGCAGTCGACGTTTCAGGCCGAGACCCTTCGTCAGGAGCCTGATGGTTGGAGGGTAATAACTGTTTCTGAACCTGGTGGTGTGGGACCTCAGGCCTCCTCCTTCCCAATGGTAGCAGCGAGAAGAGAGCAAGGCATGGATGGTGGGGTCTTGTGGCATACTTCCTTGAGGCATCTCTCCATGTAGATGCGTTCAACGGTGGGGATGAATTTTCCTGTGATGGACTGGGCTATATCCACTACTTTTTGTAGGCTTTTCCATTCATGTGTATTGGCTATCAACCAATAACTCCATGCCTCCCATTACCACCCCTGGGCAAGTCACTAGGCCAGGGATAGGGCGCTCAATATTTAATGGCCTCAGGGTAAAAATGAAAGCTACAAATATTTTCAAACACAATGTTATAAATTTAATCTCTGATTTTAGTAATCACTTCCTAGCATCATCTCAGGTGTCCGAGATAAAACACAATCATCTGTGGTGTTCATGGTGGACACCTGGCCCCGTCCTGCCTGCCTGCATTTGACCCATCTCCCTCTCTTCTCACACTACCATTGGGCGTGAGGAATAGGACTCTTGGGCCCCACACCGCCAGGTTCAGGAGCAGCTGTTGCCCTGCAGCCATCGGGCTACTGGACCGGCATCACTCACTTCACAACTAAACTCACTTTCTGGGACTCTGCAGCTCATGCTCACAGTTTTATTCATTTACTTATTTTTTATTTGCATGATTTGTACATTGGATGTTCATCAGTCTTTGTTATGTATGGCTTTCATGGATTCTATTGTATTTCTTTGCTTTTCTGCAGGAAAATGGGTTTATTTATTTAGTGATACACTGTAGAGTCGACCCTCCGTCCAGTCACACAGCATCAGCAATCTCCGACAAACCCGATCTCCAGAGATTTTACAACGGCCAATTCACATACCCGATACGTCTTTGGACTGTGGGAGCAAACTGCAGCGCACGGGAAAAAACCATGCATGTCATGGGGAGGACCTACACTCCTTACAGACAGCACCAGAGTTGAACTCCAAACTCCGGAACGCCCGAATGTGTAACAGCATCACGCAAACTGCGACGTGGCTATGGCGCCTCGAGGTTGTATATGGTATACATAGTTTGATACTAAATTTACTCCGAACTTTTGAATGTTGAAGAAGCATAGGTTGAGCGGACAGCCAGCACCTTTACCCCAGCTTGGAAATGGCTAATAGGAGAGGGCATAAATTTTAAGGTGATTGGAGACACCAGGGTCCAGGAACAAAAGTCGGCTTTCAGCCAGAGATGGGATGTGGGCTGCTCATTAGTTCCAGCTCTCGCTAAGCCCACTGTATTCACTGGACATTTTATTGTGTAACACACTTAAAAAGAAGAGAAGTGGAAGTATTTTTATGCATCAATGGGAGTAACATGGAACGGAGTAATTGAGTCATAGATTCACAGCAACAGTGCGATCACTCGAGTCTACAACCTTGCATTCAATGTTAGTAAAACCAGAGAGCTGATTGGGGACTTCAGAAAGGATAGGGCAAGGGAACATAAAGAAATCCTCATAGAAAGATCAGAAGTGGAGAGAGGGAGCAATTTCAAGTTCCTGGATGTCAAGACCTCTGAGGATCTAACCTGGTCTCAACATATCGATGCAGCTACAAAGAAGTTAAGATGGTGGCTATATTTCATTGTTGAGTTTGAGCAGATATGGTTTGTCGCATAAAGCATTTGACAACTTCTATAGATGTACTATGGAGAGCACTCTGACAGGCTGCATCACTGTCTGGTATGGGGGGTGGGGGGGGTGCTACTGCACAGGATTAAAGTACGCTGCAGAAAGTTAGTCAGCTCCATTATCGATACTAGTCTCCGTGGTATGCAGGGCATCTTTAAGGAGCGGTGCCGCAAGAAGGCAGCGTCCGGCATTAAGGACCGCAGCACCAATCCAGGACATGCCCTCTTCTCATTGTTATGATCAGGAAGGAGGTACAGAATACACTCATCAATTCAGGAACTGTTTCTTCCCCTCTGCCATTCGATTTCTAAATGGACATTGAACCCATGAACACTAGCTCACTACATTTTCAGTTATTTCTGTTTTTGCATTACTTATTTCAAATTAACTATTTAATATGTATTGTGACGAGAATACACATAAAATTAAGATGTTTGCTGGCCTGGGTTAGCATCAGTGGCATCAGCAGTTGGTCTGCCACCTGTCCTCAGGAAAAAGAGAGATAAAGAACAATGAAGCAGCACCTGGAGATGTGTAATGAAGGGACGGGAGAGAGAGCTGTCTGGAGCGGCTCCCCCCTTTGAACCCTGAACTGTTTGAAGTGATGGACAGGCGATACCCCAGCATGGGGATAAAAGGGGACAGGTTCGCTAAGGCAGGACACACACGACACCCGAGGTAACAAGACCCTGGAAGCGGTGCGCCTCTCACGAGTCGGTGGGATGTACCGGACCTTAAACGCACAGGGTGGAAAGGTACGATCAGCGGGAACCCGGTGTGTGTCCGCCCTCGCTTGGGTGCCGGGTTCACTGCAGAGGATCGACCGCATCTGGAGGAGGGGTCACAGTCGGTGACCTCAGGTGATATCACAAAGGACCCACTCGAAAGCTGCTTGTGAGCAATATCGCCGGTCTGTGAGTGGAAGCCATTTCTGAATGATCAGTCGTTCCCGTCCTCTCTCTCCCTCCCCCCCACGTTGTCCATCGCCATGGCAACGATTACTGCGAACTGAACTATTAAATCGAACTGGACTTTTGTGTCACTTTGAAATTGGTCATTTACCCCTAGACAACGACAGAGCTTGATTGATGCTGTTATCTTAATTCTGTGCACATGTGTGTTTATCATTGCTGAACTGTTGCATTTATTATCCTTTCGATTACTGTGTTGCTTGTTTCTTCAATAAAACTTTCTTAGTTCTAGTAATCCAGACTCCAACTGAGTGATCCATTTCTGTTGGTTCGGCAACCCAGTTACGGGGTACGTAACAGTATTAATACATGAATTAACAAATTTCACGACATATGCCAGTGAAATTAAACCTGATTCTGAATATGATATTCTCTTAAAGGGCTGTCAAGTGTTGGGTTCTCAGGTGACTGTTGAGGCCGATCTTGGATCCACATATTTTGGCACAGTGTGGACAAGAGTAAGCGATGGTTGTGGTTAGTGGTTGGGTCTTTTGGTTGTTCAGTCTCTCCTTTCAAAGCTGCCCCTTGTTCTCTGCGGCAAAGCAGAGGTTGATCTCATACAGTGCAGTTCTCTCTTGAACAGATTTTCCCCAGGTGTATCTATTGAGTGCAGTCTTCCCAGTTTTTAGATGTAATGTAGAAATTTTTCAGGCTGATTTCCATATTATCTCTGAAGCATTACATTAGCCCACCAGAGTTTGCAGACCTTCCTTCAACTGGGGTTAAAAGATGTGTTTGTGGATATGTGATTTAGACATCTGGGTGACATGACCTAACCATTGGAGTTGGTGTTACTTTATCGTGGTGGGGATGCTGTTCATGTTGACCTCCTCCAATACGCTGGTGTCCTTCCAGCTGATCCTCAAAGTCTTTCCTAAGGCTCTAGGGTGGTGTTGCTCCAGGACTCTCAGGTGTTTACTGTAGGTAGTCCATCATCCAGATCAATGCAGTAATAGAGGAAGGATATCAATCATATAGACAAAAAGTTTTGTTTGGGTTATACAGCTTTTATCCAGCTGGTCTCTGCCAACCAAAAGGTCCCATCCAAGCTAGTCCTCTTTACCAGCATTTGGTCGCCTTTCCGATCCATGTACCTGTCTAAGTTTCTTTCAAAAAGCTGGCTGATCTGCTGAGTTCTTTCAGCATTTTATGTATGTAACTTATTGGCATTGTGCTGATAAAAGGTCTAATCCTGAAACGTAGATTGTCTATTCCTCTCGATAGGCGCTGCCTGACCTGCTGAGTTTTCCAGCACGGTGTAATTCACCAGTTTCTTTTCTATCATTATGTATGGCATTGTACGGCTGCCGCAAAGACAGCAACTTTCATGACATATGCCGGTGATACTAAATGTTATTCTGATTCTAAGTTTTTGCCTGTACAGTACCTCCTGCCTGATGGTAGTAGAGAGAAGAGAGCAGGGCCTGAATAGTGGAGAACCTCAGGGATGGATGCTACTTTCTTGTGTCAGATTTAGACAGGTAGATAAATAGATAGATAGATATACTTTATTGATCCCGAGGGAAATCGGGTTTCGTTACAGCGAACACTAACCAAGAATAGAGCATAAGTATAGCAGGACAAAAACCACAAACAATCAAACAACAAAATGCAAACTATGCCAGATGGAAAATAAGTCCAGGACCAGTCTATTGGCTCAGGGTGTCTGACCCTCCACGGGAGGAGCTGCAAGTTCGATGGCCACAGGCAGGAACGACCTCCAGTGCTGCCCCGCATTGTATCTCGGTGCAAGAGCATTGAGTCACCCTCAGCTTTCTATTAGATCTGGGTATTAACGTCACGGAAGAATTTGAGTTCTATTAGTTTAGTCTCCCCTCCCCCCCCCACACTTTTAAGTCTACTCCTCGGCTTTTTTTCTCCAGTCCTGCTGAAGGGTTTTGGCCCGAAACGTTGACTGTACTCTTTTCCTAGATGCTGCCTGGCCTGCTGAGTTCCTCCAGCATTTTGCGTGCGTTGATCGGATTCCCACGTATCTGCAGATTTTTTTCTTGTTTCTGTTACTGCAGTGCTGAGTTTCACTTGGGCCTGTGGTACTGCTTTTGTTTGATAACAGACTGCTGATCACAGACCAAATATCTCATCATATCTCCAAATTTGCACAATTTCATTTAACAGATGCTTAATAGTGTAATTGATCTGCCCGAAGCCAGATTGAATGAGTTCCTTCACGTCTGCCAGTGACCACAATCTGTCTGTACATCTAATACGGCTCATCCCCACTTGGCCCAGAGATCAGTATTTATCCCTCTAAATCAGGAAACACAAAGTTCAATCCTCATTCTGTAGCTTGTGTAACAGATCTTCCTCACTGCTCAAAGAGAAAATGTCGTTCCTCTGAATCAGAATCAGAATCAGGCTTATTACATAGAAACATAGAAAATAGGTGCAGGAGTAGGCCATTCGGCCCTCCGAGCCTGCACTGCCATTTATTATGATCATGGCTGATCATCCAACTCAGAACCCCGCCCCAGCCTTCCCTCCATACCCCCTGACCCCCGTAGCCACAAGGGCCATATCTAACTCCCTCAGTCCTTATAATCACTAAGGTAGGTCGGGAAATTTGTTGTTACATAAAATATAGTATAATTTACAGTAAGAAATATATAAATGTGTCTAGGAATAGTATGGACACTACATAGAGTCAAAAGTATATTATTATAGCATTATAGATTTTATGTAAGACTCCAAAACTATTGTAGATTTCCTGATAAGGTCAAATTTGAGAGGCTCAGATACCCAAGTGTGAATGCAGGGTGAGTGTCATCTCCATGTTGACGCAGTTCAAATACTTCAACAGAACAGGCCGACTCCCTGTCCTCATTCCAACATATCAGTGCATGGCCTTTATCTACTACCACGTTGAGCTTGTACTCCTTCCCCTCCCCCCAACTTCTTACTCTGGCTTCTTCCTCCTTCCTTTCCAGTCCCGATGAAGGGTCTCAGCCCGAAATTTCAACTGGCTGCCCGCTCTGCTGAGTTTCTCGAAAGCGTTGCTCTGGAATTCCAGTATCTACAGATTCTCTGATTTTCATAATTAGTGGCCACTGCTTCCCTGGATTAGTCTTGTGCCACGTAAGCTGAAATACACTTTTTGTTTATGCTTCTTTTGTGGGGAATTTGCTCTCTGCGTTAAATACTGCTATTCATCTGGAATATAGTTGTCAGCCTTGAACTCAAAAGCTCACAGGGTGATGATAGATCACTATATTGTCAAGGATCTTAAACAAGATGCTGCCATGAAAGATGATTGAACATTACCTTGATTACTGTTGTTGTGACAACTCAATTTATCAGAACCCACCAAGAGCTGCCATCAAGTTATATCACTGGATTCTGATGAGATTGACTGAACACTGACATGAGACACATGCCAATTAGCCTATCATCTCTCCCTGGGCCCCCTCCTCCTTTCCTTTCTCCCATGGTCCACTCTCCTCTTCTATCAGATTCCTTCCTCTCCAGCCCTTTATCTTTCCCATTCACTTGGCTTCACCTATCACCTTCCAACTATCCTCCTTCCCTTCCCTTTTATCAGCTGAAGCCTTGATGTTATTCGGCTTTGAAGTGAGGATTTCCAGATAGAGATGAACAAAGCATAATACCCACAACAGAGCGACTGGGCTTGTATACTCTGGAATTTAGAAGGCTGAGAGGGGATCTTATTGAAATATATAAGATTATTAAGGGATTGGACATGCTGGAGGCAGGAAGCATGTTCCCATTGATGGGTGAGTCCAGAACCAGAGGCCACAGTTTAAGAATAAGGGGTAGGCCATTTAGAACGGAGTTGAGGAAAAACTTTTTCACCCAGAGAGTGGTGGATATATGGAATGCTCTGCCCCAGAAGGCTGTGGAGGCCAAGTCTCTGGATGCTTTCAAAAAAGAGATGAATAGAGCTCTTAAAGATAGCGGAATCAAAGGTTATGGGGATAAGGCAGGAACTGGATACTGATTGTGGATGATCAGCCATGATCAGTGAATGGTGGTGCTGGCTTGAAGGGCCAAATAGCCCACTCCTGCACCTATTGTCTATCGTCTAAAGCACTCAAAGTGCTGGAGGAGCTCAGCAGGTCAGGCAGCATCCATGGAAATGAATAACAGTCAATGTTTCAGGCCAAGATCCTTCTTCAGGACTGGTAAGGAAGGTGGCAAATGTCGGAAAATTTTCCTTCTGATTATTTTTCCCCCTCCTCCTCCTCCTTCTATTCACCACTCTGGACTCTTACTTTTTCTCCTCACCTGCCTATCACCAGCCATTGGTGCCCCTCCTTCTTCCCTTTCTCCCCTGGTCCTCTCTCCTCTTCTATCAGGTTCCTTCCTCTCCAGCCCTTTAACCTTTCCCACCCACCTGGCTTCACCTATCACCTTCTATCCAGTCCTCCTTCCCTTCCCCCCACCTTTTTATTCTAGCATCTTCCCTCTGCCTTTCCAGTCCTCAAGAAGGGTCTCAGCCTGAAACGTTGACTGCTAATTAATTTCCATAGCTGTTGTCTGACCTGCTGAGTTCCTCCAGCATTTTGTGTGCATTACTCTGGACTTCCAGCAACTGCAGCAGACTTTCTCATGATGATGAATTCCTCTCCAGGCAGCTTTATACCGCAATGAAGGCTGCAATACAGAAGTCCACTTTCTTGCAGCTAATAGTTATTCTGGAGGAGATATATTTGCAGAACAGTCTACCAATTTAAATTTCATGGGTGGGTTCATTATGTTCTTACTGAAAGCAAATTGGCACTGTGTGCATTCACATGTATATTCACATGCTGAGAATCTGATTAATGATTCATATTAAGCCTCTTCTCATTAAGTGTTCATTTGGTCTGCTTTGCAAAGATTAAGGTACAGAAGCAAAAGTCAGCTTCATCTGGTTTCAGCTGCAAGGTGATACAATGATTAGATGGCTTTAATTCCCTCGCTATGCCATCAGGGAGCTAACCAGCTAGCTGAGTCCATCAATCTCCTTCAAAATTAGATTCTGGAATGATTAGAGGAGCAAGTGATCTGCAGAAATTTGATGAATGACAGAGCTGGGAGGTGATTGGTGGAAGACGTGAATGGCTGAAGAAGAAGGAAGCTGATAGGACAGGACAGTGGACCATGGGGGAAAGGAAAGGAGAAGGGGCACCAGGAGATGTGATGGACAGGTGAGGAGAAGAGAAGGGGTAGAAAGGGAACCAGATTGAGAAATGGACCAAAGTGGCCAACAGGAAATTCTGTATTTTGTGTCAGACAGCCTTCGGGATTTTTCTGGGGTGGCTTCTCACCTCATTTCAGCTTCCCGTTCCCATTCCAACATGGGGAGAAATTACTGCAAGTTCGAGAAATCAATTTTAACATCATCAGGTTGGAGACGACCCAGACAGAATATTAGGTGTTGCTCCTTCAGCCTGAGAGTGGCCTCATTGTGGCAGTAGAGAGGCCATGGAACTAGGGACATGGCCTCAAGATTCGGGGGAGTAGACTTTGGATGGAGATGAGGAGGAACTGCTTTTCCCAGAGGGTGGCGAATCTGTGGAATTCTCTGCCCAATGAAGCAGTGGAGGCTACCTCAGTAAATACATTTAAGACAAGGTTGGATAGATTTTGCATTGTTGGGGAATTAAGGGTTAAGGGGAAAAGGCAGGTAGGTGGAGATGAGTCCATGGCCAGATCAGCCATGATCTTATTGAATGGTGGAGCAGGCTCGACGAGTCAGATGGCCTACCCCTGCTTCTATTTCTTGTGTTCTTCTTGTGAATGACATGTTGGAATGAGAATGGGAAGTTGAATTGGTATGGCAGCCACCAGGAGATCCTGCCTTCTGAGTGAAGGTGCTTGATGAAGCGGACCTTCAGTCAACATCAGGGCTCACCGATGTAGAGGACGTCACAATGGAAGCAGATAGCCCCCAACGGACTCACAGCTGTCGTGTTCCCTCCCCTGCAGGGATTGTTTGGGGCCCTGAATGGTGGTCCATGCTCAGTTGAGTGCTGGCCTCTCCCGTCAGTGCTATCCTTCAGTGTTCAGTCAATGGAATGACAGGCAGGATTGCGTGCATCTACGCACTGCTGGGAACTGTGCCATCAACCTGCATGACACGCTGCTCAGGGACTTGGGCTATGTACATGCTTTTTTGCGTGACTGACTTTCTTTTTGCTCGCTATTTTGAATGTGCTGTGTATGTTTTGCACTTTGGCCCCAGAGGAATACTGTTTAGCTCGGCTGTATTCACGTGCGGGTGAATGATAATTACACATGAAGTCGATTTGATTTGAGGTGTAGGGAAGGTGTAGCACTTGTCCTGTAGGTGACAAGATATAGCTAATATAGTCTTTTTTTTGGAACTGCTCATTAGAGCTTGCAATGAGAATGGGAAGTGGATTTGAAATGGATGGCCACCGAGAAATCCTACCTTTTATGGTGGACAGAGTGAAGATGCTTGTTGAAGCAGTCCCCTAATCTATCTCAGTTCTTGTACCTCACTGAATTTACAGCCAATTCCATAAACTGTCTGGTAGGGATTTAATTAGCATAATCACGGTCTTTACCCTGTGGCTTCTTCCTTAATACCTGGGAGAAATTAATTTTACTTCTTAATATAATTTCTGAATATAACTGAATCCCCTAATCATTCTGGTAACAGGGTGAATGAAAATATTTGAAAGACGGAGCAAGGGTGGTTGGTCTAACATGAGTCTTAGTGAAACTCTGAGCATTCATATCTCAAGATTAAATTAGGGAGGATTTAGAAATTTGTGAGTTAATCATGTACACCCAGCATGGAATAGCTGGAATCAAGTCACATTTGACAAATATAATAGGGAGTTCATTTGTAAAGAGATCAATCAGTTTTCTCAGGAGAGTCCAATATCTATTAGAGCAGAATTTCCTCAGGGCTCTCCCCTGTCTTTAGTAGAAACACAGTGGAGATCTCAGAACGTTGCCAAAGGTGTGATAGACAAGAGGGGAATCCAAAAACACATTCTCCCTGTGATTATGTGAGTTTTCTCCATGTGTACTGGTTTTTTCTCCTACATCCCAAAGATGTTTGGTGATTTGGTTGGCCGCTGTATTTGGCTCCTGGCGAGTGTGATTGTAGTGGCAGGACCAGGAGCAATTTGTGAAATATAAAATGTGATTAGTGTAGGGTTTATGTAAATTGGCACCTGTTCATTTGTGTAAACTTTATAAAGCCTCAGCATCACATACTGCTCCTATATTCTAGTCCTCTCGAAATTAATGCTAACGTGCATTTGCCTTTCTCACCACTGGCTCAACCTGAAAATTAACCTTTAGGGAATCCTGCACAAGGACTTTCAAGTCCCTTTGTACCTCAGATTTTTCACTTTTCTCCCCATTTAGAAAATAGTCTATGTTTTTATTTCTTCTAGCAAAGTGCAGAATCATGCATTCCTTACACTATATTTCACCTAATGAACAAGAGAAAATCTGCAGGTGCTGGAAATCCGAGCAACATACACAAAATGCTGAAGGAACTCAGCAGGCCAGGCAGCATCTTTGGAAAAAAGTAGAGTCGATGCTTTGAGTTGAACCCCTTCAGCAAGACTAGAGAAAAAAAGCTGAGAGGTAAATTTAAAAGGTGGGGGAGGGGGGTAGGTGAAAGAGAACCACCAGGTGATAGGTAAAACCTAGAGGGGGAGGATTGAAGTAAAGAGCTGGGATGTTGATTGGTGAGAAGACGTGAGAGAGGGAAAAAGGGATGGGAAATGGAGAAGGAGGGGGAGGAAGGGGGTTTAGGGTCATTACCGGAGGTTTGAGAAATCGATGTTCATGCCATCAGGTTGGAGGCTACCTAAACGGAATATAAGGTGTTGTTCCTCCAACCTAAGTGTGGCTTCATCACCACAGTAGGAGAGGCCATGGAAGGGCATATCCGAATGGGAATGGGAAGTGGAATTAAAATGGGTGGCCACTGGGAGATCCTGCTTGTTCTGACGGATGAGAAAAGATGCTTGGCGAAGTGGTCTCCCAATCTACGTCGGGTCTCACTGATGTACAGGAGGCCCAACCGGGAGCACTGAACAGAGTAAATGATCCCAACAGACTCGCAGGTGAAGTGTCACCTCACCTGGCAGGACTGTTTAGGGCCCTAGATGGTAGTGAGGGAGGAGGTGTAAGGGCAGGTGTACCACTTGTTCCGCTTTCAAGGATAAGTACCAGGAAGGAAATCAGTGCGGAGGGATGAATGGACAAGGGAGTCCCATAGGGAATGATCCCTGCAAAAAGCAGAAAGTTGGGGGGAGGGGAAGATGTGCTTGGTGGTGGGATCCCATTGGAGGTGGCCGAAGTTTCGGAGTATTACGTACTGGACGTGGAGGCTGGTTGGGGTGGTAGGTGAGGGCAAGAGTAACCCCATCCCCGGTAGGGTGGCGGGAAGATGGCGTAAGAGCAGACGTGCATGAACTTGGAAATTGGCTGTGGACGCATTGCTTGAGTTGACCTTCCCATTTGATTCTGAGGATTCCTCACAGACAGCACAATTGGACAGATTCCAATGTCTGTCCATCAATCTGCTGCAAAACACAGCTTTCCCAGTCATAATGAAACATTATTTTGACCATGTACACGAAGAACTTGGTGGTTGTGCAGACATCATACTTGTTGTAAACGTGGTGGGTCTAGGGTGGGAGAATTGGCAATTCCAGGGTATCATATAACCATATAACAATTACAGCACTGAAACAGGCCATCTCAGCCCTTCCAGTCCGTGCCGAACTCTTGCTCTCACCTAGTCCCACCAACCTGAACTCAGCCCATAACCCTCCATTCCTTTCCTGTCCACATATCTATCCAATTTAACTTTAAACAACAACATCGAACCTGCCTCAACCACTTCTGCTGGAAGCTCGTTCCACACAGCTACCACTCTCTGAGTAAAGAAGTTCCCCCTCATGTTACCCCTAAACTTTTGCCCTTTAACTCTCAACTCATGTCCTCTTGTTTGAATCTCCCCCACTCTCAATGGGAAAAGCCTATCCACGTCAACTCTATCAATCCCCCTCATAATTTTAAACACCTCTATCAAGTCCCCCCTCAACCTTCTACGCTCCAAAGAATAAAAACCCAACTTGTTCAACCTTTGTCTGTAAATTAGGTGATAAAACCCAGGTAACAGTCTAGTAAATCTTCTCTGTACTGTCTCAATTTTGTTGACATCTCTCCTATAATTCGGTGACCAGAACTGTACACAATACTCCAAATTTGGCCTCACCAATGCCTTGTACAATTTCAACATGACATCCCAACTCCTATACACAGTGCTTTGATTTATAAAGGCCAGCATACCAAAAGCTTTCTTCACCACCCTATCCACATGAGATTCCACCTTCAGGGAACTATGCACCATTATTCCTAGATCACTCTGTTCTACTGCATTCTTCAATGCCCTACCATTTACCATGTATGTCCTATTTTGATTAGTCCTACCAAAATGTAATACCTCACACTTATCAGCGTTAAACTCCATCTGCCATCTTTCAACCCACTCTTCTAACCGGCCTAAATCTCTCTGCAAACTTTGAAAACCTACTTCATTATCCACAACTCCACCTATCTTAGTATCATCTGCATACTTACTAATCCAATTTACCACCCCATCATCCAGATCATTAATGTATATGACAAATAACATTGGACCCAGTACGGATCCCTGAGGTACACCACTAGTCACCAGCCTCCAATCTGACAAACAGTTATCCATCACTACTCTCTGGCGTCTCCCATTCAGCCACTGCTGAATCCATTTTACTACTTCAATATTAATACCTAACGATTGAACCTTCCTAACCAACCTTCCATGTGGGACCTTGTCAAAGGCCTTACTGAAGACCATATAGACAACATCCACCGCTTTATCCTCGTCAACTTTCCTAGTAACCTCTTCAAAAAATTCAATAAGATTTGTCAAACATGACCTTCCACGCACAAATCCATGTTGACTGTTCCTAATCAGACCCTGTCTATCCAGATAATTATCTATACCATCCTTTAGAATACTTTCCATCAATTTACCCACCACTGACATCAAACTCACAGGCCGATAATTGCTAGGTTTACTCTTCGAACCCTTTTTAAACAATGGAACAACATGAGCAATACGCCAATCCTCCAGCACCATGCCTGTTTCTAATGACATTTGAAATATTTCTCTCAGCGCCCCTGCTATTTCTACACTAACTTCCCTCAAGGTCCTAGGGAATATCCTGTCAGGACCTGGAGACTTACCCACTTTTATATTCCTTAAAAGCTCCAGTACTTCCTCTTCTTTAATCATCATAGTTTCCATAACTTCCCTACCTGTTTCTCTTATCTTACCCAATTCAATATCCTTCTCCTTAGTGAATACCAAAGAAAATAAATTGTTCAGAATCTCCCCCATCTCTTTTGGCTCCACATATAGCCGTCCACTCTGATTCTCTAAGGGACCAATTTTATCCCTCACTATCCTTTTGCTATTAATATAACGGTAGAAACCCTTGGGATTTATTTTCACCTTACTTGCCAAAGCAACCTCATATCTTCTTTTAGCTTTTCTAATTTCTTTCTAAAGATTCTTTTTACATTCTTTATATTCCTCGAGCACCTTATATTCTCCATGCTGCCTATATTTATTGTAGATGTCTCTCTTTTTCCGAACCAAGTTTCCAATATCAAATATTTCCAATATTTCCTTGAAAACCATGGCTCTCTCAAACTTTTAACCTTTCCTTTCATCCTAACAGGAACATTAAGATTCTGTACTCTCAAAATTTCACCTTTAAATGACCTCCATTTCTCTATTACATTCTTCCCATAAAACAAATTGTCCCAATCCACTCCTTCTAAATCCTTTCGCATCTCCTCAAAGTTAGCCTTTCTCCAATCAAAAATCTGAACCCTGGGTCCAGACCCATCCTTCTCCATAATTACATTGAAACTAATAGCGTTGTGATCATTGGACCCTAAGTGCTCCCCAACACAAACCTCTGTCACCTGACCTATTTCATTCCCTAACAGGCGACCCAACACTGCCCCTTCTCTAGTTGGTACCTCTATGTATTGCTGCAAAAAATTATCCTGCATACATTTTACAAACTCCAAACCATCCAGCCCTTTTACCGTAAGGGCTTCCCAGTCTATGTGTGGAAAATTCAAATCTCCCACAATCACAACCTTGTGCTTACTACAAATATCTGCTATCTCCTTACAAATTTGCTCCTCCAAATCTCGCTCCCCATTTGGTGGTCTATAATACACCCCCATAAGAGTTTCCCATTCCTCAATTCCATCCAAATAGCTTCCCTAGACGAGCCCTGCAATCTATCCAGCCAGAGCACCGCTGTTATATTTTCTCTGACCTGCAATGCAACACCTCCCCCTCTTGTCCCTCCGATTCTATCACACCTGAAGCAACAAAATCCTGGAATATTCAGTTGCCAATTACACCCCTCCTGTAACCATGTTTCACTAATAGCTACCACATCGTACTTCTAGGTATCAATCCATGCTGTAAGCTCCTTCACCTTTCTTATCATGCTCCTAGCATTAAAATAAATGCATTTAAGAAATTTTCCACCTCTTACTCTCTGTTTATCACTAACGGTACAAACAACTTTATTATTTTCTTTTCCTTCCTTCTCCCCTACATATGTTCCTATACTCTGGTTCCCCTCCCCCCTCCTATCTAGTTTAAATCCACCGGAGCCTCTCTATCTACAGAGGATCAACATACTGGTGCAATCATGATAAATGCACAGCAGCAGCTGCATTTATGAAGGTTTGGCAAGTAACCAAAGACTCTTGCAAGTTTCCAAAGATGTACTGTGAAGAGCATTCTGACTGGTTGCATCTCTGTCTGATGTGGAGGCACCTATGCATAGGACCTTAAGAAGCTTCAGAGAGTTGTACACTTAGGCAGCTCTATCACTGTGACAATGCCTCCCACCAGCGAGGTCATCGTCAAAAGGCCATGCCTCAAGAAGGCGGCATCCATCATTAAGGACCCGCACCACCAAAGTTCTTATGACTATCGGGGAAGAGGTACAGGAACCTGAAGATAAACACACACACCATTTTAGGAATATTTTCTTCCCCTCCGCCATCAAATTTCTGAATGGTCCATTAACTCATGAACATGACTTCTTTTACACTGCAATTGACTTATTTTTTCATGTAATTTGTTTTGTCGGCAGGGTGGGGTGGAGATACACCACTACCAAAGAAGCAGTAGGGTGCTCCTCTCCTCTGCTAGCCTGCAGGGCACACTTGGACAAGATGTAGCACCCACTTAGCCTCCACCCCCCCCCCACCCCTGATCAGGGTCATGTGAAGTCATGGGAACAGGTGGTGGATGGTTGTATGAGCAACTGGAGGATATCCCATGTCCCGATTGTGACACCAGACAATCTCTGAAGAGTACTGATAATGGCTGGGGTCACCAGTTTTGTAAAGACACTGCTCAGAAGAAGGCAATAACAAGCCAGTTCTGCAGGAGAACTTGCCGAGAACCATTATGGCCATGGATAAGACCATGATTGCCTACTTCATACAACATGCCACATAATGATGCCAATGTTATGCCTACATTGTAGTGCTACTGCAATACATCAGATTTCATCATTTATGAAAATGCCAAAAGGCCAGATTCAGAATTTGCTCATCCAATCTTCGTACAGATTTCTTCATCGATATTTGATCAAATGCTTCACAGCCAGTGTTACTCATGCCTTAAGAACAACACTTCAAAAAAAAACATTGGGCACTCAGAAGTTATATATGGGTTTGAGATTGTACTGACACTTCAATAATGGAAAATGGATTGCAATCTCAGAACAGTTTCCCCATACCTTTGAGTTCAACAAGTTACAGCTTTGTAACTTCCTCTGAATGAGAATGTTGGTCAATAAGACCCCAGGGATTTTCTTATATCAGTCCAGATCTGATGGATTTCTGAAAAAATTGTCTCTACTAATTCCCCTCTCCTTTGAATTGCTTCTCTTTTGTTCTCCTTGCCTTCGTTCATTTCTTATTGTTCTTGTCCATAGATACTGTGCATTTGAACACAGTAAAAGCCCATATGGAGTGATAGAGTCAAAACATTTCTTGATAGCCATCAAGCTTTTAAATATATTTCTTTCTGAGGAAGAATGGCAGCCGTGGGAGAGGAAGGAATGTTGTGCTGAATAGGAAAACAGAATTACATGCACCTTATTGCTTTGAAATATTTAAACAGTGTTGGCACATACATGAAAAGAAACATCAGCTTGAAGCACTGAACCTGAATTACTGCCCCTAAGCTCATTGTTACTGGAACACAATCTCATGTCAAAATCAGCATACCATAATGCATCACCAGGGAGTCTGCTACAACCATCTTGACCCAGCTGTCATCAAATACATTTTCTCCATAATCTAATTGCTTAATAAACAATCTCTGTTACATATACAGCTGCCAAGTCTTCAAACAGCCAACTCTAAAATGGACAGTTTGAGAACTTAGTTCTGTGACGTTCATGTTTCCAAAATAATTTGCTTCACGATTATTAAATGTAATAAGCACCAATATACACCCAGTGGCCACTTTATTAGGTACACCTGTACACCTACTTGTTAATGCAGATACAGTATCTAATCAGCCAATCATGTATCAGCAACTCAATGCATGCAAGCATACAGACCTGGTCATGCGAGTCATTTCTTGTTCAGACCAAACATCAGTATGGCGAAGAAATGTGATCTAAGTGACTTTAACAGTGGAATAATTGTTGATGCCATAAGGGATGATTTGAGTATCTCAGAAGCTGCTAATTTTCTGAGATTTTCAGTCTCTAGTCTTCACAGAGAATAGTACGAAAAACAAAAAAAAAATCATCCACTGAGTGACAGTTCTGTGAGCAAAAATGTATTGTTAATGAGAGAGGTCAGAGGAGAATGGCCAGACTGGTTCGTCAGGAAGGTGACAGTAACTCAAATTACCACGCCCTACAGCAGTGGTGTGCAGAAGAGCATCTCTGAACACACAACATATCAAACCTTGAAGTGGATGGATTACAGCAATAGAAGACTCAGTGACCACTTTATTGGTAAAGGGGGTACGCAATAAAGTGGCTACTTCTTGTATATATATCCCAATGTATTTGCTTGACAAACATGCTTCTTTTAATAAACTGAAACTAATTTTCCTTATTAGGGAGACAGAGAGGGATAGTAAATCAACCATGATTGAATGACTAAATGATGGGGGGCGGGGAGGGGTTGGATAGGCTAGGACTTTCTCCTTAGAGCAGAAGACACATACGTGGACACGTGGACATACAGGGGTCCATCAGATTTGTGAACACTGGAAGGACCTATTCCACACTGTATTGCTAAATAAAAAAATTAAGATAACCTCTGGACACTCCTACTGATCGAGAACCCAACATATCGATGCAGCCTTAAGGAATGTGTGTCAGTGTTTCTATCTTCCTAGGAGGTTAAGAATGTTCAGCATGTCACCAAACACTTGAGTGAACTTCTACAGGTGTGCTGTTGAGAGAGCCGAGAACCTATCAGCCTCCGCTGTAAGTACAAGGGTAATTGTTTTGAAGATAATTCATCAGCATAAAGAAAATATCACACCTTCTGAATTCGCTGTTTTTGCTTGGGGTAATTGTGTTGCACGGAAGCAAAAAGTGGAAAAGGCAAATGTTTGAATCCTCACTCATCCTCATACAGCTGGAGTGGCAATAGCCCTTAACAGGGTGTGGCGTTCTCTGTAGAGTGGAGAAACCCACCGGAATTCTTGCAATTAGACAGCATTCAGAGCAGCTTGGAGGGCTGGCCACAAGGTGAGGAGGACTGGGCAGAAGGTGAACAATTAAACACGACTTCGCTGAGATTCTCATTCAGGGAAGGACAAGTTGTGCATAGTAACAAGATATTCAGTGCATTTACTCCAGAGGATTGTCAGCAAAGCCGAAGGAAAATGGGGAAAATTACAACCAGAACTACAAATTCTGCAATTAAATAAAATACATTCCCTGTCAGATGAGAGGACATGTACAACAATGAGGAGTTGGAAAAATTGGATTTTTTTGCTGGAGCGGTGGAGGCTGAGAGGAGATCGGATAGAGATTTATAAGATTATGAGAGGCACAGATAGAGTGGAGAGTATCTGTTTCCCAGGGTTGAAATGTCTAATACCAGATGGCATGCAATTAAGGTGAGAGGGGGTAAGTTCAAAAAAGATGTGAAGAACAAGTTTATTTTACACAGAGAGTGGTGGGTGCCTGAAATGAGCTGCCTGGGGTGCTGGCCGAGGGTGGTACATTAGTGAGGGAAGTGGAAGGTTATGGACATTTTGTAGGCAGAAGGGATTAGTTTAGTTGGCTATTTGAGTAGTATTTATTGGGTTCAGGACAACATCGTGGGCTGAAGGACCTTTTCCTGTGCTGTACCGTTCCATGCTCTGTCTTCACACTCTGTTCATAGTTTTACCTTATACTGTCTCAATACACATTATAATCAAATGAATGACGTGCATTCAATTTTTTTACTGCATCTCAATACATGTGATACAAAGAGGAAATTTACTATTTAGTTCTTGAACCAACCTGCACAACTCTAATTGTTATTCAGTATAAGACCATAAGACCATAAGATATCATCATCATCAGGTGCTGTGCCCAGTTTGAGCTTTGACTGCCATGGGCCACACATTCCTGTTTTGGGTCAAGTGGACTGTACCTCTTCCTAGAGATGCTGCCTGGCTGGCTGCGTTCACCAGCAACTTTGATGTGTGTTGCCTGAATTTCCAGCATCTGCAGAATTCCTCATGTTTTTGGATCAATTCATTGTTATTCATTTCCAGTTCTCTGGCTGCTGTGTCCAGCATCATTTGTCTTTGTCTTCCTCTTGCTTTCTTCCCTTCAATCTTTCCCATAATTACCGTGTATTCTAACTCCTCTTTCCTAATCACTAGATATAGGAGCAGAATTAAACCATTTGGCTCATTGATTCTGCTCCACCATTTCATCCTGGCCTATAGATTCCTTTCTTCCGCTTCTTTTCCTTCTTGAAGAGTGGAGTGACATATGCAATTTTCCAGTCTTCCTGAACCATTCCAGAATCAAGTGATTCTTGACAGATTATTCCACAATCTCTTCAGCCTATGGGGTGTATACCATCCTTTAGCCAAGTTTCAGAGATGGCCACAACGTCATATTTGTCAATCTGTAGCTGAATTTCAAGATCGTCCATTTTATTCCTTATGCTGCATGCATTCAGAAATAACACTTTCAATCCATTATTTGTTGCTTTCTGTTTTAGAAAGGAGGAAGACAAAAAAAAGGAATTTATGGACAAGTTAGCTTAACCTCAGTGGTTGGGAGAATGTTGGAGTCCATTATTAGGGATAAGGTTTCAGGGTACGTGGGGACTAATGATAAAATAAGTCAGAGTCAGCTTGGTTTGTAAAGGGAAATCTTGCCTGACAAATTTGTTACAATTCTTCAAGGAAGTAACAAACAGGGTGGACAAAGGAGAGGCGGTGGATGTCATTTATTTAGATTTTCAGAAGGCATTTGATAAGGTGCCTCACATGAGGCTGCTCAACAAGATAAAATCCTTTGGTGTTACAGGAAATATACTAGCATGGATAGAGCAATGGCTGACAGGCAGTAGGCAGTGAGTGGAAATAAAAGGGGCCTTTTCTGGTTGGCTGCCAGTGACTAGTGGTGTTCCTCAGGGGTCAGTATTGGGGCCGCTACTTTTCACATTGTTTGTCAATGATTTAGATAATGGATTTGACGGCTTTCTGGCAAAGTTTGTGGATAATTCGAAGAGGTAGGTAGTGCTGAGGAAGCAATGCGATTGCAACAGGACTTAGACAAATTGGAAGACTGGGCAAAAAAGTGGCAGATGGAATACAGTGTTGGGAAATGTACAATAATGCATTTCAGTAAAAGGAACTATTATCTAAATGGGGAGAAAATTCAAACATCAGAGCTGCAAAGGGACTTAGGAATCCTTGTGCAAGACTCCCAGAATGTTAATTCGCAGGTTGAGTCTGTGGTAAAGAAGACAAATGCAATGTTGGCATTTATTTCAAGGGGAATAGAAAATAAAAACAAGGAGATAATGCTGAACCTTTATAAGACACTGTCAGGCTGCACTTGGAGTATCGTCAACAGTTTTGGGCTCCAGATCTCAGAAAGGATGTATTATCATTGGAGAGAGTCCAGAGGAGGTTCATGAGGATTATTCCAGGAATGAAGGTATCAACGTATGAGGAGTGTTTGGCAGTCTTGGACCTGTACTCACTGGAATTTCCTTCTGGAGGAAAACACACAGAGGATGCAGAGGAGGATCACAAAGTCGAGGAAAGAGGACTGGGTCGAGACAACAGAGACTTATGGAGAAGAGGAGTTCGGTGGGTAATAAAATGGACGATTTCACGGCGCTAGCCAGGTGTCAGAGAACAGTTTGGGAGTGCAGTGTTATATATTTCACTGGAACAGGGCTGCATGAGGACATATCCGATCAAAACTTCTCCATAGATAGTGGCTTCCAGACTGTTCCGGCTGACCAGAAGTGCACTGAGAGCGGTAAGCATAAAGGAGTTGGGTGCTTACTGTTCTGGCTAACAACAGATGGTGCAATCCGGGTCATATTACGATCGAGGAACATGTTTGTAGATCGGACATTGAACTTTTTACTGTTGGACTTCGGCCACATTCCACCGAGATACAACACTGGGCGGCACGGGAGGTCGTTCCTGCCTGTGGCCATCGAACTTGCAGCTCCTCCCGTGGAGGGTCAGACACCCTGAGCCAATAGACTGGTCCTGGACTTATTCTCCATCTGGCATAGTTTGCTTTTTGTTGTTTGATTGTTTGTGGTTTTTGTATTGCTATAGTTACGCTCTATTCTTGGTTGGTCCGGCTGTAACGAAACCCAATTTCCCTTGGGATCAATAAAGTATATCTATCTACCTATCTAATTTAGAAGAATGCGGGGGAATCTTATTGAAACCTACTGAATGATAAAAGGACTAGATATGGTGGATGCGTAGAGAATGTTTCCTTTGGTAGGGATATCCAGAACTAGAGGGCACAGCCTCAAAATTGACTGGCGGCCTTTTAGAACAGATGTAAGGAGAAATATTTTTAGCCAAAGAGTGGTGAATCTGTGTGAATGCTCTGCCATAGACTATGGTTGAGGCCATGTCCATGGGTACATTTAAAGCAGAAGTTGATAGATTCTTGATTGGTTGGGGCATCAAGGGATATGGTGAGAGGGAAGGTGTATGGGGTTAAATGGGATGCACAATCGGCCATGATGAAATGGCAGATTGTCGAAGAGCTGAATGTCTAATGCTGCACCTATGTCTTATGGTCATATGGTCTCATAGCTAGAGGATGCTGTCCAAGTTGCATGCCATCTTGGACAATGTCTCCCATCCACTACATAATGTACTGTTTGGGCACAGGAGTACATTCAGCCAGAGACTCATTCCACCGAGATGCAACACAGAGCATCATAGGAAGTCATTCCTGCCTGTGGCCATCAAACTTTACAACCTTACAACTCCTTCCTTGGAGGGTCAGACACCCTGAGCCAATAGGCTGGTCCTGGACTTATTTCCTGGCATAATTTCCATATTACTATTTAACTATTTATGGTTTTATTACTATTTAATTATTTAAGGTGCAACTGTAACAAAAACCAATTTCTCCCGGGATCAATAAAGTATGACTATGACTATGACTAGAAGGTGATTGGTGAAGCCTGATGGGTGGGAAAAATGAAGGCCTGGAGAAGAAGGAACCTAAGAGGAGAGTGGACCATAGGAGAAAGGGAAGGGGGAGGAGACAGGCTGGTGAGAAGAGGTAAGACTATGTTGATCAGTTTGCATTATAATGGACACCTTCTTGTTATTGTGTTTTTTCTTTTACACCAATAATTAGTTCTGTGAATGTTGCATCTCTGATGCTGCATGCCTGCAGTGTTGCTACAAGTAAATTTTCCATTTCACCCGGGCTTGTATCTACTTGTGGACCTGACAATGAACTTGACTTGATTTGTCTTGATCTTTACTTGAATATCATACAATGTGGGTGTTAAAAAGGGTAAATGATTTGATGATAGACCATCAGCCTGAAATTGTAACTCTGCTTCTCTGGCTGGTTGCATCATGATCTGGCCGGGTACAGCAACTGAATGCACAAGAACGTAAGAAGCTGCTAGACAGTATTTAGGTTACACACACAAAATGTTGGAGGAACTCAGTATGTCAGGTACCATCTATGATGTCGACCATGTGGACAAGACCCTTCCTCAGGAACTGCCCGACCTGCTGAGTTCCTGCAGCATTTTTGAGTGTGTTGCTCTGGATTTCCAGCATCTGCAAATTCTCTTGTGTAGAGAGTAGGGGACCCTGCACAATACATCTCAGAAAAGATTTCACCCCCTGAGTATTTCCAGCTGTTTCCATCTTCCAAACTTTACAAAACAAAAAGGACACAGATATGCATATATCAATTTATAAGTTCAACGACTAGCTTCTAATTTTATACTCCCTTAAAAATACATTATACAAATTATTATTTCTGTTTCACATTTTGCCATCATCAGCTATCAGGAAAAAAAATTGTGAATTCTGTTTTAGTCTCTGTTTCTTTGTACACCCATCTGTTACCTGAATCCATGGCCATCTGTCATTTTCTGCCGCCGTCCAGGCATTTACCAGTCCCTTTTTATTCAGTCTGGCATAGTATGGGTACCACTTCTGTAAGCCAAACAGGGCACGATGTGTCGAGGATGCTGAAATCTGCTGATTCGATATTATCCCTCCCTCCATCCCCAGTGGGCCTGAGCACTCTGTGGGGGAAATAAAAGTAGGGAAATCTCTTGTTAGAAATAGGCATACACAACACTTGAGTTCAAAGGGTGAAAAATCGAAAAGTCATTCTGCTTTCACACCTGAAGGCTTCTTACACATAGTAAAGCTTGACTTTAAAAGCAATTCCCCTTTCATCAATAAACTTTTTTCAAAGTATGAACTCATTGATATTTTCCACCTGTCTTACTTTTTCACTGAGCCCCTTACCTTTTCCACCTATCACCTCGCAGCTTCTTACAGCATCTCCCACCCCCAGCACCCCTCACCTGGTCTCAGATATCATCTGCCAACTTGTGTTTCTCCCTCTCCATTACCTTCTTATTCCATTTTCTGCCCCCTTGCTTTATAGCCCTGATGAAGGTTCTCAGCCTGAAACATCAACTGTTTATTCCTCTCCATAGATGCTGCCTGACCTGCTGAGTTTTGCAGCATTTTGTGTGTGTTTCTCTGTATTTCCAGCATCTGCAGAATCTCTTCTGTTTAACATTGTCCTAATCTATCATTTCATGTGCTCAACCAGGACAATCTGTAACTGCACCACACTTAGGCACGAAGTAACTGCCCAGATACCAATCAATATTCGGTACTATATTATCAAATACATTTTATGTAATGGCAGGACAGTACTCCCTATCTCTGAAATGAAACCCATTAACATTCTGAGGAATTGAGGCATTCAAGGCTCCATGCCCCCATTCCAACAACTTTCTACAGCCACACCATCCAGTGTGGTCTGTTGGGCTGCACCATTGTGCAGCATGGAAGATGCAAAAATTGGACTGCAAGACCCTACAGAGGATAGTAAAAACCACCAAGAGGATCACCTGGCTCTCCCTCCCTCCTTATTTGTGGCATTTACCAGGAGTATTCCATATGAAGGGCCCAAAGCATTGTTGAGGATCTCCACCACCTATCCCACAATCTCTTTGACCCACTACCATCAGGAAGCAGGTACTGGAGCATCAGGACTAGGACTGCCAGACTGGGTAACAGCTTCTTCCTGCAGGCTGTGTTACCGATGAATACCATGACACCTCATCACTGGGACAGCGCGCTGTTAACTGTACTGTTTGCTGTCTTCCTGTGCTGCGCACCACATATACTTTGAATTATATTTTACTATTTCTGGTCATATTTAGTTTTATGTGCTGTGTGATATGTTTCGTTGGTGCACTGTGGTCAGGAGGAACATTGTCTGATTTGGCTGTATATATGTATGTGTATGTTTGGGTATAAAATCAGAAAACAATAAACTTGAACTTGAACGTCAACTACTTTATAGTTAATGCAACCGAATTATCAAGTTTGAGATATTAATTTTCTGTAATATTCCGATCCTTAAAGTTGAGTGCAAATCAAAGTAAATTTTTCATCGAAGTATGTATAATTTACCATATCTCACCTTGAGATTCACTTTCTTGTAGGCACTTACAGGAAAATAAAGGGGTCTAATTTTTTTTTTAGCCCTTAACTCCGAGTGGAGTCATTGGGATGCCGTCATGATGGCCTTTTTTTCAGCAGGCTTTCTTATTTTTACGAGGCCGAGTCGCTAGCTCGACGCTCAACCCAGCACGGATGGAAAGTGTGCAAGGGGGCCAGCTGGACTCGAACTCAGGAGCCTTCGCTCTGAAGTCTGGCGCTGATGCCACTACGCCACCAGCCGGCTAAGGGGGTACAATAGGATTTATGAAAACCTGCAGTACACATAAACCAAGACAGATAAACAACCAATGTGCAAAAGAAGCCAAATGGTGCAAATAAAAATGAAAATCACTAATGCTGAGAACATGAATTGAAAGTGAGTCAAGTTTCTGCTTGTACTTTGTGGCATCTTTGGAAGACTTTCTAATTTATGTTCAGTTTTTGATAGTTGATTTTAAGATACATATCACTCCGTGTCGATTCATTTCACTTAATCTGTTCACCGATGCTTTGCAATTTGTAACAGCAGCTATATTTGTTGTTTTTTCATACATTCTGACTATAAAGCTATATCGCTGGTGTCATGATCTAGTAATGTTTATTTGCCTCAAGATAATATATTTGTTCTGGTTCATTATTCAGAATCTATTTGCTTTCAGATTTTAATAAATTTTAGTTCCGTTTCTACTCAACCTTTATTGCACGTCAGATTTTCTTTATTGAAGTTCATTTCATATTTGTAAAGTCATAGAATATAAAATGCTACACTACAGTTCAGGCCCTTTGGCCCATAATGATATGCCACCCTTATAACCTACTCCAAGGTCAATCCAACCCTTCTCTCCCACACAGCCCTTCATTTTCCTATCTTCCACATGCCTATCTAGGAGTCTCTTAAATGCCCTTAATGTATCTGTCTCTACAACCACCCTTGCCAGAACGTTCTACACACCCAGTGTATAAAGAACTACCCCTGACATCCCTCCCATACTTTCTGCTAATCATCTTAAAATTATGCCCCCTCATATTATCCATTTCCACTCAGGGAAAAGGAATTGGCTGTGCTCTCTATCTATGCCTCTTATCATAATGTACACCAATATCAAGTCACGTTTCTTCCTTCTTCACACCAAAGAGAAAAGCCCTAGCTTACTCAAACTATCCTCACAAGACATTCTCTCTAATCCAGGCAGCATCCTGGTAAATCTCCTCTGGACCCTCTCTAAAGCTTCCACATCCTTCCTATAATGAGGTGACCAGAACTGAACACAATGTGTGACCTAAACCAGGGTTTTATAGAGCTGCAACATTTCCTCATAGATCTTTTGCTTAGTCAGAATTTTAAAGTGCAAAGTTCAAAATAAATTTATTATCAAATCATATAGATGTCTCCATATACAACCCTGAGATTCCTTTTTTTTTGTGGACATTTATGGTAAATACAAGGAGCACAACAGAATCAAAGAAAGACTACACACAACGGGGCGGACAAAATAAGATGTGGAAACAAAAGACAAACTGCAAATAAATAAAGGAAGAGTAAAAAAGAAGAAACAATCATAATAAATAAATAAACCATAAATATTGAAAACATGAGATGAAGAGTCATTGAAGGTGAGTCCAGCTCAGTAGGAACCATCCAGTGATGGGGTGAGTGAAGCTGAGTGAAGTTATCCTCTTTGGTTCAAGAACCTGATGATTGAGGACTAATAACTGTTTTAAGCAGATCTACTCTTTCACACTCAATCGTAATCCATAATGGAAACACAACAATCCTGTTTCGGTTTAACCCACTCTGTTTGGTTTGCACCTAATACCTGTTTTATTACACAAAGGATTTTAGTTTGTTTGTGAGCATCATACTGGGTGGCATAGCCCGACTGGGTGGATTAGTTCCATTGCCCTCTCTCATCAGATTCCTTCTTCTTTGCCCCTTTACCTCTTCCACCTATCACCTCCCAGTTTCTTTCTCTAGCTTCTGAAGGCATTAGGTCCAAACCCAAAGGCATCTTAAGGCCGAGGAGTACAGGAGAACGATATTTCTAAATGGCCACATGGTAGTGTAACCCTATTACAGTGAGTGTGGTCCCGGTTCAATGCTTGCCATTGCCTCTCAGGAATTTGTACATTCTCCCTATGACTGTGTGGGTTTCTTCCCACATTTCAAAGGTTAATTGATCACATGGGTGGAATTGGGCTGCATGGGCTTATTGGGTCAGAAGGGCCTGTTCCCGTGCTGTATCTCTCTCTCTCTCTCTTTCTAAATCAGTAGCCCCACAAGGAGTGACTAGGATGTCTTCTAGTCATAACCAGTTCAGCTAAACCCTGGGAAACCTGCACAGTAGTGAACGTTACATAGCATTCAGATGCAGGCCCTTCAGCCCTTCTAATCCATGCCAATCTCTCTGCCAACCCAGCTGCTTCAAATTAGATATTAGCTTTATTTGTCACAATTATACTTGTACTAAAACCTACAGTGAAATGCATCGTTGGCATCAAATCAAATCAGCAAGGATTGTGCTGGGCATCTTGTAAGTCTTGTCATGCACCTGGCGTCAGCATAGCATGTCCACAATTTACAAACCCTAACCTTACCTCTTTTTGAAATGTGGGAGGAAAGCAGGATTTCTGGAGGAAATCCCCATGCAGTCACGGGGAGAACAGATAAACTGCTTACAGACAGCATTGGGAATTGAACCTTGATCTTATAGCTGGCACCAACTGGAAAAGACTGTGCCTCCCCCTCCCATTTCTTGTGTTTGCCCCATATCTCTCTAAGCCACGCCCCTCCATGAAATTATCCAAGTGCTTCTTCATTGATAGCATTGTGTCTGCCTCGGTCACTCGTTCCATATACTCACTGCCTTCTGTATTAGGCCCTTAACATTATCAGTGGTCCCTCCCATCTGTCCATCAATCTCTTTGACCCCCTACAATAAGGTAGGAGGTACTGTAGCATTAGGACAAAAATTGTCAGGATGGAAAACAGCTTCTTCGCCCCAGGCCATAAGACTACACGTTGCCACCAGCCAGGTCTCACAATGCATGGAGCACCAGTAGCATTATACTGTTCACTTTTAACTTGTATCGAATATGCACCTCATTATTTTTGAATTTATTTGTGATAATTACTTTGTGTTATGTGTATGAGTTATATGTACAGTACTGTGCTCCTTGGTCTGGAGGAACATTGTTTCGTTTAGCTGTATACATATGTACGGTTGAGTGACAATAAGCTTGAACTTGAACTACACTAAGTTGTCCCTCAGGTGCCTTTTAAATATTCCTAAATCGATGCTCCCTAATGTTGCTCTCACCTACCATGGGGTAAACACTGTTACATTGCACTCCTAATTCTAGTTTGGTAAGGAGGGAAACATTTGTAAAAAGTAAAATATTTGTACATGATGTTGGCCAGAAAGAACGGTAATCAGTGAACGTGAATGGAGGTAGCCTTCTTGTGAGACTGTCCTTGCATCTGCCATTCTGAGAATTGATTCTTGCTCTGGGATAACTTAATCAGGGCATTTGAATACGGACACACAGAGATCCTAGAAATGATCTGCTACCAAACCTGAGAGCATTCTCAGATAAGTTGTTCATTGTGTAAAAAGGCAGGCTCAAGGATGCAAATACAAGAAAATATGTGGATGCTGGAAATCCGAGCAACACACACAAAATGCTGGACGATCTCTGCAGGCCAGGCAGCATCTATGGAAAAAAGTAAACCGTTGACGTTTTGGGCTGGAGACCCTTCATCAGGACTGATGAAGAAACAACCTGTGTTCTCATTAGGCTCAGTGTCTGGGTGACTCAGTTTGACTTGTTTGAACCCTTCAGGGTTGAATAGAAAAAATAAGTCACTTCAGACTCCAAGTTGAAAGAGAAAGCCATAATACAACACTGCTTGCAGCCCTGGGTTACATCCAATGAGAAATGACACAGGTCAGTCAGATGACCTTGAGCCAACCAAACTGAAACATCAGAGATATGATCTGATAAGGGAAGGAATAAAACAAAAGATTTTGGGAGCACAGACAGCAACAACTCTCCGGAGACCAATCCTGATGTGGAGGACCCCACATCAGACATGTGGAGCTCACAAGGAATGCCCAGCCAGCATAGATTCTTCTTCCCGGGTATCACCTTTCTATTCTTTGACTTTTCGTGGAGGGTCAGTGCATCCTAATAGATATGAAGGCAGGTTGTGTACATTCACATGCTTGTTAACACAACCAATAAGTGTATTTGTCAGTAAATATCGATTCTCTCTGTGCCTTACTAAGGGGAAATCCTTGTAATAATGTAAAAAGTTAAGTATGAGGGTGGTATATTTGTGATCCATCTTCTATAATTACATTTGCAGCTCCATCTACTACACTTTCCAACCCATTACATAGATATGGAAATACATCAAAAACACACACAAAATGCTGGAGGAACTCAGCAGGTCAGGCAGAATCTGTACAAGGGAATAAGCAGTCAATGTTTTGGTCCAAGACTCTTCATTAAGAGTCCTGCATTTATGAGGAATAAATACTGAGACATTGACTGCGCAAGTTATTAGTGGAGAAACCATGTTTAAAAGGTAGCAAATAAAATTATTCATTTAAGACAGTGATAATTAGCAGAAAAATTAAGGAATTTATTTTAATAGACAGATCAAGGTTATAGGTAATTACATTAGCAAATTGACTAAATTAGAATTAATGGTATTGAGTATAGGATCACAATCTGGGCAGTTTCAATTGCTGAGCAGTGATTGGGTGTCAACAGTTAGAAACATGAGGATTAAGTTCTTTTTCACTGAAAAATAATTTGGACATAAATGCATTTTATCAGCATGCCGATAAATGTTTTAAGTGTATTTGTATTTGGGCTATGGAAGGAAGAAAGAAAAGGGGGAAGAGCACCAGAGGGGGAGGTGATGGACAGGCAAGGAGATAAGGTGAGAAAGGGAAAAAGGGATGAGGAATGGTGGGGGGGGTCATTACTGCAAGTTCAAGAACGCGATGTTCACATCATCAGGTTGGAGGCTTTACTTTGCCTTTGCTCTTATGCTCCCATTCTGAACACATTTAGAATATTTCAGGTACTGCATAAACAATTTAAAGACCCAAAGTATTTATTCGAAAACTTTGCATTGTCTTTGCAGGAAACAGTTTGCCTATTAAAATGTTTAAAGTCTGAATAACTGCATAGATATCTTCTATAGGCATTCACAGCAGTGCATGGTCTCACCATTCCTATGGCAACACAGCAGCCATGATACTGTTAAGTGGCTAAATTATGCAAAACAAATCTGGCGAACAAGCCCCAAACTTTAAACACTTCCAGATAGATGTGACTTTAACCTTCTTTCTGTTTTCCAGCATTTCCCTCTCTTGTTAATGAAAGCAATAGCTAAACAAACGTAACTTGAGAGCCTAATGCATGTCCTGTGAAATTCCCTGCCAGTCCTATGCAGATCCACTCATGGTTTTACACCAACCACGTCCAACAAGAATGGAAAATATGTTGGTGTTGATAAATAAATGCTCCCCTTCACCATGTCAGTTGAAAAATAAATTGAAAATACAAATACAAATATGAAATGAAAAATACTGAATATTACACATATTTCAGACAGCTTGATTGTTTGATATTCACCTTTGTTTCAAAGTTCAAAGCGAACTTATTATCAAACTACATACTATATGTCATTGTATACTATCCTGAGATTTATTTTCTTGTGGGCATTCACAGTAATACAAAGAAACAGAATAGAATCAATGAAAAACAGCACAGTACAGGACGGGCAAATGACTAATGTGCAAAAGACAACAGACTGTGCAAAAAGAAAAAAACGCAATAAATATTGAAAGCATGAGATGAAGAGTCCCTGAAAGTGAGTTCATAACTTGTGAGAATATTTCAGTGATGAGGCGAGTAAAGTCGAATGAAATTATTTCTTCTGATTCAAGAGCCTGATGGTTGAAGGATAATAACAGCTTCTGAACCTGGTTGTGTCAGTCCTGAGGCTCCTGTACCTTCTTCCTGATCGCAGCAGGGAGAAGAGAGCATGGCTTGGATGGTGAGGGTCCTCAGAAGGATAAAAAGTTTTGGTATGTCCCTGTTAACCCTTACAATTTTTTGTTGCTGCACTATAGAATACATTCTATCTGGATGCATAACGGCTTGGTATGGAAATTGCTCTGCATGTGACTGCAAGAAACTGCAAAGAGTTATGGACACAGCTCAGCTTATCATGGAAACCACCCTCCTCTCACTACCTCAGTGAAACAGTCAGCATAATCCTAGATCCCATCCACTCTGGATATTGTCTTTTCTACCTTCATCCATTGAGCAGAAGATACAAAAGCCTTAAAGCACAGACCACCACGGTCAAGGACAGCATCTACCCCACTGTTAGCAGACTATTAAATTGTTCCAAGTTCAATAAAATGGATTTGTGACCTCATAATCTATCTCATAATGATCTTGCATCTTATCGTTTACCTACAGTGTACTCTATAGCTGATACACTTTATTGTACATTGATATCATTTGACCTTGTTCTAATTCAGTGCACTGTGTAATGATCGGATCCGTATTTGATTCATAGGCTGAATCAAAGGTGGTGATGAACCAGCATATAGGAGAGAGAGGTGCCACAACAACAACCTCTCTCTCAATGTCAGCAACATCAAGGAGCTGATTATTGACTTAATGAGGAGGAAGCCAGCGGTCCATGAGCCAGTTCTCATCGGAGGATTGGAGGTGGAGAGGGTCAGCAACTTTAAATAACTTATTATTATTTCAGAATACCTGTCCTTGGCTCAACACACAAGTGCAATTATGAAGAAAGCACAGCAATGCCTCTACTTCCTTAGGAGTTTGCAAAGACTCTGCATTACAGACTTCTATAGATGTGCAGAGGAATGTATATTGACTGGTTGCATTACAGCCAGGTATGGAAACACCAATGCCATTGAAAGGAAGATCCTACAAAAGTTATTGGATATCACAGGTCCATCATAGTTAAAGCCCTCCCCCTACTGAGCACATCTACAGAAAGCATTCCCTCAGGAAAGCAGCATCCACCACCCGGTTCTCCCACCACACAGAGCATGGTCTCATCTCGCTGCTGCAATCAGGAAGAGGACTCACCCCACCAGGTTCAGGAACAATTATTACCTCTCAACCATCAGGCTCTCAAACCAAAAGGGATAACTTCACTCAACTTTACTTGTCCCATCACTGAAATGTTCCCACGACCTATGGATTCACTTTCAAGGGCTCTTCATCTCATGCTCTCAATATTTATTGCTTATTTATTTATTTTATATTTTTCTTTTTGTATTTGCACGGTTTGTTCCCTATTGCACACTAGTTGAATGCCCAAGTTTATGCATTGATATAGTATGGATTTATTGAGTATGCCTGCAAGGAAATGAAAGTCAGGGTTGTATCTGCTGACATATATGTACTTTGATAATAAATTTATTTTGAACTTTTGAAATTTGAACGGGATGCAAGTCGAATTTTCACTGGATTTTGGGACGTGAAAATAATAAACCAATTCCAACTACAATAGGTTCGTTCAGTGAAGCAATTTTGTTTAAATGGACTAGGAATAGACACATTGTGATGGCTGCTGTGTGTTATAAAGAGATTAGTTGAATGAGAAAGGCACAAATACTGTAAAAGCGAGAGGAACTCTATCATCTCACCTCACTGAATTCCTGCAACAGATTGCTCCTTCTTTCAGATTCCAGCATCTGCAGTCTATCATGTCTCCACATATACTCAAGTTCAAGTTCAAGTTTAATTATCATTTAACCATGAACAGGAATACAGCCAAATGAAACAGTGTTCCTCTGAGGCCAAGTCGCAACACACAGTGTATTTAATTACAATAGCAGAAAAATGTACAGTTACAACAGAAAGTTAGAAAAAACAATAATATAGCCCAAGTCCCAGAGTGTCATGGCCTGTAGATTGATGGTGTGTGGACATTGTCCTGGAGCTATATTTCTGCAAGAACAAGTTGCAGCACTTCCTATTTCTGTGCAATTGCAGCCACGGACGAAGGCAATCCAGCTTGTCTTCCACCGAGCAAACACTGGAGGGCAGCACCAACAAGTATGGCCAGCCCCCAACCCAACCCCAACTGGATCTCTTACTAACTCTTCCTTCAGTTAGTCCTGACGAAGGGTCTTGGCCTGAAACGTCGACTGTACCTCTTCCTAGAGTTGCTGCCTGGCCTGCTGCGTTCACCAGCAACTTTGATGTGTGTTGCTTGAGTTTTCAGTATCTGCAGAATTCCTGTTGTTGGAGGTTACTCTGCAAGGAGCAGGGAATTGAGACCAACTTTGCATTCTCTCCTGAACTACAGAATTCTTGAACCACAGTGTTCTGGAGCTGGAACATAAATGGCTGCTGATCCAAAACTATCCGTCTGGATGCTTAGAATTACTCAATTATTTCTCAGCAGGAATTATGCGGCTAGTTTATACTCCAATGCTGGTAACCATCACCATTTCAATGATTGATGATTAAATATCTTATCTCAGCACATCACTCAATACCTTATGTTCAACTTTATTCAAGATAAAGATTAACTTTATTTGTCACATGTACATCAAAAAATTGAAACATACAGTGAAATACATTGTTTGCGTCGAGGCACAGCCTGCAATTGTTGCCATACTTCACATGCCAACAAAGCAAGAGCACAACTTACTTACACCAACTCGGAATTGGTATTGGTTTGCAGGTGGCAGATGGAGATACATCTCTACCCTAGGAGATATAAGGGACTTCTTCCCTCCGCTAGCCTGCAGGTCAACGTTGGGCAAGGTGTAGCACCTGCTTAGGGTAAGGATCACATGAAGTCATGGAAGCAGCTGATGAAAAGATGTATGAGCAGCTGGTGCATATCACAAGAAAAGCTGTGCTGGCTTTGGAGAGGGTTCAGAGGAGCTTCACAAGAGTGATTACGGGAATGAGAGAGTTATCAGATGAGGAACATTTGATGGCTCTTGGTCCTGTACTCGCTGGAACTTAGAAGGATGAGGGGGGATCTCATGGAAACCTTTCAAATGTTGAAAGGCCTAGACAGAGTAGATGTGGAAAGGATGTTTCCCATGGTGGGGAAGTTCATGACAAGAAGGCACAGCCTCAAGATAGAGGGGCATCCATTTAAGACAGAGGTGCAGAGAATTTTTTTTTGCCAGAGGTTGGTGAATTTGTGGAATTCGTTACCACAGGCAGCTGTAGAGGCCTGGTTGTTGGGTGTACTTAAGGCGGAGATTGATAGGTTCTTGATTGGTCATGGCATCAAAGGTTATGGGGAGTGGGGCTGAGGAGGAGAAAAAATAATTAGCCATTTTTGAATGGTGGAGCAGACTTGATGGGCCAAGTTGCCTAATTCTGCTCCTATGTCTTATGGTCTTGTGGTCCTTGGTCCTGGTTATGTGACCACTTACGGCAGGCAGACAATCTCTATTGATAATGGCTGGGATCACTCATCTTGTAAAGACACTACAGAGAAGAAGGCAATGGCAAACCACTTCTGTAGAAAAATTTGCCAAGAACAATCATGGTGAAAGACCATGATCGTCTATGGCATGCGACAAGGCACATAATGATTAGGATGATTGGATTATTATTGTCACATGTACCTAGATACAGTGCAAAGTTTGTCTTGCATACTGTTCATACAGATCAAATCATTGCACGGAGTATTGAGCTATAATAAGGCAAAAAATATAACAGTGCAGAGTAAAGTGTAGCAGCTACTGATTGAGCGCATTGTAGGTAAAAGCTAAAGTGCTGGATCATAACAAGGTAAGCTGTAGGATCAAGAGTCTATCTTATTGTAAAAGAGGTCTGATAACTCTGATTGCAAATGCTGGTGCTGTAAGGCATCATGCCTTCATGAGCCTTCCTCACCATTTTTCAGCTAACACTACTGTCCCTTGTGTCTTTAACTCTCTTGGTCTTCATGTGTTTTCTTTGTTCTCTCCACCTCTTCCTCTTCTCCATCATTTCCTTCTTCTGATTAAAAATAATTTTTATTGCAGGTCTCTAGCATCTGGCAATTCTTCATTCTTCGATCATTTCTGTGATTAATATTTGATCTGAAGAAGGTGTGACATCTTGACTAAAATAGCTGAACACATGTCTTCAATAGCCATGGTGATTCTGGAATACCTACATCTGTCATTACATATTTCTTCAACATGTTCAGAAATGGCTCCTGCTACAAACATTATTCAACTTAAACTCAAACATTTCTGACCTTTCCTGCAATTTATTCAAAATATTGCTATCTCATACTTGTTCATCTGTCTTGACAGTCAGAATGAGAATCAGGTTTAATATCACCGGCAAGAGAAAATCTGCATCTGCTGGAAATCTAAGTAATACACACAAAATACTGGAGGTCCTGATGCAGGGTCTTGGCCCAAAACATCAACTGTTTACCCTTTTCCATAGATGTAGCCTGGCCTGCTGTGTTCCTCCAGCATTTTGTGAGCATTCCCTAAATATCACCAACATATATCATGAAATTTGTTAATTTTTCAGCAGCAGTACAAAGCAGTGCATGATAAGTATTTTAAAAACTGGATTACAGTAAGGATATATGGATATTAAATAGTTAAATTAAGATAAATAGTGCAAAAACAGAAGTTTAAAATAAAGTAGTGAGGTAGTGTTCATGGAGTCAATGTCAATTTAGAAATCAGATGGCAGAGGGGAAGAAGTTGTTCCTGAATCACTGAGTGTGTGCCTTCAGGCTTCTGTACCTCCTTCTTGATGGTAACAATGAGAAGAGGGCATGTCCTGGCTGGTGGGGGTCCTTGATGATGGAAGCTGCTTTTCTGAGGCACCATTCCTTGATGATATCTTGGATACTACAGAGGCTAGTACCCATGATGGAGCTGAGGAATTTTATGACTCTCTGCAGCTCACTTTGATCCTGTGCCGCAGAACTCACCTCCCCACCCCCGCCATACCAGAAGGTGATGCATCAGTAACGGTGGTGTCTCAATTTTTCATTCGTCTGAATGGCTTCATTTTGTTTCTTCTCACCTGGTGTTTGCTTTAACTAAAACCTCTCCATTTTTTCCTCGAGCTAAGCCAGACCAAACGTTAATCCTGTTTGAAGACTCTGACACATCAGGGATGAGATATATAGTAGAATGTGTCATTATGCTATTTTGTACGTCAGAAGTCAGCCAAACGTTGAATCATTGTGAAACTGGAACAACTTTGCTTCTTTAAAACTTCCTTCAAAATACTGTATGTACAAACTTTTCAGCTTCACTGTTAGACACAGGGTGATTTCGAGAATCTAGGATCAAGGATCAACTTTATTCACCACATATATTTACATGTATTAGGAATTTGCTGTGGTGTGTTGGTGCATCTTACAGCTAAAAAAAATTCAATAATATAAAGAATAGAGATTTATATAAAATAATGTTAGAAATACAGACATGGAATAAAATGAGCATAAATAGCAGTTCAAGTTCCACTTCAAGTTTATTGTCATCTGACTGTACAAATTTAATGAAACAATGTTCCTCCAGACCACGATGCACCCATAATACATGTATCACACACGGCACATAAAACAAAATATTAGCACAAATAAGTTAATAAAGTATCATATAAAATGTATGTGAAATGCACAGGTGGGTAAACATCTCTCACTGTCCTAGTGAGAGACCTCGGTGGTGGCAGGGTATTCATTAGTCTCACAGTCTGAGGGAAGAAGCTGTTACCCAGTCTGGCAGTCCTAGTCCTGATGCTCCTGTACCTTCTTCCTGATGGTAGTGGGTCAAAGAGATTGTGGGGGGGGGGGGCGTGGGGGGTGGTAGGGATCCTCAGCAATGCTTCGGGTCCTTCGTATACAACGCTCCTGGTAAATGTCACAAATAGGGGGTTGGGGGAGCCCGGTGATCCTCTTGGCAGTATTTACAACCCCCTGTAGGGTCTTGCAGTCTGATGCCTTGCAGCTTCCGTACCACACAACGACACAGTCGGACAGGACACTCTCCATGGTGCTCATGTAGAGAGTTGTTAGAATGGGGCTGGGGAGACTTGCACACCTCAGTCTCCTCAGAAAGTGTAGCCACTGCTGTGCCTTCTTGACCAGTGAAGTGGTGTTGTCAGTCCAGGTCGGATTGTCCATTATTTACAATGTAAACGGCACTATCAAAAGTAGTTTAAAGTGGCTAAAGTGAAGTAATAGATTAAAAGTTAAAGTCTGTCCTGAGCCTTATAGGCTCATTAGGCTCATCAGGCCAGTGCCGATTGAGATTACGAGACTTCCCTCCAGATGGGACGCCAATCTATCACGAGGTTAACCCCCAGCATTTTTGCCGGTACCCATTTTCAGTTGGGTGGACTGGAGCAGTGTGTGGTTAAGTGCCTTGCTCAAGGACACAACACGCTGCCTCGGCTGTGGCTCAACCTCACGACCTTCAGATCGCTAGTCCAACACCTTAACCACTTGGCCACACACCACAGTAATAGATTAGGGTGTGGGCTAACTAGAATGAATGAAGAATTAATATATGTTTAATGCCACAGTATCTCATGAAGCATTCAAAGAAATATTTTAATGGTACTAGCATTGTCAAATGATTAACTTAAAGAAACTTTGCACCACATACCAGATGGTTAAGCTGCAAAATGGTCACTGATTTGAAACTCCAACACAGCTTGACATTCTGACACTTCTGCAGAGCCACCAGATTAGTAAGTGTGAAAGAGGATTCCGAGCCACTCCCGCACTTCAGTGCTTAATCTTTCTGCACCTTCAACGTGATCTTCTATTACAGGGAGGTTACCTGACACAAATAATTCCACCAGGAAATCGGCATCCATGAACAAGGACCCTCACCATTCAGGCCAAGCTCTCTCCTCACTTCTACCCACAGGCAGCAAGTACAGGAGCATAAAGTCCCACACCTCCGGATTCAAGAACAGTTACTACCCTTCAGGCTACGGAACAAGTGTGACCCCTCCAACCACTGAGCACATTTACATGAAATATGCCGTAGAAAAGCAGCGTCCATCATCAAAGATCCTCACCACCCACCCATGTTCTTTCCTCGCTGCTGCCATCAGGTAGACGATACTATAGCCTCAGGACTCACACCACAGTTACTATCCCTTAACCATCAGGCTCTTGAATAAAAGGAGATAGCTACACTCATTTAAGGATTCTGTTATATTAGTATTTCCTGCTCATTATTTATTGTTATTTATTGATATCTCCATTTGCACAGTTTGTTTACAGCTTACAGTTCCTGATGTTTACAGTTACTGTTCTGTAGATTGGCTAAGTATGCCCACAGGAAAAAAGTCTCAGGGTTGTATGTGGTGACATGTATGTACTCTGATAATCAATTTTACTTTGAACTTTGCAGTGTGGATAACTAGAATTAATGATTTCTATTATTACCCTAACATACAACCATCTCAACATTATTACCCCTCAACCATCAGGCTCTTGAACCAAAGTGGATAACTTCACTCAACTTTACTTGTCCCATCATTGAAATATTCCCACAACCTATGGACTCACCTTCAAGGACTCTTCATCTCATTTTCTCCCTATTTATTGCTAATTTATTTATTTTTATTATTATATTTTTCCTTGTATATTTGGACAGTTTGTTATCATTTGCTCACTGGTTGATGCCCAAGTTGGTGCAGTCTTTCATTGATTCTATTATGGTTATTATTCTATTATTGATTTCTTGAGTATGCCCGCAAGAAAATGAATCTCAGGGTTATATATGGTGACACATATGTACTTTGATAATAAACTTTGAATTGGTTCCACATCCTATGGACTCACTTTTAAAGTCTCTACAACTCATGTTCTCAGTATTACTTATTTATTTGTCTGCTTGTTTATTTATTTGTTGGTCTTTTGTATTTACACATTGTCAACACAAAATACTCTGCAGATACTGGGGTCAAAGCAACACTCACAACACGCTGGAGGAACTCAGCAGGTCGGGCAGCATCCGTGGAAAAGATCGGTCGACGTTTCGGGCCGGAACCCTTCGTCAGGACTGAAGAGGGAAGGGGCAGAGGCCCTATAAAGAAAGTGGGGTGAGGGTGGGAAGGAGAAGGCTGGTAGGTTTCAGGTGAAAAACCAGTAGGGGGAAAGATAAAGGGGTCGGGGAGAGGAAGCAGGGAGGTGATAGGCAGGAAAGGTGTAGAAGGAATAGGGGAAAACACAATGCGTAGTAGAAGGAGGCGGAACCATGAGGGAGGAGATAGGCAGCTGGGGGAGGGGGCAGAGTGAAATAGGGATAGAGGAAGGGAGGGGGAAGGAATTACCGGAAGTTGGAGAATTCTATGTTCATACCAAGGGGCTGGAAACTACCTAGACGGTATATGAGGAGCAACACTTGTATTTCTCTGCTCTACTAGGAATGCCTGCAAGACAATGAATCTCAGGGTTGTATGTGGTGACATATATATACATTGATAATAATTTTACTTTGAACTTTGAACCTTTTGCAAACATGCCGTGGATAGCATTTTTACTTAATTGAGTGCCCCAAGGCGGCTGATGTAGCTTGTGTATGTTTGAGCTGCCTTTGAAGATAGAGAATTAAAGGCTTGCTTTCTCACAGGTCATTGGAGAATTGAAACACAGTGAAATGCATCATTTTGCATCAACAACAAACACAGTCCAAGGACATCCCAGGGGAAGCCTGTCAATGTCGCCGTGTTACCGGCGCCAACATTGCATGCTTGCAACTTTCTAACCCTAGCCTTAACTCACACTCCTTTGGGATGTGGGAGGGAACATGGTCACAGGGAGAATGTACAAACTACTGACAGACAATGGCAGGAAAAGAACCTGTTTCCCTACCAGAATCAGAATCAGGTTTGTTATCATCAGCATGTGTCATGAAATTTGTTAACTTAGCAGCAGCAGTTCAATGCAATACATAATATAGAAGAAGAAAAAACAAAATAAAATAATAATAATAAATAAGTAAGTAAATCAATTGCAGTATACATATATTGAATAGATACCAAATGATGAGACTGATCCCAGGTTTTATTTCTTCTCGAATGCAGAGATGGTTGTGGATGCTTAGAGAGGATGGCTACTAAGTGATAATCTGGTGCAAAAAAATTCATCTTCACTGTTGATCCATGTTGATAATCAAGACCAGCCTTACTGACAGTTGTAGTGCATTTGAGTTCCAATGATAATAATTTGTGGAACACAGCAGAAATTCAGAACCAGGACATGTACAAAGTTCAACGTTCAAAGGATATTTATTATCAAAGTTTGTATATGTCAACAGATACTACCTTGAGAATCATTTTCTTGCAGGTGTTTACAGTAGAATAGAGAAATACAGTAGAGTCAATGAAAAATACACACAAAGACTGACAAAAACATCAATGTGTAAAAGAAGACACACTGGGCAATAAATAATACTGAGAATATGACCTGTAGAGTCCTCTTGGTCACTTTGATCTCCATGATATGACATATATGGCGGCTGTTGGTGTGATCAAGTCAGTTACTAAGAAAGAAATGTTTATAAGAGCTATCAAGTCCACCAGTAAAGTAATAAACAAGAAGCGAACATCACCACTTGCAAAGTTCAAAGTAAATCTACTATCAAAATACTACCCTGAGATTCATTTGGGGATTCACAGTAAATACAAGAAACACAATAAAATATCACACCAGCAGGACAGACAAACAACCAAGGTGGAAAATAAACAAACAGTGCAAATACAAAAATAATAATAGTATGAATTATAACAATAATAAATAATCTATAAATATCAAGAACGTGAAATGAAGGGTCCTTGAAAGTGAGTCCAAAGTTTGTGGGAATAGTTCAGTGATGGGGCAAGTGAAATTGAGTGAAACAATCCCCTCTGGTTCAAGATCCTGATGGTTGAGGGGTAATGCTAAAAGCTTTTTGAAGTATATGAAGGGTAAAAGAAAATTCAGGGTAGATATAGGACCAATAGAAAATGATGCTGGAAATATTGTAATGAGAGACGCAGAGACAGTAGAGGAGCTGAAAGTGTATTTTGCATCAGTTTTCACAGTGGAAGACAACTGCCGTATACCAGACATTCAAGAGTGTCAGGGAAGTGAAGCATATGCAGTGAAAATTATAACTGAGAAGGTGCTCAGGAAGCTTAATCGTCTGACGGTGGATAAATCTCCTGGACCTGATGGAATGCACCCTTGGGTTCTGAAGAAAATAGCTGGAGAGACTGCAAAAGCATTACTCATGATCTTTCAAGAATCAATAGATTCTGGCATTGTACTGGATGACTGGAAAATCGCAAATGTTACTCCGCTATTTAAGAAGGGTAGGAGACAGCAAAAAGGAACCTATAGACCTGTTAGCCTGACGTCGGTGGTTGGGAAGTTGTTGGAATCGATTGTTAGGGACGAGATTACGGAGTGCCTCTGCGGGCACATGACAAGATAGGGGAAAGCCAGCATGGTTTCCAGAAAGAAAAATCCCACCTGACTAACCTACTGCAATTTTTTGAGGAAATTACAAGCAGGGTAGACAAAGCAGATGCAGTAGATGTGGTGTACTTGGATTTTCAGAAGGCTTTTGCCAAGGTGCTGCACATGAGGCTACTTAGCAAGATAAGAGCAGGGAAGTTGCGTGGGTGGAACATTGGCAGAAAACAGAGACTGGGAACAAAGTGAAACTATTCTGGCTGGCTGCCAGTTACCAGTGGAGTTCCACAGGGTTCGGTGTTGGGACCACTGCTTTTTATGATGTATATCAATGATTTGGATTATGGGATTAATGGATTTGTGGCTAAGTTTACCAATGATACAAAGATAGGTGGAGGGGCGGGTAGTGTTGAGGAAGCAGAGAGACTTAGATAGTTTAGGGGAATGGGCAAAGAAGTGGCAAGTGAGTCCAATGTTGGACAGTGTATGGTCATGCACTTTGGTTGAAGAAATAAACGGGCAGACTATTATTTAGATGGGCAGAGAATTCAAAATGCAGAGATGCAAAGGGACTTGGGAATCCTTGTTCAAGTTACCCTAAAGGTTAACCTCCAGGTTGAGTTGGTGGTGAAGGCACTGAATGCAATGTTGGCATTCAATTCTAGAGGTATAGAACATAAGAGCAGGATATGATGTTGAGGCTCTATAAGGTACTCGTGAGACCACATTTGGAGTCTCGGGTGCAATTTGTTGTCACGAGCAGCTACGGAGGCCAAGAAATTGGGTGCATTTAAGGCAGAGATAGATAGGTTCTTGATTAGCCAGGTCATCAAAGGGTATGGGGAGAAGGCAGGGGAGTGGGGATGACTGGAAGAACTGAATCATAGTCATACTTTATTAATCCCGGGGGGGGGGGGGTTAATAATTAATAAATAATTAATAAATCAGCCCATGATTGAATGGTGGAGCAGACTCAATGGGCTGAATAGTCTACTTCTGTTCCTATATCTTATGGTCTTATATCAAATTTCTTCAAACTTCTGAGGACTATCACCGTCCAGGCCATACTCCCTTCTTACTGCTGCCTTCAGGAAGCAGGTATAAGAGCCTCAGACACTACACCATAAAGTTTAGGAACACTTCTCACCCTTGAACCACCAAGCTTTTAAACCAGAAGGGATAACTTCACTTGCCCCATCACTGAACTGTACCCACAAACTATAGACTCACTTTCAAGGACTCATCATATCATGTTCTTTGGATTTATCGCTTATTTATTGATTGATTATTATTATTTCATTGCTTTCATTCTTTTTGTATTTGCGCAGATTGTTGTCTTTTGCACACTGATTGTCTACCTTGTTGGTGCCATCCTTTGTTGACCCTATTATGACTATTGTACTTATAGAGTCTGACCGCTAGAAAATGAATCTCAGGGTTGTATATGGTGACAGATATGTACCTTGATGATAAATTTACTTTGAATTTTGAACTATGTGCTACCTCAGTGCATTGCTGTAATTATTTGATCTGTACGAATGGTATGCCAGACCAGTACATGAGACAATAATAAACCAATTTACCAAATTAACCCAACACTCCCACTTCACTTTTTATAATGCTGTTTACATTGAAAATACATGCTGGTATATACATACTTCTGCACATTATTACTGTTAAATGTTTATTTAGTTGCATGTCGCACCAACACACCAACTGTAAATTCCTAATACATGTAGAGGTATATGGTAAATAAAGTTGATTCTTCATCCATCACTTCTATTTCCGGATGATTGGGAAATTCTTAAGGAGCAACAGAACTTAACTAAAAAGGCAATACGGGGAGAAAAAATGAGGTTTGAACGCAAGCTAGCTAGGAATATAAAGGAGGATAGCAAAAGTTTTTTTTAGGTATGTGAAGAGAAGGAAGATAATTAAGAACAATGTTGGCCCTTGAAGAATGAATTGGGAGAAATTGTTATTGGAATCAGAGAAATGGCAGACGAATTTAATAAGTACTTTGGATCTGTCTTCACTACGGAAGACACAAGCAATCTCCCAGGGTAACAGAGGAACTGAAACAGATTGACATTAGGAAGGAAACGGTGATGAGTAGACTGATGGGATTGAAGGCTAACAAGTTCCCAGGTCCAGATGGTCTGCATCCTAGGGTACTAAAGGAGGTGGCTCTGGAAATTGCGGATGCATTGGTGATCATTTTCCAATGTTCCTTAGATTCAGGATCAGTTCCTGAGGATTGGCGAATGGCTAATGTTATCCCATTTTTTAAGAAAGGAGGGAGGGAGAAAACAGAGAACTATCGCCCTGTTAGCCTAACATCAGTAGTGGGGAAGATGCTAGAGCCCATTATTAAAGATGAAATAGCGGCATATCTTGACAGCAGTGATAGGATTGGGCCGAGCCAGCATGGATTTACCAAGGGCAAATCATGCCTAACTAATCTACTGGAGTTTTTCGAGGATGTAACCAGGAAGATAGACTCGGGAGATCCCGTAGATGTGGTGTACCTTGACTTTCAGAAGGCATTCGATAAGGTACCACATAGGAGATCGGTGGGTAAAATCAGAGCTCATGGCATTGGGGGGAGGATATTGACATGGATAGAAAACTGGTTGGCAGATAGAAAGCAAAGGGTAGCAGTGAATGGGTGTTTCTCCGAATGGCAGGTGGTGATTAGTGGGGTGCCACAGGGCTTGGTATTGGGACCACAGCTGTTTACGATTTACATCAATGATTTAGAGGAAGGCGTTGTGAATAACATCAGCAAGTTTGCTGATGATACTAAGCTGGGTGGCAGTGTGACATGTGATGAGGATGTTAGGAGAATTCAAAGTGACTTAGATAGGCTGGGTGAGTGGGCAGAAACTTGGCAAATGGTGTTTAATGTGAATAAGTGTGAGGTTATTCACTTTGGGAGCAAGAACAGGAAGGCAGATTATCATCTGAACGGTGTGGAGTTAGGTAAGGGAGAAATACAAAGAGATCTAGGAGTACTTGTTCATCAGTCTCTGAAGGTGAATGAGCAAGTGCAGCAGGCAGTAAAGAAAGCTAATGGAATGTTGGCCATTATTGCAAAGGGAATTGAGTACAAGAGCAAGGAAATCCTTTTGCATTTGTACAGGGCCCTGGTGAGACCACACCTGGAGTACTGTGTGCAGTTTTGGTCTCCAGGGTTAAGGAAGGACATCCTGGCTGTGGAGGAGGTGCAGCGTAGGTTCACTAGGTTAATTCCTGGGATGTCCGGACTGTCTTACGGCGAGAGGTTAGAGAGACTGGGCTTGTACATGCTGGAATTAAGGAGATTGAGGGGGGATCTGATTGAGACATATAAGATTATTAAGGGATTGGACAAGACAGAGGCAGGAAATATGTTCCAGATGCTGGGAGAGTCCAGTACCAGAGGGCATGGTTTAAGAATAAGGGATAGGTCATTTAGGACAGAGTTGAGGAGGAACTTCTTCTCCCAGAGAGTTGTGGAGGTGTGGAACGCGCTGCCTCAGAAGGCAGTGGAGGCCAATTCTCTGGATGCTTTCAAGAAGGAGCTAGATAGGTATCTTATGGATAGGGGAATCAAGGGTTATGGGGACAAGGCAGGAACCGGGTATTGATAGTAGATGATCAGCCATGATCTCAGAATGGCAGTGCAGGCTCGAAGGGCAAAATGGTCTACTTCTGCACCTATTGTCTATTGTCTATTGTCTATTTCCCTTCCTAGAGAGAGCGTGATGATCCCCTAGTGGTTAGTGCGACACTATTAGAGCTCGGGGTGTCGGAGTTCAGAGTTCAATTCCAGCACCGTCTGGAAGGGAGTTTGTACGTCCTTACCGTTAGCATGTAGGTTCTCTCCAGAGCTCTGGTTTCCTCCCACCGTCCGAAGACGTCCCGGTTAGCAGGGTAATTAGTCAATGTAACTTGTCCTGTGATTAGGCTGGTGGCTTTCTGGGTGACAGTGATTGTTGGGCCAGAAGGGGCCTGTTCAAGGTTCATTTATTACCAAAACATGTATCCATATACAACTCTGAAATTTATCTTCCACACTGTATCTCTAAATAAACAAATAAAATTCCTCTCTCTAAATCTAGGTTTCCATGTTGTACTACTTGATCCAGTTACCCTATCATCTTCCCTTATAACTCTTGAGGTTCTTGATCAGCTTTATATAGCACAGGTAACTTGCATGCAGGGAGAGATATTAAATGACGGTGTACCATTATTTCTAGCCGCTCGGTAATTTTAATCATTAATAAAACACATGACTTACTGTACTGGCAATTTCGGCCCATGAATTCTCCTGGACATTCACAGGAATAGTTTGCAATGAGGTCAGTGCAAATCCCGCCATTTCTACACGGCTCAAACTCACACTCGTTTATATCTGTGTGGATAAAGAATAGAAAGCATTCAGTTGGGGCAATTTTATCTTTCACAAAAAACAAAATGCTGAATAAGTCTTTACTAATTGTTATAATGAATCTCATATGATGTACATTTTTTAACCTGCTAAACTGTTCTAGAACATAGAACAGTACAGCTCAGGATAAAGCCCTCTGGCTAACAATGTTGTGCTGAACCAAATAAATTAGTAATCAAATGACCAACTAAACTTATCTCTTCTGCCTACACAATGTCCATATCCTTCCATTTCCCTCCCATTCATGTTCCTGTATAAACATCTCTTAAAAGTCTCTACTGTATCTGCCTGTGCCACCACTCCAGGCAGTGCATTCCAGACATCCGACACTTTCTGTGTAAAAAACTTGTCTCTCACATCTCCTCTGAAAATCCCCACTCTCACTTTAAATGCAAGTCCTTTGCAATATTTTACTTAAAATGGCCTATTTTGCTGCCAAATTTGTTTTCGCAATTTCAATAATTCAATCTTTAATTATTTAAGTGATAAGTTAATCACTCCAATGTTCACTCCATAAGTTCTTAACAGTGTAAACCATATTTGTCCCCAAAGTTCTTCAAGTTCTTCTTGTGGCAAACCACTCTACCATACAGATAATTTAGAAGCCACAATGCTTTTCCTGGTTTATTTTGAGCAGTGGGGTCTAATTTTATTTCAAAGTTCAAAGTAAATTTATCATCAAAGTACTTACTGTATATGTCACCATATACTACCCTAAGGTTCATTTTTTGTGGCATTCACATTAGGTACAAATAAACACAATAGAATCGATGAAGAACTACACATAAACACAGATGAATAAACAAGCACTGTGCAAAAGAAGAGAAACTGTGTAAATACAACAAAAAACAAATAATAATAATAATAATAAATAATAATGATTCTTTGGAAGTGAGTCCATATGTTATGGTATCAGTTCAGTGTTGAGGTGAGCGAAGTTTTCTACGCTGGTTCAGGACCCTGATGGTTGAAGGGTAATAACTGTTCCTGAATCTGCTGGTGTGGGGCCTAAGGCTCCCATACCTGCTGCCCAGTGGTAGTAGCGAGAAGAGAGCATGGCCTAGATGGTGTGAGCCTTGGCAGAGAGGGCTTTTTCTGTGAAGGGTTTGGCTGTATCCGCTGCTTTCTGTAGGTTTTTCCATACCAGGCCATGATACAATCAGTCAGGATGCTCCTCACTGTGTATCTATAGTGGTTTGTCAAAGTTTCAGATAACATGCCAACACTGGGCAGACTTCATGATATTCACAGTAATTATCATGAAAAGCCTGCACACTTTTCAATCAATCCACATAAAATGATATGGAAGAAAATCGACTGATTTCTTGAGGTCATGTTATATAAACTTTGATTTCTATTGATAAGTAATTTTAATGCGCAACAGCTTTCTTGCTTCCAGCACTTACTGTTCCTTTGACCAAAGACAACGATACATAAAGATAATTTGAGGGGCTTGCTCGTATAAGTATTTTAGTCAAATATTTAGGATATTACTCCACCTTCAATGAAATAGCTTCATTCCATACAAAACTAGCAGAGAACAACAATATCCATGAATACAGATAACACACCACAAAATTAAAAACTTAAATCAAATGCATATTTATTTGTGAAATACAAACTTATAGAAAAAGGCAAATATGCCTTTTTTTGCATTCCAAGGAAAATATTCTTCTCCAATGAAAATATGAATTTTGGACTTTTGGACAAACAGGAGACAAGTTCTTACAATATGTTGGACTTGGTTTCACTATGTGTATTTTCACACAGAGCATTTTAGCAAATGAGCTAAAATGTATTTAGTCTAGATTGGGCTGAACTAAGGGTGCAGATTGGGCTGAACTAAGGGTGTAGCCTGCAACTAACAGGCTCCTGGAGAGGCTGCAGTGATGACTGGCTTCGTGGCTGTGAACTCACTTTGGTGACCTTTAATTCTGAATGTTATTTTCCTTACATCGATTGTTTGCACAATTTGTTCTTTTTATTGCATGTTGGATGTTTGATGTTTTTTAAAGAGTTCCATTTTTTTTTGTTTTATTGCCGCCTGTAAGGAGACAAATCTCAAAGTGTACAAAATGTTCAAAGTAAGTTTTATATTAATGTACATATATGTCACCATATACAACTCTGAGATTCATTTTCTTGTGGGTATACTCAGCAAATCTATAAAATAGTAACTACAACAGGGTCAATGATAAATTAACCAGGGTGCAGAAGACAACAAACTGCAAATGCAAGTATAAATAAATAGCAACAAATAATAAGAACGTGAGATAATGTGATAAAGAGTCCCTAAAGTGAGATCATTGGTTATGGGAACACTTCAGTGATGGGGCAAGTGAGTGTAGTTATCCCCTTTTATTCAAAAGCCTGATGGATGAGGGATAGTAACTATTCTTGAACCTGGTGGTGTGAGTCCTGAGGCTCTTGTACCTTCTACCTGATGGCAGCAGTGAGAAGAGAGCATGACGTGGGTGTGGGGTTCTCTGAAGATGGATCCTGCTTTCCTAGAAGTGTTTCATGTAGATGTGCTCAATGATTGGGAGGGCGTTACCCTGATGTAAATGATTGGGTAGAATCCTATACTGTACATACTATACTTTGGTAATAAATGTACTTTGATCTTTGATTCAATTTCCTAATAACATGCAGGCCTTTTGAAACGAAGTAGGTTCAGATGGATTGTTAACATGTAATATTTTCAATATATCTAGTTATCACTGTACATATTCTTGTGTTAGTAAACATGACAGCTACAATTATAACAGTTCTGCTCAAAATTGAGTCAATGAGCCACGTTGCTGCTTGCTTCTGTTAATGAACAAAAATCATTCAATTCCCACAGTCCATGATAAAGTGATAAAAATCTGCTTATTATTGAGAATGCCCTCTTCTTCTTGCTACCATCGGAAAGGAGGTACAGGAGTCTGAAGGCCCACACTCAACAACTTAGAAACAACTTTTTCTCCTTCGTGATCAGATTTCTGAATGGTCCATGAAACCAATAAGTTTTTATGCTTTGTGTCTCTCTGTATAACTCTAAAATATCCAAACTGGGCCAAATCTAAGCAACTCTTTACACTGTCAAATTAAAGACCAATCCAATATTGTCCAGAGGGACTACATCCTACAAGTTCGACTGCTGACTGCTGCAGCATTCAAGGACTGAGGGACTTGGAATATTTTTCTCTGTGTGTGACTGTATTTTACTGCTATTTGATATGTGCTCTATTACGCTGTGAATGGCTGTTCATACTGTGTTTTGCACCTTGGCCCTAGAGAAACATGATTTCATTTGACTGTATTCATGGGTATTCATGTATGGTTGAATGACAATTTTTAAACTTGAACTTCAAGTTAGAGTTTTCATTAATCGGTCGCCCCATTCACGATGAAAGATGGATAGATAAAATTCTCCTCATTATTTAAGAAATTTATCTCGATATTGGTGTGTTAAAAACAAAATGCTTAGTAGAACAAAACTGGAGAACAAATTGAGTTAAATAATCAGAGTACTAGAACACAGAACAGAGAACATTACAGTGCAGTACTGGCCCTTCATCCCACGATGCTGTGCTGACATTTTAACTTACTCTAAGATCAATCTAATTGTTCTCTCCTACATCGCCCTCCATTTTTTCTTTCATCCATGTGCCTATTTAAGCATTTCTGAAATGTCCCTAATTTATTTGCCACTACCACTACCCTTGGTAGGGTGTTCCATGCACCCACCACTTCTGTGTAAAGAACATATCTTTGACATGCCCCCTATACTTCCCTCCAATCAATTATGTGTCCATTTATTCGCCATTTCCAACCCTGGGAAAAGTCTCTGGCTAGCTACTTAATCTATACCTCTTGTACATCCCTATCAATTTATCTCTCATCTCATCTTGCTTTGCTCCAGAGAGAGAAAAGCCCTGGCTCGCTCAACCTTTCCTGACAAACGATTATTAAAGGTTATAACAGGAACTGAACAAAATGACAAATATCAGGGTGAAGAAGGAAAGTGGAACATTTACAAACAAAATGAGCAGATATATGAAATGAGCTGCCATGAAATGCCACTGAAGCAAGACCAATTATATGCTTTTCAAGAGAGAGGGATTGCGGTGAAAATTGTGATTTAATAAAAAAGAAATAATCTTGCTGGTTCTTGTTTTCGGGAACATCTTGCATTCTGCTTTTATTTCATTTCATTTATTTAGAGATACAGTGAGGTTAAAGGCCCTTCTGGCCCAATGAACTCACTCTGCTCAATTACACCCTTGCAACCATGGGTGACATGGTAGCATAGTGGTTAGCCAACGCTTTACAGTTCAGGTGACCAGGGTTCAATTCCCGTTCTGCCTGTAAGGGGTTTGTACATTCTCCCCATGACGGCGTGGGTTTCCTCCCACGGTCCAAAGACATACCAGCTGGTAGGCTAGTTGGTTATTGTAAACTGTCATGTGATTTGTCTAGGGTTAAATTGGGGGATTGCTGGCTGGCATGGCCAGAAGTGCCAGAAAGGGTTATTCTGCACTGTATCTCAATAAACAAATAAATAAGCAACACACATCAAAGTTGCTGGTGAACGCAGCAGGCCAGGCAGCATCTGTAGGAAGAGGTGCAGTCGACCTTCACCCTGATATGCTATACTGGAATTAAATGACGTATTAATCTGTTTCAGTTTGCTTCATTCAACAAAAACTGATACAAAAACGCAGATCAAATCAATAATTCAGCAAGCCAGGCAGCATCTCTAGGAAGATGTACAGTCAACCTTTCAGGCCGAGACCCTTCGTCTGCTGCGTTCACCAGCAACTTTGATGTGTGTTGCTTGAATTTCCAGCATCTGCAGAATTCCTGTTGTTTGCAAACAAATAAATAAATCAGGTAACCTACTAACCCGTACGTCTTTGGAATGTAGGTGGAAAATAGAGCACGTGGAGGACTCCCACGCAATCACAGGGAGAACGTAAAAACTCCTTACGTACAGCGACAGGAATTGGACTCTTGCTACTGGCACTCTGATAGCATTACCCGCACAACTACACCACCATCCCAGCCTATCTATTTAGTATAGGGGTTGTCAGATTTGAAAGTTAACAGAAAAGTTGCAGACAGTTAATTAAGTACTCCCAAGTTCACATGGCAGTTTACCTATAAACCCCATTTCCAGAAAAGTTGGGATATTTTTCACAATGCAATAAAAACAAAAATCTGTGATATGTTAATTCACATGAACCTTTATTTAACTGACAAAAGTACAAAGAAAAGATTTTCAACAGTTTTACTGACCAACTTAATTGTATTTGAGAGGAGATTTGATAGCAGTATACAAGTTATGAAGGGTATAGATAGGGAAAATGCAAGCAGGCTTGACTAATCAAGAACCTGTCAAGCTCCACTTTAATTATACCCGATGACTTGTCCTACACAACTGTCTGTAGCAATGAATTCCACAGATTCATTACCCTCTGGCTAATTCCTTCTTATCTCTGTTCTAATTGGACATCCCTTTATTCTGAGGCTGTGCCTCTGGTCCCAGGCTCACCCACAATAGGAATCATCCTCTCCACATCCACTCTATCTAGACCTGTCAATATTCAATAGGTTTCAATGAGATATCCCCTCTTTCTTCTAAATTTCATCGTGTGTATATTCAGAGCCATCAAACGTTCCTCATAAGTTGAACCTTACATTCACAGAATTATTCCTATGAACCTCTTCTAGACTCTCCCCAATGCCAGCACATCCTTTCTTAGATAAGGGGGCCCAAACTATTCATACTCATCATGTAATTTCAAAAGTTCAAAGTAAATTTATTATGTAAGTAGATGTATGTCACCATATACGTCCCTGAGATTCATTTTCTTGCAGGCATACTCATCATAAATCCTTAATTAAATAATAGAATCAATGAAAGAACACTCTAACTTGGGCATTTAACCAGAGTGCAAAAGGCACAAACTGCAAATACAAAAATAAATAAATAATAATAATAATAATAAATAAATAAGTGATAAATATCAGAACATGAGATGAAGAGTCCTTGAAAGTGAGTCCATAATTTGAGGGAACATTTCAATGATGGGGCAAGTGAAGTTGTGTGAAGTTGTTCCCTTTGGTTCAAAAGCCTGATAGTTGAGGGGTAATAACTGTTCCTGAACCTGGTGGGGTGTGTCCTGTATGTATCACATGATACAAAATCTAGAAATATAATCAGTTAGGGGCATAGTAACAATCTTCAGGTGCCAAAGATGCACTTGTAATCTGAGCACACAGAATATTTTGTCAGAGGGTACAAAGAGAAATAACATGCACCCTAATGGGACAGTTTTAAAGATTATTTCAGACTAACTTTAAGTGTCACATGTACAACAAAACATACAGTGAAATGTGTCATTTTACATCAATGACTGACACAGTCCGAGGATGTGTTGGAGACAGCCCACAAGTGTTGCTACACGTCCCGTGCTAATGTGGCATGCTCACAACTCCCTAACCCAAATGCAAATCACATGACCTCGGAATGTGGGAGAAAACCGGAGCACCCGGAAGAAACCCATTTGGTCAGTGGAATATCGAGAATTTCCTCACAGAAAACAATAGTAATCTAACCCAAATCAGTTTATCAACGTGTAAAATGATTATGCTAACCACACAGTTTTAAGAGGGTGTATAAATAGAGAAGTCTGGAATTTGTCATAACAAAAGGTGAAAGCTGTTTAAAAATAAACATATGGATTCTTTGGCTTTAATAGGAGAATACAGTTGCAAAGACATTCTGATAAACCTTTATAAATCACTGAATATGTGTCCATTGGAGTTTTGCTCAATTCCAATACTGTACATTGGGGATAATGTTTTCACTATGAGGAAAATTTATGGAGAAAAGCTTGACTGGAATAATAACAGGGAAGAAAGACTTCAGCTCTTCAAAAAATCGGGAAAATGGGAACTGAGATGATTAAAAGGAGCTATTGACCGAATTGTTAAAAATCGTGAATGATTTTGGCAGAGTTAGAAGAAAAACATTTCCAGTGGTGAAGATGTTTGAAGTCAGAAGACACAGAATGAAGGTTTTTTGGAAAAGAAATACTTATTTAAATTTGGCATATTGGAAAGTGAAATATATTGCCTTAAAGTCAGGAGGAAGCTGATTAAAGGATCAAGGACCAATTTACTATATACATATACATGTATTAGGATTTGGTGTGGTGAGTTGGTCAGAGCACAACATGCCAAAATACAACAACATTCAACAATTATAAAGAATAAAGAACTACGTGAAAATAAATTATAAACAATAGATAGCAACGTTCAAATCAGAACTGCGGAATACACAGAATGGACCAAGCAGAGGGAGTAGATGAAGATGAGGCTCTCCGTTGGTCAAGGTCTACCATGGATGTTGAATCCTAGCTGTATACGGGATATGCAAGCCAGGGCAGTACCATATGGAGAGCAAGCCTCTACTCATACTACAGGCTCCCCCTCTCCATGCAGCTGATAGCTCCAAAGGAAGAGCAAAGACTGATGCAGTTTAGCACCAACAGTGTTACAGGAGCTGTCAGCCAGCGTTGAACTCAACGTAGGACTGTCTTAGGTGTTGTGCATTTAAAACTTCAGTAACATTTGAGTAATAGCAAACAGTCAAGTTGCAGTTTCAAATAGAGCACTAATCTGCAGGCTGTTGTTGAAAAATCTGATTATGATGTGAGTGATACAGGACTGGATAGCCTTCAGATTCACAATTTGAAAACTGGCAATAGTCAAGTGATCCAGCTTATGCTAGAAGTGAACAGCAAATTGAAATGGAATTGGACACTGACTCAGCTGTTTCAGTCATTCTGTAAAATGAATTTGACTGGCATTTCAAAGATACTGAACTGAAGCCTGCAGATATCCAACTAAGAACTTATACTGGAGAAAAGGTAATTCCTGTGGGAATGACATTCGTAACAGTGAAATACAACAACCAACTAGTCACATTGGGCTTGTATACAAGTCAAGTCAAGTCAAGTCACTTTTTGTTGTCATTTCAACCATAACTGCTGGTACAGTACACAATAAAAATGAGACAACATTTTTCAGGACCATGGTGTAAAGACAGAAGAGCCAACATTTTGGGGCCTGGTTGGTTGAGGCAAATACAACTTGACTGGAGATCCATCTACTACTTGCATGCTACATTCCCTGGAATAATGTCAACTGAAAGGGAATTAAGAAAGGTATTGGATGATGCCACAGCAATGGTCAAGGATAGCACTGGAAAACTCAAATATAGCAAGGGGAAAATGGTGTTAAATGAAAATGCCACAGCTAAGTTTCACAAAGCCCGACTGGTTCCTTATACCATCCGTGATAAAGTAGTCAGTGAGCTAGATCACATGGAGGCTGAAGGAATTCTTTCCAAGGTTAGTGGAGCCCATGGGAAAAGCCTCCAGTCCCAGTAGCCAAGAAGAATGGGTCTGTCAGGATCTCTGGAGATTTTAACATCACTATCAACCCAGTACTGAAAGTAGATCAATACATTTTGCCCAGATAGAGGATAACTTTAGGAACCTTTCTGAAGGGAAAACACTTCAGCAAAGTGAACTCAGCTCAGGCTAACCTACAGATGGTGATGGAAGAAGAGTCCAAAGTGTTTCTCACCATAACCATTTTCAAGGGCTTTCTCTCTATAATAGATTTATTTTTGGATAGTATCTGCACTTGCATGCTGGCAGAAAGCTATGGACCGGGAGCTGTAAAGCTGCCCAGGCTCTTGGTGTTACCTGAATGACATCATTGTTACTGGTGGGAAAGACAAGGAACATCTTCAAAATCTCAAGACAGTGTTAAAGAGACCAGAAGATTATTGACTCAGGGCATGATGCGACAAGTGTGAATTCTTTAAACCAAGCATCACTTACTGTGGTCACACCATTGACACACAAGTATTACACATGTGTGCTGAGAAAATTCAAGTAGCGGTGAATGCCTCAAGACCAAAGAATATGGCAAAGAATTGGCCTCAAGGCCAATTACAGTCCTTTTCAGGATTTGTCAATTACTCTAACAGGTTACTGTCACACCTGGCTACTGTGCTTCCCCCTTGAACTCACTGCTATAGATCAAGAAGAAATGGCAATATACAAATAAGTGTGAAGGGGCTTTCCAAAAGGCAAAGGAAATGGTGATATCAGACACTGTACACAAATTAAGAACCACATCGTCTGGTGAAGCTTGCCTGTGATGCCTCGCCTTATGGTATGGGTGCAGTCATGTCACACGTTATGAGTGATAGAGATGAACACCCCAGAGCCTTTGCCTCATATTCCCTTACCACTGCAGAGAAATATTACTCATATATTGACAGAGAGCCATTCTTGCCATAGAGAGAGTACAAAGAAGGTTCACCAGATTTATTCCTGGGATGGCAGGACTTTCATATGATGAAAGACTGGATCGGCTAGACTTATACTCATTGGAATTTAGAAGATTAAGGGGGGATCTTATTGAAACGTATAAAATCCTAAAGGGATTGGACAGGCTAGATGCAGGAAGATTGTTCCCGATGTTGGGGAAGTCCAGAACGAGGGGTCACAGTTTGAGGATAAAGGGGAAGCCTTTTAGGACCGAGATTAGGAAAAACTTCTTCACAGAGAGAGTGGTGAATCTGTGGAATTCTCTGCCACAGGAAACAGTTGAGGCCAGTACATTTGCCATATTTAAGAGGGAGTTAGATATGGCCCTTATGGCTAAAGGGATCAGGGGGTATGGAGAGAAGGCAGGTACAGGGTTCTGAGTTGGATGATCAGCCATGATCATACTGAATAGCGGTGCAGGCTCGAAGGGTCGAATGGCCTACTCCTGCACCTATTTTCTATGTTTCTATGTTTCTATGAGCCTAGTTTGAGGTGTAAAACATTTCAACCAGTATTTGTATGGAAGTGAGGTTACCCTCATTACTGATCATCAACCACTAGTGTTCATTTTCAATCCACAGAAGGGTGCTCCACTAACGGCAGCAACACAAATTAGGGGATGGGCTTTGTATCTCGGAGGACACACTTACAAGATCAAAATAAAGAGGATAACTAATCACAGGAATGCTGATGGATTGTCCTGTTTACCCTTTGAAAATGAAACACTTTAAAAATTTACTAAAGGGGACGCTCCTCTTGGGGTATTCTCCCAAATGCAAATTTCAGTAGTATTTGGGTAATATTGTAAATATATTGTTTGATTAAACAGGCTTTGCTGCTTACATAATTCATTACAGGTTATATGTAAAAATACGTGAACAGCATACATCACCATGAATGCGCCTCTCTGAAAGTGAAAATGTGTGCCTATTTATATTGATTTCCCATGATTTTCTTTCAATTAATTTCTGAAGTTACAAAAAATGGCTTTAGGGACTCCAGGTGCAGATTGTTTTCCCCGGGTTTACGCCTGAAGTCTTCCCCATGAATGAGTGTAGCCGAAAGGCAGCATAGGTTTGTGATCAGAGTTTTCCTTCTCGAGGATGAGCTGCCAACCACGGTTGACGAGCCCCATGGACCAGAAGCGTCCGGTTTTAGGGTGCCAGTAACCCACCTTTGCCACTTCTCCTGTCAGTAGAGACGGTTCCACCGGGTTTAGTAACTAAGCTGCACATAAATATCAGGAGCTGGACTTGGTTGTCAGAGTCTATTTGAGACGCACACCATTGGGAGCATTTAATAAGTAGTGGGAGCTTATCCCCACTACCACTGCCGGCCATAACAACTTTAAGCAATCAAGTAGATGAGAGGATTCCAGATTCCAAAAAGGGCCATAGATGAGGTGGGTCAAAATTATCCCCTTCTGTGCTAATGCCTTATATTCACACTGGAAACATGGCTTCCCTTTGGCCAAAGTTCATTCTCCAATCTCATCTGAACCAAGCGCCAGAAACCACACTGGCCAACTTTCACTTTTTTCAGTATTGGTTAAGTCAGTGGTAAGGAAGGTTGCAGGTTGAGTCGGTATTAAGGAAGGCAAATGCAATGTTAGCATTCATTTTGAGAGGACTAGAATATAAATAACAAAGATGTAATGCTGAGGCTTTATAAGGCAATGGTTAGACCACATTTGGAGTATTGTGAGCAGATTTGGGCACTATATCTAAGAAAAACACCATAGCTTTGGAGGAAGCATATGGGAATTTCGTAAAAGGGTTAACTTCTGAGGAGCATTTGATGGAGCTGGACCTGTACTTGCTGGAGTTCAGAAGAATGAGAGAGGATCTGTGCTGTAGTTTTTCTATGGTTTCTAAGGATTCTAGGATCTCATAGAAACCTACCAAATATTGAATGGCCGAGATAGCATAGATGTGGAGAGGATGTTTTCATTAGTGTTTAAGCCTAGGGTCAGAGGTCACAGTCTCAGAATACAAAGATGTCCCTTTCAAACAGAGATGAGAAGAAATTCTTTATCCAGATGGAGGTGCATCTATTCCGTGGAGGCCAAGTCATTAGATATACTTAAAACAGAGGTTGATAGGTTCTTGATTAGTAAGGGTGACAAAGATTACTTCAGTGGTTGGTAAGTTGATGGAAAAGATCCTGAGAGGCAGGATTTATGAACATTTGGAGAGGCATAATATGATTAGGAATAGTCAGCATGGGTTTGTCAAAGGCAGGTCGTGCCTTATGAGCCTGATCGAATTTTTTTGAGAATGTGACTAAATAAACACATTGATGAAGGTACATCAGTAGATGTAGTGTACATGGATTTCAGCAAGACATTTGATAAGGTACCCTATGCAAGGCTTATTATGAAAGTAAGGAGGCATGAGATCCAAGGGGACATTGCTTTGTGGATCCAGAACTGGCTTGCCCACAGAAGGCAAAGAGTGGCTATAGATGGGTCATATTCTGCATGGAGGCCAGTGACCAGTGGGGTGCCTCAGGGATCTGTTCTGGGACCCCTACTCTTTATGATTGTTATAAATGACCTGGATGAGGAAGTGGAGGGATGGGTTATTAAATTTGCTGATGACTCAAAGGGTGGGTGGATAGTGTTGAGAGCTGTCAGAGGTTACAGCGGGACATCGATAGGATGCAAAACTGGGCTGAGAAGTGGCAGATGGAGTTCAACTCAGATAGGTGTGAGGTGATTCATTTTCGTAGGTCAATATGATGGCGGAATATAGTATTAATGGTAAGACTCTTGGCAGTGTGGAGGATCAGAGGGACCCTAGGTTCCGATTCCATAGGACGCTCAAAACTGCTGTGCAGGTTGACTCTGTGATTAAGAAGGCATACGGTGCATTGGCCTTCATCAATCATGGGTTTGAGTTTAGGAGCTGAGAGGTAATGTTGCGGCTATACAAGATCTGGTCAGACCCCATTTGGAGTACTGTGCTCAGTTCTGGTCGCCTCACTACAGGAAGGATGTGGAAACTATAGAAAGGGTGCAGAGGAGATTTATAAGGATTTTTCCTGGATTTGGGGAGCATGCCTTATGAGAGTAGGTTGAGTGAACTCAGCCTTTTCTCCTTGGAGTGACGGAGGATGAGAGGTGACCTGATGGAGGTGTATAAGATGATGAGAGGTATTGATTGTGTGGATAGTCAGAGGCTTTTTCCCAAGGCTGGAATGGCTAACACGAGAGGACACAGTTTTAAGTTGCTTGGAAGTAGGTACAGAGGAGAAGTCAGGGGTAAGTCTTTTACGCAGAGGGTGGTGAGTGCGTGGAATGGGCTGCCAGTGATGGTGGTGAAGGCGGATATGATAGGGTCTTTTAAAAGACTCCTGGATAGGTACATGGAGCTTAGAAAAATGGAGGGCTAGGGGTAACCCTAAGTAATTTCTAAAGTAAGAACGAGTTCAACACAACTTTGTGAGCCGAAGGGCCTGTATTGTGTTCTAGGCTTTCTATGTTTCTAGTACAGGGAGAATGGGGTTGAGAGGGAAAATAAATCAACCACGATAGAATGGTGGGGAAGTCTCAATGGGCCGAATGGCCTAATTCTGTTCCTATGGCTTATGGGGTCCATAAAAGCAGAAAATACTGGGAAGTGCCAGCAGATTAGGCAGTGCTTGCAGAGCGACAAATAGAATTGACATTTCAGGTTAACGACCATTGATCAAATCCTGCTGCTGCCTGACCTTCTGAGTGTCTCCAGCATCTTGTGATTTTATTGGAAATGTTTAGCTACAATCCTAACATGCTGGCCAAGTGCCAAAGGAAGATAATCTGCATGGACCTGTGCATTTATGCTGGCTATTGGATTTGCTGCTTAAAATTGAAGTTAACGCCCATCCCCAGTTGTACCAGGTAAATGCTTTGCTCGGCATTTAAGGTCATTATCCAGAGTCATATATATGCCACACTAACTAATGACTAAGAGGATGGATTTATGAAATAACCCTATGCCATAATGATCACCTCCTCAGGAACTAACACTTAAATTCCAGAGTTATTATTTGAATATAAATTCACATGCTGTCATGCTGAAATCGAATTTCATGTCCCTATATCAACAGTCCAGAACTCCTATGTTCAATCGTTTAATTACTGCACTATTATATATAGGTTAACTCCTGCTTTTAGGCAAGAACCTGTTTCAGCTTCCAAGGGTCTCACCTTAATACTGCTGGAACAGCAGGGGATATATTATGAGAATAGTAGAGAGGATTTGCGTCTGTCGTAGGCTCTCCTGCACAGAACTGTAAAGCTTTCTTGGATTACCACAAAATAAGATAGATTTAAATTGTCTTTTATAAACATATTACAAAATTCAGCCCTGGATATACAACACACTCCACAGAGATCTCTCCACTTTATCCTCTTTCTATGCACCTACACATAAACCTTTGGATTATGATGAAATTCCCTGACTTCATAAGGAAGATTTTCAATTGAATGCAAGCTGTGATATTATATTCTATCAGTCTACCTTCTACAATGGAACATATTATCTACCACAATATAATTCCTTTCAATACACTGCATGGATATGAAATAAGATAGACTTTTCAAATACAGTAGGAAAAAAGTAATAGAATTTTAATTACCTAAATAATTGTAGGGAACATAAATCAATATCATATTGGAAGCTGTTACCAATGTTTAAGTATCATTTCAGAAAACTGCTTGGTAATAATTTTTATTACAAAGCACTTAATTTCTGAAAACATAAAAACCTACTGAAGCTATGAATTATTATCATTCTAACTTTCCTAATATTAATTAGCCAAATTGACTTACAGTGTGAGGGATTTTTGTTATGTAGCGAGATGAGGATTGTTTGCTTCTGGTAGAGCTCACTGGGTGAGGGGTCAGGAACCCGAGGATGTACAATAAAGGTAAGCATAAGAGATTTTGCCGATGCTTGTAACCTTGAAGTACACACACAAAGGGCTGGAGGAATTCAGCAGGTTCGGCAGCATCTATGGAGGGGAAGAAACAGACCGTGTTTCAGTCCTGATGAAGAGTCTTGGCCCTTCATCAGGATTTGGCTCTTCTCTAATGCAGGCAAGCGTACGGTCTTTGGTAGAAGGAATAAAGGCATAGACTATCTTCTAAATTGGGTTGGAGAAAAATTCAGAAATCAGAGGTGCAAAGGGACTTGGGAGTCCTCAGGCAGAATGTGCTAAAGCTGGGGTTCCCAACTTGGGGTCCACGGACCCCTTGGTTAATGGTAGGGGTCTATCGTGCATAAAATGTTGAGAACCCTTGCCCTAAAGGTTAACTTGCTGGCTGAGTCGGTGGTATGGGAAGGCAAAAGCAATGTTGACACTCATTTTGAGAGGACTAGAATATAAGGGTAAGGATGTAATGCTGAGGTTTTATAAGGTACCGGTCAGACTGTAAATGGTCAATGAATCAGCCATGATGGAATGGTGGAGCCATTCTGCTCCTATATCTTATGGTCTTATGGAACTGTCAACTGTTTATTCCGCTGATTCTGCCTGACCTGCTGAGTTCCTCCAGCACTTTGAGTGTGTTCTGGAATGAAGGTAATTGGCAAAGAGTAAAGGTGACATGAAGACTTGTGGTGGGTGTGAAATACACTGTCAAACGTAAGGGCGGAGGCAGAGTAGACTGTGGCATTCGAAAGGAAGATGTGCGACATTAGTGAGGACAGAAATTGTAAGGAGATAGTAAATTGTCTTACAATTGTCACATGTGCAAAAGTACAGGACAAAACATTTCTTGCACACTAACCATACAGATCAACTCATTACAACAATGCATGGCAGCAGCTACATTTCATTAGGAGTTTGAGGAGGTTTGGTATATCATCAAAGACTCATTCAAATTTGTACAGATGTACTGTAAAGAGTATTTTAACTGGCTTCATCACCATCTGGCATGGGGGCGGGATGGGGGGCGGGGGGGGGCACTGCAGATGTAGCTCCATCATGGGCACTAGTCTCCATCGTATCCAGGGCATCTTCAAGGAACAATGCCTCAAAAAGGTGCCATCCATTATTAAAGATCCCAGCTATCCACAACTATCCAGGACATGCCCTCTTCTCTTTGTTACCATCAGGAAGGAGGTACAGGAGCCTGAAAGCACACATTCAACTACTCAGGAATAGCTTCTTCCCCTCTGCCATCCGATTTCTAAGTGAACATTGAACCCATGGACACTACCTCACTACTGTTTTTCTTTTCTCTTTTTGCACCATTTACTGTCAATGCTTGCAAGAAAATGAAGCTGGAGGTAGTATATAGTAACATACACATACTTAGATAATAAATTTATGTTGAAATTTGGATTTTAATGTACTAAGAACCATTCAATGGCCTTATAACAGCAGGGTGGAAGCCGTCCTTCAGCCTGGTAGTCAGTGCTTTCTGGCTTCTGTATCTTCTGCCCGATGGGACATGAGAGAAGAGAGAACGTTTGGGGGTTGGTGGGATCTTTGATTATGTTGCCTGCTTTACCAAGGCAGCAGGAAGTATAGGCAGAGTCCATGGAGAGGAGGCAAGATTATAACGAGGTAGATTGGGAGGTCATGAGGTAGGTTGGGAGGTCAAGAATGCAAGAGTTGAGAAACAAATCCAGACTGACAATCCAATACAGATCTGAGTGAGTTCCTGAAGCTTTAATGCTGCTGGTGTTAAGGTGATATGTTAACCAGAGTCCTGCCTGCTCACCTGTGTGGACAGGAAGGATGTGATGTCATGATTTACCGAGGCAGTGAGAAGTGTAGACAGAGTCCGTGGAGTGGAGGCTGGTTTATGTGAGCAGATCGGGACTCAATTCTTTATGACAGAGTTACAGCGGACCTTGACGGGTGAAATGACCTTCTTCTATGCCATAACCATTCTGTAGTTCCGCTGTGTGTGATAATGGTACCTAAAGTCCTGCATGTGTAAATAATCAGCCGCTGTCTGCTTCAAAAACAAGTCGTCCCCTTGTTAATGAGGGATTTAAATGGTTCAGCTCATTGTGAAATCAACATACAAACAACAGCATTCTCATCCAGCTAATGTTTCCCTGGAAACAAAAACTGATTGATGAATAAAGCGGAGAGGAAACTTAATGCTTTTGCAACACAGAAGGAACGGGTTTAGCATAAACTCTGACCTGAGATGTTAATACATTATAGCAGCTGGAAGAGTTAAGCCATATCATCGATTCTCGGAAGGCAAATCAGTCCTCACCTGTTTGTGAGGATTTTATAAATAACACAACAGTACACATGCCAAGGTCAGGTGTACATATCTGAATTACAAATATGACAAGGCTGTTGCCCTTCACATTCTAATAGACTGGTGATGTGACTGTGGCACACTTGAGTAAATTAATAACGCTTTGAAGAGAAGAGTAACAAATAAAAAGCCCTTGATCAAAGTAATGGAACAACTACCTGTTTTTGGAAGGTAAGTTTGACTCTAAATCAATTGTACGAGTAACTAAAATTGCTGTTTAGGCCATTGTGAATACCAGGCTCTATCTTGTATGTTAATAAGGATTTCAAAGGCAAAAGAAGCATACCGAAATACGAAGAATTCTGCAGATGCTGAAAATTCAAGCAACACACATCAGAAGTGATTCCGAATCAGAATCAGGTTTATTATCACTGAAATTTCATGAAATTTGTTGTTTTGTGGCAGTAGTACAGTGCAATATATGAAATAGACTACAAATTAAAATTAAAAATATCTAAAAAAATAAATTAGAGAAAACCAATGTAGCCTGATAGTTCTCGTGGAGTCATTATCCATTCAAATATCTTTCCTAAAACCCTGGGTGTGAGTCTTCAGGCCCCTGTGCCTCCTCACTGATGAGAAAAGGACATGTCCCGGCTGAAGGGTGTCCTTAATGATGGATGTCGTCATTTTGAGTCATCATCTTTTGAGGCATCACTAATACAACAAAGCCACAGATTAGAGCAAGGATGAGGAAACAGGACAAGAGGCTAAATGAAAGGCAGTAATAAAAGTTTCCACCTCTTTTGTACACCCCAGTATATTTGGATTGGTGCTTGAATCCAAACCTACCAGACGAGAAGTATCAACGTTACCACTGAGCCAAGGTTAAGCTAACATCTGACAAAAGAGGTGGGGCTTTTAAATATTTTGATAGGACCCACACCATATGGGACATGCCTTTTTCTCATTGCTACCTGCAGGGAAGTGGCAAGACCTGCACTCTGAGTTTAAGGAACAGCTTCTTCCCCCTCTGTGGTCAGATTTCTCAATAGCCCAAGAACCCATGTTCGCTACCTCACCAGCCCTGAAGAAGGGTCTCGGCCTAAAACGTCGACTGTGTATTCATTTCTATATAGAGGCTGCCTGACCTGCTGAGTTCCTTCAGCATTTTGTGTGTGTTGCTCTGGATTTCTAGCATCTGCAGAACTTCTTATGTTTGTGATTTACTAACTCATATTCCTCTTTTGCATTTTTTTGTAACTTATAGTATTTCTTTATGTCTTACACTGTACTACTGCCACAAAACAACAAACGTCTTAACATATGTCAGTGATAATAAAACAAATTCTGATTCTGATAGGGCAAGGAGTGGGGAATCTTTCTGAGTGAGTGCCAAATTGGCAATCATCTAAATTTCTTTCACATGCCATGGTAATTTTGAGCAGAGATTATAATTGATTAATGAATTAGTAACAATAATCATTGAATTCTTTTCAAGAAAAAGGATAAGTCCTGCTGCTTATTTACATGAATTCATTGTTTTAATATTAGTAAGCATATAACAGAGACAGAGTAAAATAAATAAAGCATTTTAGAAAATCTATTCAAAAATGATCAACATTAATCTCTTGAAAGGACAATCAAAAATACTGTAAATATTCATTAAAGTGATAAACTACATACAATATTTATTGTTATTACTACTGAATATTCAGTTTTCACTCACAAAGGACAGAAGAATAAAATAAAAGCAGAGTGAAGCAAATGTTAACTAGCCCAACCATTTACAAGATGATCAGAGGCATAGATTGAGTGGGTACCCACTGATCTTTTTCCCAGGCTGGAAATGACTAATACCAGGGGCATAATTTTAAGGTGATAGGAGGAAAGTATAGGGGGATGTCAGAGGAAAGGTCTTTTCATAGAGAGTGGTGTGTGCACAGAACACCCTGTCAGAGGTGGTGATAGAGTCAGATACAATGAGGACATTTATGAAACTGTTAGAAAGCCACATGGATGATGGAAAAAGCCGAGGGCTATGTAGGAGAGAAGAGTTAGAATAGGTTAAATGGTTGTCACAACATTGTGGGCCAAAGGGATGTACAGTACTGTGCTGTATTGTTCTACATTTGCTGTCCAAATACTGATGTGTGGTTCCTTAAAGTTGTTGTAACTGGTGTGGCTTCATGAGGGTTTGCTTGTCTCTGCGATGGACTGAGGCTGTGGCCAGCAACCGGCGGGCTTCTGAATCGGCTGCAGATTGCCTGGAGTTGTGAACTTCAGTTCTGAATGCTGTTTGCTTGCTTTGATTGTTTGCACAATTTGTTTTTTTGTTTTTTTTTCTCTCTGCACATTGGGTGTTTGATGGTCTTCTGATGTCAATGGTTTCTACTGAATTTCTTTGTTTCATGGATGAATCTCAAGGTTGTATATAAGAAAATGTACTTTGAACTTTGATAATAATTCTGATTCTGATCTTAGCTAAATGATGGCACTTCGGAAATCAAGACAAAAGTAATATATTTTTGTTGAACATGACAAAAAAAAAACTCCAAGGTTCTATAGTGAGAACAACAGCTCGTTAACAAGTGTTATGTTTGCTCCATTTACTTCAGTCATACTTTCTAAGAGTTAAACCATAATCTTAGGCTTCTTCTAATGAACATAGGTCATTGGAACAGAACTCACTATGCTGACAATGCATTCCACTGTATCCATCAGGACACCTGCAGATGTAGCCAATAAATGTGTCACCGCGGTAACTGTCACTCACTTCACACATCCCGCCATTATGACATGGGTTCGGCTGACAAGCTCCTGTATATCAGAAAGTATAAATAGGAAAAAGAATTTTAAAAAATCAATTATGATCATCATTTGCAAACCAACAATTCTAATATTATATTTATCTAGATCTCTTTAGAGGTACATAATAATCTTGTAAGGTAAACCAATAAAGTACTGACAAGAATAAGAAGGTGGCGGGGGGGAGGGGGAGGAAGAGAGGAATTATTACAAGGTGATAGGTGAGACCAGACGAGGGGGAATGTGGGTGGGTTGGAGAGTGAGGATGAGTGAAAAGCTGGGAAAAAATACTTCCCTCCCCTTCCATTTTCTTATTCTGGCTTCTTCCCCCTTCCTTTCCAGTGCTGACAAAGGGTGTCAGCATATAATGTCGCACATCTGCTCTTACCCTTTGTCCTCACCTACCAATCCACCAGCCTCCGTGTCCAGCACATAATTCTCCGACACTTCCACCACCTCCAATGGGATCCCACCACCAAACACAGCTTTCCCTCCCTCCCATTTTCTGCTTTCCACAGGGATCGCTCCCTATGCGACTCCCTTGTCCATTCGTCCGTCCCCTCTGATCTCCCTCCTGACACTTATCCTTGCAAGCGAAACAAGTGCTACGCTTTCCCTCACGCTTCCTCCTTCACTACCATTCAGGGCCCCAAACAGTCCTTCCAGGTAGGGCGACATTTCACCTGTGAGTCTGTTGGGGTCATAAACTGTGTCCGGTGCTCCCGGTGTAGCCTCCTGTATAACAGTGAGATCCAACGTAGATTGACAGACGGCCTCACCAAGCACCTACGCTCCATCCGCCAGAAGAAACGTGATCTCCCAGTGGCCACCCATTTTAAATCCATGTCCCTTTCCCATTCCAATATGTCCATCCATGGCCTCCTCCACTGTCATGATGAGGCCATACTTAGGTTGGAGGAACAACTCCTTATATTCCATGTAGGTAGCCTCCAACCTAATGGCATGAACATTGTTTTCTCAACCTTCCGGTAATGCCCCCCACCCCACCTCTTCTCCATTTTCTATCCCTTTTTCCCTCCCTTACCTCACCTCAACTTCCCAGTTCTTTACTTCATCCCTCCCCCTCCAGGTTTCAACTATCACTTGGTAGTTCTCTCTCCCCTCCCCCGCACCTTTTAAATCTACTCCTCAACATTTTTTCTCCAGTGCTGACGAAGGGTCTCGGCCCGAAACATCGACTCTACTTTTTTCCATAGATGCTGCCTGGTCTGCTGTTCCTCCAGCATTTTGTGTGCGTTGCTCTGATTTCCCGGATCAGCAGATTTTCTATTGTTTGCAGCACATAATGCAAACTGTTTATTCCTCTCCATAGACGCTGCCTGACCCACTGAGTTCCTTAAGCAATCTGCGTATCTTTGGACTTCCAGTATCTGCACAATCTCTTGTGTTTTGATTTGCAAACATTAAGGATATGTTTAAAGTATTAGCCTCTGATTTTATACAGTCCTTGATAAAAGATCCTTAGGCGCGATGCTCACAGATGAGCTGTAAAGCTTCTAGAGGTGACAGTCAGAGATCCTTGGGTAAGTATTTATTGCATCATAAATGATGCAGCAGTGGGGATGGGTGTGTGCAGGAAAGCTTGTGGACAATTGCAGGAATGTGCTCTGCAAAAATGCAGGGAACTTCAGGAAAGGGCCAGGGATATCTTGTATTTCCTTTTTTGCAGGTGATCTAAAAGCCCATAACTATTAACATAAGCTAATAGGTGATACAAGCTCAGGTTAACTGAGAGTGTAATTGAGACCATGGCTGTGACCGCTACAAATATACAATGACAAGGAAAGCATTCACAATGAAGATACTTAAATAGGCATTGGTCCGGAAGTTATCTAAAACTCACAAATCAGTCTTGAGAGATAATCCCCTGACTAATTTCCATTCCTAAGAGCCAGCTTTAAGTGATACAGTTATGGCAGCCTTTCAAGGCAGGCGCGGGAACTGGACCTGAAATTTCCGTGTCATTATGACTCAGTGCTACATCAAACATTATTTTTTGCCATATGAATCACCACAAAACTTTAACTTCTCGGCTATTAAATGTAGAAACTTTGGGGTTTCTTTTATTAGTTTGGCATAGAAATTACCACACATGCATTAAATTTCTTCGCCTGAGGTACCTTGTTGACTTCTGATGGTTGTCTTTGACAACTACTAGAAACCTCTTGTCTGGATTATTTATGAATACAGTCTATGATTAAAATTACATGATGAACTAGGAATTCAGTTATTTTCGTCATGCAAATTTGAAACGAATATTATTTTTCTGCTCATCTGTAGACCTCCAAATGTAGCCTGGTTCGTTATTAATTTCTTTTTAGTTCTTATCTCCAGGAGTGAAAGAAGATCTTATGTCAGAAATCACATGCTACTTTACAACCAATAATCATGTACCCTTCGTGGCCACTCAGTGGCTGCTGCTGTCTTCCTGTCAGCTTGTACTGGTCTGGCCAATCTTCTGTGACCTCTCTCTTTAATCACAAACAAGAGAAAATCTGCAGATGCTGGAAATCCAAGCAACACACACAAAATTCTGTTAAGAAAGGGATAGATAAGATAGAGGCAGGAAAGTTGCTTCCACTGGTAGGGACATAACTAAGGGACATAGCTTCAAGGTTTGGGGAGTAAATTTAAAATGTAGATGAGGAGAATTGCTTTTCCCAAGGGATGGTGAATCCGTGGAAATCTCTGCCCAATGAGGTAGTGGAGGCTACTTTGATGAATATATTTAAGACAAGGTTGGATAGATTTTTGCAAAGTAGGGGGAGATAAGGGTTATGGGGAAAAGGCAGGTAGGTGGAGGTGACTCCATGGCCAGATTAGCCATGATCTTGTTGAATGGTGGAGCAGGATCGACGGGCCAGATGGCCAACTCCTGCTCCCATTTCTTACGTTTTTATTACCCCAGAGGTTCACATACTTTTTCCAAGAAATACATCGATCATTTTTCTCAATAAATAAATTGGGTTCTCTTTATCTAGTTTTAGGACTTACGTGAAGATCTGATCACATTTTAGGTCATATTTATGCAGAAACAGAGAATATTCTACAGGGTTCACAAACTTTCTAGCACTACTGTAAACAATTTACATAACACACACAAAGTGCTGGTGAGCTCAACAGGTCAGGCAACATCTATGGAGGAGGAATAAACAGTCGACGTTTTGGGCCTAGATCCTTCCTCGGGACTGGAAAGGAAAGGAGAAGAAGCCAGAATAAAAAGGTGGGGGAGGAGTATAAACTGGCAGGTGATAGGTGAGATTAAGTGAGTGGAAAGGTGGGTGGTGGGAGAGGGGGGGGATGAGGAAGCTGGAAGGTGATAGGTGGAAGATGGAAAGGGCTGAAGAAGAAGAAGAAATGTGACAGGAAGGGACAGTGGACCATGGAAGGAAGGGAAGAAGGAGGGGAACCAGAGGGAGTTGATGAGCCTGTGAGGAAAAGAAAAGAGGATAACCAGAATGGCGAATCAAAAATAAAGAGAAGGGGAGGTGTGGAGAAATTACCAGAAGTTCATGCCATCAAGTTTGAGGCTATACAAATGGAGTATGAGGTGTTGCTCCTCTGAACTCAGGGTGGCCTCATTGTGGCAGTAGAGGAGGCCATGGACAAACATGTCAGAATGGGAGAGGGAAGTCAAATTGAAATGTGTGGCCACATGACAAAGCGATGCCCCAATCTACGACAGGTCTCATCACTGTAGAAGAGGTCTCACCAGGAGCACTGGAAACAGTAAATAATGCCAAAAGACTTGCAGGTGAAATGTTGCCTGTTTGGGGCCTTGAATGTAGGTGAGGGAGGAGGTGTATGGGTAGGTGCAGCACTTGTCCTGTAGGTGACAGAGTGCAGAACTTTTTTTGGTATATCTTATGGGACATTATAACGTGCACCAAATGGACTTTGTATAATACATTGTAAGACCATAAAAGACCCATCAAGACTGCCCTGCTGATTTATTATCTCCTTCAACTCCATTCTCCTGCCTTATCCCTTTGACATACTCACTAATCAAGAACTTATCGATCTCAACTTTAAATATACCCATTGACTTGGCCTCCACAGCCATTTGTGACAAAGAATTCCACAGATTCACTACCCTCTGGCTAAAGAAATTCCTTCACATCTCTGTTTTAAAGTTCACCAACCAAGTTTAATAACCGATAACATCTCTGACTACCACTAGAGATCTGACTGAGGCAAATGGCTTTTGAATTCCCATGAACAATCTTCTTACAACTACTTTCAATTCCACTATTCTCTTGGAAAGGATTACGTTGTGTACTGGGAGGAACAATGATAATGTTAACATCATTCAGCTTGCTTATGGCAGGCTAATTTGTTCATGTGGACCTATTGGAAAGACAATACACAACTCCCTCATCTTACTCTGGAGTCATGAAAGTAGCATTATACCCTTCTGAAACATAACTGACTGACTGATAAAATGATTTAAATGAACCGTTAAACTGAAAGGAAATCTAATTATTCAGGACGAATGTGGTTATCACCAGCATTTCAAAAACCTAACCCTCTACTATCAGGCTCTTGAGCCAGAGGGGATAACTTCCCTCTTCCCATCACTGAACTGTTCCCGCCATCTATGAACTCACTTTCAAGGATTCTTCACCTCATGTTCTCAATATTTACTGCTTATTTATTTATTTATTTATCATTTTGGTCTCACCTATCACCTGCCATCTTGTACTTCTCCCCCTCCCTCCGCCTTCTTATTCTGGCTTCCTCCCCCTTCCTTTCCAGTCCTGATAAAGGATCTCAACCTGAAATGCCCACTTTTTATTCCCTTCCATCGGGGCTGCCTGACTTGCTGTTTCCCCGGCATTTTGTGCTTGTCGTTGTTTTCAAGGCATGCTTTGGGATGAACCACAGGAGGGATTTTGAACATAAATGAATGAGTCTCAGTGGAAATCAACAAATTAAATTAACAGGCCACAACCATCCACACGGTATCGTCCAAAAATAATTCTATAATAAAAGCATAGTTGAATTAAAAGCCCTATTGCAACACAAACAAACCTTTGAAAGAAGTTTTGATTCCATATGTGTTTAACAAATTCCACATGAACTCTGAACATCATAATTTTAAATTGACTGGAGGAAAGTATAAGGGAGATGTCAGAGTTAAGTGTTTCCACACAGAAAGTGGTGAGTGTAGTGTACTGCCAGGGTTGGTGTGAAAGGCAGATACACTAGGGGCATTCAAGAAACTCTTAGGCACATGGAGGAAAGGAAAACAGAGTGCGTTGTGACAGGGAAGGCTGAGATTGATCTGAGAGTAGGTTAAAAGGTTGGCACAACATTATGGGCCAAATGGCCTGTACTGAGCTGTAATGTTCAATGTTCTATCTGTGACATGGTCAATGTTTTAAACTACTGTATCATTCAGAAATGAACAAGGTTGGATATTGGGTTATCTTTAATCAATTTTATTGGATTATCTATAATTAATTTCATTCTTCAAGGTCCATGTACAGACAGAACCATAGCAAGCATGTGACGCCAATGTAAAGGGGTGAGGTTGTCTCTAATGTCATGCAACTAGGTTGCGCCAAGGCTGACTCTGATAGCACAAGGCAGAAGCTGGAGAAAGTGAGTTAGTAGCAGGTGACGTAATGTTGGACAAGTGGGAGTTCTTTAAAGGAGAGTTAACAAGAGTTCAGGGTCAGCATGTTCCCCGTTAGTTTGCGTTAGGATTAGGGTTAGGGTTATGGTCAGTCACTCAACCAGCTTTAGGCCTATGCAGACCATGAACAATTTTGTCAGCACAAGCGGTTCTGCAGATGCTGGAAATCTTAGACCATAAGACCATAAGACAAAGGAGCAGAAGTAGGCCATTCGGCCCATCGAGTCTGCTCCGCCATTTTATCATGAGCTGATCCATTTTCTCCTATTTAGTCCCACTCCCCTGCCTTCTCACCATAACCTTTGATGCCATGGCTACTCAGATACCTATCAATCTCTGCCTTAAATACACCCAATGACTTGACCCCCACTGCTGCCCGTGGCAACAAATTCCATAGATTCACCACCCTCTGACTAAAAAAATTATTTCGCATTTCTGTTCTGAAAGGGCGTCCTTCAATCCTTAAGTCATGCCCTCTCGTACTAGACTCCCTCATCATGGGAAACAACTTTGCCACATCCACTCTGTCCATGCCTTTTAACATTCAAAATGTTTCTATGAGGTCTCCCCTCATTCTTCTAAACTCTAAGGAATATAGTCCAAGAGCGGACAAACGTTCCTCATATGTTAACCCTCTCATTCCTGGAATCATTCTAGTGAATCTTCTCTGTACCCTCTCCAACGTCAGCACATCCTTTCTTAAATAAGGAGACCAAAACTGCCCACAGTACTCCAAGTGAGGTCTCACCATTGCCTTATAGAGCCTCAACATCACATCCCTGCTCCTATACTCTATTCCTCTAGAAATGAGCAACACACACAAAATGCTGGAGGATCACAGCAGGTCAGGCAGCGTCCATGGAGAGTTTCGTGCCAAGACTCTTCATCACAGATTTGATGAGATCTTTCACTTTCCTAGACGCTAAAGAATACAGTGCCAGTCCAGTCAATCATTCCCAGTTGAGCAAGTCTGCCTACCCAGCAAAAATTCACTTCTCCATGACAAGTTTTCAAGGTGAGGAGACCGAAACTGTGCAGAATTTACCAGGATGTGTTTTCAACAAGGCCTGATACAGTTTCAGTTAGACTATCTCATTCCTGGAATCAAACTATCTTGTAAAGACTAATGTAACATCTGTCCACCTGCTATGTCTGCATGCTGGCCTTCAGTCACTGGAATACAAGCATACACAAGTCTCTCTCTCAACATCAACACTACCCAGTCCCTCACTATTTAACAAAGATACTCTTTTTCTGTTCAACTTACCAAATTGGAAAAACTCACATTTTTCTAGCCGTTTAATTTAGAAAGAAGGATATATTTTTTAAGATACATAGAGACATAAGCATTAAAGATGAATTTTATTTGTCACATGAACATTGAAACACACAGTGGAATGTGTCATTTGCGTCAAATCAAATCAGCAAGGATTGTAAAGGGCAGCTCGCAAGTGTCACCACACTTCTGGTGCCAATGTGGCATACCCAGAACTTAGTAATTCTAACCCTTACATCCTTGGAACGTGGGAAGAAACCGGAGCACCCAGAGGAAATTCATGCAGTTGCAGAGACACTGGCAGGAAATGAACCCCAATCTTACAGCTGGAGCTGAAAAGCATTGTGCTAACCACTGCACTACTGTGCTGTCCATAATGTATAAAGAAGTACTCCCAACTTAAAATGATAAATCCTAACAGCCACAGTCATCAATACTATTTTTTAACACGCTTAGAAATTAATAACATTTAGAGCTAAATACTAAAACTCTGATTACTTCTGTACGCTTGGCACACTGGGAATCAGATCTAAAATCAGAAAACGATTCCAAAATTTTCTTTGTTTTCAGTACGTTTTGAGGTTTTATATCTTGTTGAACAGATTTCCAGTATTCAGACGTTTTTCTTCTCTCCTTTCTTAGTATTTTAGATCTGATTTCTCTCTTCTCCATTTACACCTCTAGCACACACACTTTCTGCTGCCCACAACTCTTTAACACTCTCTATCTGGCCTTGCTACCGTTAGCATCACTGAGTCATCCGAGGGTCTGGGTGAAGGTGGGGGGAAATGGCAGAGAAAAGAAGGCAGAGAGAAAACAAAGAGTCATAAGCATACTAAACATGGAAATACATGGAAGTATTTCTGTGTCTACTCTGGGTTCATCACTTACATTTCAGCAAGAATTTTTTTACATTTTGGCTGATAAGACACAAGATTAATAGGACATGCTCCACGACTAAAACACAGGGGAACATACTCTGCCAAGGACGGTCCCAAGTCTGGCTGCTAAAAGAGAAGAATTAGGCATGGGGCTAGCAACCACATCTCATAAAAACCCAGTGCTACCAAAACGCCAACAAAAGCTCCAAAGTCCTCATCCCTGGGAGAGGAAGGATCTTTGCTTAGATGTTTGTGGTGAAAAGGGAAACCAAAGGGCTGATCAAATTTTGGCCCAGGACAGAGAATTCTGGTGAGTTGTTGGCCCTATGCCCCAGTGGGGTGATGGGCTTAAGAAGCAAAAGGCAGGAGAATATGCATAAATTTATTTATTTATTGAGATACAGCCAGGAATAGGCCCTTCTAGCCCTTTGAACCACATTGCCAGTAACTCTCGATTTAATTCCTAGCCTAATCACGGGGCAATTTACAATAACCAATTAACCTACCAACTGATATGTCTTTGGACTGTGGGAGGAAACTGGAACACCCAGAGGAAACCCACATGGTCACGGGGAGAACACACAAACTCTTTGCCAACTACGGCGGGAAATGAACCTGAGTCACTAGTACTGTGAAGCGTTGTGCTAACCACTACCGTGCCATTTTAAATTTAATGCGAGGTCTGCACAATAAGTTACATTTAGTGCTAAAGGCCATGAATACACAGAAAGTGCATCTTCCTAAATCAATAAGATTTAATGTTTGCAGGGTACTGTTATTTGCATGCTAGACTGTTCTGGTAACAGGTATTATGCATATCCAAATGAATTGACCATTGTGCACGCAGCAAACAGTAATATCCCACCTGCTGTAGTTGACTCCTCTCCATCTGGAGCTGTTGGCATTAAATATAGAGTCATTAAATAGTTGGAAAATAGCGAAACACTATGCAGCTGTCAGCTCTAATACTTATGCGTGAATATTTGCAGTATTTAATTGTCTTCAGTTATGAAGCTGAAGCATTCAAGCGTAGTTATAAATGTTGTAAGTTTGTTAATTCATCAATAGAATGAGAAAGAAGGAGATTAGTTTAATTTGTCACATTAACATCAAAACATCTAAATACACAGAACAATGTATAATTTGCGTCAATAACCAGGATACGTTTGGTGGGACATTTAAGCTTTTTAACATCTTAATTAACTGTTATTTAAAAAATATTATTGCAAGAAAATAATAAATATTATTATTTAAGTAACATATTATTATTAAGTAAAATATTATTATTTAAATTATCACTTACTTTAGCATTATAATATTTAAACTGTTCTTAAGTAAATGTTACCAGAATCAGTGCACAAGTCTGTTCACTGAATAAAGAACAGCTTTATCTGTTGATTAGGATCTTCATTCAAACGGCTTTAGCATGCAAGAACTGACATTGGAGGTAAGTTCTATGCGAGGTTTAAAAAGATCCCTAGGACCTTTGGGACTTTTCAGCTGCCACAATCATTGTCAGCAGTCACTTGTTTGGCTGAGGCAGCGCGAGGTTTGAAAAGAGCTCTGGGCCTCTTATTGGTGGCTGGCAATCATAACAATCTATTAGGCATTCAGCAGGGACCAGAGGAAGGAAGAAAGGTACTGGGGAAAGCTGAATTGAATGGGTCTCTGGCATTGAGTCCAGCTCTGTGGTTCAGAAGGGAAAGCGGGAGGAGAGAAGTGCATTAGTGATAGAGGATTCCATCATTAGAGGAGTAGACAGGAGATTCTGTGGATGTGAAAGAAACACCCAGATGGTACGTTGCCTCCCATGTGCCAGGATCAGGGATGTCTCAGATCAGATACACAGGACTCTACAGGGGGAGCATGAGCAGCTGGAATTTGTGTAGATATTGGCACCAATGACACGGGCGAGAAAAGGGAGAATTATCGGGAGTTAGGTCGAAAGCTCCAGGTCCTGCTTGATTTAAAAGCAAGGATGCAATTGTGAGGCTTTGTAAGGCAATGGTGAGACTGCATGGAGTATTGTGAGCAGCTTTGGTTGACTTATCTGAGAAAGGGTGTGCTGCGAGGGTCCAGTGGAGGTCCATGAGAATGACCCTGGGAATGAAAGGGTTAATGTACGAGGAGTGTTTGATGGCTCTGATCCTGTACTCTCTGGAGTTTAGGAGAATGAGGAGGGGTCTCATTGAAACCTATCGAATACTGATAGATAAAGTGGGTGTGGAAAGGATGCTCCCTATAGCGGGAGAGTCTAGTACCAGAGGGAACAGCCTCAGAAAAGAGGAACATCCATTTTAAACAGAGAAGAACAGCATTTTTTTTTAACCAGAGGATGGTAAATCCATGGATTTCATTCCAACAGGCAGCTGTGGCGGCAATGTCATTGGGTGTATTAAGGTGGAGTTTGATAGTTTCTTGACTAGTAAGGGCATCCAAGTTTATGGGGTCAGGGCAAAAACATGAGGTTGAGAGGAATAATAAATCAGACATCATAGAATGGCAGAGCAGATTCAATGGACCGAATGGCCCAATTCTGCTCCTGTGTCTTACGGTCTAAAAGAGGCTGGTGATGTCTATCTTGGGGTTGTCGCAGGCTGTCAATTCCTCACTTGTAAGATGTAATTGCAGTTGGATTATGGAGAGGCTCCAGCCTCTAAGAGTCGTACATAGAATTACACAGTACTACTATATGAAAACAGGCCTTCAATGCATCTAGTCCACATCAAGTAGGTCTTCTGCCTAGACCCATCTAACAGAACCCAGACCTTAGCCATTCATACCTCTCCAATTCATGTACCTATCCAAACATCTCTTGAATATTACAAAGGAGCTCGCAAACACCACGTTTTAATTATTTTATTATTTGCACAGTTTGCCTTCTTTTGCACATTGTTTGTCTGATTATTTATAGATTTGCATAAATTCTGTTGCATTTCTTTATTTTACTGTAAATGCCTGCTAGAACATGAATCTCAAGATAGGATATGGCGACATAAAAAGACTTTGATAATAAATTTACTTCTAACTTCGAACTTCTTCTGGCAGCTGGTTACCCACTCATCCCAGCTGGTGTTGAATCTCGCTCTCCAGGGATTATTGGAATCTGGTATCACTTGGAAGGACAACGTTGGATTTTTGATGAAGCTAGAGAACTAATTAAAGGGAACCTCTTCTCGAAATAAACCTACGCATCCTTCCTTCCAGACATTCTTATAAGATTATAAGACCATAAGAATTGGAGCATAATTAGAACATTCGCACCCAGCAAGCCTGCTCCACTGTACCATTATGGCTGATTTATTAACCCTCTCAACTCCATTCTCATGCCTTCTCCCTATAACCATGACTCTGTGACTAATCAAGAACCTTTCAACCTCTGCTTTAAATATACACAATGACATGTTCTCCACAGGCTCACCACCCTCTGGCTGAAAAATTCCCCCTCATCTTTGTTCTAAATGGACGACCCTCTATTCTGCGACTGCGTCCTCTGGTCCTAGCCTCCCCTACTATAGGAAACATCCTCTCTACAACTACTCTATCTCGGCCTTTCAATATTTGATAGATTGCAATGAGATCTCCCTCACATTTTTCTAAGCTTCAGTGAATACAGGGCCAGATCCATCAAAAGCTCTTCATATTTTAACCCTTTTATTTTTGGAATCATTCTCATGAACCTCCTTCGAACTCTCTCCTTGCAAGCACAACCTTTCTTAGATAAGGGGCCCAAAACTGCTCACAATACTCCACGTACAATCTGACCAACGCCTTATAAAATCTCAGCATTACATCCTTGCTTTTGTATTCTAGTCCTTTCGAAATGAATGCTATCCTCACCACTGACTCACTGCCTTCCTCACCACCGACTCAACCTGCAAGTTAACTCTTGGGGAATTCTGTACAAGGCCTCCATATTATTATTATATTGATAAATCGGTAAATTGGTTTAGTATTGTCACGTGTACTAAGGTACAGTGAAAATCCTAGTTTTGCATACTGTCCCTACAGATCATTTCACTACAACAGTGCATTGATGAACCTAAGACTGAGATTCTGCAGCTAATTCCTCCTTGACTGTGACCATCTATTGACATCGCCAATAAATCTCCATCCTTGTGGAAGACGCCTTCCTTTTCACCACTGACTGCAGGCTAAGTACTTGTTGTGCAACACACCAAAATGCTGGAGGAACTTAACAGGTCCGGCAGAATCTATACAGAGGAATAAACATTTGGTTTTGGGCTGAAACCCTTCATTAGATTTAAAGCAGAGGTCGACATGCTCTTGCTTAGTAAGGATGTCAGAGTTTACTGGGAGAAAGCAGGAGAATGGGGTTGAGAGGGATAATAAAATAGCCATGGTGGAAAGGTGGAGCAGACTAATTTATGGCCTAATTTAGCTGCGATGTCTTCTGGTCTTATTATGATTGGAAAGGAAAGGGCAAGAAGCTGGAATAAGAAAGTAGAAATGACAACCACGGTGAAAAACCATGTGTGTTGCTCTGGATTTCCAGCATGTGCAGAATCTATAGTACTTATGTGAATCTATTGCAATGTGGCTCCAAAAGGGAAAGTACAACATGGGTCGAACAATAGTCTAGGGGCAGAGTGCAAAATTAATGGTGAAAAATCATTTCTTAGATCTCAGGAAATATATGGCACACGCTTCTCAAATATATGGCTCCTTCCTCTTCAACCCTTTTCTTTGTTTTTACTGATCCACTCCCAGCTTCGCACTTCATACCCCTTCCACTTTCCCCCTTACATGGTTTCACCAAACACTTACCAGTTTGTACACCTTCCACCCATCATCTTCTTATTCTGCCTTCTGCCCCCTTCCTTTCCAGCCCTGGTGAAGGGTCTCAGCCCGAAACATTGACCGTCTATTCCTCTCCCATAGGTGATCGCAAGCTGGGGTCCATGGACCCCTCCGTTAATGGTAGGAGTCCATGGCATAATAAAGGTTGGGAACCCCTCCCATAGGTGCTACCTGTCCTGCTGAGTTCCTCCACCATCTTGTGTTTCTACTCAGGAAATAGTTTTACACGATGGTTGATGTAGGATCACAAAACTCCATTTACGTTGATGACTTAAGTGGACGCTAGGCACATCTTGAAGTTTGCAGTAGTAAATAATAAGGATTGTAACCAACTTTAATAAGAAAAAGTTAAGTGAAATGTTCGACATGTAGTAAATGAAATTTAACACTGTGTAGTGTTAGCATAAGGTTTGGCAAAATGAACTGTGTCATGCAAATTTATGAGACCATAGTTGAACACAATGTACAACATTCTTGGCTTTATTAGCACAAAAAAAGAGAATAAATCAGATATTTTTGTATTTTGATATTTAATATTGTACTGTTTTAAAGATTAAAGATTAGCTTATCTACAAACGTATCACATGTACATTGAAACCTTAAAACATACAGTGAAATGTGTTGTTTGTGCCAATAACCAGCACAGTCCGATCATCGTGCTGGGGTAGTTCACAAGTGTCGCCACATTTCCAGCACCTACATTGGATGCCCACAGCTTACTAATGCAAACCCATAGATCTTTGGAATGTGGGAGGAAACTGAAGACGTAAGAACATAGGACGTAGGTGCAGACCTAGGCCATTAGGCCCATTGAATCTGTTCCGCCATTTCATCTTGGCTGATCCATTTCCCTCTCAACCCCATTGTCCAGCCTTCTCCCCATATCCTTTTATGCCCTGACTTACCAAGAACCTATCAACCACTGCCTTAAATACACCCTATGACTTGGCTTCCCCAGCCGCCTGTGGCAACAAATTCCACAGATTCACCATCTTTTGGCCAAAGAAATTCTTCTTCATCTCCATTTTAAATGGACACCCCTCTATTCTGAGGCTGTGCCTTCTGGTCCTGGACTCCCTCCCCATAGGATACATTCTCTCCATATCCATTCTATTGAGGCCTTTCAACATCCGATAGGTTTCAATGAGATCCCCCCTCATTCTTCTAAACTCCAGCGAGTACAGATCCAGAGCCATCAAACGTTTCTCATATGATTAGCCTTTCATTCTTGGAATCATTCTCATGACTCTTCTCTGAACCCTTACCAAGGGACCCAAAACTGCTCACCATACTCCAAGTGAGACCTCACCAGGGCTTTACCAAGCCTCAACATTATATCTTTGCTTTTATATTCTAGTCCTCTTGAAATGAATGCTAACATTGCATTAACTTTCCTCACCACTGACTTAACCTGCAAATTAAACTGGAGGAAACCCGTGCAGTCACCGGGAGAATCTACAAGCTCCTTACAGACAGCTATGGGAAACAGAGTCTGATCAGTGATCACTGCAATTACACTGACCACTGTTCTACCTTTAATGCCCATGTAATTGGTCAGTATACGACCCTGAAATGTTTGCACACACTCTTACCCCCACCATGTAGTCCATGCCGTCTTCTCACAGCTACCACCAGGCAGGAGGTACAGAATCCTGAAACAATATACATTTTATGTCCCTTTCAGATGTTCTGTTTGCCGTAATAGTCAATGAGGACCTTCTGCACTGTGGCCACTGCTGTCATGCTGAAAGCTAGCAATCAATTTAAGTCCAGCAAACTTCTACACAGACAGCAGAAAGGACATGATAAGGAGAAATATGCACAGACTGGGAAAAAAGTTAGACAGCTAGAAAGACAATGAGAAACCATAGAGTTAATTTACTCAAGTTCAAATTTATTTATTATTCATCCATACATGAATATCCATGAATACAGCCAAATGAAATAGCGTTCCTCTGGGGCCAAAAGTGCAGAACAAAGTATCAACAGTCATACACAGCACAAAGGACATATAGCACATATAAGATAACATTAAACAATAGTCACATACAAAAGAAAGAATGATATACCAAAAGTCGCTGAGTCCATCGATGTTGTCAGCAAAAACAAGCTTGCAGCAGTCTGGAGAAGAACACAATCCAGCTTGTCTTCCACCGAGCAAACAGTAGAGGGCAGCACCAATGCCAGCATGGTCGCTGTGCACACCACCTCTGCGTCACCTTTCCTGAGCAGCCGCAGCTTGAGGCCTAGTCCGTGCCACAGCCGAGGCCATGCTGTCGGTCCGGTTAATAAACCAGTGAACCAGACTTGCAGCGGTCCCCATTACCAATGTCCAACAGTGTCTTGTGATCACAGGGAAAATGAAGATAATCAATCGCTGTTAGACTGCACACCGCTTTCAGGCACCAACTCCGATGCCTCTCTGTAGCAGGCAGCAACACAGTCCACACCAAGTCCAGCTCCTCTAGCACTTCTGCCAACAAGCAACTAGCCAATGGATAAGCCAGTTGCAAAACTCCAGCTCAAGGGTTCACAATCCACTGGATGGACCGAATGCTGATTTGAAGCGGGCAAGGGATGGGGACTGTGTTTCATGGTGCTCAGAGGTAGTGGAACATGTAATGATTAAGTGCCATCCATTCTACTTACTGAGAGATTTCTCCTCTGTGATCATGGCCACAGTTTATATAATGCCAAAGGCAAATGTAATTAGCAAACAAGAAACAAGGTACCGCTACGCCTTTCAAATCATTGCCGGGGACTTCAGTCAGGCTTTATTGAAGAACTCTCCGTCCAATTATCATTAACATAGCACCTGCAGCACCAGGGGTCCCAACACACTCGACCACTGTTACACTACAATTAATAACACCTGCCAATCCATACCCAGAGCGCATTTTGAGAAACCTGATCATCTGGCTGTCCTCTTCTGACCTGAATTCTCACAGAGGCTAAAGAGCAAGGCTCCAGGAGGTAAGTACACGAAGAGGGGGAGGAGTCGCTACAGGATTGCTTTGAGTTAGTAGACTGGGCCGTGTTCAAGGACTCATCAGTGAATCTGAACGAAAGTTGCAGACCCCATGATTGGTCACAAACTTTATAAAGACAGTTGTTGACTAGTGTGTCGCCACAAAATCATTCAGAGTCTTCCGACTAGAAGCCCTGGATGAACCAAGTGATCCACAATCTTGTGAGGGTGAGGTCACTGGCATTCAGGTCTGGTGATCAAGTTAAATGCAAGAGGTCCAGGTACAATCGCTGGAAAGCCACCTCACATGTCAAGTGGCAATTCCAGACCATGCATGAATCACAGAACGATGCTCAACAACTGTGACAGGGTTTGAATGCAATCATCTCCTACAAAGTGAAACCAAGCAACATCAGTGACAACAAGGTTTCGTTCCCAGATGAGCTCAATGCCTTCTATGCTCCTTTTGACCAACAAAACCTGGAGGCACTTCATAAATTCCCACAGTTCCAAATGACCCAGTGATTTCTGGCTCAGAGGCCAATGTGAGAGCACCCTTTAGAAAAGTGAACCCATGAAAAACATCTGACCAAGACTAACCAAGTAATCTGGCCAGATATTGAAGATCTGTCCTGATCAACTGGCTGGAGTGTTCACTGATAACTTTAACCGGTCGCTCCAGTAGTCAAAGGTGCTCACCTGCTTCAAGGAGGCTTCAATTATACAGGTGCCCAAGGAGAAGCCTCAGGACTCACATTACCAGGTTTAGGAACTGTTATTACCCCTTAACCACCAGGCTTTTGAACCTGAGCGGATAATTTCACTCAACTTCACTCATTCCAACACTGAACTGATTTCATAATCTATGGACTCATTTTCAAGGACTCTACAACTCATGTCATCAATAATTATTGTTTATTTATTTAAAATTATTATTTTGGGGTTTTTTGTATATGCACATTTTGTTGTCTTTTGTGCATTAAATATTTGTCTTTCTTATGTGCCCTTTTACCTGATTCTATTGTTGTTTTTCATTGTGAATGCCTGCAGGAAATTAATCTCAGGGTGGTGTATGGTGACAAATATGTACTTTGTTAGTAAAATTACTTCGAACTTTCGATCTCTGAATTCTGAACATGATCACTTTATAATCGTCTCTAAATGCCCCTGTTTCAATTTTGCTGTTTGCCCCCGTAAGATATGAATTGGACTAGATTTTCAGGTATTGTTCTCTGCACATTTCTTAACCTGATTTTTGCTTCAAGCTGTGAAAGGAGAGACAGAATAGCCAAAAGACTGCAGCCACCACTTACTGTACTCTTGTCCACACTGTACCAGAATACGTGGACACTGAATCAGCCTTTCCAACTACCCTTGGACCCACCAATAGACAACCTCATCGGGGTACATCATACTCAAGTGATGAAATAAAATGCTTCAACATTGTTTACAGCTATTTTCATCACAACTAACTAATAGTAGGACTATATGTTGTGTAAACAAACTATTGTTTCAGGCTTTGGAGATTGGGGAAGAGTCTATTGGTAGGGGTTGCAATACAGTGAGCAAAGAAGATCAGTAAAAGAGAGTAATATTGTTGGGTTTGAAGGCTGGACTGCTGAAACAACTGATAATTAAACTTGGAAAAGGAGAAGTTAAGAGACAGAAGAACAAAAGATCAAAATAAACAGGTTGAAAGAAAAAAATGAATACAGTTGTGGCCAAAATCTTTGGAAATATTCAACCTGTTGTATCAAAGCCACCCGGTGGACAAAACATGTATGTACGGACATGAAAAATAGTCAGATACAGCAGGCCATGTATTTAACATGGAAACTTAATCAGGGAAAACCGAAATATTAATGCAACAGGACAAAAACACAGAATGTCATACTACAGCACAGAAACAGGCCATTTGGTCCATCTAGTCTATACTGAACCATCAACATGCACCTGGACCATAGCTCTCCATACCCTCCATTCCATGTACTTATTCAAACTTCTGTTAAATGTTGCAATCAAATCAATATCCAACACTTCTACTGGCAGCTCGTTTCACACTCGTACCACCCTCTGAGTGAAGAAGCTCCCCTTAAATATTCCATACTTGGAGAGGATGTTTCTTACTGTAGGGATCTAGGACCAGCCTCGGGATACAAGGCACTGCCTTACTGTGCCCCTCCAAGATTCCACTACCTTGTCATAGTTTAGAGTCTTGTGTGCCTCAGTAACCCAGAGAGCTATGTTGGCTGGAGTCAGGGCTTTATGCTTTGGCTCTTGGTAGGGTCACCCATGCTGAACAGGTCAAAGGGTAGCAGCCAGACTAAGAGTGGTCCATTGATCCTCCAGGTTCGTGGGTTCAGCTCAGGGCTAACAACCCTGACTGGTCAAACTAAATCATTACAGAAACATCAATGAAGAATCCTTCTACATCTGAGTGCAACGATATTCCTGAGTCTCCACTTGGGATCTGCATGACTGACAGTCAACTGAGAAGAAGCTATTGACATGATGAAGGAAGCCGTGAACACCGCCGGATATGGAGGATTAGTGGCGTAACAGGCAAAAGAAGACGTTACTGTGCTGCCCCTTTTTATAATGATGAATTCTATTAACATAGTTAATATTACTAAGTATCAGAGGGGAATAGGGATGCAAGGTAGTGTAGCAGGTAGGGTAGTACTTTACAGCACCAACTATAAGATTGGGATTCGATTCCCACCACTCTCTGTGAGGAGCTTGTATGTTCTCCCTGTGACCACATGAGTTTCCTCAGGGTGCTCCAGTTTCTTCCCACATTCTGATGATGTATGGGGTGGGGTTAGTAAGTTGTCGGCTTGCTATGTTGGTGCCAGAAGCTTGACGACACTGGCATGCTGCCCACAACACTTCCTCAAACTGTGTTGGTTGTTGATGCAAAAACAGTGCATTTCACTGTATGATTTTGAATACACGTGATATATAAAGCTAATTTTTAATCTTTAAATCCAGCAAACAGTCCAGCCAGCTTTGTAACAGCATTGTAGATACTCCTACTGGCAGTAACCCAGGTCTAAAATTGACCAGAACGTGGAAAGGAATGTGTTAATAGATAAAACCAACATGGAAATGTTAAACACACACAAAATGCTGGAGGAACTCAGCAGGCCAGGCAGCATCTAGGAAAAGAGTGCAGTCAATGTTTCAGGCCGAAACCCTTCGGCGGGACTGGGGGAAAAAGGCTGAGGAGTAGATTTAAAAGGTGAGGGGAGGGGAGAGAGAAACGCAAGGTGATGGGTGAAACCTGAAGAGGGAGGGATGAAAGTAAAGAACTGGGAAGTAAATCAGTGAAAAAGATCCAAGGCCATCGAAAAAAGAGAACGAGGAGGCGATGGGTGGGAAGGAGATAAGGTGAGAGAAGGAAAAGGAGAATGGGAAATGGTGAAGGAGAGGGGGTGGGGGGCATTACTGGAAATTCTCAATGTGCTTACCCACCATTGAGCACATCTACAGGGAGTGCTGCATGAAAGCAGCATCCATTACCGAGGATTCCTACCATCCAGACTATGCTCTCTACTTCCTCCTGCCATCAGGAAGGAGGTACTGGCACCTTAGGTCTCACAGCACCAGGTTCAGGAACAGCTATCACCCTACAAATATCAGGCTCCTGAACTGGTGTGGATGACTTCACTCACATCAACTACAAACTAATTCCACAAACCTACAAACTCAATTTCAAGGACTCTTTACAACTTATGTTCTCAATATTTTTTTGGACAATTTGTCTCATTTTGCACATTGCTTGTTTGTCAATCTTTATTATAGTTCATCATAAATGTTTATTTTCCTGTAAATGCCCGCAAGAAAATGAATATCAGAGTAGTTTATGGTGACATATACATACTTTGATGATAAATGTACTTTGAAATTGAGTTTGCGTCATATTAACTGGATGATGGCTAATTTAGTTGTACCAGTACCTCTGCAATCCCATCAATATCCTCATTTCCAGGACATCTACGCAGCCGTGACCCTCAGGGGCCTGGGATATATTATTATTTTTGAATGTTTTTTTATGTAACTATGCTTTTTGGCTATCATAAATATATGTGTTATATGTACTGTGTGCGACTGTTGGTTCAGTGTTTTGCTCCCTGGTCCCAGCTGTTTCATTCAGCTGCATTCATGTGTATTCCAAAAGATGTACCGGTAGGTTGGTTAATTGGTCATTGTAAATTATCCTATGATTAGGCTAGGGTTAAATAGGTGGGTTGCTTGGTGGAGCAGCTCATCTGCTCTATATGTCTAAGTAAAATAGAATAATTAATAAACATGATTCTGATTCTGATAGTCGGTTTCCTATCAGTCAGCCAATCTACCAACCGTGCCAGTATGTTATCTCCTACATGTTAAGCTTTTTTCCTTAAATTAACTTTGACACTTCACCTTATCAAATGCCCATGGAAACCCAGGTGTGGTACACTAGATACTTCTTCAAATAATTGGTCAAATGTAATTTCCATGCGAACTTGGCCTTATTATCTTGAGTTTTTTCTTAATGTTCCACAGTCATCTCTTGCTTCTAATGCACTCTTGCTTTCTGTCCCTGTGCTTGAATGTGATACACCTTGGCCTCACCAACAATCCCCATGATTTTGATAGGATGAACTTGTAGGAATCTCTGGCTTTGACATCTTCCACGGAAATAAAGAGTTGCAGGCACTTGGCTTCAGCAGAATCCTTGTTGGGAATATCTCAGACAAAGAGCACAAGCAGACTGATTATTTTCTCTGAAATCATTTCTCCCTTGTTTTTGTTCCAGATTTGGTAGCAAGCTTCAAATGGTGAAAATCAGAATTACAATTCTCTTTCAAATTCTGTTTTAAAATTGCTGACATGCATTCCTTCATTTGTTCACTGATATCATGCATATTTTATTTACAAGTTGCTCTGCAAGAAATTTTGCATCGTAGTTACATTTGGTAGTTAGGTAGGGAAATTAGAACAAAGGCAAGCATTGTTAAAAAAAAGATTTGAGACACAGGAGACAGCAGAATCTGAAATATGAAGCCATAAACAATCTGTTGGAGGAACGCGAATTTCTGACAGTTCCTTTCCCCCTACAGATGCACACAACCTGCTGAGTTTCTCTGGAAGATTGTTGGTTGTTTAAAAATAATCCTAAGCTGTTGAGCTTTTGAGGCGATGCCTCAGAAAAGCAGTATCCGTCATTAAAGGACCACATCTCCCAGGACAGGGTGGCAGGGTGGGATATGTCTCTACCAAAGGAGGTGTAAGGTGCTCCTTCCCTCCGCTAACCTGCAGGTCACCCTTGGGCAAGCTGTGATACCTGCTTAACAACCCCCGATCAGGGTCTCGTGAAGCCATGGGCACAGGTGGTGGATGGTTGTAGGAGGTGCACATCGCAAGTCCTGGTTATGCGACCACTGATGCCAGGCAGACAATTTCTGAAGAGTATTGATAATGGTTGGGGTCACCCATCTTGTAAAGAAACTGCCCGGAAGAAGGCAAAGGCAACCCACTTCTGTAGAAAAATTTGCCAAGAACAATCATGGTCATGGAAAGACCATGATTGCCCAAGTCATAAAATAAAAGTCATGTCAAGTAACGAACGAACAAACACCCTCTTCCCATTGATACTATCAAGGAAGAGTTACAGGAACCTGAAAACACACACTCAACATGTCTGAAACAGCTTCCTTTCCTCTTGTCAGGTTTCTGAATGGACAATGAATCCATGAAAACTTGCTCATGATTTTTCCCTTAATATAATTTTCAGTTTTTTTATTATTATGTATTGGACTGTACTGCTGCCACAAAACAACAAATTTCATGACATATGCCAATGATATTAAACCTGATTCTGATTCTGATTTTACATGCACTCCTGCAGCTGCTCACAGAATCATCAGCATGGCAATTCAATACCACGGTACATTTTACACTCTACGTGATTGAAGTCAGTCAATCTCAGAATACAATCAACAACTGTTGTTAGAGCCTTTGAATCCACAAAGATGATCAAGCAGCCATCTATGCAAGTCCTACCCATAGCATTTTGTTGTCTCTAAACTGCCCTCTGATTGTACCGCTCACCTGCATATCTGGGGTCATTTACAGTAGAAGCCAATTAACATCCTACTATCCACGTCTTTCTGGCCTGGGATGAAACTGGAGCAAGCAGGGGAAGGACTTCACATAAGCAGCACCAGAAGTCACATCTGAACCAGGATCATTGGAATTGTGATAGAACGATGGGCAGAGAACAGCAGAGCAGCAGAGAACAATACAGGCCCTTCAATTCATGATGTTGTGCTGATCCTTTAACACTCGAAGATCAATCTAACAGTTCCCTCCGACACAGCCCCCATTCTTTCTACACTTCATGTGCCCAAGTCTTAGTGGAAATAGAATGCAATAAAGTTGGACTTCACCTAAATGCTAAGAAGACAGAGTACATGGCGTTTAACTGTGACGAAGGTACTCTCAAGACCGTAGAGAATGATACCATTAAGAAAGTCTTTGACTACAAATACCTCGGGTCAAGAATGATGAGTTTGGAGAAGGACATGAAGATATGGAAGGCGCTGGCGTGGAGGGCTATGAACAACATGAAGGAAATCTGGAAGTTGAACCTGACCAGAGGGCTTAAAAAGAGGATTTTCATAGCAGTCATAGAGTCCATTCTCACGTACGGATGCGAGACATGGACACTCACCAGGATGATGCGAAAGTCTCTAGATGGTTGCTATACATGAATGCTCTGGATGGCTCTTGACGGGAGTTGGCAACAACACATGACGAACGTCGAGCTCTATAACAACTTACTGATGCTCACCACTAAAATCGAGGTGAGAAGACTGCAACTAGCGGGACACTGTCTACGCCACCCTGTGCTACCTGCCAGCCTAGTCATCATATGGGAGGCCGAGCACGGGAGGATGAACCCTGGGCACCCTCCCAAGACTATGGTCAACACGCTCCTAGAAGACAGCGGCGCGGCTAACGTAGATGAACTGAACACACTGATGAGGGAGAGGGAGAAGTGGAGAGTCCGTCATTGTGCCTGACGCTGGCCCCCTAGGCCTGAGTCAACGTAGTAGTAGTAGTAGTAGTAGTAGTAAGTCTTAGCCTAAGGGTTTCTCAAATATCCCTAATCTGTCTGGCTCTACCATCATTCCATACACTCACCACTCACAGTGTAAACACTTCCCTCTGACAATCTCTCCCCGCCCCCCCCCCATCTTTCCCATCTTTACTTTCTCTGATCACTTTAAAATGATGCTCTCTTATATTAGTAATTTCATCCTGGAAGAAAATCTCTGGCTGTCCATTCAATCTAATCTTCTTATGACCATGTACACCTCTATCAAGTCACCTCTTATCCTCCTTCACTCCATAGAAAAAGCCCTAATGTGCTCAAACTATCTTCGTAATACTTGCTTTGCATTTCCTCTGTATTGTTATTCTGTGACCCCCTAGAGTCCTTGAACCATCTGCTGATGGGAACTGATTCCCACTGTTTATCTACTATACACTAAACATGCCATGAACCCATACATCTCCATTAAGATTCAAGATTCAAGATTGTTTAATGTCATTTCCAGTACACAGGTGTAAAGGAGAACAAAATAATTGTTAATCCCGATCCAATGCAGAATAAGAAAAAACACAATAAGATAAAGAACACAATAATTTAGAAAAACACAATAAATATGGATAAATATATAAGATGGCTTATATACAGAGATCGATTGTATGTCCATGAAGTGACATTAGGCACAGGAGTGTTTGTACAGAAGGTGATTGACAGAAAATAATAAAATAGTGGTGGGAGTGGAGGGGTGGGTTAGTGGGTGGAAATGTTGATCAGCTTTACTACTAAGGGAAAGTAACTGTTTTTGAGTCTGTGTCATGGTCCGGTCCGTGATGTCTGCATTCCAGTTCACGGTCCGGTCCGTGGATTCTGTACTCCAGTTATTCTGTTTTTCCCTTGTTCCGTTGGGTGCCTTAATTGAGGCACCTGATTCTTGTTTCGGGCTGGCAACATAGATGGCTCTAGGGTCCAATGATTCCTTGCTGGACCGTCCTCGGCAGTAACCTTGGCAGTAACCTCATCAGTAACATCGTCAGTAACCTTGTCAGAATCCCTGTCAAGATAAATAACAGTCTATCATTGTGTGGTTTTGTTTCTCTGTGTCCTCTCCTCCGCTGGGTATGTCCAGCCATTTGCCGCTACTCTGAGGGGGGAACGGTCCCAATATTTTGTGCCCTGTGTCTAAGAAGAGTCCCGGCTCTATGACCTGTGTTCAACGAGGAGCCCCAGCTCAGTGTTCTATGTCCTGTGTCCAAGGCGACAATCAAGTTCCAAGTCCAAGTCGAGGGTCAAGTTCCAAGTACAAGTCCAGGTTTTCCAGTTCAAGTCCAGGTTGTCACTCTACGTCTACCTTCGTGTTATCATTTTGTCCTCGCTCCTTGGCTTCCCTAGCATTCTTAATAAACAAAGTCCAGTTCCTAGTACTTCAGTGTCTGTGTCTTGCATTTGAGTCCGCTAACAACACCTCCTTATGACAGTCTGGTGGTCCTGGTATGGATGCTACGTAGCTTCCTTCCTAATGGGAGTGGAACAAACAGTCCATGAGCAGGGATCCTTAATGATGTTACTGGCCCTTTTTCGGGTACATTTCTGTATATATATTCTTGATGGCAGGTCGGTTGGTGCTGGTGATGCATTGGGGAGTTTTAACTACTGTCCGCTGCAGTGCAGTTTCCATACCAAGCAGTGGTGAAGCACGTTAGGATGTTCTCTATTGCGCACCTGTAGAAGGTTGTAAGTATTGGTCTGCCCACTCCAGCAATCTTCAGCCTCCTCAGAAAGTAGAGGTGTTGGCGAGCTTTCCAGATTCTGTAGGAGGTGTTCTGGCACCATGAGAGATTGTATGAGATGTGCACTCCCAGGAGTTTGAAACTTTCCACTGGTGTGCCACCGATGTAAATCCTCTCTGTTTGTACTTTCATGAAGGAGAATGCTCTCAATCTAAATTGGGGCAGCAATGGGCAGCACGGTAGCTTAGCGGTTAACGCAATTGTTTAACTATACCAGGGGTTCAATTCCTACAGCAGTCTATAAGGAGTTTGCACATTTTCTCTGTTACCGCATGTTTTCCCTTTGGGTGTCCTGATTTCCTTCTACATTCCAAAAATATACTTGTTAGGGTTAGTGAGTTGTGAACATGCTATGTTGGCGTCACAATAGTGGCGACACTTGCAGGCTGCCCCCAGCACATTCCTCGCTGATTTGATTTGATTTGATGCAAGCAGTGCATTTCACTGTGTGTTTTGATGTTTCAATGTACGTGTGACAAATAAAGCTCACCTTACCTTATGAATCGCATCTAAAAATCCTCATCCCCAGAAAGGCAATAATAATTTTCTTCTGCAATCTCTCTTAAAAATTTGCTTGCTTTCTAAAGTGCCGTGACCTGAATTAGATACATTATTGTATTTGTGACCTAACTTTTGTTTCAGGAAGATTATATAATTGCGCCATTTAAGAGAAACTCTATCCCAGTTAGGACAGCAGGGTGGATCTATTGCATGTTTGTTGGGATTAATGCTGATGGATATTGATGTGGTAGATTTAGGGCTCTTTTTCAATTCTTTATACCATATACTTTATTGTTGCCAAACAATTGATACTGGAACGTACAATCATCACAGCGATATTTGATTCTGCGCTTCCCACTCCCTGGAGTACAAATCGATAGTAAATATTAAAACTTTAAATTATAAATCATAAATAGAAAATAGAAAATGGAAAGTAAAGTAGTGCAAAAAAACCGAGAGGCAGGTCCGGATATTTGGAGGGTACGGCCCAGATCCAGGTCAGGATCTGTTCAGCAGTCTTATCACAGTTGGAAAGAAGCTGTTCCCAAATCTGGCTGTACGAGTCTACAAACTCCTGAGCCTTCTCCCGGAGGGAAGAGGGACAAAAAGTGTGTTGGCTGAGTGGGTCGTGTCCTTGATTATCCTGGCAGCACTGCTCTGACAGTGTGCGGTGTAAGGTGAGTCCAAGGACGGGAGATTGGTTTGTGTGATGTGCTGTGCCATGTTCACGATTTTCTGCAGCTTCTTCCGGTCTTGGACTGGACAACTTCCATACCAGGTTGTTATGCACCCTAGAAGAATGCTTTCTACGGTGCATCTATAAAAATTAGTGAGGGTTTTAGGGGACAGGCCAAATTTCTTTAGTTTTCTCAGGAAGTAAAGGTGCTTCTGTACAACTCTTTGATCCTATAACTCCCTGCTTCGCACTCTGTACCTCTACTAATGAACTCTAAATTCTCATATGCACTTCTGCCTATTCCAGTAACTGTCCAACAATTTCAAACATCCCTCCCCACCACTGAGCGCATCTACATGAAACACGGTTGTAGGAAAGCAGCATCCATCATCACACAGCCTACCACCCAGGACATGCTCTCTTCTCACTGCTGCCATCAGGAAGAAGGTACAAGAGCCCCAGGACTCGCACTACCAGGGTCAAGAACAGTTACTACCTCTCAGCCATCATGCTCTTGAATAAAAGAGGATAACTACACTTACTTGCCGCATTACTGAAATGTTCCCACAACCAATGATCTCACGTTAAGGACTCTTTATCTCATTATCTTATGTTCTCTTTATTTATTACTATTTATTTATATTTGCATTTGCATAGTCTGTTGTCTTCTGCACTCTGGTTGATCTTTCATTGATCCTGTTATAGTTACTGTTCGATAGATTTGTTGAGTATGCCCACAGGAAAATGAATCTCAGGGATGTATATAGTGACATATCTGTACTTTGATGATAAAATTTACTTTGAACTTGGTATGTACACATCCTCTAGAATTTTACCAGATCACCTAAATTGACTCTTCTCACTCTTCCTACTAAAATGAGTTCAGCCACTGAGGATTTTTCCCCCTCTTCTGATCTACAATGATTTCTGTTAACTTAGTCACTTGGCTGCACATGTGGTCAATTTTCCTCTGGTGTCAAGGCCTGTGAATTCTGAGGAATACGGGAAGTCTGTTCCTATCCATGTTTTTGTGTCACTTATATAATAAGACCTAGTGCTAATTGGTCTTAGTGCACATAGCTATAGCTGAGCACAAAATTCCTTAGTTACATGATTTCTCTTTGACTTAGCTAGACATAATATTCACAGTAACGTAAAATTCAAATCTCACATGACCTTAGATTTTCTTTGTAAATTTTTGAATATAACATACATTTACTCACACATCTAAAAAACTGTGATTTAAGACATAAGACAAAGGAGGAGAATTAGGGCATTTGGCCCATAGAGTCTGCTCTGCCATTCTATCATGGCTGATTTATTATCCCTCTTGTTATGTTTTGTAATTTCAAAACATTAAACTGATTCAAGGAAAGACATGAGAGTTCAAGAAAGTGAGTGTAACTTTGTCTTTTACTTTAAGTGATCTACACATTTCGTAGTTGCATAATGACATATGCAATTAGCATCATATTATATTTTATTATATTTTACATATCATCCATAATTATAGTTTAAACGAACAAGAATGCTTAATCAACCACTACATATACTGGATTACTCAAGTATTATTTAAGAATTAAATACACAACACCTCTCAACCCCATTCTCCTGCCTTCTCCCTGTAACCTTTGATGCCCTGACTAATCAAGAATCTATCAACCTCTGCTTTATATTTCAGAGAAAGAGTTTCATTCTGGTTGAAACAAAAAGGATCAATTAATTCTTCTTAAAAGGAAGGTGGTTTGTATAACAGGATTACAGCGCCAGTGATCACTGATCGGGGTTCAATTCCCACTGCTGTCTGTAAGGAGTTTGTACGTTCTGTGCCTGACCGCATGGGTTTCCCTGTGTCCTTCAGTCACCTCCACACTCCCTAGGTGTACAGGTTACAATTAGTAAATTATGCGCATGCAGCAAGGGGTGATTGATAAGTTCGTGGCCTCGGGTAACAGGAGATGAGTTCTTAACTTCAAACTTTCTGCATTATCACTCAAAGAGTTGAACTGCACGTGCATGTAACAAGAGCGTATTGGACCTCCAGGTGGTCCACAGCAGGGGTGATTGATTGGTTTGTGGCCTAAGGTAGAAGGAGATGAGTTATACAGCTCTCATTACAGGCACATGCAGTTCAACTCTTTGAGTGAAAATGCAGAAAGTTTTAAGTTAATAACATCTCCTTCAGGACACAAACTTATCAATCACCCCTGCTGTGGACCACTACTGGAGGTCCAAGACGCCAACTTCTACAAAGAAGGGATCCATGTGCTCCACGACCGCTGGACTAAGTGTGTAAATGTAGGAAAAATAAATGTGTTAGGTTTTCTAAAATTGACTCCTCCTACCTTAGGCCACAAACTTATCAATCACCCCTCGTATGTTGGTGTTGGAAGTGTGACAATCCCAGGGTGTTCAGGACGATCCTCACTGACTTAATCTGATGATGTTTCAATGCACATGTGACAAATAAAGGTAATCTTTGAAAGAATTTATTTAAAGATACTGTACAGTAACAGGCCTTCCCATCCCAACAAGCATGCACAGCGCAACTACACCCAAGTGGCCAATTAACCTACTAACCCATACGTATTTGGAATGTGGGAGGAACTCGGAGCACTCGGAGGAAACCCGCATAGTCACGGGAAGATTGTACTATATCCTTACACACGGCAACGGGAATTGAACGCAGGTTGCTGGTGCTGTAATAGCATTACACTAAGTGCTATACTACTGTGCCTATTTGCTCAACCTTCGTGTTTCTAGTATCCATTTCCAATAGGTATAAAGTTATATCACGCTGCACCCATGAAATCACTACAGAAAGAATTTAATGGTAAATATAATTTTGTTTTGCATGCTTGTGTTGAGCTAACACTGAATGAATGCTAAGTTACAAAACGTATCACATGGCTCTCCATTTATATTATGCATCAATCTCATATAGGTAATTAAAATAAATTTCTTTTAAGGTTCAGTTTTATAATATTTTAAACTGATATGTATATTGTGGAACAGTTGAAGTAATGTTCATTTGAAAACAGTTTCATTCTCATTAACCTATGGTTAATATAAAGACATAATACTTGTCTCCAAAAAACTTGCAGTCACTGAACCTAATTATCTTTATGGTTCTTAAATAGAAAAAAATTAATAATATTCTCCCACAATTAGTTAGTAATATATAACAAATAATAAAAACAGCAAGCATTTAAAGATATGAGACAGGACAAGGTAGCAAGAACATAACAGGTGCTGGAGTACGATTATCCGGTTCCATGGCACAGGTTAATATTCAGTAGTGTTAGAAGAGGCAGGCATGCAAGAAATAGGTGTTGCCGAGGTCTGTGCTTACACTTACCAACCTCCACAATACTAGAGCAGCTGGGACCTGTGAATCCTTCAGGACACTCACATGAAAATGATCCCTCTGCCAACCCTGCCATGCACGTACCACCATTCTCACATGGATTGGGTTCACATAATTCTCCTGTTAGGGAAGCAAAACAGAGTAAAATCAGTGGATGTATTAAGATCGAAGAAAGTTACCCAAAACAAATCGATAAAAGATAACTGTGATATTTCAATCAACTCCAAGTAAAAGTACAGAAAATCTGTAGCCTAGCCATGCAGAAGGGAAATTACTAGTTGGTGGATGAATCTCATTAAATGTTTGGCGATGACACAGCTTGTTGTTGGCAGAATTCCAAATTGTGATGCGGAGATGTACCAAAGTCACACCAGAGGAGCGTTGGCGTGTCACCAAAGACCCAAGCAAGTTTCAATAAATGTGCCTTGGTGAACATTCTGACTGGTTGCATCACAGCCTGATATGGACCCTCCAAAACACAGATCAGGAAAAGCTGCAGAGGGTTCCAAACTCAGCAGCCCCATCGTGGGCACTCCCCAACATCGAAGATATTTTCGAAAGGCAAAGCCCTAAGAAGATGGTATCCATGAGTAAGAACCCACATTATATGGCGCATTCCCACTTTTCATTGCGACCGTCAGGGAAGAGGTATAGAAGCCAGAAGATACAAACTCAGCAGTTTAGGAACATTTCTTCCACTCTGCGATTGGATTTCTGAATGGACAATGAACCCATGAATGCTACACCTCTTACTGTACTACTTACTTATTTACTTGTAAAAATATTTCTTATTGTAAATTACAGTTTTAAAAAATTATTTATTGCACTATACTGCTGCCGCAAAACATCAAAGCTCACGACATAACCATTTATCAGCGGTAGTAAACCTGATTCTACTCTGATCCTAAATAACCAATTCCAAATTGATTCTAAGCTTCTTCTATAACAATCTACCGGTGCCTTAATATGCCTAACATGCTGGGTAATCACCTATATTGTCCTATAGTAAACAATTAAAATATTAGAAGTCTTATTGAACAATATTAGAAGCAAACCACGACACCATTTCTATCATATCTTTAAAGTTATTATTCTGCAATGTAGCTGAGTCATTGTAAGGGAGTATAGAGAACTGTATAGATATAGAACACTACAGGACACAAACAGGCCCTTTGGCCCATCTAGTATGTGCTGAACTGTTCATATGTCTAGTATCATCGACCTACACCCAGACCATAGCCCTCCATAGCATTTCCATCCATGCACCTATCCAAATTTCTCTTAAATGCTGAAATCGAACCCACGTCCACCACTTCTTCTGGCAGCTTTTTCTATTCTCTCACTACCCTCTGAGTGAAGAAGTTCCCCTTCATGTTCTCCTTAAACTCTTAACTCTTCACCCTCTAGTCCTAGTTTCATCCACCCTCAGTGGAAAAATTCTGCTTGCATTTACCCTATCTATACCCTTTCTATTGTCATTCCTATTATAGATATTATCATGTTACATCATAGCATCATATTAAAAGGTAAATTATTTCTCAGATCACTGGGTATCTATAAAGAAAGCAATTATATTTCTGTTACCAGAGCACATGGGCAAGGATTACGTGTATAGCCTGTATTAGTTCTCCATTTCCGATTCAATGGTTTGAATAAAAGTGTTCTTTAAATCTAACTGAGCTGCATTACATTACAAGGCATCCCTTTCTTTATTTAGCTATGACAACAAAGAAGACTCACCAGTTCAGAACGACCAGCGCCAGTGCTTTCTGCCTGGCTGAAGCATTCAATTAATGCAAAAAGAAACAACGATATTCAAATTATAATTAGTTTATTATTGTTATGTGTAGTTCAAAGTTCAAAGTAAATTTATTATCAAAGTACATACAGTACTAAAAGGCTTAGGCACATATATATAGCTAGGGTGCCTAAGTCTTTTGCACAGTAATGTATTTCTCAACATAGAGGGGACAGTGAGTTTGTAAATCTGGTGGAGCAAAGGATGTTGGAATGGTGAGCGTATAAAGTGTCGCGGGAGGGGTGTGGGATAGGGAGCAGAGAAGGAATGCTGGGGGAAGGGGGTGGTGCAGGTGCAGACACATCCAGCCCTGAGACTCCAGGCAAGGTCATTTGATTCCAAACAATTGGTTTATTGATCATTACAGAATGTCTCTCTGGTGCTTCCCACTCCCCCTCCTCTCAGTCCATAATAGAGACCCAGATCAGAATCAGATTTATCATTACTCACATATGTCATGAAATGTGTTTATTTTGGGGCAGCAGTAAAGTGCAAAACATTACATTACTTCAGAGCTGTGCAAAAATCTAGGCATCATAGCTATATATTTATAGATAAGACTTTTGCACAGTACTGTATGTGCCACAATATACAGCCCTGAAATTCCTTCTCTGGTAGGGTGATCACAGTAATTACAATGAGACACAATATGATCAATGAAAGAGCACACAACGAAGCAGACAACTGAACTGCAAAAAAAAACCTGCAGATACAAAGAGAAAGAGGAAACAATAATAATAATAATATTAATAATAATAAATAAGCAATGAACATTGAGAATATGAAATGAAGTGAGACCACAGGTTGTGAGAAAAGTTAAATGTTGAGGTGAGTGAAGTTGAGTGAAGTTATCCCTCTTGGTTCAAGAGACTGATGATTGAGGGGTAATAACTGTTCCTGAACCTGCTGCTGCAGGTCCTGAGGTACCAGGGAGGGAGGGGGGGGGGGGGAACCTCGACTCAGACCATGAGAGGCCTGTGTCAGGCATTTTCATGCCTTACAAGGCGCAGATTGGAAGCCTGTGTGGGGCAATGTGTGATTAAGTGCCTTGCTCAAGGGCACAAACATGCTGCCACAGCTGAGGCTCGAACTAGCAACCTTGAGGTAACTAGACAAACACCTTAACCACTTGGCCACGTCCCCAACACAAAGGCACAGTGAAAAGCTTGTCTTTAATACTGTTCATACAGATCAGGTCATTACACAGCGCACTGAAGTAGAACAAGGTAAAACAATAAAAATGTAGAATAGAATATAAAAGCTACCGAAAGAGTGCAGTGCAGGTAAACTGTAAGGTACAAGATCATAACAAGGTAGATTGTGAGGCCAAGAATCTATCTTATTGTACTTTCAAGAGTCTGATAACAGCGGGATAGAAGCTGTCCTTGAGTCTGCTGGTGTGTGATTTCAGGCATTTGGATCTTCTGCTTGATGGAAGGGGGGAAGAAGAGAGAATTTCTGAGGTGGATGGGGTCTTTGATTATGCAGGCTGCTCTACTGAGGCAGTGAGAAGTGTAGACAGGGTCTGTACAGGGGAGGCTGGCTTCCATGAGGAGCTGAGTTGAGACCACAACTCTCTACAGTTTCTTACGGTCACGTGCAGAGCAGTTGCTGTACCAAACTGTGATGCATTCAGATGGGAAGTTTTCCATGGTGCATCAATAAAAATTAGTAAGGCTCAACAGGGACATGCCAAATTTCTTTAGCCTCCTGAGGAAGTGGAGGTATTGGTGAGCTTTCTCAGCAATAGCATCTACGTGATCAGAGCAGCGCAGGTTATTGGCTATGTTCACGTTCATGAACTTAAAGTTCTCAGCTCTCTGGATCACAGCACTGTTGATGTTAAGGGGTTTGTGCACCTCCCTCCCCAACCCCCATGAAGTTAATGATCAACACGTTTGTCTTCCTGACATTGCGGGAAAAGCTGTTGTCATGACACCATGTTACACAATATGACTCATGATGATGCAATATATCAGAATGTTCTCTACCATACTGTATATCTGTAGAAAGTTTCAAGAATTTTTGTTGACATGTCAAATTCCCTCAAACTCACAATAAAGTAGAACCACCGCCGCACCCTTCTTCATGGCTACATCAATGTGCTGAGTCCAGGAAAGATCCACTAAGACGTTGATATCCAACAACTTGAAGCTGCTCATTGTCTCGTGATGTCTTATTTATAAGACCATAAGAGCATAAGAAATAGGAGCAGAATTAGGCCACTTAGCCCTTCGAGTCTGCTCCACTATTTCATCACGGCTGATCCATTTCCCTCTCAGCCCCAATCTCCTCCATGTATCCCTTCAGACTTCAATCTTTTTGGTAAGTTATGACTTTATCCCAAAAATATGACCTTACCAAGGCTGTTTCCAAGGTCTAAATTTCACTGATGTTGCAAAAATACCATTCACATAAAATAAAAATACTGATTCAAAGTTCATAGTAAATTTATTGTCAAACTACGTATAATGTTTCCATTGGAGAATATATTGACTAGTTACATCATGACTACATATGGATCACCAATTCCCTTGAATGGAAAAGACTGCAAAAAGTAATGGATACAGCCCAGTCCATCAAGGGTAAAACCCTCCCCACCATTGAGCGCATCTACATATATATGGTATATATTTTTGTTTCTTTGTACTTACTGGGAATACCCACAAGAAAATAAATCACAAGGTTGTATATGGTGACATATACAGCATGTACTTTGATAATAAATTTACTTTAAACTTTGAATTACTAGTTTGAAATTCATTTTTTCCAGGATTCTTAAATTCTACCAACAATACTAGTTCAAAGATTTTGAATGCAAATATAGTTGGAATAATTACAAAATGATTCCAAAAAATATAATTTGGGGGAGTAAGTGCGAGGCCAGTCCAGGAGGAATACTCTGACAGCGATGACACTAAGAGAACACCTTTAGTGGCTATAAGGCATTTTGGAACGTTGGTATTGCGTGATGATGTTACATCTTGGTGCATCAGAGTTTAGGGATTAATTCCGGTGTCTATGTAAGGAGATTGTACATCCTCCTCATGGAATGCATGGGTTCCCTCTGGGTGCTCCGGATTCCTTCCATAGTCCGAAAATGTACCGGGTAGGTTCATTGGTCATTGTAAACTGTCCCATGATTAGGCTAAGGTTAAACTATGGTTTGCTGGCTCAAAGGGCCAAACTATTCTGCACCGTATTTCCGAATAACTGAAAATAAATAAATAATTTGTTTATTTAATATATTGATTCCGTGACTCTGTACTAGGTTGCACATTTTCAGAAGAGGTGTGCTTTACTGGATAGAGTCAAAGAAAAGAACAGCACAAAAACAGGGCCTTTCATTCATTTAGTCCATGCTGAAACTATTTAAACTGTCTACCCAATTCGACCTGCACCGGGACCATAGCCCTCCATACCCCTATCATCCACGTATCTATCAAAACTCCGCTTTAATGTTGAAATCAGGTTCACAGGCACCACTTGTGCTGGCAGCTCATTCCACACTCTTATGACCTTCTGAGTGAAGAAATTTCCCCTTATGTTCCCCTTAAACTTTTCACTTTACACCCTTAACCCATCACCTTTGGCTGTAGTCCCAGCCAATCACAGCGCAAAAAGCCTTCTTAGATTTACCCAATCAAAATTACTAGGGGTATACAAAATTATGAGGGATATAGAGAGGGTAAATGCAAGCAGGCTTTTTCCATTGTGGTGGGTGCGACTTTCAATCTTCCACATCCTAAGGAAGAAAGTTCTAACATATTCAACCTTTCCTTATAACTCAGGTCCTCTAGACCCAGCAAAATCATTGTAAATTTTCTCTGTATTCCTTCAACCTTATTGACATCTTTCCTGTAGGTAGGTGACCAAAGCTTCACACAATACTCCAAATTAGGCCTCACCAACATCTTGTACAGTCAGACATCCCACCCTGCAAAAACTCATTTCAGGGAGGTAGCACCATCAATTTGCGGGAGACTTCTGGGAGAAGTGGGATGTCTGCAATAGAGTAGCTCCTTAGCAGCTAGCCAGCTAGTTTAAATAACGTTAGCTACGCTAATGAATGAATGACACCTGTTAAACTCACCTCAACACGTCTCTTACGGTCTTAACCCACCATAGGCAATAGAAAAGTCACTGTTGTAAACAGTGCAGCGAGCAACACTGTCATTATTTTGACCTCTATTAGGCAGGGGTACACTTTAGTGTAGTCTGGGGTGATGTAGGTTTTATATATTTTTTGGAACACTCTGCCATGGTGCGCTCTCGCTCGCGCGCTCTCTCTCTCTCTCTTGTGGTCGCTCTCGCACTCTCAAGCGCTCTCGCTTGCTTTCTCTCTCGCTCTCTCTCTCACGCGCGCTCTCTCTCGTGGTCATTCTCACGCTCTCTCTTGTTTTCTCTTGCTCGCTCTCAAAAAAATTGATTTCCGTGATATTGTATATAATTTGCGGGCATCAGGGAGCCACTATTAATATGTGGGAGACTCCCAGAACTTCCGGGAGAGGTGGGATGTCTGTGTACAACTTCAACAATTGTGGTGATTTCATCTTGGAACATCAAATGAAAGAAGCTTTAGCTGATGTGATTTCTGGAATCTTGTGGGGAAAAAGTCACCCTAATCCATAAAAAAACAGGTTAGCACAAGATTGCAGGGCAGCTGAGAGAAATGGAAACCACAATGGTTTACTCTAAGTGAATGGTGCTGCAATGTCTTTGGACTGTCAGTGGAACACTAATGTTCAGCCGAACTTCTATAGGAATGCTCAAAGCTCATAGTAATCTTTTCCTTTTGTAAAAATATCCCTGAGAGCTAATTTTAAGAAAAGGCTTTGCTTAATGTTTTTAATGCTTTTGGTCCAGTGGTTGGCCTTTCAACCTGAACATTTGTTATAAAGCCATTACCAGTTACAGGACAATACAAGGAATAGGAGCAGGAATAGGTTACGTGGTTCCTTGAGCTTGCTCTATAATACAATATAGTCACTGGTGTTCATATTCACATTATTTCTACCGATCCCCGTAATCATAGAGTTCTCCACAGTTCAAAGATCTATCTATCTTAGCCTTGAATAGATAGAATGATTCAGGTTTCACAGCTCACTACAATAGACAATTCAAACGACTCACAAAAACACCTACCTTCTTATCTTCTTCTCAGTCATAGAGTGCTCCACACAGAAACATTCCTTTTGCCCATCTAGTCTGTAGCAAACTGTTATTCTGCCCAGTCCCATCGAAACAGGCTTGGATTAGAGCCTTTCATACCCCTCCCATCCATGTACTTATCCAAACGTCTCTAAGTGTTGCAATCAAATCTAGATCCACCACTTCCACTAGCAACTCACTCCACATCCTCGCCACCCTCTGACTGAAGGGGTTCCCACTCAGCTTCCTTTTAAATAGTTCACCTTTCACCCTAACCTCTAGTTCTAGTTTCACCCAACCTCAGAGGAAATGGACTGCTTGTGTTAGCTCTATCTATTACCCCCATAATTTTGTATACCTCTATCAAATCTCCTCTCATTCTCCTTTGTTCCAGGAAATAAAGCCCTAATTTATTCAACCTTTCCCAATAACTCAGATCCTCAAGTCCCATCAAAATTCTTGTAAATTTTCTCTGCATTCTTCCAATTTTATTGACATCTCAGAATTCTTTTGTTGCCATTTGCATGTTTTTTTTTTGTGCATGGGGGCCGGGGGCTGAGGGCTGATGTTTTTCTTTGAACTGGTTCCATGGTTTTCTTTGTTTTGTGGCTGTCTGTGGGAATACAAATCTCAGGGTTGTAAACTGCATACGTGCTTTGATAATAAATGTATTTTGAAATTTTGAACCTTTGTCCAAACATGGGCTGAAGGAATGGACTCTGGAGGGGAGGGCCAGTCTGAATTCCAGCATATTCAGTGGAATTCAGAGGTTTGAGAGGAGTTTGTACAGAAACAAATAAAATCATAAAAGGCACAAATGAGATAGGGGCAGGGAATTTTGTTTCCATTGGCAAGTGAGACTTGAACGAGGAGATGTAGCCTCAAAATTCAGGGGAATAGATTTCAAAGTTCAAAGTAAAATTTATTCTCAGATTACATACATGTCCTTAAGGTTGTTATAGCCGGGGGTGGAAATGTCGACAGTTCCCACTACCTATTAAATGCTCCCAATAGCATGTGCCTCAAATAGCCTCTGACAATCAAGTCCAGCTCCTGGCCTTCACGTGTCTTCGCTACAAAGCCCAGTGGAACAGTTTCTACCAACAGGAGAAGGGGCAAAGGCAGGTTACTGGTGCCTTAAAACCAGTCATTTTGGGCAAATGGGGCTTATCAGCCGTGGTTGGCTGCTCATCTAGGCTAGGAAAACTTTGATCTCAAACCTCCGCTGTCTTGCAGTCATACCTGCTCATGGGGAAGACTTCGGGGGTAAACCCTGAGGGAAAAATCCAGAGCTGGAGTTCAACGTTGACTGGCAACTCCTGCGATGATGCAGGGACCAAACTGTATCAGTCTCTGCCGTTCCCTTGGATTCATCAGATGCATGGAGAAGGGGAGCTTACTACATGGGCAACAGCTTGCCCTCCATGTCATACTGCACAGGCTTGTGACCTAGATAGCTAGGATGCAAAATCCATGGTTGACCCTGACCGATGGAGGCTTCACTCAGACACTCACTCACATACATGTCACCCTATACAACCCTGAGATTCTTTATCCTGTGGGCATATTCAGTAAATCTATAGAATCGTAACTGTGAACAGGATCAATGGAAGAGCAAGGGTATAGAAGACAACAAACTATGCAAATGCAAATATAAATAAATAGTAATAAATAATGACAGCATGAAATAACCAGAAAAAGAGCTCTGTTATTTCATGCTATTTATTGCTATTTATTTAAGATGGAGATGAGGAGAAACTGCCTTTCCCAGGAAGTAGAGAAGCAGTGGAGGCTTCTTCATTATCTATATGTATTTAAGACACGGTTTGATGGATTTTTGCATAGGAAGGGAATAAAGGGTTACAAGGAAATGGCAGTTAGCTGGAGCTCAGTCCACATCCAGATGAACTATGAACTTATTGAATGGTGGAGCAGACGTCATGGGCCAGAAGACCGACCCCTGCTCTCAGTTCTTGTGTTCTTACTCCTGCATGCAGTAAGACCAAAGCAGACAGGAGCTGACATCATGCAATAACCACCTCAACAACGGAGAGACTAAGCATCTACCCTCAACATTCAATGACAGTTTTGGACACCTTATCTAAGAAAAGATGTGCTAGCATTGGAGAGGCTACAGAGCATTGAGAAGGATTCCAAGAATGGACGAGTTAATGTATGAGAAGCATGTGATGGCTCTTGGCCCATAGTCACTAGAGTTTAGAAAGATTGAGGGGGAATCTCATTGAAACCTATTAAATATTGAAAGACCTGGTCAGAGTGAATGTGGAGAGTAACTTTCCAGTAGTGGAGGAGTGTAGCACCAGAGGGCACAGCCTCAGAATAGAGGGGTGTCCATTTAGAACAGATGTGAGGAGGAATTTCTTTGGGTAGATGGAGGTGAATCTGTGGAATTTGGTAGAAGCCAAGCCATTGGGTATATTTAAAGCAGAGGTTGAAAGTTTCTTGATTAGTCAGGGTGTCAAAGGCGAATGCTGGAGAATGGGGTTAAAAGGGATAATAGATCAGCCATGTTGGAATAGGGAAGACTAATTTGGCCCCCAAAGGGCCTAATTCATCTCCTACGTTTTATGGTCCTTTGGACATTGCCATTTGCAATATGGCCTTTGTGGAGGTTATAAATAAAGATCAGCTTTATTTAAGATTTATTTGTCACAGTAGATCAAAATTAATAAAGGTCAGGTGTCAGGTAACAGTTAGTGCAACGCTATTACAGCTCAGGGCATCAAAGTTGTGAGTTCATTTCCAGCATCCTCTGTAATAAGTCTCTGTACGTCCTCCATGTGGAACCCATAGGTTTTCTCCGGTTTCTCTGGTTTTCTCCCACAGACCAAAGATGTACTGGGTAGGCTAATTGGTCATTGTAAATCATCCCGTGATTAGGTTGGTATTAAATCAGGGTTGTCAGGGGTTGCTGGGCAGCGCAGCTCAAAGGGCTGGAAGGGCCTGTTCTGCTCTGTATCTCTAAATAAAAGTTATTTAACAAAAATAAAACACACCATACACCTTTTTAATTACCCTATCTATTTGCATTACAACTTTGAGCAATAAACCGACTTGATAACAGTTTTGGTTTAAAAGGAAGGAATAATCTTTATGAGCAAAAGGTTTTTTTCTTGGATAACATCTTGGGCCTCATTCTGAGCAGAATTTCTGCAGTTCTAGGCCTTTGAACAGAATGCTGATTGACCAGCGTGACCCACCCATTTACCCCACTTTGAAAGGAACCGTACAATTTCTTAGTTATTTGGTGTCACACCTTGGAGCGGGAAACTGATAATTTTTACTTAATCCTAAATCCCACGTAGCCACATGAAGTCCATCCTTTTATGAAAGTCACAATGACAATCCAAGTGGTTCCTCAGGAAGTTTCTGGGAACATTATATTTGCCTATGATGGAAGTGAGCAAATATTTAACTTCTCATGAAGGTGTTTTGCTACTAAGTATAAAAATATGACATCACCTCCAAATAAACAGGGCTGGTTTTAATCTCAAAAGGCATTTTTGGAAAACTCACAGATTTTATATTTAGAAACTTAACAGTATTACTGCAGGACAACAGAACTCTCTTTTATGAGAAATGAACTGAAGGAATTCCATTGCATTTTTTGCCTCCCCAACACCTCTTTCACTTGAGAAGACAAATATTATTTGGACTGGTAATGTTTTAAAAAAAACCTCAATTACATGAGTCAGTTATTCCTTATGCAAAAAAACTCGTGTTATTTCCAGAGGAAGCAGATGTAGTCTGGATACTGGAGAGTATCCCGACTGGCTGCGTCGTGGCCTAGTATGGAAACACCAATGCCCTTAAACAGAAATGCCTCCAAAAAAATACCTGATGCAGCCCAGTCCATCATGAGTAAAGCCCTCCCCACCATCGAGTACATCTACATGGAGTGCTGTTGCAGGTAAGCCACATCCGTCATCAATGCCATCCGGCAAAGCTCTCTTCTCACTGCTAATATTGGGAAGGAGGTACAGGAATCTCAGGCCTCACACCACCAGGTTCAGGAACAGTTACCACGCCTCAACCATCAGGCTCTTGAAACTGTGTGGATAAGCTGAGTCTACAACCTATGGACTCAGTTTCAAGGACTCTTCATCTCATGTTCTCAATATTTATTTCTTATTTATTTATATTTATAGAGTATGCCCGCAAGAAAATGAATCTCAGGGCTGGTGAGATATGATGATATATGTGTACTTTGATAATGAATTCTTTTGAACTTCGAAGTATTTACTATCGTACAAATGTCTGGAAAAGATTGCCAAATACAGTATATAATTAAACTAATCTTGCAGCAAGTTACTAAATATTTCTAGCAATATTTCGAATCAATCTTTCTCAGAAATTATACTCGTACTTTGCCAAATATATAATTAAACTAATCTTGCAGCAAGTTACTAAATATTTCTAGCAATATTTCAAATCAATCTTTCTCAGAAATTATACTCGTACTTTAAGATATCCCTACTGACTTGAAGATTAAAGATTCAAAGTTTCAGAGTTCAAACTATATTTATTATGTATGCAGTGCACAACCCTGAGATTCATTTTCCCACAGGCAGCCACAAAACAAAGAAACACCATGGAACCTGTTCAAAGACAACATCAGACATCGAACGCACAAGAAAATGGACAAATCGCGCAAACAGCAAAGAACAGGTGAAAAGCACAGAACATAAAACATTAAACCGCAAAGTCACTGAAACAGGCTAGGAATATTCAGTTTAGTTAGTTGAGTCCAATTTCGTGATGTGTTGCTTTAGGAAAGCAGCATCCATCATCAGGGATCCCCACCATCCAGGTCATGTTCTTTTCTCACTGTTGCCATAAGCTAGAAGGTACAGGAGCCTCAGGACTCACACCACCAGGTTTAGGAACAGTTATTACCCCTCAACCATCGGGCTCTTGAATCAAAGGGGATAACTTCACTTAACTTGACTTGCCCCGTCACTGAACTGTTCCCACAACCTTTCTACAACCATTGAACTCAATTTCAAGGACTCTTTATCTATGTTCTCATTATTATTTGTTATTTATTTACATTTGCATTTGCATAGTTTGTTGTCTTTTGCACTCTAGTTGGTCTTTCATTGATCCTGTTATTGTTACTATTCTATAGATTTGCTGAGTATGCCTGCAGGAAATGAATCTCAGGGTTGTATGTCATGACATATATGTACGTCTAATAATAAAATTTATTTGAACTTCAAACTTTGACCTTTAGTTATCTATACAAAAGAATGTCAAAATACATTTTGCCTTCAATGGATCTACTAGGAAAAAAACAAGTGAAAACAACTAAAAAAAATCCCTCTGACTTGAAGATTACCTGAAAATGCCACAATATCTGCAAGTGATATACAGATAAAATCATTTGTATTAGCAAATAACACACATCAAAGTTGCTGGTGAACGCAGCAGGCCAGGCAGCATCTCTAGGAAGAGGTGCAGTCGACGTTTCAGGCCGAGACCCTTCGTCAGGACTAACTGAAGGAAGAGTGAGTAAGGGATTTGAAAGTTGGAGGGGGAGGGGGAGCCTTACTCACTCTTCCTTCAGTTAGTTCTGATGAAGGGTCTCGGCCTGAAACGTCGACTGCACCTCTTCCTACAGATGCTGCCTGGCCTGCTGCGTTCACCAGCAACTTTGATGTGTGTTGCTTGAATTTCCAGCATCTGCAGAATTCCTGTTGTTTGTATTAGCAAATGGCGTCTTTGAAGAGCACAATAATACACATAATTTCATCTCAGATGACAGTAATTCACTTTAATTGATCTTCTTGGTCAAAAGTCATCAATATATTCTGGTGTATTTATGACTTTTTCCAATAGTCATCAATATACCAAAATGTCAATATATTTTCCCTTCAATATGTAAAGCAGGAGAAAAAAAAAACAAGTTTCCTTTTGAAAAATGATACGAAGGATAAAATAATATAAGAAAAACGTAGATAAAAGTTGCTGGTGAACGCAGCAGGCCAGGCAGCATCTCTAGGAAGAGGTACAGTGGATGTTTCAGGCCGAGACCCTTTGTCAGTGCTAACTGAAAGAAGAGCTAGTAAGAGATTTGAGAGAAAAAGAATGTGTGTATATAAATAAATAATGGATGGGGTACGAGGGGGAGGTGGGGCATTAGTGGAAGTTTGAGAAGTCAATGTCAAATTCCAGCATCTGCAGATTTCCTTCACCAGCAACTTTTATGTGTGTTGCTTGAAATTCTAGCACCTGCAGATTTCCTCGTGTTTACGTAAGAAAAACATATTCCATTTTCCTCACAGCAGTTGTTTTTGGAAGTTTAGTAACAGTATTTATAACTGGTGCACAAGATTTTGGGTACCTTATGTAAGAGAAGATGTAATGGCAGTGGAGAGAATCCCGAGGAGGCTCACAAGAATGATCCTGGTAATTGAAGAGTAATGTAGGAGGAAAGATTGATGGCTCTGGGCCTGTACTCATTGGAATTAAGAAGAATAGGAGAAGGGAATCTCATTGATCAAATATTGAAAGGCCTAGATAATGTATACGTGAAAAGGATATTTCCTATAGTTGAGGAGTCTAGGACCAGAGGGCACAACCTCAGAATAGAGGGACATCCATTTTGAACAAAGATGAGAAGGAATTTCTTTAGCCAGAGGGTGGTGAATCTGTGGAATTCTTTGCCATAGTCAACTGTAGACCCCAAGCCATTAAGTATATTTAAAACGGAGTGTGATAGGTTCTTGATAAGTCAGGGTGTCAAAGGTTATGGGGAGAAGGCAGAAAATGGGTTTGAGAGGGATAATAAATCAGCCATGATTGAATGTTGACTCGATTCACCTAATAGTTTATTTCTTCTCCTATGTCTTATAATACACATTGCTATGTGAGAAGGAAAACAAATAATTCTTTGATATTGAGCAAAACATTTCGCTGGATAATTTTAAGTAGGTTCACTGCTAAGAGTTTTTACCAAACACGAGGAAATCTGCAGATGCTGTAAATCCGAAGCAACACACACAAAATGCTGGAGGAACTCAGCAGGCCAGGCAACATCTGATGAAAACAGTAAACGGTCGATTTTCTCTCTTTACCTGCCTGTCACCTCCCTCTGGTGTCCCTGCCCCTTCCCTTTCTTCCATGGTTTTCTACCCTCTCCTATCAGGGCCCCCTTTTTCCAACCCTTTATCTCTTTCACCAATCAACTTCCCAGCTCTTTACTTCACCCTTTTCCTTCTCACAGTCTCACCTATCGCCTACCACCTTGTAGTTCTTCCTCCGCTCCCCCCAACATCTTACTCTGACTTCTCCTCTTCCTTTTCAGTCCGGATGAAGGGTCTCGGCCTGAAACATCAACTGCACTCTTTTCCATAGACGCTGCCTGACCTGCTGAGTTCCTCCAGCACTTTGTGTGTGTTGCTTTGAGTTTTTACAGTGATATGCCCAGTCTGCATCATTTTTGCCTGTATTTTGTAAAGCCACAATTTATGTTCAGCAGTGATCCATCCCATCAAAATATACATTGTAGTTCAGTGGCATAATTCCTAAGCAGTTTAAGAGCAATTTCCTGGCACGTGTTAGTGAAAAGCAAAGCCATTATAAAGCAAAGAATGATAATGGCAGGAGAAAGAGCATGAAGCAAGCAAAAATATATTTGGTTCAGTGGGCATATAGTTGGCCCACGTATGAATTTATATCACTTTTCAAACACAAATTATAATCCAGGACAAGGGTAAAATAACACATGGAAGTGAACAATGATTATTATTAATTCTTAATTTTATTTAGAGATACAGCATGGTAACAGGCCATTCTGGCCAAACAAGCTCCCGCCGCCCAATTACATTCACGTGACCGATTAACTTGTTATGTCTTTTGAATCTGGGAGGAAACCAGAGCACTGGGAGGAAACCCATGCAGTTATGACAATCTGTTTCCCAATGTTGAAATGTCTAATACCAGATGGCGTGCATTGAAGGTGAGAAGGAGGTAGGCTCAAAGGGGATTGGGAGGGGCAAATTTTTCCATTCAGATGTTTGGAATGTGCTGCCTGGTATGGTGGTAGAGGCAAATACATTAAAGGATTTTAAGAAACACACATCAAAGTTGCTGGTGAACGCAGCAGGCCAGGAGCATCGCTAGGAAGAGGTACAGTCAACGTTTCAGGCCGAGACCCTTCGTCAGGACTAACTGAAAGAAGATCTAGTAAGAGATTTGAAAGTGGGAGGCGGAAGGGGAGATCTGAAATGATAGGAGAAGACAGGAGGGGGAGGGATGGAGCCAAGAGCTGGACAGTTGATTGGCAAAAGGGATATGCGAGGATCATGGGACAGGAGGCCGAGGGAGAAAGAAAGGGGGGGGGGGAACCCAGAGGATGGTCAAGGGGTATAGTGAGAGGGACAGAGGGAGAAAAAGGAGAGAGAGAGAAAGAATGTGTGTATATAAATAAATAACGGATGGGGTACGAGGGGGAGGTGGGGCATTAGCGGAAGTTTGAGAAGTCAACGTTCATGCCATCAGGTTGGAGGCTACCCAGACGGAATATAAGGTGTTGTTCCTCCAACCTGAGTGTGGCTTCATCTTTATAGTAGAGGAGGCCGTGGATAGACATATCAGAATGGGAATGGGACGTGGAATTAAAATGTGTGGCCACTGGGAGATCCTGCTTTCTCTGGTGGACGGAGCGTAGGTGTTCAGCAAAACGATCTCCCAGTCTGCGTCGGGTCTCGCCAATATTAATTTTAAGAACTAGTTTAAGAACTAGTTGGATAGGCATGTGGATGTAAGGATGATAGAGGAATGTAGGGATTAGTGTTTGGGTGTTCTTGATTTGATTTTTGGCTGGATCAGCACTGTGGGCTGAATGGCCTGTTCCTGTGTTATACTGTTCTATGTTCTACGCACAAACACCTTACGGACAGCGGTGGAAATGAACAGCCTTCACTGGCGCTGTAACAGTGTTATGCTAATCGCTACACTACCGTACTTCTCCATTGTGTCATTATCTTCACAGAGCCAAGGAGCGGAACTTGGCAGCCTTCCTGCATGCTCAGAGCACAGTGTCTTCAATTCACCAAGTCTTGCCGCAGAAGAAAGTTGTGCTCAAAATCCATGAAAGACAAAATCGTCCTAGAGCTGCCAAGAAAAATTCTCCTTTGGCTGTGCAAAATGGCTGTAGAGTGGAAGCATACGATTAGTGGATGCGTTCCATAAGCAGAATCATCTCAGTGAAGCAACACACAGCCAGATGCAACAACGCACTTCACGCTCCTTTGTCTCAAAGTGGTTTTGCTTCCCTTATTCCAAATTAATTTTCTCCATCTCTATGCCATTCCAAGCATCACTGCAACTGAAGGCCAAGCACAGTTGCCAGGAGTGGAACTGTAGTGTAGCGGGTAGTGTAATGCTTAACAGTGCCAGCAACCAGCGATCGGGGTTCAATTTCCACCACTGTCTGTAAGAAGTTTGTATGTATTTCCTGTGACCATATGGGTTTTCTCCAGGCGCTCCTGTTTCCTCCCAAATTCCAAAGATGTATGCATTAAGGTGAGTAAATTGTGGGCATGCTGCCTTGGAGCCAGAAGCATGGGGACATTAGCGGGCTGTCCCCAGCACATCCTTGTACTGTGTTGGTTGTTGATGCCAATGCATCATATGTTTTGATGTTTCAAAGGTCAAAGTATGTTTACTATATACAACTGTGAGATTTGTCACCTTACAGGCAGCCACAGAACAAAAACACCACAAAAGAACCCATTTAAAAAAAAGACCATCAATCACCCAATGCACGAGAGAGAAAAAAACATGCAAGCAATAAAAGTAAGCGTTTAACAAATAAAGCTGATCTTTACCTTTAAATTGATAATGAGAGAAGTGAAAAGCAAAAGGTATTCAAAACGAACGAAAGTTGAGAACAAAGGGTTGTGAAGTGGAGACACAAGAGATTGGCTAACCTTATGCTGGCAATCCCACCTCTCTACTTTCAGTCCTGGTGTGGGGTTTTGACCCAATATATTGACAATTCTTTCCTCTTGCAGATGCTGCTCAACCTTCAGGGTATCTCAGCCATATTGTTTGTTGCAGAAATCTCCAGTAAGAGCAAAAGATGTATTTCTGATAGAGCGAGATGGGGTGGCCACAGGGTTGACAGGTATTTTTTGATTTTTTTTTATTTAGAGATACAGCACGGAACAGATTCTTCCAGCTGCAGGAAAAAGCGAATACATACCAACGAAAGAATGCAAAACTCACAAAGTGCAGGGCTGTAGCATGTGTTATTACGTAGAACACAGAACACTGTAGCACAGTTCAGACCCTTAGGCCCACAATGTTGTGCCAATCTATAAACCTACTTCGAGATCCCTCCTACATAGCCCACCATTTTATTTTTCATCCATGTGCCTATCTAGAAGTCTCTTAAATGGAATCTGAAGTATCTGCTTCACCACCACCTCTGGCAGGGTATTCCATACATCTATCACTTTATGTTTCAAAAAAACTACCTCCTACGAGAGAGATCACCTTAAAATTATGCCCACTCTGGGAAATGGTGATGGCTGTCTATTCCATCAATACATCCTGTCATCTTTTGAACTTCTATCAAGTTATCTCTTATCCTCCTTCACTCCAAAGAATAAAGCCGTAGCTTACCCAGACTTTCCTCATAAGACATGCACTCTAATCAAGGCACCATCCTAGAAAATCTCTTCTGCACCCTCTTTAAAGCTTCCACATCTTTCCTGTAATGAAGTGACCAGAAATGAGCACAATATTCCAAATGTGGTCTAAGCAGGGTTTTATAGAGCTGCAACATTGCCTCGCTGCACTTTAACTCAATTCCCCAAATAATAAAGGCCAACCCAGCATACATCTTCTTAACCATCCTATCAAATTGCACAGCAACTTTGAGGGATCTATGATGTGAACCATAAGATCCCTCTGTACCTCCATATTGCTAAGAATTCTTCCATTAACCTTGTATTTTTTGTCTTCCAAGTTCGACCTTCCAAAGTGAATCACTTCACACTTTTCTGGACTGAGCTCCATCTGCTCTTTCTCAACCCAGCTCAGCATCTCTCAAACCCTCCCTAAAATGCTGCCAGCAATTAGCCAGTGATTCCCTGACTGGTGATATTGAGCACCAACTCCCTCTTCCCTTGTGTATGAAATGATAGTTGTGATGAGGAAGTGGAAGACTGGGTTAGTAGGTTTACAGATGACATGAAGGCAGGTGGTGCTGTGCATAGTGTACAAGGTTGTTGTAGGTTACAATCGAACATTGACAGGATGCAGAGCTGGGCTGACAGGCAGATGGTGTTCAATACAGAAAAGTGTGAAGTGAATTGTTTTGAAAGTTCAGAAATAAAACTCACGGAGAGAAAAAAACAGAGACAACACTGCAGATGAATGATCAAAGCTGACCTAACCTTTTCTGCTAGAGGCAGGCAAAGTAAGCTATTTGAAGTTGTAAAATTCAATATTGACTCTAGAAATGTCAATGTCAAGAGTTATTACCATGGTGAGTACAAATACCATTCAAACTCATATTTATTTTAAGTAGACCCTCCAATGGTAGGGGTTGACCATGGATATTGTGTCCTAGCTGCCTACATGATATGCTAGCCAAGGCAGTATGATATAAAGACCTAGCTGCTGCCTCATGCCGCAGGCTCCCCCTCTCCACGTAGCTGATGAGTCCAAAGGAAGAGCAGAGACCGATACAGTTTGGCATCTGTGGTGTCGCAGGAGTTACCAGACAGCTTTCAACTCGCACAAGAGAGTCTCTAGCTTCGGATTTTTCCTTCAGAGTTTGCTCCTGAAGCCTTCCTGATGAGTGGGTATAGCTGCAAGTTTTCATTCTCCTAGATAAGCTACCAGTCGCGGCTGACAAACCCTATCTGCCCGAAGCGACTGATTTTAAGGCATCAGTAACCTGCCTTTGCCCCTTCTCCTGACGGTAGAAATGGTTCCACCAGGCTTAGTAGCTAAGCCACACATGAAGGCCAGGAACTGGACGTGGTTGTCAGCGGCTATTTGAGATGCGTGCCATTGAGAAGGTAGAAAGAGCGCATCCCCACTTCCTCCCCCGGCTATAGTAACTTCAAGGAACCAGACTATAAATCACAATAATATATACTGTATAGAGTGCAAAAAATAGCAAAATAGCGTCTCAGATGGCAACCTTTAGTGTCTGGAAGCTAATATTTGACCAGTGAGTATATTTTCATTTACGATTCAGGTTCAATTTCACTGTACCTATTGGGAAGAAGGTACAGATGCCTTAGTTTTCACATCATCATGTTCAGGAACAACTATTACCCTACAACTATCAGGCTCCTAAACCAATGTGGATAACTTAACTCACCTCAAAACTTTACTGTTTCTACAACCAATGGACTCACTCTCAAGGTTTCTACAGCAACACACACAAAATGCTGGAGGAACTCAGCAGGCCAGGCAGCATCTGTGGAAATGAATAGACAGTCAGTGTTTCAGGCAGAAACCCTTCATTAGTATTGATGAAGGTTTTCGGCCTGAAACCTCGACCTTTTGTTCATTTCCACAGATGCTGCCTGACCTGCAGAGTTCCTCCAGCATTTTATGCATGTTGCTTTGGATTTCCACCATCTACAGACTCTTGCGTCAATGATTCAATAATTTATGTTTTCAATACTTATTTATTGTATTTGAACTTTGTCTTCTTTTGCACATTGCTTCCTTGTCAAACTTTGTTGTTGTGTAGTTTTTCATCAATTCTATTGTATTTCTTTGTTCTGATATAAACATGAATCTCAGGGTCATATACGGTGACATATACTGTATGAACTTTGATAATAACTTTTCTTTGAATTTTGAACATATTTTCACATGTGCTTCAAAACACCCAGTGAAATAAACCACTTGTGTTAACAACCAGAGGCAAGTTGTTTGTTTTTTTTTTACACAGAGGGTAGTGGGTGCATGGAAGCCCTGCCAGGGGTGGTGGTAGAGGCAAATACATCAGGGACTGAAGGGCCTGTATTGTGGTGTGGTATTCTATGTTCTTTGTTACAAGGAGTAGGCAGGAGAATGGGGTTGAGAGGGATAATAGATCAGCCATGATGGATTGGCAGAGCAGACTCGATGAGCTGAATGGTCTAATTCTGCTCCATGTCTCATGGAACTCCTTTTCAAACCCAATTTTTTTGTTCTAATTTCACCACCAAGAAGAAATATCCTCTCCCTATCCAACACCTCAGGCTCTACTACCCTGTACTCTTCAGAACCCCCAAAAGCCGTATATACTTAAAACATAACATTGCTATCGATGTACTCATCTTCTTTTAGACCATATGACATAAGAGCAGAATTAGACTATTAGGCCCATCGAGTCTGTTCCGCCATAACATTTTGGCTGATTCATTATCCCACTCAACACAATTTTACAGTAAATGATAACATTCTTTGACTTTCCCCAATTACTTGCTGTTCCTGTATTTGACCATTTGTAGATAATGCCCCAAGACAGACAGATCACTCTGCAACCATTAGGAAATCTGCAGATGCTGGAATTTCAAGCAACACACATCAAAGTTGCTGGTGAACGCAGCAGGCCAGGCAGCATCTCTAGGAAGAGGTACAGTCGACGTTTCGGGCCGAGACCCTTCGTCAGGACTAACTGAAGGAAGAGCTAGTAAGAGATTTGAAAGTGGGAGGGGGAGGGGGAGATCCAAAATGATAGGAGGAGACAGGAGGGGGAGGGATGGAGCCAAGAGCTGGACAGGTGATTGGCAAAAGGGATATGAGAGGATCATGGGACAGAAGGCCTAGGGAGAAGGAAAAGGGGGAGGGGGAAGCCCAGAGGATAGGCAAGGGGTATAGTGAGAGGGACAGAGGGAGAAAAAGGAGAGAGAGAAAAAGAATGTGTATATATAAATAAATAATGGGTGGGGTACGAGGGGGAGGTGGGGCATTAGCAGAAGTTAGAGAAGTCGATGTTCATGCCATCAGGTTGGAGGCTACCCAGACGGAATATAAGTTGTTGCTCCTCCAACCTGAGTGTGGCTTCATCTTTACAGTAGAGGAGGCCGTGGATAGACATGTCAGAATGGGAATGGGATGTGGAATTAAAATGTGTGGCCACTGGGAGATCCTGCTTTCTCTGGCGGACAGAGCGTAGATGTTCAGCGAAACGATCTCCCAGTCTGCGTCGGGTCTCGCCAATATATAGAAGGCCACATCGGGAGCACCGGACGCAGTATATCACCCCAGCCGACTCACAGGTGAAGTGTCGCCTCACCTGCAGGGACTGTCTGGGGCCCTGAATGGTGGTAAGGGAGGAAGTGTAAGGGCATGTGTAGCACTTGTTCCGCTTACAAGGATAAGTGCCAGGAGGGAGCTCGGTGGGGAGGGATGGGGGGGGGGACAAATGGACAAGGCAGTCATGTAGGAAGTGATCCCTGTGGAAAGCAGGGGGTGGGAGGGAAAGATGTGCTTAGTGGTGGGATCCCGTTGGAGGTGGCGGAAGTTACAGATAATTATATGTTGGACCTGAAGGCTGGTGGGGTGGTAGGCGAGGACAAGGGGAACCCTATTCCTAGTGAGGTGGCGGGAGGATGGAGAGCAGATGTGCATAAAATGGGGGAGATGCATTTGAGAGCAGAGTTGATGGTGGAGGAAGGGAAGCCCCTTTCTTTAAAAGAGGAGGACATCTCCTTCATCCTGGAATGAAAAGCCTCATCCTGAGAGCAGATGTGGCAGAGACGGAGGAATTGCGAGAAGGAGATGGCATTTTTGCAAGAGACAGGGTGAGAAGAGGAATAGTCCAGATAGCTGTGAGAGTCAGTAACCATTCACCATTTATAAAATGCTTTTTCATTTTCCCCACAGAAATGGACAACTTCATATTTTTCTCCATTATATCAGTTTGCATACATTTCCTAAACTTATTTCCATCCCTTGTAGTTTCCTTATATATATATCACGGGGCAATTTACAATGACCAATTCATCTGCCAACTGGTACATCTTTTGAATGTGGAAGGAAACCAAAGAACCCAGAGGAAGCCCATGTGGTCACTGGGAATACGGCCAATCTCCTTATAGGCAGCAGTGTTAATTGTGCTCACATGGTGTGATTTGGTGGCACGGGCTTGTTGGCCAGGACAGGAGCATTTACTGTGTTGTATCTCTACATAAAAAACTACTGGTATCCAAGTTCAGGGGTCTGGGTCTTAATCTAGGGCCCTCGTTCATCATCATCGGTGAGTCCTGAGGTGGATACCGAAGACAGAAGCCTAAAGGTCGATTGGATGTTGAGGCCCGATGTCCAGAGCCCAGAGCCTGTGAATCCACTGTGGAATTCAAAGCCCAATGTCTGCAAATCTACCAGTGCACTGACGGCTGGAGGACAGTGGTGGCCTGTCCTGGGATTGGAGGACTGTGTGTGCAGGAGGGAGGAAAGGGGCTTGTTTTGCTGTTGTTGTTTAGTTGCCCGTTCTGTTCTGCTGAGCGTTGTGGGCATGCCATGTTGGTTCCAGAATGCATTGGGACACCTGCACATTGCCCTCTGCACACATCAGAATGGGAAAGAAATGCGATCAAAGTGATCAGAATTATTGTCGGTGCCAGACGAGGTGGTCTGAGTATCCCGGAAACTGCAGAACTCTTGGATTTTCAAGCACAACAGTCTCCAGGCTTTACAGGGAATGGTGCGGTAAATGAAAAAACATCCAGTGAGTGGCAGGTCTGCGGTCGTAAATGCCTTGTTAATGAGAGAGGTCAGAGGAGAATAGTCAGACTGGTCCAAGCTGACAGGACAATGACACTAATCAAATAACCACGCATTACAGCAGTAGAGCATCTCTGAATGCACAACACATTGAATCTTGAAATGAACGGGATGCAGCAGCAGAAAACCATGAACAAACACTCAGTGATCACTTTATGAGCTGCAGGAGACACCTAATAAAGTGGCCACTGAGTGTATGTTTATGTCTGTGTTCATATATTCCGTGTAGAAATGTGTCAAGAACACATTGTAACAATAACGCTAATTAGAAAGATTTTAAGCAACTATTGCTAGGCAACATGACTCAGTCAAAGCTTTTCTATAAGTAGAACCAAATATTTATGTATTTGAACTTTGAGTTAAAGCTATACAAGAAACTAAATCAGAGGTGTTCTTTTTAAATATATTATCACACCTGGTGGCATAGTGGCATCAGTGCCAGACTTCGGGACGGAAGGTCCCGAGTTCGAATCCAGCCGGCTCCCCTGCACGTTTTCCATCCGTGCTGGGTTACGAGCTGGTGATCCCTTTGGAAACTCACCCAGCAGAAGGCAATGGCAAACCACTGCTGTAACTTGCCTCATACACGATTCCCCACTACGTCAGAGAGGCGTGGAGGGAAATCGTCTGCCAACTGAAGAAATTCCAGATGCGATGTACCTTTCCTTTCCTATCACACCAAGGGAATCATACAGATTATTCAATCTGCTCATTCATTTCAAATCCATCAAAACCATTGTCTTTCAAGGTATCTGGAATGGCAGGCACAATCGTAAACAAATTAGTCAAAGTATACTTATTACCAAAATACATATATGCTAAATGTGTCTTGATGTTATCCGGCCTTGAAGTGAGGAACTCTAAATAGAAATGAACAAACCATAATATCGACAACATTGAACTCAAAATGCTGGAGGAACTCAGCAGGTCAGGCAGCATCCATGGAAATGAATAAAGCTGACATTTTGGGCCGAATCCCTTCTTCAGTATTGGAGAGGAAGGGGAGGGAAGACACTAGCAATTTTTCTCTCCCCTCTTCTTCATTTCTGCACTCTGGATTCTTCTCTCTTCTCCTCACCTGCCTATCACTTCCCCCGCTTCCCCTCCTTCTTCCTTTTCTCCTATGTCCACTCTCCTCTCCTATCAGATTCCTTCTTCTCCAGCCCTTTATGTTTCCCACCCACCCGGCTTCACCTATCACCTTCCAGCTGTCCTCCTTCCTCTTCCCCAACCTTTTCATTTTGGTGTTTTCCCCCTCCCTTTCCAATCCTGCAGTCGAGTCTCGAGCCAAAATGTTGATTGTTTATTCATTTTGATAGATGCTGCCTGACCTGCTGAGGTCCTCCAACATTTCCAGTATCTGCAGCATCTCTTGCGTTTTTGATATCCTTAAGTAGCTCAGTTTCTGAATGCCTGAAGTAGCAGCTGATGTCAGCTGAGGGGAAACAGCCCTAATGAACTCCCCTAACAATATCCTTAGGGTGAGGTGATCAGACTACAAAATGAGGTGGGCACATATTTTCACATGATTTGGGAGTGTTCCATGATTCATCCATTTTGGTGTAAGGTTCTTGATTTGTTGGGGAGTTGGTCGGGTTCCACAATGCCCTTGTGCCCATGGCTTTGTCTCTTAGGTGACAGGACAATGATACTTCATGTAAATAATGACAAATTTACTATTTTAAAGGTGGGTATCATCACAGTTGCAAGAATTATATTGCAAAATTGGAAAAAACCCAGATGTCCCACTGTGAAGGAATGGACTGAGGAAATGATTAAGATTTCATCATATGAACACATGTTGGGAAGAATTAACAGTGAGGGAAAAGTGCAAGACACATGGGATCAATTTTGGTTGTATGATAATTTAAACTTAAATTAGAATTCCTTTCTGTTTCTAAGTTTTATTTGTTTTCCTGTCGTGGGATGGCTGTGTAAATATGCTGTATTCTATTTGCTCTATGTTATGCTGTGTTGCTTTGTAAAATAAGAATAAATAATTTGAATTACAAAAAAAAATCATCAAATTCACCTCTCAGCCCTGATGTGACTTTTGCCATTTCCAGATATTTCATCTAATCAAGTCTGTCCAGGTTTACCACATCTCACTGATGATATTCTCAGCTGATTGCTACTTGGAATTGAGGAATCGCACTGGAATTGTGCCAGGGCCCTTCATCAGGAGAGTCTGGGACAGAAACTTTGACTGTTCATTCCCCTCCATAGACGCTGCCTGACCCGCTGAGTTCCTCCAGCATTTTGTGCGTGTTGCTCTGGGTCTCTTGGGTTCAGTACATTGGAATCATTGCGTGTCTTTGTACCAAAGTACATAGTCACAGAGAAAGCAGGACAATGTTCAATGCTCAAAGCAAATCTATTTCCAAAGAACGCATATGTTACCATATACTGTCTTGAGATTCAGTTTCTAACAGGCATTTACAAGAAGGAAAAAAGAAATACAACGGAATTTGCATAAACTATACATAAATAAAATTTCACAAGTAACCAATGTACAAAAGACAAACTATGCAAACAAAAATATAATACTAAGAACACAAGTTGTAACGTCCTTGAAAGTGAGTCCGTAGGTTGTAGATCTGTGGGGAGTGAAATTGACCATGCTTGTTCAGGTGTCTGATGTTTGTAGGGTAATAAGTTGTCACAACAGGGGGGTGCTGTGGGCAGATCCAAATGCAAGACACAGACACTGAAGTACTAGGAAGAGGACTTGACTAGAGAGCTGGGACAAGAACACAGACTTGGGCTAGGACATTGGCTAGGCAAGCAGGACCTGGACGAGGAACTAGGAACTAGGAGCCTGGGCTTGGGCTCCGAGCTGGAGACTGGACAAGGACCCAGAGCCTGGGTCTTGACTCGGGCTCGGACTCAGACTCTGGATCTAGGCGAGGACAAGACATGGCTACAGGACTGGACGTGGCTAGGCTACAGGACTGGACGTGGCTAGGCTACAGGACGAGAAAACAAAGCCTTGGCTTGGACTAGACGAGGTACTCCAACATGGTTTGAACTAGACGAGGCACTCCTGGGCTGGGTGAGGCATAAGGACAGGACAAGACCCCGAAGCCTTGCCTTGGTCTTGGGAGACAGGAACGCAGAACACAGAGCCTTGGTCTTGGGAGACAGGAACGCAGAACACAGAGCCTTGGTCTTGGGAGACAGGAACGCAGAACACAGAGCCAGGACCGCTCCTTGGGAACAGGACATAGGGCCGGGACTCATACACAGAACACAGAGAGACAGTTCCCAACACAAGGTAGCAGCAAACAGCCGGACCTACCTAGCAAAGGTGTGGACAGAGACAGTTCCAAACAATAATAAACAGTTCCTTATCTAGACACAACAAGGCTCCAGTCTTGCTCCAGCAGTAGAACTTGACAGCAATTCAAGCAAAGACACAGGCAGAGCCTTCAAGCAGAAGGTAAAGGAAAGGGAACAGTCCCACAACTGAAGCTGTCTGTATCTTGTTTTACGGCGGTTGGCATCCAGCTTAATGGTGCATTACCGCCACCACAACTGAAGCTGAACCAAGGAGCTATTTATGTAGCCAGCCCAAAATGTGAATCAGCTGCCTCAATTAGAGCACCCGACAGGAAAAGGGAAACCAGAAAACCTGGAATAAGGAACGATGGACCGGACCGTGAACCAGAATCCGGACTTTACGGGCCAGACCATGACATAGGTGCTCTTGAACTTCGTAGTGTGAGACTCAAGGCTCCTGTACCTCTTGCCTGATAGTAGTACCAGAAGAGATCACGGCTTGGATGGTGTGGTCCTTGATGATGGATGTTGCATTCTTGTGGCTGCACTCCATGTAAACGTACTCAATGGATGGGTGGTCTTTGCGTGTGATGGACAGGGCTCTATCTGCAACTTTCCATAGCCTTCTCCAGTCTTGGACATTGGTGTCCATACCAGGTCAGGATAGTCTCCACTGTGCAGTACAGAAGTCTGTCAAAGTTTTCGTGACATGCTGAATCTATGTAAACTTCCAGGAAACTAGAGGTGCTGTTGTGTCTTATTTGTGATTACACATACATACTGATCCCAGGACAGATCCTCTGATATGTTAACACTCAATGAATTTAAAGCTACTGACCCTCTCCACCTCTGTTTCCTTAATAAGGACTGGATCCTGGACTTCTGGCTTCTTCCTCCTGTAGTCGGTAATCAGCTCTTAGGTTTTACTGATGTTGAGTGCGCAGTTGCAGTTGTGCCATGGCTCAACCAGATGTCAGTCTCCCTCCTATATGCTGCATTGTCACCACCTTTGATTCAGCCAACTATCTAACCCTTCCCTCTCACATAGCCCCCCATTGTTTTCTCATCCATGTGTTTCTCTGAGAGTTTCTTAAGTGCCCCTAATGTATTTGCCTCTATCACTATCCATGGTAGGCGTTCCACACATCTGCCAATTTCTGTATAAAAACCCTACATCTAATATCCTCCTGTAGTTTCCTTTAATCATCTTAAAATTATGCCCACTGGTATTAGCCATCTCTGCCCTATGATAAAGTCACTGGCTATCTACTCGATCTATGCTCTTATCATCTTGTACATCTCTGTCAAGTCACCTCTCATTTTCTTTTGCTTCATTTAATGATCTTCTGTCCTCAGGTTAGACCACAGGCTCTCTACTGTCTGCATGAAGACAATTCTGATCTTTTGCTGAAGATTGAAGATATCCCCCAGTGAGGAAAAGGGAGCCCCCCCCCCCCCCAGGTACTGTGTTCCCATGAGCTAGCTGCCCTTGGAAGTGGAGACTGCAGGGACGGGAATTGCTTTGGAATGCATTGGGTGAGTAACCATGTATAATGTTTTTGGTATACGATACAAACTGCAGCTAATGGCGTAAGTGTGATGAAGGAAATACATCCTTACAATGGTTGGCAGCATGCCATTAGAGCAAGTAAAATAACGATGAACTCTTACGATATTTGACAGCACACCATTGGAACAGGTTGCTTTCCCTGAGATGTGTTGAGCTTCTCAAGTACTGTTGGAGCTCCAGGCAGGCTGGAGAGATATTTCATCCTACTCCTGGCAATGATGGAAAAGGTTTCGACCTGTCAGGAGATGAATCACTCTCCACAGGATACCCACACCTTACTCTGTTCCTGTGATACCATGGTTACACAGCTGCACCAGATGACATTTGGAACGTGTACCGAGTAACAAATGTCCCAAGGCATTTCACAGAAACAAACTGTCTGCTAAAGTGTTTGCCATTAGCAAACCTTGGCCAAAGAGACTTGATGAGTCACCTAGAGTCATTGAGTCATGGAGCACTAGCGCACAGAAACAGACCCTTTAGTCCATCTGGTCCTTGAAAAACTGTTACTCTGCCTAGTCCCATCGACACCCTAAATGTTGCAATTGAACCCACATCCACCACTTCCATTGCAGCTCATTCCACACTTGCATCACCTTCTGAGTGAAGAAGCTCCCCCTCTGGTTCCTCTTAAATACTTTACCTTTCACCCTTAACCCATGACCTCTAGTTTCTAGTCTCAGTGAAAAAAGCCTGCTTGCGTTTACCCTATCTATTCCGCTCATAATTCCTTTACCTTTATCAACTGTCCCATCATTCTCCTACGCTCCAGGGAAAAGCCTCAACCAATTCAACCTTTCCCTATAACTCAGATCCTCAGGTTCTGGCTACATCCTTGTAAATTTTGTCCGCACTCTTTCAGTGTTATTGATACCCTTCCTATAGGTAGGTGACCACAACACACTCAATACTCCAAATTTGGCCTCACCAATGTCTTAAACAACTTCAATATAACATCCCAACACTTCTGCTCAGTACTTTCATTCATGAAGACCAATGTGCCAAAACATTCCTTTATGACCCTGGTTGCCTGTGAGGCCACTTTTAAGGAATTATAGGTCTGTAATCTCAGATACTTCTGTCCTACCACACTCCTCAGGAGAGCTAGAAAGTTGTCCTCTGCAAAATCCTCTAATCCGCTAGCTTGATAGGCAAACTAACGTCATTTCTGTCCCTTGTATGTTTCTACAGATGTACGGCGGAGAGGATTCAGACTGGTTACATCACAGACTAGCATGGAGGCTTCACTGCACAGGATCACAAGAGGCCGCAGAGGGCTGTAGGCGCAGCCTATTCGATCACATCACAACCTTCCTCACCATCAAGGACATCTCCAAGAGCTGGCGCCTCAAGAAGATGGCATCCATCACCAAGTACTCTTACCATCTCGGATATGCCCTCTTCTCAGTGCTACTATCAGGGAACAGGTACTGGAGCCTGACAACCTGATTTTGTAACAGCTACTTCCCTTCCACCATGAGATTTCAAAAACAGACCACGAACCCGTGAAAAATACCTCACTACTCCTTTTTGTTTGCACGATTTATAACGATTTTATGTCTTTGCACTGCACTGCTGCTGAAAAGCAACACATTTCACATCAACACCCATAAAATGCTGGAGGGACTCAGCAAGTCAGGCAGCATCTATGGAAAAGAGTGAACAGTCAACATTTTGGGCTGAGACCAGTTATCAGTTGTTGCAAATATCCATCTAAGAACTTATATAACCATATAACAATTACAACACAGAAACAGGCCATCTCGACCCTTCTAGTCTGTGCCGAACTCTTACTCTCACCTAATCCCACCGACCTGCACTCAGTCCATAACCCTCCATTCCTTTCCTGTCCATATAGCTGTCCAATTTAACTTTAAACGACAACATCGAACCTGTCTCAACCACTTCTGCTGGAAGCTCGTTCCACACAGCTACCACTCTCTGAGTAAAGAAATTCCCCCTCATGTTACACCTAAACTTTTGCCCTTTAACTCTCAAATCATGTCCTCTTGTTTGAATCTCCCCCACTCTCAATGGAAAAAGCCTATCCACGTTAACTCTATCTATCCCCCTCATAATTTTAAATATTGGAGAAAAGACAACTCCAGTGGAAATAACATTTGTAACAGTGAAATACAACCACCAACAAGCTACATTGGGGTTGTATGTGGTAAATACAGGAGGGCCATCATTCTGGGGACCTGACTTCTGAGACAACTACAAACTGATTGGAAATCCGCCAGCATTTACATTGCATACCCTGTAATAGAGTGAATTGAAACTGATTAAAGAAATGTGCTGGATGATGCCACAGCAGTGTTCGAGGATGGCACTTGAAAACTCAAACATATCAAGGATGAAATTGCGCTAAATGCAAATGCCACATCAAAGTTTTACAAAGCCCCACCAGTTCCTTATATACCATCCGTGATAAAGTAGCCACTGAGCTAGATCGCATGGAGGCTTAAGGAATTATCTTGCCAGAAAAATCTGATTGAATTCTTTGAGAAAATGACAGGAAAGACAAAGGAGAGTCAGTGGATGTTGTTTATTTGGATTTTCAGAAGGCCTTTGACAAGGTACCACGTGTAAGGCTGCTTAACAAAACAAGAGCTCATGGCATAGAGTTTAGAAGAATGGGAAGGGGGATCTCATTGAAGCCTATCGAATATTAAAATATCTGGATAGACTGGCTGTAGGGAGGATGTTTCCTATAGTGAGGGAGTCTAGGACCAGAGGATACTGCCTCAGAATGGAGGGATGCCTATTTAGAACCGAGATGAGGAAAAATTCCTAGTCAAAGGGTGGCTAATCTGTGGAATGCATTGCCACAGAAAGCTGTGTTGGCCAAGTCATTGATTATATTCAAAAGAGAGGTTGAGAGGTTCTTGTTTAGTCAGGATGTCAAAGGTTACGGGGAGAAGGAAGGAGAATGGGGCTAAGAGGGAAAATAAATCAGAATACGATGCAGAACCCAGTTAGTCCTCCACCCACCATCATTTCACTGGTCCCAACTTTGACAATGTCCATGGATGCCACTTGGGACGTATAGCGGAGCAGACTCAATGGTCCAAGTGGTCTAATTCTGCTCCTGTGCTGTACGGTCTAAATTTTAGGTTTCTTGAGGGGACAGTCCCAAACCTGCAGAATGAGGAGGGTCGTGCATGGGGCTAGCAACCCCATCCCGTAGAAACCCAGAGCGGCAGAAAAACCAACAGAAGCTCCAAAAGCCTCATCCCTGGGACAGGAAGGATACATCAAGAAGATGGGCTGCACCTGGAGACAACGTGAAAGACTGGCCCAGGAGAGAGCACTCTGGTGGGCTGCTATCGGTGGTCTATTCCCTGGAAGAGGTGATGTGCTCAAGAAGCAGGAGAGAAGGAGAACAAGTGGAAACTAAGGAAAAACATCAGAATAAGATGTAGAACCCAGTCAGCCCCCTCCCATCCACCATCATTTCACCTGTTCCACCTGTGACAATGTCTGTGCACATCACATGGGACTCATCCCACAGTTCAGAAACCGAAGAAACGCAATGCAAACAAATCACTCTCACACCCAAAGTTCTGTCAAGGATTTTATCTGAGATCTTGGCTGAAGTCTTACCACATCCTCCTGACTCATAGTGAGGCTCACATCCTCAAGACAAACTCACATTCTCAACAAACTGGCATTCTAGTTAATGCTCATTCAATTCTAGTAAATTTAGCTGATCATAAACACAAGAGACTTTGAAGATGCTGGAAGTCTAGAGCAACACACACAAAATGCTGGAGGAACTCAGTAGGTGAGGCAGCTGCCTGAGCTGCTGAGTTCCTCCAGCATTTTGTGTGTAAATTTAGCTGAAATGGAATTGTCACTGGTTTAGACTTACATGGCATTTTACATTATAAAATGTATTGCATTGACCCACTTAATGATTATCAGGAGATAAGCATATATAAATGCCTCACAGCATAATTCATATTGCACAGAACAATTCACTCACAACTCTATTCAAGCTGTCACTTTTGGACATTTATTTTAAAAGTCACATACGACATTCCTTGGAATTTAGAAGAATGAGGGGAGACCTCACAAAAACATTTTGAATGTTGAAAGGCATGGACAGAGTGGATGTGGCAAAATTGTTTCCCATGATGGGGGAGTCTAGTACGAGAGGGCATGACTTAAGGATTGAAGGGCGCCCATTCAGAACAGAAATGTGAAGAATTTTTTTTTAACCAGAGAGTGGTGAATCTATGGAATCTGTTGCCACGGGCGGCAGTGCAGGCCAAGTCATTGGGTGTATTTAAGGCAGAGATTGATAGGTATCTGAGAAGCCAGGGCATCAAAGGTTATGGTGAGAAGGCGGAGGAGTGGGACTAAATGGGAGAATGGATCGGCTCATGATAAAATGGCGGAGCAGACTCGATGGGCCGAATGGCCGACCTCTGCTCCTTTGTCTTATGGTCTTATGGACATGTACTGGCACTCCCAATTTCACAGAGGTTACAAGGATCATGCAAGTATGGGGGCTGTGATAACATAGTGATTAGCATGATGCTTCTCCAAGAGGACCAGGACCTTGTCGAGGTCTGGAGGCTTGCATGACTCAATGACCCAGACAGCTCTATTAGCTGTAGTCTGGGCTTTAAGCTTTGGCTCTTGGTAGGGTCACTCATGCCAAACAGGTCAAAGGGTAGAGGCCAGACTAAGAGTTGCCCACCAGTCCTCTGGGTTTTGGGGTTCAGCTCGGGGCTAACAATCCTGACTGGTTAAACTAAACTGTTACAGAAACAGCAATGAAGATTCCTCCTACGTCTGAGTGTGATGTATTCCTGAGTCTCCATCCTGGACTTGCGTGACTGACAGTAGAGAAAACCAAGACAAAGGTACTGACATGATAAAGGAAGCCCTGTACATCACCAGATGGAGAATCTTTGCTGCTGCTCTGAATGCCAGAGGGATAATGGGCAGGAATAAGTGTGTTGCTATTACAGCTTGAGGTGTTTCTGGAGCTTGGAGTTCAGTTCTAGTGCATCTCTGTAAAGAGTCTCCGTACGTCCTCTCTGTGAAATGTGTGGGTTTTCCCAGGTGCTCCAGCTTCCTCCCACAGTGGGTAGGCTAATTGGTCACTGTAAATTGTTCCGAGATTCGGTCAGGGTTGACGGGGGTTGTAGGGTTGCTGAAGTGATGTGACTTGACAGGCTGGAAGATCTGAGGGTTTCCACTGGGTGCTTTGGTTTTCTCCCACATTCCAAAGATGTACGGGTTAAGAAAAGTGAGTTTTGGGCATGCTGTGTTGGCATCAGAAGCCTGAAGACACATAAAGCCTGCCCAGCACGATTGTCACTGATTTGATTTGATGCAAACGACACACTTCACCATGTTTCAATGTGCAAGTGAGAAATAAAGCTAATGTTTTAAATAAACACAAAAACGTATCAGTTTAAATAACCACTTAATTTTTTTTGAAAGCAGATCAAGATTATTCTTGTACATAATTTACTTTATATATTAATGTCAATGACAAACTCTTTAATCAATTGTCTAGCTATACTAATGAGCTTCACAACCAGGAAATAATAAAGAATGTGTTATCAGAATCAGATTCAGAATCAAGTTTAATATAACCAGCATATGTCGTGAAATTTGTTGAATTACCAGCAGCAGTACAGTGCAATACGTGATAATATAGGGTGAAAAAAGTAAATGAGTTAGTGTTCATGGGTTCAATGTCCATTTATGAATCAGATGGCAGAGAGGAAGAAACTGTTCCTGGATTGCTGAGTGTGTGCCTTCAGGCTTTTGTACCTCCTACCCGATGGTAACAGTGAGAAGAGGGCATGTCCTGGATCGGTGGGTCGGGGGGGGGGGGGAGGTCCTTGATACTGCATGCCGCCTTTCTGAGTCACCACTCCTTGAAGATGTCTTGGATACTACGGAGGCTAGTACCCAAGATGGAACTGACTAATCTTACAATTTTCTATAGCTCTGACACTCTCTACTACCCCAGACCCCTGTCTGTCTGCATGGATAAATAATTTAGTGTCATAGAGAAAGTTGCGACGTACAGATTAGAATTTTAGTCCACCTGTAATTAAAGAAGTATAGCTAGTATTGCAAGCATTCCGCCTGCCAAAAAGTTCTTGGGCTAGAGTGGGGAAGAGAAAAGGAACAAATATAAAAAAAGATAATCCAGGTATTAGTTTCTAATTATCATTTTGTGAATCCTGCTAGACTGTGGGAGCAGGTCATGATCAAGGTACAGTGGGAAAACTTCCTCTGCTGGAAGACTGCCAACATTCAGCACCTGGGCTCACATAAACATAAAACGCAGTGAGAGCCACTGAGACTTCATGAATTCAAGAGCTGACTGAAGAAAAGTTCAGAGGAAATACAACAAAAATAATTCAACTTCAATTTTAGTCTGGGATCATATGCATACAGTGATACACCACAATGGAAAGATGTGACCTAAAAATGCACAACCTCACCTCTACTGCCATGATGAGGCCACACTCAGGTTGGAGGAGCAATAACCTCATATTCCATCTTGGTAGCCTCTAATCTGATAGCATGATCATCAACTTCTCTAACTTCCAGTATTTTTCACCCCACCTTTTTCTCTCTTTTTGAATTCCCCCATTCGAGTTATCTCTCACCCTTTCTCTTCTGCTCACCTTCCCATCACCACACTCTGGTGACCTCCTCTTTCCCTTTCTCCCACGGTCTATTGATCCCATTGAGCAATGATCTGGAGGTGATAAGAGAGCTTAAGGTTAAGGAAACCTTCGGGAACACTGATCACAATATGATCGATTTCACTTTGAAATTTGAGAAGGAGAAACTAAAGTATGATGTGGTTGTATTTCAGTTAAATAAAGGAAATTACAATGGCATGAGAGGGGAACTAGCCAAAGTTGACTGGAAAGGGACATTTGCAGGAAGGACAGCAGAGCAGCAATGGCTGGAGTTTCTGCAAAAAATGAGGGAAGTGCAAGACAGATATATTCCAAATAAGAAGAAATTTTTGAATGGAAGAAGATCACTAACATGGCTGACAAGTGAAGTCAGAGCAAAAGTAAAAGCAAAAGAGAGGACATACAAGGAAGCCAAAGCTAGTGAGAAGATAGAAGATTGGGGAGCTTTTAAAAACTTTCAGAAGGAAACCAAGAAGGTCATTAGAAAGGAAAAGATGAATTATGAAAGAAAGCTGGCGACTAATATCACAGAAGATACCAAAAGCTTTCTTAAGTATATAAAGGGTAAAAGATAGTTAAGGGTAGATACAGGATGAATAGAAAATGACGCTGGAGATATTGTAATGAGAGATGCAGAGATGGCAGAGGAACTGAATGCGTATTTTGCATCAGTCTTCACAGTGGAAGACGTCTGCAGTATACCGGACATTCAAAAGTGTCAGGGAAGTGAAGTATGTGCAGTGAAAATTACAACTGAGAAGGTGCTTAGGAAGCTTAATGGTCTGACGGTGGATAAATCCCCTGGACCTGATGGATTGTACCCTCGGGTACTGAAGGAAGTATCTAGAAAGATTGCAGAGGCATTAACGATGATCTTTCAAGAATCGCTAGATTCTGGCGTTGTACCGGAAGACTGGAGAATTGCAAATGTTACTTGGTTATTTAAGAAGGATGGGAGGCAGCAGAAAGGAAATTGTAGACCTGTTAGCCTGACATCAGTGGTTGCGAAGTTGTTGGAATCGATTGTTAAGAATGAGATTATGGAGTACCTAGAGGCACATGGCAAGATAGGCCAAAGCCATCATGGTTTCCTGAAAGGAAATTCGTGCCTGACAATCTTACTGAAATATTTGAGGAAATTACAAGCAGGGTAGGCAAAGGAGATGTAGTAGATGTGGTGTGCTTGGATTTTCAGAAGGCCTTTGACAAGGTGCTACACATAAAGTTGCTTAACAAGACAAGTGCCCGTGGAACTACAGGGAAGTTACTAGCATGGGTGGAGCATTGGTGGATCGGCAGAAAACAGATTGGGAATAAAGGGATCCTATTCTGGCCGGCTGCCGGTTACCAGTGGAGTTCCACAGGGGTCGTTGTTGGGACCGCTACTTTTTATGACATATGTCAATGATTTGGACTAGGGGATTAATGGATTTATGGCTAAATTTGTCGATGATACAAAGATAGGTGGAGGAGCGGGTAGTGTTGAGGAAACAGAGATCCTTCAGAGAGACTTAGATAGGTTAGGGGAATGGGCAAAGAAATGGCAAATGAATTACAATGTTGGAAAGTGTATGGTCATGTACTTTGGTGGAAGAAATAATGCAATGTTGGCATTCATTTCTAGAGGCATAGAATATAAGACAGGGATGTGATGTTGAGGCTCTATAAGGCACTCGTGAGATCACACTTGGAGTGCAGTTTTGGGATCTTTATTTTAGAAAGGATATACTGACATTGGAGAGGGTTCAGAGAAGATTCATGAGAATGATTCCAGGAATGAAAGGGTTACCGTATGAGGAACGTCTGGCAGCTCTTGGGCTGTATTCCCTGGAGTTCAAGAGAATGATGGGGGGATCTCATAGAAACATTCCGAATGTTAAAAGGCCTGACAGATTAGATAAGGCAAAGTAATTTCCATGGTAGGGGAGTCTAGGACAAGAGGGCATGTCGTCAGGATTGAAGGACACTTATTTAGAACAGAAATGTGGAGAAATTACTTTAGTTAGAGGGTGGTAAATCTGTGGAATTTGTTGCCATGAATAGCTGTGGAGGCCAAGTCACTGGATGCATTTAAGGCAGAGATAGATAGGTTCTTGATTATCCAGGGCATCAAAGGGTGTGGGGAGAAAGCAGGGGAGTGGGGATGACTGGAAGAATTGTATCAGTCCATGACTGAATGGCGGAGCAGACTCGATGGGCTGAATGGCCTACTTCTACTCCTATATCTCATGATCTTATAGTCTACTGTCCTCTCCTATCAGATTTCTTCTTCTTCAGCATTTTACCTTTCCCACCTATCATCTTCCAGCTTCTGAGATTATTCCTCCTCACCTGGTCTCACCTATCACCTTCCAGCTTGTACTCTTTTCCCCTCCTCTCACCTTCATATTCTGGTTCCTTCCCCATTCCTTTCCAGTCCAAATGCAGGGTCTCAGCCTGAAACAGTGACTATTGTACTGATTCCCCTCCATTGACGCTGCCAGACCTGCTGAGTTCCTCCAGCATTTTGTGTGTATGTTGCAGAAGATGAGGACATTATCTTCTGCAGGCAAGTGATGACGTGCACTGAGAACTTCTTGACGAACCATAACAACCAATTGCTAAAAGCTAACGTGAATCAGCAGGAACAACTCTCTCATTTCTGAACTTGTCTTGATGTGCAAATACGATCATCGCAGTGGTTAGTCATTTTCCTGTTCTATCTTGGGATATGTTTTTCTAATAATAGTGTTGCCCATCTTTGTAAAACAGATTAAAATCTCTCCATCACTGTATTAGTTTCTTATTCACCACAGCTTTTCATTAAGATTCCCATCTTGTGTTCCAAAGAAACCATCTTTGGCTTCCTTGTGATTTTATCTGCTGTTAGCATCTTCATTGAAGTCCAAGAAAACCTAAAGCATTAAACATGGGATATGGAGATTTTGCTACAACACTGCGTCCTTTAAGTTGTAATGCTGTCACAATCGGATTTATTATCACAGACATAGAGTACTGGGCAAAAGTCTTCAGGATATACAGAATATACATACTGCCTTCAACTTCTGCACAGTACTGTGTTTGTCAAGGTGGAGTGAAGAGAGAGTTTGTAAAATTGGCGGGAATAAAGGATTTTAGAAATGGATGGAGTACCATGGGAAGGGTGTGGGACAGGTGGCCAAGCAGGAGTGCCAGGGGTGGCAGAGATGCAGACACACCCAGACCTGAGACAGCCGGCGTAGTCATTTGATTCCAAACAATTGGTTCATGGATAATTACAGAATGTCTCTCTAGTGCTTTCCACTCTCTCCCTTCTCCCTTCCCCTTTACCCATCCACGATTCCCCTCTCTCTGCCCCCTTCCCACTCTCAGTCCACAATAGAGATTCATATCAGAATCGGGTTTATCATCACTCACGTGTCATGAAATTTGTTTTTTTTTGTGGCAGCAGTACAGTGCAACACAGAAATTACTGTGCAAAAGTCTTAGGCACTATATATACTTTTGTACAGTACTGTAGGGAATTAAATTTGTTGTGTTGCAGCAGCTGTACAGTGCAGCACATACAAATACTATGTTACAATAAGATATATAGAAAATAAGTAAATAGATCAAAAAGAGAACAAAATTAGTGAGGTAGTGTTCATGGGATTGTTGTTCATTCAGAAATCTGCTGGTGGAGGGAAAGAAGCTGTTCCTAAATGGTTGAGTGTGGGTCTTCACACTCCTGTAATGAAAAGATGGTATGTGCCTGGTGGTGAGGGCCCTTAGAGTTGGCTTTTCTCGGGCTTTGCCTTTTGACGACCTCTTCAATGGAGGGGAGGCTAGTACCCACGATAATAAATCAGCCATGATGGAGTGTCAGTGCAGATTCAATGGGATGAATGATTTTGTTCTGTTTCTGTCTTATTGCAGCTCACTGAGTCTACAACCCCTCTGCAGATTTTTCTGATCCTGTGCAGTGGCCCCTCCATACCAGATAGTGATGCGACCAGTTGGAATGCTCTCCATGTTACATCGGTAGAAATTTGCTTGAATCTATAAACACTGACAACTTTTTTCTTTTATCTCAGTCATTTTTCCCTTGTGTCACTGTAAAATTCCTGTATTCAAACTGACATAGCTCAATACTAATAAGAGTATTAAAGCTGAAATTGCACATGAAATATTTAGGAGATTCAAAAAGTTTCTTATAAATTCATTCTTAGCACACATAATAACATAATTGATATAATAACAATGGAATTAAAAGGAAGCTTACCATTCTATGTACAGAATGCTTGGGAATTACTGAGGTCATTATACAATTAACTTTTGATATTTGATAAATGAACAGACATGTTAAAGAGCTTATTTTAAGTAATCTTTAAGTATTTGTGATTTGCATTAATCTTCCAAAGCAATTTTAATTTGCTTCTTGAAATATCTTTATATCAAGTAATCGAAAGATAAAAAAAACTTCAAGATAATAAAACTAAAAGTAGTATTCTCTGCAGTAAAGATAAGCCATCGCAAAGGCTCCACAGAATGTTAAATTCTGCCCCCTTCATTTCTGTGCCTTCTTCCTTTGGAAAGAATCTGCACCCCAGATCTTACACCTTCTCTCTCATCTGCCAATCCACTTAAACTCTTTAAACCATATGACCATGGAAATAGGAGCAAAATTAGGCCATTTGGCCCATCAAAACTGCTCTGTCATTCCACATCAATGTCTTTTCAAGAGGACTAGAATATAAAAACAAGGATGTAATGTTAAGGCTTTATAAAGCACTGGTGAGGCCTCACTTGGAGCATTGTGAGTAGTTTGGGCCCCTTATCATAGAAAGGATGTGCTGAAACTGGAGAGAGTTCCAAGGAGGTTCATGAAAATGATTATAGGATTAAACGGCATGCCAATTGAAGAACGTGTGATAGCTCTGGGCCTGTGTTCACTAGAATTCAGAAGGGGTGACCTAATTGAAACCTATGGAATTGTGAAAGGTCTTGAGAGAGTGGATGTGGAGAGGATGTTTCCTATGGTGAGAGAGTCTGGAACCAGAGGACACACTCAGAATAGAAAGCGTCCTTTTAGAATGGAGATGAGAAAAAATTTCTTTAGCGAGAGAGTAGTGAATCTGTGTTATTTGTTGCCACAGGCAGCTGTGGAGCAAGTCTTTTTGCATATTTAAGGCAGAGATTGATACATTCTTGATTGGTCAAGGCATGAAGGGATACAGGGAGAAGGCAGGAGATTGTGGCTGAGAGGAAAAATGGATCAGTCATGATGAAATAGCGGAGCAGAGTCAGTGGGTCAAATGACTTAACTTTGGTCTTGTGGACTTAATATCCTTTTAAACCCCAGTATTAGTATTCAATACTAAGTGTGGAAACAAAATTGTCTGTATTCATTTTTCCATTCCGCTCGTTCAGTCGAACCATCTCCCGATTGTGCCTGCAGCACTCCATGATCTGAGAGTTAATCCTGCAACAATGGAGCACCAGAGAGACATTCTGTAATGATCTATTAACCAATTGTTTGAAATCAATTCCTGGTGCCTCAGGGCTGGGTGTGTCTGCACCCACACCACCACCACCACCCCAGCACTCCTTCTCTGTTACCTGTCCCATATCCCTACCAGGGCACGCCACCATCGCCATTCCCAACATCCTTCGCTCCCGTCAGATTTACAAGCTCGCTCTCCACTCCACTTTGGCAAATACGGTACTGTGCAAAAGTCTTAGGCACCCTAGCTATATATTTGTGCCTAAGACTTTCGCAACAGTACTGTACATCATGAAATTTGTTTAGTGGCAGCAAACTTTGCAGTACATCACAATAAAAAATATCAACAATAAATTACAATAAAAAAGTATAAAAAATAAATTAATTAAGTAATGCAAAAAGAGAGCAACAAACATAGTGAGGTCGTGTTCATGGGTTCATTGTCCATTCAGATATCTAATGGAGAAGAGGAAGAAGCTGTTGCTAAAACATTGAGCGTGTGTCTTCAGGCTCCTAAACCTCTCCTTGATATTAGCAAGCAGAAGATGGGATGTTCTGGGTGATGGGGGTCCTTAAGGATGGATGCCGCCTTTCTGAGGCATCACCTTTTGAAGATGTGCTCGATGCTGGGGAGGGGAGGACCCATGATGGATCTGGCTGAGTGTGCAACTTTCTGCAGCCTTTTCCGACCCTGTGAAGAGGCCCCTCGTTACTGATTTCTTTAGAGATACAGTGGGCTAACAGGCCCTTCTGATCCCTGAGCACACACCACCCAATTACATCCATATGACCATTAACTCGTACGTCTTTGGAATGCAGGACAAACTGGAGAGCCCTGAGGAAACTCACACAGTCATGCGGAGAATGTACACACACCATCCAGTGACGGAATTGAAACCGGTCACTGGTGCCATAATTGTGTTACACTACAGTGCCACCCCAAGTGTCGCTTGTCAGTAGATGCTCAAGCCATGCCAATATCGCAAGTGATCAGTGGTACAACTGCAAATAAGCCACAGAACCAATAGAAAATATCATATACATCCAAGCAACTACAGTATTTGAGTGCGTGGAATGGGCTGCTAGTGACAGTGGTGGAGGCAGTTACAATAGGGTCTTTTAAGAGACTTCTGGATAGGTACAAAGAGCTCAGAAAAATAGAGGGCTATGGGTAACCCTAGGTAATTTCTCAGGTAAGGACATGTTCAGCACAGCTCTGTGGGCCGAAGGGCCTGTATTGTGCTGTAAGTTTTCTATGTTTCTATTTCTTCTTTGTGGTAATTGTCAGTAGATAATCGTCAATTAAACTACAGTATACCTTCTCTCGGTGGGTGGGAGGTAAAGAAACCAGAAGACCCGTACCACCAGGTTCAAGATCAACTCCTTCCCTTCAGCCATTTGGTTCCTGATCATTATTTTTTTAATTAGTTGGAGATAAAGCTCGGTACACACCCTTCTGGCCCAACAAGCTGCATCACCCAGCAACCCACCTATTTAACTCTAGCCTAATCACAGGACAATTTACAATGACCAATTAACTTTGGAGAGTGGGAGGAAACCAATATGCTCACAGGAAGAATGTACAAACTTCTTACAGACAGAGTCAGAATTGAACTCTGAACTCCAACATCCTGAGCTGTAACAGTGCCACACAAATTACTACGCTACTGTGGCTGCCCCCTCCCCCAAATCTTTCTTCCTGTTCAAATTGCATTATTTTCCTTGTAAGAAATATGCATAATTCCCTTTCTGACATGTTGATCCATGGCTTCCCCTTGTGCCATGAAGATGCCACCCTCAGAGTGGAGGAGCAACACTTTATTTTCCAGCTGTGTAGCCTCCAACCTGATGGCATGAATATTGATTTCTGCTTCCGGTAAAAAAAATGTTCCCACTCCCTCTCCTCTTCTATTCTCCAGTCAGGCTTTTTACCTCTTCTCATCTGGCTATCATCTCACCCTGGTGCCCCTCCTCCTTCCCTTTTCCCTGTGGTCCAGGCTCCTCTCCTATCAGATTCCTTCTTCTCCAGCCCTTTACCTTTCCCACCCACCTGGCTTCACCTATCAGCTTCTAGCTATCCTCCATCACCTCTCCCCACCTGTATATTCTGGAGTCTTTCCCCCTTCCTTTCCAGTCCTGAAGAAGAGTCTTGGTTCAAAACGTCGACTGCTTGTTCATTTCTATAGATGCTGCCTGACCAGCTGAGTTCCTCCAGCATTTTGTTTAATATGTTGAACTTAGGAACTTAGGATTTGTTTCTGAGTGTTGTTTATATAATGCTGTGTGTCTGAGATGGTGTTGCAAGTAAGTTAAGTGTGTTTTTCATTGCACCTCTGTATACATGCAGATGACAATCATTTTGACTTTGATATGTCATGGAAACTAGGTAAGTGTCACTTGGAAATGGGAGCTGATGTTCACACGCCTCACCTGGTTACTGTACACAGCCTGAACTACCATCCTGCCTACCCTTGTTATGCCGCTAACTTACCAAGCTTCATTCCTAGCTGCTATCTGTTCTTGCTCAAGCTTGTTGAGCAAAGCCTGACCACTCTAACACAGTCCACTCCAAGAACGGCCACTCTGCTTAAACCTCACTTCTTTTTATTGCCCTTTACTAATTAACCCCAATTGCTATTAACCTAAGCAATCTCCCGCTCCACAAATAAGTCCCGACAAGCCCCGCTCACTTTTTAAAAGCAGCAAGTAAAATCCACAAGGAACTGTCTCCCAGCTCACTCTGCATTCTCCTGCTCTACAGATATATATGTATATAGTACTGTGTATATTGTATCTATAAACTTATTGTCATCTATAGTTCTTATTGTATTGTAACATACTGCTGCTGCAAAATGACAAATTTCTCAACATATTCTAGTGATAGTAAACCTGTTTCTGATTCTGATGGTAATATTTTGTTTTATATGCTGTATGAGATATATATATATATATAGAGTGGGTGCATCATGGTCCAAAGGAACGTTGTTTCATTTGGTTATATATATGTACAGTAAGTCAGATGATAATAAACTTGAACTTAAAGGCATACATCCCACCCTCATCTGCAGTGGGCTGTCTGCCATAGAAGGGACAGACTGAGATCTAAAGAACATAGAACATAGAATACAGAACACGGAACGTGCAGCAGTACAGCTCTGGACAGGCAATTTGGTCTGCAATGTTGTGCTGAACTTAATGTTGATTTATACCAATGTTTTTCTCCTGTGTATCAATCATATCCCTCATATTCTTGTGTCTATCTAAAAGCCTCTTAAACTCCACCAAACCTCACTATTTTTGCTCTCTTTTTCACTACTTATTTAATTAGATGTTTAATATATATTTCTTACTGTTACTTATAGTTTTTTTATATATTGCACTGTACTGCAACCTTTAAAACAACAAATTTCATGACAGACTGTGTATCAGTGATATTAAACATAAAGATAATTCTGATTCTGCTCCTGGTAGCCCTATTCCAGGCACCTATCACTCTCTGCATAAAACACTTGCCTCTCACGTCACCTTTGAACATCCCCCTCTGAAAGTACCAACAAACGGCAGTTGTCCTTGTCAGCCTTCCTATGTGTGGGAGGAGAGTTGGAGAGTGGGGAAACGGCAGCTGTGACTCTCTCCTCGGACGTACACCGTGCTGCTACACCATCCACCCAAGCACAGGAGGAGCCGTACTCCGAAATAATTTTAGCGTCAGGTCAGCCTCAGCTGCCCTACTAATTCTGATGATCCCACTAAGAGCCGCTGCTACAAGAGCAGATGCCATGATGGAACATTACACAATGAGAAGACACATCACTTAGTTAATTAGCTTAACTTGGCTAAAGGCCAATGTAGATGAAATTGACTATCACCTGAGCCCAAGATATAATAGATGGGATCGCTCACCCCTTCCCACATTAGCATAACATTTCATATGCACTACAAATTCAAGGAAAATTTTCTAATCCATCATGCAGGAATAAACCTTGGAGCTTTGTAACTTCTTTCTTCAATAGCCTAATTAATTTGCATCGTTACTTCTAGAGATTTGTACTCCATGATCTATTCTTTCCATGTTCCACGTCCTTTCATGCTTTAAAAATCTTAATAATTAAGGAATATGTGGCCTTCTTTTTCAGTAATACCTCACACTTGGCTGTTTTTGAATTCGGTTTCCAATTACACTCAGTGGCCACTTTATTAGGTACTCGCTCATTAATGCAAATATCTAATCAGCTAATCATGTGGCAGCAACTCAATGCAGAAAAGCAAGAGGCTCAGTTGTCGTTCACACTAAACATTAGAATGGTGGAAGAAATGTGATCTAAATGACTTTGACTGAGGAATGATTGTTAATGCCAGACTGGATGGTTTGGATCTTAGAAACAGCTGATCTCCTGGGACTTTCATCCACAACAGTCTCTCGAGTTTGCAGTGAGTTGTGCAAAAGAACGAAAAAACACCAGTTTGCCTTGGTCAGAGGAGTATGGCTGGACTAGTTCAAGCTGACAGGAAGGCAACAGTAACACAAGTGACCACATGTTACAATGGTGGTGTACAGAAGAGCATTTCTGAACACACAGCAAGTTGAATCTTGAAGTGGATGAGCTACAACAGGAGAAGGCCACACCTAATTAAGTAGCTACTGTCTAATCCTTCCATCTCATTGATGTTGTCTCAAATCATGTTACAAGCCTGTTCACTATTGATTTTCCCACCCATTCTGGTGCCATCTACAATTCCAATTTTGATTTGGTGTCTGAACTGTTCATATAAGTTGTGAATAACAATTCACTTCATCGACCCAACATCTCTATTTGCTATTATGTCTGTAATATCATATTTTCTCATCTTCCCTGACAATCTATTATACAAGGCCGAATCACAAATCTTCTGAGAAGCTAGCAGTGTAACATCTATTGGTCTAATCTCTTCAGTGAGCTGGCTCATGTTATGTTTATCCTTTTGAAATCCCTGCTGACCAGACATATTTATTTTTATTTATTTAAAGATACAGTGTGAAACAGGCCCTCCTGGCCTAACAAGCCACACTGGCCAGCAGCCCACTGATTTAACACTAGCCTAATCACAGGACACTTTTGGATTGAGATGCTCTCCAATCTTGGCAATTTAGTTGCAAACATTTCATTACCATACCAGGAGCCATTGTTAGTGCACTGTTAATTGTGGTGTGTCTGTCTGTCCGTCTGTGTCTTGTTTTAAGGCGGTTAGCATCCAGCTTAATGGTACATTACCACCACCTTCTGCTCTGGAATGTGCACTAGACATATATTCTAAATCCCTTTACCCAATCTCGCTCGCGCGTATACACACACACACACACACACACACACACACACACACACAAACCTACACTTTACCCTCCCATCTTTGACCACCCTAGTACCCTATTCCTGTTTATCTGTCATATCCTATAAAAAACCCCTGTACCCCTTAAGAACGCTAAAAAAAACCCGGACCTGTGCTCTCTCACCCATGCCCAGCAACCCTTTTAATGTGAATTCCTGCATCCCCAACTCCCTTAGTTTAATTCTCATCATCTCTCTCTGTATCCCATACTTCCTGCAACTCAGAACTACATGTTCTACTGACTCCTCTTCCTGACATTCCTCACACAATCCTGTCTGGTGTTTCCCTATCATTTTCAATGTTGTGTTTAATGCACAGTGCCCCAGCCTTAACCTAGTCCACACGGTTTCCTCTCTTCTGTTTCCACTCCCTACCCTAGTACCTGTAACACTTTTTTGTATTTGATATAAATGCCTCCCTTTCCCCTCCCTGTCCCATCTTTCTTGCCACATTTGGTTGACTTTTTCCCAGATTACACACTTAACCTCTGCTTTACTGATAATAATGTGCATTTCTACATTTTCTTTCTTTAACGCCCTCTTTGCCAACTCATCCACCCTCTCATTCCCCTTCACCCCTCCATGTGCTGGAACCCATAGAAATTTTACCTGACCTCCCTGATTCGCAATTCTTGTGATTAACCGAAAGACTTCATAAACTACATCTTGCCGACTGTTTGTGTGAAAAGACCTTAAACTTGCTAGAACTGAGGATGAATCTGAACATATCAATGCTTTGACTTGTCTGGCTTTCTGCGCCCATTGCAATGCAACCAACACTGCCAGCATCTCCACTGTAAACACCCCTAACTTATTAGATGTTCTTCTGCTGATTCCAATTTCTTTTGCTGGTATTACCACCCCAAACCCTGTCACTCCTGCTTCAGGTTCCTTCGCACCACTCGTATAAATGTGAGTATAATCACTATACTTTTCCATCAAATGACAGTTAAATGCATTTACCAAATCTGTTTTATATCTTCCTTTCCTTTTTACCTCTAACAAATGCTAGTCTATGTCAGGCCATACAAGCTTCCATGGAGCTACAACCGGATAAGCTACTGAAGGACTTATCCTTAGAACAAACACTCCACATTCTTTTGGGCATAACTGAGGATCACTAACAGGGAGTTTATTTTCAGATTCTCGAAGCTCAACTTGCCAATCAGAGACATCTGTACATAGCTGAGTGAGAAAAAAATTGGCATGAACACCACAATTAAGCATCATTTAGGAAAATTATTTTAAAATTTATTACATTAAAATTTTCCTTTATTAGCCTAAGAAATTGATTAAGAGAGCTGAACTGAGTTTCAGCATGAAAAAGGAAACACTTTCAAGCTGATAATTGCCCTCACTTTGCCCACCCGCTCCTCCAACATCCAAAATGATTGAAAGGCTGAAAAAGATTGTCTGTCCATTATTTTTTAACGCTTTCTGTTTCCTTCCTTTTCTGCTGATGGGCACTTCACTCTGGGCGGGGGGAGGGGGACTCCATCACAAGAGACACTGCAGATACAGAAGGTATGACAGCATCTCTACTTTTTTTTAGAAGTTTTCATGGATTCAGCAAGTCATCTAAACCTCTCACAAACTTCTATGGATGAACAGTGGAGAGTACCCTGACAGGTTGCATCACTGCCTGGCATGGAAACACCAAGGTGCAATGCCTACAATGAGTAATGGATACAGCCCAGCCCATCGCAGGAAAAGCCCTCCCCATCAATGAGCACATCTAAAAGGAGCGTTGCTGCAAGAAAACGGCATCCATCATTGAGGACGCCCACAATCTAGGCCTTGCTCTCTTCTTACTGCTGACATCAGGCAGGAGGTACAGGAGCATCAGATCATACACCACCATACATTACCCTACAACCACCATGGATAACTTCATTCACCTCAACACCGAACTGATTCCATAACCCATACACTTTCAAGGAATCTACAACTCATCTTCTCAGTATTAGTTATTTATTGTCTATTTATTATTATTATTTTTATTTGTTTTGTTTTCTAGTTGCATAGTTTGTCTTCATTCTGGTTGTTTGTCAGTCTTTGTGTGTAGCTCTTCACTGATTCTATTGAATTTCTTTGTTCTACTGTAAACGGCCACAAGAAAATGATTCTCAGGGTAGAATTTGGTGACATATACGCACTTTGAGAATCAATTTACTTGATCTGTGAGATGCTGGAAATCTGGAGCAACACACACAAAATGCTGGAGGCACTCAGCAGTTCAGGCAGCATCGATGGAAGGGAATAAACAGTCCGAAACCCTTCATCAGGGATAGAAAGGTAGGGACAAGAAGCCAGAATAAGAAGATGGGAGAGGGGAAGAAGGGCAAGCTGGCAGGAGATAGGTGAGAAGAATGAGGGGCAAGGTGGCTGACTGAAGGAGGGGTGATGAAGGAAGAAGCTGGGAGGTAATATGCAGAAGAGCTAAAGGGCTGAAGGAGCAAAAATTCAACTGCACCAATGTGTGTTACAGAAGATTCTCTCTATTTCAGAGAAATTTATTTCTTTTTTATTTAGAGATACAAAACAGTAACAGGCCATTCTGGCCTAATAAGCCAATACTGACCAATTACAACCATATGGCCAATTAACCTACTAAACGGTATGTCTTTGGGGAAACCAGAGCACCCAGAGGAAACCCACACAGTCATGGGGAAAGCATGCAAACTTCTTACAGACAGCGGCAGGAATTGAACCAGGGTCTCTGGCGCTGTAATAGCACAATGCTAGCTGCTTCGCTACCATAACACTGACATTTTATCTTTCATTACAAGATCCAGAATTCTTCCAATTCAGTTACATTTCAGGAAGTAGATATGATGAGTAATCTTTGAACGATCTGATTGGCTGTCTGTGTCCTGCATTTGTAATTCACACTAATACATATTCAACAGAATCAGGCAGAGCGATCATTTGTATGAGTCAGTGTTTCCTGAAGTGTTGCTTGAAACAGTTTACACAATGCTTTGACAAAAATGCTGATGACAGCAGTGGCCTTCGGCTGTCCCTATATTTACCCGTATTTATGCCAAAAATGAAAGTACCCTCACCAACCAAATGATTTTTTTAATGTACAGACTGTTCTCTACGATATAATACTGCTCGCTCCTTTATGCTTCTTTACAATATAAAGAACAACAATGAGCACCATGCTTAGTGTCGTGCTTAGAGAGATGGTATTACAGCTTGGTGTATCGAAGTTCGGAGTTCAATTCCAGCATCATCCGTAAGGAGTCCCTTTATGTCCTCCCCATGGAATGCATAGGTTTTCTCCAGGCTCTCCAGTTTCCTCCCACAGTCCAAAGATATATTGGGTAGGTTAACTGGTCATTGTAAATTGTCCTGTGACAAGGGTAGGGTTTAATCAGAGTTGTTGGAGGTTACTGGCACAGTGTGGCTCAAGTATAAGGGGGCATAATTTTAAGATGGCTGGAGTAAGCTGTAGGGGGGATGTCAGATTGATGGGTGTGTGGAACATGCTGCCCAGCCAGGAATGGTGATAGAGGTATTTGGGACTCTTGGATAGATGATGATAGAAAATTATCTATCTATCTATCTACAGTGCAGAATAGGCGTTTCTGGCCCTTTGAGCCACGCCACCCAGCAATCCCCCAATTTAATCCTAGCCTAATCACAGGACAATTTACAATGACCAATTCATCTACCAACTGGTACGTCTTTGGACTCTGGGAGGAAACCGGAGCCTGGGGGAAATCCATGCAGTCATGGGGAGAACGTACAAACTCCTGACAGGCAGCAACAGGAATTGAACTCATATCGCCTGTATTGTAAAGGCTTATGTTAACCACCACACTACCACGCTACCCCCAAAATGGAGGGTTATGTAGCAGGAAAAGGTTAGCTTGATCTTAAGTCTAGACTAAAAGGTCGGCACAAAACAGTGGCTCACAGGGTCTGGACTGTACTGTTATTGGTGTTTGTTCTGAGGATATGGAGAATGCTGGGGCATTCTCTCAAGATAAGGTGCCTTCTGTTTCATACAGAAATAAGGAGAACTTTCCTTTCTCAAAGCATTACAAGTTTCAGGATTCTGTACTCCAGAGAGTTGCAGATGCTGAGCCATAAAGTATCTTCGTGGTCGCAAAATATTCTTCAGACCTTTGGGGAGTTAAGAGTTATGGGAATTAGGCAAGAAAGCACTGTTAAAGCTAGCGTCACATCGTAGAAACATAGAAACATAGAAAATAGGTGCAGGAGTAGGCCATTCGGCCCTTCGAGCCTGCACCGCCATTCAGTATCATCATGGCTGATCATCCAACTCAGAACCCTGTACCTGCCTTCTCTCCATACCCCCGATCCCTTTAGCCACAAGGGCCATATCTAACTCCCTCTTAAACATAGCCAATGAACTGGCTCAACTGTTTCCTGCGGCAGAGAATTCCACAGATTCACCACTCTCTGTGTGAAGAAGCTTTTCCTAATCTCGGTCCTAAAAGGCTTTCCCTTTATCCTCAAACTGTGACCCCTCGTTCTGGACTTCCCCAACATCTGGAACAATCTTCCTGTATCTAGCCTGTCCAATCCCTTTAGAATTTTATACATTTCAATAAGATCCCCCCTCAATCTTCTAAATTCCAACGAGTACAAGCCTCATCGATCCAGTCTTTCATCATATGAAAGTCCTGCCATCCCAGGAATCAATCTGGTGAACCTTCTTTGTACTCCCTCTATGGCAAGAATGTCTTTCCTCAGAAAAGGGGACCAAAACTGCACACAATGCTCCAGGTGTGGTCTCACCAAGGCCTTGTACAACTGCAGTAGTACCTCCCTGCTCCTGTACTCGAATCCTCTTGCTATGAATGCCAGCATACCATTCGCCTTTTTCACCGCCTGCTGTACCCACACGCTCACTTTCAGTGACTGGTGTATAATGACACCCAGGTCTCGTGCACCTCCCCTTTTCCTAATCGGCCACCATTCAGATAATAATCTGTTTTCCTGTTTTTGCCACCAAAGTGGATAACCTCACATTTATCCACATTAAATTGCATTTGCCATGAATTTGCCCACTCACCTAACCTATCCAAGTCACCCCGCATCCTCTTAGCATCCTCCTCACAGCTAACACTGCGCCCAGCTTTGTGTCATCCGCAAACTTGGAGATACTGCATTTAATTCCCTCGTCTAAGTCATTAATATATATTGTAAACGTATTATCAGCCACTAGTTCATTGAATGCATAGGATGCTCAAGGGCAGTGTGTCCTATTCCTAATCTTCATGTTCATGTGCAGTCATAGATACGCAGCTAAGTTCAAAGTTCAAAGTAAAATTATTATTAAAGTACACGTATGCCACCACCTACTTCCCTGGGATTCATTTTCTTGCAGGCATTCACAGGAATTACAAAGGAACACTATAGAATCAATGAGAAAACAATACACAAGATGGACAAACAACCAGTGTGCAAATACAAAAAGATGAAATAAATAAATGAGCAATCAATATCGAGAACATGAGATGAAGAGTCCTTGAAAGTCAGTTCATAGGTTGTAGGAACATTTCAGTGATGGGTGAGTGAAGTTGTACCCTTTGGTTCAAGATCCTGATGGTTGAGGGGTAATAACTGGTCCTGAATCTGAGGCTCCTGTTCCTACCTCCGGATGGCAACAGCGAGAAGAACATGGCCTGGGTGATGGGGGACCCTGACGATAGATGTTGTTTTCTTATGGCAATGTTCCTTGTAGATGTGCTCAATGCTCCCTTGAATCTGCTATGTTTGTACTTCTGGATGACTTCTTAAATAAGTCATCTATTTATTTATTTACTTATTGAGATCCAGTGTGGAATAGGCCCTTCCGGCCCTTTGAGCCATACCGCCTATCGACTTAACCACAGCCTAATCACAGGACAATTTATAATGATCAGTTAACCTACTAACCGGTATGTCTTTGGACTGCATGAGGAATTGGAACATCCGGAGAAAACCCACACATTCCATGTTGATGATGTACACAGACTCCTTACAGGAGATTCTGAACTTGAACTCTGAACTCCGAAGCCGTGAGCTCTAATAGTATTGCGCTAACCACTACTTGTCTTTTTAAAATCTTTTTGTGGATGACTTTGTGATCCAGAGCAACAACTGTTTTGTTCTCCTTTACATTTATATACTGGAAGTGACATTAAACAATCTTGAATCTTTACAGAGAGTTATATGTCTCTGGTAGGTCCACAGCAGTTTTGCTAGATTTCATCCAGCTCTGTACCAGCCTGGCCTTGAAGTATGATGACCAAATACATTGTCCTCATTGTTCCCTTTGCTTTGCAGCACAGTGGATTCCAGTTAATAGGGCCATCAGTTAATTGGGGCAGGCACTACTTGGGTCAAATCTCAAAAAACAAAAACTTCCTTTATTAGGGACACTTAATTGTGACAAGGGACATTGCCAAACAGTTTCGAGCTAGTGTCAATCACGTGTCCTTGTGTGGCCGTTAGACACTAGACGGTGCTGAGAGCAACAGTTTTTAAATAGCACAATTTGTGTGCATTTGTGTTCAAAAAGCAGTGACTTTTGTAAAGGATAATTGATGAGAAATAAGCAGAAAAATAACTCGGAACTGTTCCTGGGTGTCAAGACTCTGAGGATCTAACCTGCTCCATGTAGTTATAAAGAAGGCAAGACAGTGGCTATACTTTATTAGGAGTTTGAAGAGATTTGGCATGTCAACAAATACACTCAAAAACTTCTATAGATGTACTGTGGAGAGCATTCTGACAGGCTGCATCACTGTCTGGTATGGAGGGGCTACTGCACAGGACCGAAAGAAGCTGCAGAAGGTTGTAAATCTAGTCAGCTCCATCTTGGGTACTAGCCTACAAAGTACCCAGGACATCTTCAGGGAGCGGTGTCTCAGAAAGGCAGCGTCCATTATTAAGGACCTCCAGCACCCAGGGCATGCCCTTTTCTCACTGTTACCATAAGGTAGGAGATACAGAAGCCTGAAGGCACACACTCAGCGATTCAGGAACAGCTTCTTCCCCTCTGCCATCCAATTCCTAAATGGACATTGAACACTTGCACACTACCTCACTTTTTAAAATATATATATTTCTGTTTTTTGCACATTTTTAGTCTATTCAATATACATAATATACTGAAATAGATTTACTTATTTATTATTTTTTAAATTTTATTTTTTTTTTCTCTTCTATATTATGTATTTCATTTTACTGCTGCTGCTAAGTTAACAAATTTCACGTCACATGTCGTTGATACTAGACCTGATTCTGATTTTGTGCAACGCAGTTTCAAGCAGTCAGACTTGGAAGTCAGAAACAACCGGGAGTGAAAATGAAACAAGTAGGAACTATGAAGAATTTGAAGCTATTTACAATCATCCTGAATGTTACCTTTGGTCCTCACCGGACACTCAGCTCTCACCTGTGGCTCCAAGTAGCCGTTTGCATGTGACAGTGACCACACCCCAGTACACTGGTTCAAAGGGCAGGCTAATCTAGATGAGGGTAGCTGGCAGATATCAAATCCAGTGAGAAAGGGCCATGCCTCTCCTAGCAAGTGAAGCCGTCTCCGGCGGACTGGGCAGATGAGATCTACAGTGAGATCCATCAGCCGAGAAGGTGGTTCTGTAATGCTAGGTGGAGAGTGAAGAGCAAGAAAAACCACAGAAGAAGTCATGGTCATCCACAAGAACCAGGCAGGATCTCAGATGTGACATTCATTCGCCGCACTGGACCTAGACTTCCAAGGTCAAGAGAGTGGAAATAACCCAGGAGCAATGGTTTTTCCACTTTAAAAACTCTTCTGCACACGTTTCCTATCATCTTTGGATACGACAAACAAGTCGTATCTCATTTAAATACTTAATTTGTTACTCAGCAAATGATAGTTTGTCTTTTTAACTATTTCTATGAAACTTTGACTAATTGGGACAGCTGCTTAATTTGGCCAAAATGTACTATTTCCAATGTGTCCCAATTATCTGGAATCCATTATATATGCATTAGGGTTAGTCAGTTTTGGGCAAAGCCATGTTGGCACCAAAGTATGGTGACATCTATGGGCTGACCCCAGCACAAGCTCGGACTGTGTTGGTCATTGACAAAAATTATGCATTTCACTGTATTTTTCAATGTACATGTGACAAACGGACACTTACATTCTATTTTATTTCTTTGTTCTACTGTGAGTGCCTGTAAGAAAATAAATCTCAAGGTTGTATATGGTGACATATACATACTTTGATGATGATAGATTTACTTTGAAATTTGAACTTTGTAATAAAGCTACTCTTTCCCCGCTGCATCTACACACTTCACAGTATCTAGAATGCTGGCTGTTAACTTCACAGTTAAATTCCAAGACTTAGAATTGCATTCCAATATCTGTTTCTAATGACCATTCATTATGTCCCTGCTCTTTAATTAATGACATATTTTGTTCACTCCCACAAGATTCTCGGTCATTAAGATCTTAATCTTGTTAACATCATCTTAATAATGAATGTGGTACACACACACACATCAGAACCATGCTGCCTTACAAACAGCACTCTATCAAGTATCTGCAAGTCTTAGATACTAAACCTGATTCTTATACCATATTATAATTTGTTATTTAATGACAAAAATGAACTTGTTACTTTATAACAACTCAGAAGTCAACTAACTGAAGATTAAATTTGTCAGCTGCTTAAATGGGAAATATATTCCGTGTATATAGTGGGAAGGTGGCAGAGAGAAAGGAGTCATGGTTGGGAAATGGAGAAGGGAGAGGGGAGGAAGCGGGAAGCACCAGAGGGACACTCTGTAATGATCAATAAACCTATTCTTTGGAATCAAATGACCTTGCCTGGTATCTCAGGGCTGGGTGTGCCTGCAATCACGTCACTCCCTGGCACTCCTTCTCTGCCACCTGAACCACACACCTCCCACGGCACTCCTCCCTCAGTATTCCCAACATCTAGTGTTGCCGCCAGCTTTACAAACTTGCTCTCCACTCAATGTTGGCAAATACAGTACTGTGCAAAAGTCTTAGGCACCCTAGCTATAATATATGTGCCTAAGACGTTTGCACAGTACAGTACTTATGTGAATATATGTGTGTGTGTATATATACGTGTATAAATATGTATGTGTGTGTGTGTGTGTGTGTGTGTGTGTGTGTGAATTGAAATCATGCCAATATATCAGGGGAAAGAAAGATAGCGAAAATATTTCATTTACAGTTTGAAATATGCTGTAAGCCAACATATATTGGAAATTTGAAATCTCAATGGATATTTTTGGCAATAATTGGCACAGCAGACAGAATCATGACTATGGGCTAGGCACAGCTCAAACACCATCTCTAAATGTTGTTGATAAAATCTCAGATTACAATGAGGAGGCGTATGGGAATGATGTTCATTATCTTTATTTCTCACACCTACACCAAAACCTACAGGAAATACTTTGTATTCATCAAATCAAATCAGCGAGGATTGTGCTGCACAGACTGCCACTGTCGCCGTGCTTCTGGCACAGACAAAGCATGCCCACACTCACTGACCCTAATGTGTCTTACATGTGAGAGGAAACCGGAGATTCTGGTGGAAGCACCCATGTTCACCGGAGGACATAGAAGCTCCTCGCAAATGACGGTGCTACCATGTCACCCCAATGAGATCGACCAGACTGTGCTACCATGTCACCCCAATGAGATCGACCAGACTGTGCTACCATGTCACCCCAATGAGATCGACCAGACTGTGCTACCATGTCACCTCAATGAGATAGACCAGACTCTGCTACCATGTCACCCCAATGAGATCGACCAGACTGTGCTACCATGTCACCCCAATGAGATTGACCAGACTGTGCTACCATGTCACCCCAATGAGATAGACCAGACTGTGCTACCATGTCACCCCAGTGAGATAGACCAGACTGTGCTACCGTGTCACCCCAATGAGATCGACCAGACTGTGCTACCATGTCACCCCAGTGAGATAGACCAGACTGTGCTACCATGTCACCCCAGTGAGATAGACCAGACTGTGCTACCATGTCACCCCAATGAGATAGACCAGACTGTGCTACCATGTCACCCCAATGAGATCGACCAGACTGTGCTACCATGTCACCCCAATGAGATAGACCAGACTGTGCTACCATGTCACCCCAATGAGATAGACCAGACTGTGCTACCATGTCACCCCAATGAGATAGACCAGACTGTGCTACCGTGTCACCCCAATGAGATAGACTAGACTGTGCTACTATGTCACCTCAGTGAGATAGACCAGACTGTGCTACTATGTCACCTCAGTGAGATAGACCAGACTGTGCTACCATGTCACCCCAGTGAGACAGACCAGACTGTGCTACCATGTCACCCCAATGAGATCGAACAGACTGTGCTACCATGTCACCCCAATGAGATTGACCAGACTGTGCTACCATGTCACCCCAATGGGATCGACCAGACTGTGCTACCATGTCACCCCAATGAGATCGACCAGCTGATTGTGTGGTGTTGCAAGAACAATTTTGCACTCAGTGTATGAAAGACCAAGGAACTGATTGTGGACTTCAGGAAGGGGAAGTTGCGGGACACAAACTGGTCTTCACTGAGTGGTCTGTGGTGGAAAGGGTGAGCAGTTTCAGGTCAACATCTCAGCGGATCGTTCCTGAGCCCAACACATTGAAGTAATCATGAAGAAGGCATACCAGTGGCTTTATTTTGTTCATAGTTTGAAGAGAATCTGTTGTTGTTTGTTGTGAATACTGCCTGCCATTACTCTATTATAAGTTTACAACCCTTATAAATAACTGTTTGCATCGCTGTCTGGAACGGAGGCTCCATTGCACAGGGTCACAAGAGACAGCAGAGCGCTGTAGACTATACCAGCAACATCAGGGGCACAAACCTCCCCACCACTGAGGACATCTTCAAAAGATAATGCTTCAAGAAAGTGACATCCTTCATAAAGGACCCTCAGCAACTGGGACATGTCTTCTTCTCATTATTACCATCAGGGATGAGGTACAGGAACTTGGGGATCCACACTCAATGATTTAGGAGCCCATTCTTGCCCTTCAGTGTCAGATTTCTGTGCAGTCCATGAACCCACAAACACTACCTTGTTATACGTTTTGTTGGAATATTTATTCATTTTGTTTTGTGGCGAGGTGGAGATACGTCTCTACCAAAGGATGTGTAAGACCCTCCTTCCCTCCAGACAGGGGCAAGGTGTAGCACTTGCTTAGCTCCCTCCCCCTCACCCCGCACCCGATCAGGTCACATGAAGCAAAGGGGGCAGGTGTTGGATGGTTGTATGAGCAGCTGGTGCAAATCACAAGTCCTGGTTATGCGACCACTGACACCAGACAAACTCTGAAGAGTACTGATGCTGACTGGGGTCACCCGTCTTGTAAAGACACTCTCCAGAAGAAGGCAATAGCAAACCACTTCTGTAGAGAAATTTGCCAAGAACAATTATGGTCATGGAAAGACCATGATCGCTTGTATCATATGACATGGCGCATAATGAACGAAGAAATTAATTTTGACATTTATGATAATTTTATGTCATTAATTTTACTGCTGCAACAAAACAACAAATTTCATGGTATATGCCTGTGATAGCACACCTGATTTTGATTCTGAATCTAGGGATAAAGGGAAATAATGTTCATATAATAGTTAATGAAAAGTTAATGGGGCAGCACTGGAGCAGAGTGATTAGTGAAATGCTTTTCAGCAGTCAATTGTTAAATTAGGCCTCAATTCCCGCCACTGTCCGTAAATTCTCTCCATAAAAATGTGGGTTTCCTCCAGGTGCTCTGGTTTCCTCCCACATTCCAAAGACGTACAGGTTAGGGTAAGAAATATGTGGTCATACTACATTGATCCCAGAAGCTTGGCGACACAAGCTGGCTGGCTCAATCCTTGCTGACTTGATTTGATGCAAACAATGGATTTCACTGTACATGGTTCCCTGTACATATGGCAAAAAAAAGCTAATCTCTCCACACAAGCCAGCTGTCGTCTGAAGATAAAAAGGCCAGTGAAGCAACTGTTTTCAATAAATTTGAACACAAGCAAAGAGAAGGGGCAGAGGGAAAGGAAAATAAGTAAAAAGAGATTTTTGACAGGGTGGAAGACAGCAGTGATGAGAAGTTAAAAGTCATGATGATGCAAGGTTAAACAAGGTGGTAATGAGACAAGTAAAAATTAAAGATTGATCTAGAAGAGCTGGAGGTAGTAGCAAGGAATCAATACTACCAAATGCTATCTGAGGAAAATGGGAGCAGTTGTTATGATCTGAAATTGATGTTGTTCAGCAAGCTAAAAATGCCTAATCAGAAGATAAATGTGCTGTTTCTGGAGATTCCTAGAAATGGTGCAAGAGGACAAGGATGTGGAATTCAAATTACAAATGGGATGAGAATGAAAATGGCAAACAATTGAAATCTCAGCTCCATGCTTGCAGATTAAACTTCAAAAAGTGATGCCTCAAAAAAGGCCAGTTGCATCACTAAGGACCCCGCCACAATCCAGGACACGCCCTCTTCTCGTCCCGCCACAATCTAGGGCACGCCCTCTTCTCGTCCCGCCACAATCCAGGACACGCCCTCTTCTCATCCTGCCACAATCTAGGGCACGCCCTCTTCTCGTCCCGCCACAATCTAGGACAGGCCCTCTTCTCGTCCCGCCACAGTCTAGGACAGGCCCTCTTCTCGTCCCGCCACAGTCTAGGACACGCCCTCTTCTCATCTCCACCATCAGGCACACACTCAATGATTCAGGAACAGCTTCCTCCCTTCTGCCATCAGATCTCTGAATGGACAGTGAATCAACCCATGAACACTACCCCATTATTTTGTCTTCTTGTTGCACTATTTATTTTCATATATTTCTCAATGTAACTTACAGTAATTTTAATTTAATACACTGAACTGCTGCCATACAATTTTTGGTCTCTTTTTGCTTTTTTATATATTTCTTCTTGAAACTTAGAGTAATGCCACAAGACAACAAATTTAACAACATATGTCAGTGATAATAAACTTGATTCTGATTTAACGTTCAGCACAGCCAGCCCATCTATATGTTATTTTCCCCATGCAGTGAAGACAAATGCGTGAGTTTACAGTAGAGGGTAAAGTGTTGATTCATTTGGACGGATTGTGTGGAGATAGTGGGAAGTGATGACTGCACAGTTGTCTTCTCCATGCCTTTAGAAAAAGGCTAAGGCAGTAAAGGTTCTCAAACTGTCTCACAAAATTCCGCATAAAATTTAGTGCACAGCTATAGTACATCAGGAATCCTGATGGCAGATTAATCAGATTCATGGGTCTGAGAAGAATATTCCAGGAGGAAGGAGAAATTGAGTTGTAAATGCTCAGGAAATAGGCTTCGCCTTTGAGTTATGTCAGCTGAATCTATGGGCACTAATAGCAGGAGCAATTAAAATCAGGAATGCACGCACAGCCAACATTGAAATACTGAGGCATTTTGAAGTTCAAAATAAATTTAGTATCAAAGTAAAACGTACATATATGTCACCATATACAACCCTGAGATTCTTTTTCTTGTGGCCTGCTCAAGAAATTCAATAACTATAAAGGCATCAATGAAAGATCACACCAACATGGTCAACAACCGGTGTGCAAAAGACTACAAACTGTGCAAATACAAAAAGAAGGAAAGAAAAAGAAATAGTAATAATAATAATAATAATAATAATAATAATAGATAAGCAATAAATATCAACAACATGAGATGAGGAGTCCTTGAACGTGAGTCCATAGGCTGTGGGAACGTTCCATTAACGGAGCAAGTGAAATTGAGTAAAGTGTTCTCCTCTGGTTCAGCATCCTGATGGCTGAGGGATAATAACCATTCCTGAAGCTGGTTGTGTGAGTCCTGAGGCTCCTGTACCTTCTTCCTGATGACCGCAGCCAGAAGAGAGCATGATCTCAGTAGTGGGGACCCTGATGATGGATGGTGCTTTCCTGCGCCAACACTCTGTGTAGATATGCTCAATGGTGGTGAAGTCTTTATCCGTGATGGACTGGACCATATCCATTACATTTTGTAGGATTTTCCATTCAAGGATATTGGTGTTTCCCATTCCAGGCTGTGATGCAGCCAGTCAATATACTCTCCACCACACATCTACAGAAGTTTGTCAAAGTTTTAGATGTCATGCCAAAGATTTTTGGAGATTTATAGGGCTAGTGGAGCTTACAGAGTGAAGGAGGGAGTATGTCAAGGAATTAATTGCATAGAAGAATTAAATTTTTAAAACTGAGGGTTTACCAGATATCAATTCAATACAAGGTTGTGAGAACTTGATATACAAAATTATGAGGGGTATAGATAGGGCAAATGCAAGTAGTTTTTCTCCACTGAGTAACATACAAAATGCTGGAGGAGCTCAGCAGGTTAGGTAGCATCGATGGAAAGGAAACAGTTGGTGTTTTGGGCCAAGACCATTCATCAGAACCACTGACCATATTTTCCCTGAAGCTGGATGAGAATAGACCTAGAGGTCATAGAGTAAGGATAAAAGTTGAAATATTTAAGAAGAACATGAGAGGAACTTCTTCAGTCAGAGGGGGTGGGAGTATTGAACGAGCTGTCAGCAGAAGTGGCGAATGCAGGTTTTATTTCAAAACGTAAGAGAAGTTTGGATAGGTACATGGATTGGAGGGTTATGGAGGGCTATGCCCAAGTATGGATCAATGGGACTAGGCAATATAATCGTTCAGCATGGACTGGATGGGCCAAATGGCCTGCCTCTGTGCTATTGTGCTCTATGACTTGACGACCCTATGAGAAGGACAGCGTGGGTGGGACCTGGTACAAGTTGGGTTACTTACAGATGGGAGAAGGCTGGTCAGGTGAGCAGAGTGAAACTGTTTTAGATCTTTCTGGAAAATACTCTTTAAAATGCAATTGCAAATACTAAGAAAAAAATAAACAAACTATTCCAACTTTTCATTTTTACACATTCAAATGCACAATTGTTGGGATAGAACAGAACATTATAACACAGTACAGGTCTTTGGGCCCAATGTTGCATCATCCTTTTAACCTACTCTGAGAACAATCTAACCCTTCCCTCTTACATACAGCAAAGGGAAAACACTTAGGCACCCTCAACTTTTGATGGTATGGCCTCCACAGAGCCCTGATCTCAACAGGAGCAAGCGAGACAGCCAAAGTCTGGAGAAGAACTGTGGCAAATTCTCCAGGATGCTTGGAATAACCTACCAGCCAATTTTATTATAAAACTGCACGACAGTGTACCCAAGAGAATTGATGCAGTTTTAAAGGCAAAGGCTAGTCATACCGAATATTGATTTAGTTTAGTTTACTGCTCTTTATAGTAATATTTTTTGATATTTAGAAACTTCATTATATTTGAAAGCATCGTTGCTTTACAGAATTCTTTTACATGTGCCTAGGACTGTACAAACTACTTATCTACTGTTCATGTGCCCATCTACGAGTTTCTTAAATGTCCCTAGTGTATCTGCCTCTACCATCAACCCCGGCAGCACGTTCCACACACCCACCATTCTCCGTGTAAATAAAATTACACATGCCATTCCTCCACTAAACTTTCATCCAAACACCTTAAAATTATGCCCCCTCATATCAGCCATTTCCACCCTTGGAAAAAAATTTCTGGCCGTCCACTTGATCTATGCATCTTATCATCTTGTAGATATTGTAGAAGTTTTTGAATTCAAATTTATATGAAGATACTTCATGGCCTTTCAGTGAGTGGAAAGGAGCATTTTGAATTTTCAGTATTCCCTCATGGTAATTTTCAAAAGTTACTAGAAAATGATATTTTTCAGTATAACTTTGCAAACAGTTTCAAATTATGAGTATATGATTGACATTTGAAAGATTATCACACACAGTACCGAGAGGATGCAACATTGCAATCTTACAGCATATCTTACAAGGCATCTAAAAACTCAGAGTTCATAGGATTGAAGCAATATGTCAACTAATATTTCCATTGATGGAAGTGCAATTATATTCTGTCATGACCCCTGTCAAAGCTGAAAATTATTTTTCATTGTACAAAACTACATCAGAGCTGCAGAGCACCTTCGCTCGTCTGCAACAGGCAGGGTTTCCCAGTGGCCAACCGTTTTAATTCCACTTCCCATTCCCTTTTCGACATGTCAGTCCATGGTCTCCACTACTGTCACGATGAGGCTAATCTCAGGTTATAGAACATAGAACATAGAATAGTACAGCACAGTACAGGCCCTTCGGCCCACAAAGTTGTGCTGACCCTCAAACCCTGCCTCTTATATAAGCCCCACCTTAAATTCCTCCATATACCTGTCTAGTAGTCTCTTAAACTTCACTAGTGTATCTGCCTCCACCACTGACTCAGGCAGTGCATTCCATGCACCAACTACTCTCTGAGTAAAAAACCTTCCTCTAATATCCCCCTTGAACTTCCCACCCGTTACCTTAAAGCCATGTCCTCTTGTATTGAGCAGTGGTGCCCTGGGGAAGAGGCGCTGGCTATCCACTCTATCTATTCCTCTTAATATCTTGTATACCTCTATCATGTCTCCTCTCATCCTCCTTCTCTCCAGAGAGCAAAGCCCTAGCTCCCTTAATCTCTGATCATAATGCATACTCTCTAAACCAGGCAGCATCCTAGTAAGGTTGGAGGAGCAACACCTCGTATTCTGTCTGGGTAGCCCCTGAGCTAATGGTATGAATCTCAATTTCTCTAACTTCCAATAATTAATTCCCCTCCTCTCTCCTCTGTTTCTCTTTTCCCCACTCTGGCTTCCCTCTTGCCATTTCCCTTCTCCTCACCTGCCTATCATCTCCCTCTGGTGTTCCTCCTCTTCCCTTTCTCCCATGGTTCACTCTCCTCTCCTATCAGATTCCTTGCTCTTCTGCCCTTTACTTTTTTTATCTGTCCACTCCTAGCTTCTCACTTCATCCCTATTCCACCTTCTCCCTCACCTGGTTACACCTATCACCTACCAGTCTGTACACCTTTCAGCCCAACCCCCACCTTCTTATTCTGGTTTCTTCTCCCCTTCCTTTTCAGTCTTGATGAAGGTCCTCAGCCCGAAACGTCGGTCCTTTATTCCTCTCCATAGTTGCTGACTGACCTGCTGAGTTCCTCCACTATTGTGTGTGTGTGTGTGTGTGTGTGTGTGTGTGTGTGTGTGTGTGTATTGCTCAGGGAAGTGGTAGTTTAAGCTGGTTTCAAGCAGGTTAAATGTTTTTTTTAAACTGAATGTTTTCTTATGAAGAGCAGTGTATCTGAGGGCAGCATCTTCATTTTCACAAACAAGATCCTAATAGGTCATGACAGATTGGATATGAAGAGGAGATATTGTGTGGGAAAATCTAGAACTAAGGGTCATTGTTTAAAAATATGATGTTGCTCATTTCAGACAGAGATGAGATGGTTTTCTTTCATTCAGATGTTAATAATCTTTACAACATTCTTCCTCAAGGGATAGTTGAAGCATAATATTGGGTATTTTAAGACTTGATGTTGACTGAGCACATTGAATATATTTACGAGGTGTTCTGCCACAACAGAAAATCTGCACCATCCAGACGATGCTCATTTCATGCCATCAGCATCAGGCAGGAGGTAAGAAGCCTTCGGTCCTACAGCAGCAGGTTCAGGAACCATTATTGCCCTGCAACTTCACTCATCTCAACTTTGAACTGATTCCACTATCCACAGACTCACAGCATTGCAAGTTGTATCATGGCCGGGTACAGGAACACCATGCACAGAATGGAAGCATCCACAGGAAGTGGCGTACACACCCCAGTCCATCACAGTCAAAGTGCTTCTCACCATTGAGCACATTTACAAAAGCAGTATCCATGATCGAGGACCACCACCATCAGGCAGGAGGTAGAGATGCCACACATCCCAGAACAGCTTCAGGAACAACTATCACCCTTCAACCATCACAGACATCCCACCCTGCAAAAACTCATTTCAGGGAGGTAGCACCATCAATTTGCGGGAGACTCCCGGAACTTCCGGGAGAGGTGGGATGTCTGCAATAGAGTAGCTCCTTAGCAGCTGGCCAGCTAGTTTAAATAACGTTAGCTATGCTAATGAACGAATGACGCCTGTTAAACTCACCTCAACATGTCTTTTACAGTCTTAACCCACCATGGGCAATAGAAAAGTCACTGTTACAAACAGTGCAGCGAGCAACACTGTCATTATTTTGACCCCTATTAGGCAGGGGTACACTTTAGTGTAGTCTGGGGTGACGTACGTTTTATATTTTCTTTTTTTGGAACACTCTGCCATGGCGCGCGCGCTCGCTGTCTCTCTCTCTCTCTCTCTCTCTCGCTCGCTTTCTCAAAAAAATTGATTTCCGGGACATTGCATATAATTTGCGGGCATCAGGGAGCCACTATTAATATGCGGGAGACTCCCGGAACTTCCGGGAGAGGTGGGATGTCTGCCATCAGGCTCCTGAGCCAGTGCGGATAACTTCACTCACTACTGCTCTGAACTGATTCGACGGCTCACGCTCAATGACTCTTTGCAACTTGTGTTCTCAGTATTATTTTTATTTACACAGTTTGCCTTCTTTTGCCCACTGGTTGTTTGTCCATCTCTATTTAGGTATAGTTTTTTTTGGTAAATTCTATAGTATGTCTTTATTTTCCTGAAAATGCCTGCAAGAAAATGAATCTCAAGGTAGTATAAGGTAACATATAAGTACTTGGACAATAAATTTGTCTTTGCCTTTCTTGAGCCAGGGTACGGAAAGTTACCGGGGTAGTTAGAACTGTGAAGCTGAGATTGCACTCTGTTCAGCCAATGTTTTATGGAATAGAGACATGGGTTCAACCCACGCAGTGACTGGCTCCTGTGATCATGTATTTTCATATGGAAGAGAGTCATTCACTTCATGCAATTATGAAGCTGGTACACCAGTGGCTATACTTCACTAGGAGTTTGAGGAGAATTTGGAATGCCATTAAAGTCTCAAGGAAATTTCTACAGATCTACCATGAAGAGCATTCTATCTGGTTGCATCAGCACCTGGCATGGAGGCAGCAATGTACAGGAATGTTCTTTGAGGAAGGAGGATAGCTCTGGTGCCCTGGAAAGGAAACTCGCATCCTGGGAACAGATGTAGTGGAGATGAGGGAACTGAGAAAAGGGAGCAGCATTTTTACCGGAGACAGGGTGGGAAGAGGTATCATTAAGATGACGATGGGAATTGGTAGGTTTGTAAATTATGTTGGAAGACAGTTTTCCTTCAGGGATGGAGACAGAGAGGTCAAGCAGGTGAAGGAAGGTGCCAGAAATGGACCAAGTGAATGCAAAGGCTCATGGGATGGTGTGTGAGGACAATAGGAACTCTATCCCTGTTAAAGAGGTGGGAAGATGGAGTGAGTGTGGAAGTCCAGAAAATGGAGGAGATGCAGGTGATGTGGGACTGCTCCACCCACTAAAAGCACAATTTCCTGGTGACCAACCATGTTACTTCCAATCCCCATTCCCGTTCCGACGTGTCGGTCCACGGCCTGCTCTTCTGCCATGATGAGGCCACATTCAGAGTGGAGGAACAACACCTCATATTCGGTGTAGGTAGCCTCCAACCTGATGGCATGAACATCGATTTCTCCTTCTGGTGACTTTTTCCCTTCCCCTTCTTTCTCCTTCTTTTCCCCACTCTGACTTCTTACCTCATCTCCTCACTTGCCTATCCCCTCCCCCTGGTGCCCATCCTCCTTTCCTTTCTCTCATGGTCCATTCTCCTCTCCTATCAGATTCCTTTTTCTTCAGCCTTTAGCTTTACTTATCAACTTCTAGCTAGTTTCCTTTCCCTCTTCCCACCTTTTAATTCCGGCATTTTTCCCCTTCCTTTCCAATTCTCGGCCTGAAACATTGACTGTTTATTCATTTCAATAGATGCTGCCTGACCTGCCGATTTCCTCCAGCACTTTGTGTGAGGTGCTGTGCTTTAGCAAACTATAGGCATGCAATGTTGGTGGTAGAAGTATGGTGACATTTGCGGGCTTCTCCAGCACAACTATGTTAGTCATTGAGTCAAATAACACATTTAATGTATGTTTTCATGTACGTGTAACAAATAACCATATAACCATATAACAATTACAGCACAGAAACAGGCCATCCCGGCCCTTCTAGTCCGTGCCGAACTCTTACTCTCACCTAGTCCCACCGACCTGCACTCAGCCCATAACCCTCCATTCCTTTCCTGTCCATATAGCTGTCCAATTTAACTTTAAACAACAACATCGAACCTGCCTCAACCACTTCTGCTGGAAGCTCGTTCCACACAGCTACCACTCTCTGAGTAAAGAAGTTCCCCCTCATGTTACCCCTAAACTTTTGCCCTTTAACTCTCAGCTCATGTCCTCTTGTTTGAATCTCCCCCACTCTCAATGGAAAAAGCCTACCCACGTCAACTCTATCTATCCCCTCATAATTTTAAATACCTCTATCAAGTCCCCCCTCAACCTTCTACGCTCAAATAAAGCTAATCTTAAAAATAAATGGCCTGATATTTGGCGCATGAGATCATATTTGCTCACCAGGTAAGCAGCTGGGGCTACTGAGAAGGAACACAAGTCAATAATTCTCATAGACTATTTTTCTATATCTGGATCACATGTGAGGAAATGGGCCATTTAAGGTGATGTTGTCAGCTCTGTATCAAGATGAGGTAAACCATGAGAGCTTGGATCCACTGTCCTCTGGATTTCTTGACAGAGAGACCACAGTCAGTCCGTGTTGGCAGGAACATCTCTGACTCCATCACACAGCACTGGATCCCCACAAGGCTGTGTGGTTAGCCCATTGCCGTTTACACTGCTAAAACATGACAGTGCAGCCAGATTCAAGGAGAACCTGATCATTAAATTTGCAGATGATACCACAGTGGTGGGGCTCATCAGCAAAAATGATGAAACTATGTACAGGGAGGAGGTCAAACACCCAGAGAGCTGGTGCAGGGATAACAACTTGATGCTTAATGTCACCAAAACCAAGGAGAGGATCATCGATTTCAGACGGTCTCAGCCTGAGCACACACCCCTCAGCATCAGCATCTTCACAGTGGAGAGAGTGGAAAACATCAAGTTCCTTGGGGTGCAGATCTCGGACAATCTCACCTGGTCCAGGAACACCACTGGGATTGTGAAACGGGCCCAGAAGAGATTGCACTTTCTGGGGAAGCTTACACAAGCATCACTCCCCACTAACATCTTAACTACATTCTACAGAGGAGTGGTTGAGAGTGTGCTGACCTTTTGCATCACAACCTGGTACTCCAGCTGCAGTGCTGTCAACAAAAAAGCCTTGCAGAGGGTGGTTAGGGGAGCAGAGAAGGTTATTGGGGTCTCCCTACCTTCTGTCCAAGACCTCTTTCAGAGTCGATGCCTCCAGAAGACATGGTACCTCATTAAAGACCCCTCACACCCTCTCCATGAACTGTTTGTTCTTCTGCCATCAGGCAAACGTTACAGGAGCATCAAAACTAAAACCACAAAGCTACTAAACAGCTTCCTCCCACAGGCAGTCAGACTGCTAAATAGCTGCTCTACCTGACTCTGCTTTGGACAGTTTTAACTTGCACTGGACACTTATAACTGATTTTAACTGACATGTAGCTGTTGTGTTTTACTATTTATTGTTTATGTTTATTATTTAGTGTTGCATTTGTTATGTTATGATTGCACTGCTCCTGTGAAATGCTGTCTCATTCTGCCCTGCAGGGCTGATGTATGGTTAGAATGACAATAAAGTTTTTTGAAACTTGAATCTTGAATCTTTGAATCTCTGATGTAGGTGTAACTGAGCCCACCAGTTTCAGTAGGTACTTGTGGACAAGTAGCAACTTGAAGGATTCTTGAGCACCTCTGCAATTAAGTTACAACTGGTGCCTTGTACTGATGTTTCTGCCTAATAGAAGCTTTGAACTGTAATTCTACTTCTACTCCATTGGAAGCTCAAACAGCACACACCAGAATTCGGACTATAATTAATGGGCACATTCAGGCACCAACCATTAAACACGAGCCATCTCAACATTCTACCGCAACCTTCAATATCACCTAGGATCAAAGATCAACTTTATTCACCACATACATTTACATGTATTAGGAATTTGCTGTGGTGTGTAGGCCAGGGTGCGACATGCAACGACGTTCAACAATTATAAAGAATAAAGATATATATAAAAATAATAATTTATTCTTTATAATTGTTGAATGTTGTTGCATGTTGTGCCCTGAATGCTGTTCAACTGTTATAAAGGAAGAAGAATTATTTGTATATTATAAGATAAATGTGGATGTTAAAGGACAGCTCTGGAATTAGATGTCTATAAACCAGCCATGATGGAATGAAAGAGCAGGCTCGATGGGCCAAATGGCCTGTTTCTACTCCTATGTCTTATTGTCTTAAGGTATAAAAAACAGCATGCATTTATAATGTAAGCAACGTTTTAAAAAGTGGTTTAAAGTATCTACAGCACAGTGTGGCGACCAAGGTAAAACCTTTTCCACCCAAAGAGTGGTGGATATATGGAATGCTCTGCCCCAGAAGGCTGTGGAGGCCAAGTCTCTGGATGCTTTCAAAAAAGAGATGGATAGAGCTCTTAAAGATAGCAGAATCAAAGGTTATGGGGATAAGGCAGGAACTGGATACTGATAGTGGATGATCAGCCATGATCACAGTGAATGGCAGTGCTGGCTCGAAGGGCTGAATGGCCTACTCCTGCACCTATTGTCTATTGTAATAGATAGAGGGGGTGGTGGGGTTAACTAAAATGGTTAATTACCTGGGGAAAGAAACTTTTAAGGTGCTGTGAAGCTTTACTATAACAGCTTTATAGCCAGTTTGCCGGGTGGGCAGTGTCCACAATGATTTTCCTACCCACTTCTTCGTCCTGGACACAGACAAATCCTGTGGTGATGGTAGACTGCAGACAATGACCTTCTCTGCTGACCAAAGCAGACAGTAATGTCTGATGTGAGGATGCTCTCTCTATAATGGCAGTGTAGAATTACACCAGTATGTTCCGCAGAACATGGAATTTTACCAATTGCCATAAGAAGTACATCCTCCACCGAGTCCTTCTGTTATAAAGAGGCCAAGAAGCAGCATGCACGCAAAATGCCAAATCTTAAATGTTGAAGCATTATTTGAAATGAGGTTATAATAGCATTATGGCCAGTTGTGTAACAGAATGGATGTTAAAGGTAGACTAATAAGTAATCACAACAGCTGTTACCCTGCAGTAAATAACCCAAGCGCTTCTCCGGGGACCATAAGGGGAAGAACTCCTGCCGCACCTAACCATCTGGTCCCAACCACCACACAGATCCATTGGCAGTAATTCAGCATTCTATCAGGACATGACTTAAACAAATTCAGCCCAGCAAACTCTGTCCACTAATACTTAGTCATGTTTGTAAGTGGGTGGCCAATTTGAGAAATGTCCCAAAAAATAGCTAAACAACTGCTTGACTTGTGTCACGTCTGCTGTTCAGATTCATCTATTTATCCCAAGCAGTAAGGCTGATCAACATCTCTACCCACTAACTCCTCCACTGCTTTATTACTTCCTGTCAGTCACCTTATGCATGTACAGCTTAGCCTCACTATACTGTATTAAAATCTATGTTTTTAGATCTACCTTATGTATTTATAATTTTGTGTGTGTGTTTTTGGTATTATTGTTGCGTTTGTGACAGAACAGGGTGGCAGTGCTAATTCTCCTGCTGACCTTGCTCCTTTCCCCGGTTAGTCACTCCTCCTCGCCCTGTCCCTGATCTAGTTTCCCCAGTAATTCAAGCACTTTCCCCTCCCATTCTGCAGTTCTTGGGAGCCCACCAATTTACATACCGCAACAGTAGAACAATCGCCAGCTTGGCTAATCAAAACAATGTGCTCTACTGGTTTATAACTCATAAAAATAAGGTTTCTAGACACAGGTACTCCAAATAGTTTCATTTATTTTCACTCACTCTGGTACATCGCTTTGTAGACAGCAGAACGACCCCAAAAGACCCGAGGGTCAGTTTGGGGCATCCTAAAATAATACCTGGGTTAGTGGGAGCAGGCGCACGACACTCTATGCAGGCAGGTTGGCTTTGCTGAGGGCTGTGGAGATTGGGTTTGATGGTTGGTGAATAGTTATATTGGAATGTTAACAACAAAGTGTGTTGTGGAGAAAGCCTCTGTATATTTGTGAATTTTTGTCCATGTTTGTTTTCATTTGTCTGTTTGTAAATACATTATTCTTCACAACTTTTGGGCAGCTTGTGCTTTTTTTTCTCACCTGGAATTAAATAAAACCCCTTGCACTAACGTGCTGTTGTGGCTTACCATCTGGTTTGTTTTCAACAGGTGACCCTCATCGGGCAGGTTACTCACACCTGATAGTGAGGTGTGACAGTGTTCGTTATCATACTGTGTCTTCTTGTGCTGCATCCGATCCAGAGTAACAACTATTTCATTCTCCTTTACACTTGTGTACTGGAAAGTACATTGAACAATCTTGAATCTTGACTTTGTTTTCACAACCATCTGCACAGACTTACTGCCCCTGGCTAAAGAAAATCTTCATCTCTGTTCTAAAGGGACTTCCTTCTATTTTGAGGCCGTGCCCTCTGGTCCTAGACTCTCTCTGCTATAGGAAACATCCTCTCCCCATTCATTCCATCTAGTCCTTATCAATATTTGGTAAGTTTCAATGAGATCCTCCCTCATTTTACTAAACTCCTGTGAGTATAAGCCCAGAGCCACCAAGCGCCCTTCTATGTTAACCCTTTCATTCCTGAGATAATTCTCGTGAAACTCCTCTGGAGCCTTATAACCATATAACAATTACAGCATGGAAACAGGCCATCTCAGCCCTTCTAGTCCGTGCCAAACTTTTACCCTATCTTAGTCCCACCGACCTGCACTCAGCCCATAACCCTCCATTCCTTTCCTGTCCATATATCTAACCAATTTAACTTTAAATGACAACATCGAACCTGCCTCAACCACTTCTGCTGGAAGCTCGTTCCACACAGCTACCACTCTCTGAGTAAAGAAGTTCCCCCTCATGTTACCCCAAAACTTTTGTCCTCTAGCTCTCAACCCATGTCCTCTTGTTTGAATCTTCCCCACTCTCAATGGAAAAAGTCTAACCACTTCAACTCTATCAATCCCCCTCATAATTTTAAATACCTCTGTCAAGTCCTCCCTCAACTTTCTGTCATAAGCCCGACGGGCCTGTGCCTCTGTAATTGTTAACTGTTGCCTATTCTAGGGTCATTAAACCCTTGTCTTTTCTGTTTAAACTTGTCAAGTTTATTTTGATTAGCACAGGTTTTCAGCATGCCGTGATTATTTGAAGTTGACTCCCAATTAGTGGAGATCACGGGGTCCTTGTGTTGAGAATGACTCATCTCGTGATGTTACTCAGTCAAGCCACTGATGTTTTGTTGGATTTCCTATGAACAAACTCTTGTTTCTGTCTCTACATGGGAGCCTTTCGTTCCTCCATAACTGGGTTCAGTTCTCTGTCAGCATACACCATGACACTCTCTCCAGTGCCACACATCCTTTCTTAGACAAGGAGTCCAAAACTGCTCACAATATACCAAGTGCATTCTGACCAAAGCCTTATAAAGCCTCAACAGACAGGGGGCGGAGATATCATCTGCTGCTCCTGTCCCCTTCAAAGGACACAGAGTCCCCACATCCTGAGATTATCGAGGAAGTTTCAAGTGCAGCAGAGGAGTGGAATGTGCAGGGATCTCTGATGCAAGTACTAAAGGTCGGAGCTGCAAACGAGTTTGAATTTTAAAGTCTTTCTCTATTTGCCATCTGAAACCGAATGCTTTCCTTGCACAGCTTTGGCAAATAACAAGTGCACTTTCATTGTAGATCTGCCTAGTGCAAGGTACAACCAACCAATTAATCAATCAATAAATAGACAGTCAGACAGAGGAAAAAAGGAATCTCGCAAGATAGTGTTTATGGGTTCATGGACCATTCAGAAATCTGCGCGTGGAAGGGCAAAAGCTGATCCTAAGTCATTGTGTGAGGGTCTTCAGGCCTCTGTACCTCCTCCCTTATGGCAGCATTGAGAAGAGGGTGTGTTTTAATGCAGCAGCCAATCAATACACAAGGAGCTCCCACAAGCATCAAAGTGTAAATTAATAGTCTTTTCCCTCGATGTAGATTGTGGGATGAAAAATGGCCAAGCTATCTATCTCCCAATCGTTCCTCTTTGCAACACGACCATGTAATCTCCAGAGTCTGAACAGAGCCGTCAGGACCTCAGATTAATACTTAATTTAAAAGACGGCACTCCGACAGAGCAGGATCCTCTCATCTTTTGCACTGGAGAGTCCGGTGAGATTTTCAGTACTCAGGTTTCCACAGTGAAACTCTCACACTCCACCTTGTGTCTCTGAGATGAGACAGCCAGCAACTGAGCCACAGCTGACATCTACATGCCAGCTTGTGTAGTGTTACGCTGGTTACAGGGCCATTTCAAGCAGCTTTATTTTGTGGACATCTATTCATCAATCAAACAGTATTTTGGGCAGAAGATTTTTTATTCATGCGAGAGGGTCTGTATGGGCAAAACATAGGTTTAAGAAACAGAGTGACAGTGAAGTGATAAATACCTACCATTGGAGTAATAATAGAATAACTATAAGAAATACAAAAATCTTATAATTTCTTACAAATCATACATTTCTTAAAGTCATAAAGCATCAACAAAATCAAAATTTCTTAAAGTAATATTTTTGTGACTGTGCTACGGCAGCTATGTGTTCTGTGTGTGACTGTATGTACTGTGTTTTGCATCTTGATCCCGGAGGAATGTTGCTTCATTTAGCTGTGCACATCTGTGTGGTCAAATGACGATTCAACTTCAACTTGAACTTGATCAGTGTGCAGAACAACAGCAAAGCAGATGTAAAGTGCTTGCTCTCCACGGTAGCTACAACCTAATATTAACTTGTCAAGCTTTGATATACCTCAAAAATCTTAAATCTCACAAAAAATTATATCACTCTCTCCATCAATCGGCACCTTCCATTAAAGGGTTGACTAATTTAAAACTGGGTTGTTCAGTACAATCTTAATTTGCACATAATCCTTAAATGTTAGGAGGTAGTTTGATAACCTTGCCTACAGGAGGGAATAAAAAGTTGAATCCAATTACATCCCAACTCCAATTCACTTCTACTCTCGAAGGCCACTTTATTAGGTATACCTGTATACCTGCTCGTTAAATATCTAGTCAGCCAATCATGTGGCAGCAATTCTGTGTATAAAAGCACGTAGACATGGTCAAGAGGTTCAGTTGTTAAGACCAAACATCAGAATGGGGAAGAAATGCGATTGAAGTGACTTTCACAGTGGTGCCAGACCTGGTAGGTTGAATATCTCACTCAGAAACTGCTGATCTCCTCTATTTTCATGCACAACAGTTCCTAGAGTTTACAGGGAATGGTGCAAAACAAAACAAACAAAAACCCAGTGAGCAGCAGCTCTGTGTGCGAGCTGGGGTTGTTAATGAGAGAAATCAGAGGAGAATGGCCAGACTGGTTCATGCTGACTGGAAGGCGACAGTAACTCAAATAACCACGTGTTACAACAGCATCTCTGAATGCACAACGCGATGAACCTTGAAGCACAGGGGCTACCGCCGCTGAAGACCGCGAACGTGCACTCAGGAGGTGCCTAATAAAGTGGCCACTGTGCGAATAAACACACATGCACGCTGTGTGCCGACGATCTTGCACGCAGCAGCAGCGTGGATTTCCAGGCAGCAAATGTGATTAATAATTTAGAGGGCGATAAAATATTCAATCTGAAAACAGAGACGTGGCTTCAGTTTTAATACTGAAAATCTGACAATCCACATCACTCATTACTATTTTAGCCCTCAGTCCAATAACGACGCTATGAAAAACAAATAACAGAAGACATTATGAGGGATATAGTAACCGCAAGCAGGCTTTTTCTACTGAGACTATATTATATAAAACATTTTTACATAAAGATTGAAATTAATTTAGTTCAAAGTACTCTTTAAACTGAAAGAGTCCAGGGAAAATTTACAAGGATGTTGCCAGGACTTGAGTTACCGAGAAAGGTTCAATAGGTTAGAACTTTATTCCCTGGAGCGATAGGAGAGATTTGATAGAGTTATACAAAATTATGAGGGGTAGACTTCGGGAAAATACGTGAAGGCTCTTTCCAGCGAGGTTGGGTGAGGCAAGAACTAGAGGTCATAGGTTAAGAGTGAAATATGAAATATTTAAGAGATCGGAGGGGGGGACTTCTTCACTCAGGGGCTGGTGAGAACGTGAAATGAGCGGCCAGCGGAAGTGGTGAATGCGGGTTTGACTGAAATTTTCAAGAGAAGTTTGGATAAGTACATGGACAGGAGGGGTATGGTGCAGGATGACAGATATAACGGGCCGAAGGGCCTCTTTCTGTGCTGTGGATCACTGTGACTCTAGTCTCAGCGGGATCGGTAAACTGCGTCCCTTAAAGAGTTTCGAACGGTATCTCCAATGTGAAATTCTGAGAAAATCTCACTTTCATATTGCTAAAAAAAGACTTAAGAAACAGTGCCGGCATGTAAGCTCCCGACACGCTGAGAAATTTGATATGGTCTGTGTTTATATTTAGCTGCCTACTCTCTGCAAGATAACTTGGACAGTACAATAGCAGGAGCGATGCCGAGAGCGGACCAAACGCCGAGGGGTTTGATGTGAGAATATTTAGAAGGGAAGAAAAATAACTGTACCATGATGCAGATGACACTGACAGTTCGGTGCGGAGCGAAATTCATCACTGATGTTCCCTCTTCCTCTTCTCCCCCCCCCCCAACGAGTCTCCTCCAGAATACACAGCGGGTGTTTGTGCAGTCCCAGGGTATCGCGGTTCACAGTCAGCAAGGAACAGCGACACTCTCTCAGGCTGCTATTGACGCAGTGTACATCTCTCAAAGCTTTGACCCGCGCGGATGGAGCGAGAAAACAGCAACAACTGCATTTAAACCCCTATTACACGTTTAAAACGCCCCATACCATCCGGCCGAGAAGGGCTGGGCGAGCCCGGGTTGATCCGAAATAAATACGTGCGTGGTGCAGTCCGTGTTTTGTTTGAAGCAGCCGCCACAATTTATCACCAGAACAAAAGGCGGCGCGTGGCTCACCGCGCGACCGTCTTTAAATAAAATTCAATTCAGTAAGTTTGCTGTCCTGCATCATTCGGCTTTAAACTGCGTGTTTTTTAAAAAAAAATTAAATCACTGGCAAAATTTAAATTTCATTCACCGTGTTTGCCCCCGACCACAGAGAGAGAGAGAGAGAGAGAGAGGGGAAAGAGAGAAAGGGAGGGAGAGAGAGAGAAGGAGAGAGAAAGAGGACAGAGAGAGAGGGAGAGAGAGAAGGAGAGAGAAGGAGAGAGAAAGAGGAAAGAGAGAGAGAGGGAGGATGAGAGAGAGGGAAGGAGAGAGAAAGAGGAAAGAGAGAGAGGGAGAGAGAGAGAAGGAGAGAGAAGGAGGAAAGAGAGAGAGGGAGGATGAGAGAGGGGGAAGGAGAGAGAAAGAGGAAAGAGAGAGAGGAGGGAGAGAAAGAGAAAGGAAAATAAAGATGGGGAGAGAGATGAGAGGAGAGAGAAGGGCTTGACCATCGTGGCAGGCTGGAAGCGTCCTGATCGGATTTGTCACTTTGATCGCTTTCTCGATCCAGCTAAGAAGATCCGTCACTCCGCTCCCTCTGTCCCCATCCCACACCTCCATCCGAGCGGACTGAATACATTCCTCCCCACGCTTCCACCGTCCAAACCCCCACCATCTCACTTCTCAATCTACACTGTAAAATTGTTTTCAACAATTTGCAGCCACACGCCCCCCGACAAATAATCTGACGACGGAACCCTCTCTTTGCCCCACTCGGCTCTCGCTCACTCCATCCCGCAGAGAGATACTGCGTGTCTGCTCATAAGGTGTGTTCTTTTGGGAAGGAGGGGTAGGTGGGTGGGGAAGGTTCTCCGATTTGTTCTTTAACAGCATCGAGAGGGTTAAACCCGACCCCAGATCCGTGTCTATTCCAGATTCCGCAAACTGGGGTGAACCACATCCTGAACCCAAGGACAGATGCCAGCTTTCCGCTTTAAAGGGCTGGACACACACACACACACACACACACACACACACACACACACACACACACACACACGGGACCTTGCTTGAACAGAACAAAAAAAAAGGAACTTGAAATGATCTTGGCTGAGAGAAGCCCAGGAGCCGTTGGACCGCCGGTTACAAAAAAAAATCAAAGTGCTGATATAAGAAAGGTGAACGTTTAAGGTCCACTCGCTGGCGTGAGGTACACAGCGCCGGCGATAGACGGAAGGTCAAGCTGCAACTCCCCTTAAACCAAGCGCCGTGTGAACAAAACTCCCGGTACTCACCTTTGGCGAGGCGAAGGATGCCCAGGCTGACGGAGAGAAGGAAAGTGGCGGAGAAGTGATGCCTTCTCATGCTGTCGGTCCCGTGTCTGTCAGTCGCTCCCCTAAGCGGTCTGTAAACCAGGGCGTTGGAAGCCCAGACCCCCTCTCCCGTGCTCCGTCAGCGTTGTTTTGTCTGCTGAGGTCAGACTGGTCTGCTCCCGTGCTGAGGACAAAGCCTCCTTCCAGAGAAGGGTGGGTGGGGTAGAAAATACCCACTTAGACACTCAGTGACGCCGGATGCTCTTGTCACTACAAGCGCGGAGCGCAGAGTGCAGCCCGTGATAGCGCTGCCTGATACTGTTCCTGACGCCCTGGTTGCCACCGAGAGAGAGAGAGTGAGAGAGTGAAAGAAAGAGAGAGAGAGAGAGAGAGAGAGCGCCGTCGTTCCACGTGTTCCGCCCGTCCAACAACAGACCGGCCCCTACTCACCTCCTCCACACCCACTCCTCTCCTCCCGACTGCGCCCCGTTACCTCTCTCTCTATTTCCGTCTGCCTGTCTATTTCTGTCCGCCCCTCTCTGTCTTTCTCTTTCTCTCTGTCTCTCTCTTTCTGTATATCTGTCCGTCCCCCTCTCTCTTTCTATATTTGTCTGTCCCTCCTTTTTTTTCTCTCTCCTGCGTTTAAATCTAATGTGAAAGGGCCATTATTTTAAAGAGAGGGAATACTCCCAAGCTGCGTCAAAATAGACGCTGGAAAATACCGAAAGGTCAGGCAGCCTGTTGTCTTATTCGCTTTGTTTCCTCCCTTTGGGGAAGTAAAATGATGCCAATAGCTATTCTGTCATCGAACTTCCATCCTTTTTAAAAATAGATGTTATTTCTGCTCATTGCGCAGACGCGTTAGATCAATGCGAAGTTTTGCAAATCTAAATAAACATATTTGGAGTGGGTGACATTGCATCGAGTTGTTACATAACCGATCTTCTTTCACTTCAGCGTGAAAAGGCGCCAAGTTATTTGTGCCGGAACATCTCTGAACTGTCGCCAGTGTGATATTTTGGGGTCAACGCCAGTAGTTAATTGTCCGTTGCCAATTTCTCCGCGGTGAAGTTGAAAACGATAATAATTTGTAGCCAATTACCGTTTGACCATCCACGTTAAATTTTGGAATATTTTAAAATATAGTATTTTATTTGTTTAAAACGTGCTTTCTCCAAGCACTCTACAACAGGTGGCATTGAAACATTGTTTAATGATTTTTTTTGCGAACTGTACGCCGAATCACAGAACACGTTAGTGATGCAGCCAACTCAAATAAGCACAATGAATCGCAGATTAGGTTTATAAACACATTAGTTCAGATGGAAATCTGCAAAGATTTAACATACATTTGGTACCCTGGGGTTTATAAATCAATGCATTAAAATAATTCACTGTGACAGTGCTGTGGATGTAAATCAAGCTTCAAGATTTCTTTAAGCAGAGGGGTGGTGAATCCGTGCAATTCATTGCCACAGATGGCTGTGGAGGCCAAGCTATTGGGAATAGTTAAAGCAGAGGTTGACAGGTTCTTGTTAAGTCACAGGAGTCAGTGGTTACAGGGAGGATGGAGTTGAGAGGGATAATAAATCAGCCAGGATGGAATGGCAGTGCAGGACCTATGGGCCAAATGGAGTATTTCTGCTCTTATGTCTTGTGGTCTGATGGTCTAAGATTGGTTATTGTCATCTCCAGTGTAAAGGACAATGAAATAGTTATTACTCCGGATCTGATGCAGCACTGAGAAAAACATAATAAGATAAAGACCACAATAATAAAAAAACTCACACAATAAATATAAACGCATATGATAGCTTATACACATAAATTTATTGTATGTCCATAAAGTGACGCTAGGCTTAGAAGGTGCCTGACAGGAAATGATAAAGTAGTGTTGGTAGGGTGTGTGGAGGGGTGGGTTATTGGTTGTAGGTGTTGATCAGCTTTACTGCTTGGGGAAAGTAACTGTTTTTGAGTCTGGGGGTCCGGGCATAGATGAATGTAGCCTCCTCCCTGACTTGATTGGGAATCAAAGCGTGAGGTGTTCATGCTGCTTGTAATAGATAATCACAGTCTTGCAATTGGTGCCCCCTTTTGTCTCCTACTCAGAATGGATGTTAAGGCTGTGGGTTGACCACCAAATTGTTCTTAGGATTTAAATGTAATAGTAGTTGGAGGAAAGACAAGCTCTTTCCTGTAAATCAAAGATGGAGCAGGAGTCTTAGTGTTTCCAGAATTTTCTGCTTTTTAATTTAAGATTTTTATTTTCAGTCTTACACAAGTGTTCTAAATAATGAGAATTTTTGCCAAAGCAAAAAAAAGTTGCACTGATTTATAATTTACTAAATAAGTGGCATGAATTTTAAAAAAAATAAAAAACCAGTGATATTTATTTATTGGGATTATTAAGAATTGAAGTGAACAGCCAAAAGTAATGGTTAGAACAGAATCCCTTGAAAACACAAATGCCCAGTAATCCAGATGTCTGGGTAAATAATCACAATGGTGGGGAAAGGTGGGGAAGTCTGATGTACAAAATGCCAGGTTGAAGCATAATAAAGCTGTTGCATTGTTATATATCTGAAAAAAATTGGTTCACTGATGGTCTTTGGGGAAACATATTGATTTATGACTCCAGACCCACACCGATCTAGTTGGCTCTTAATTGGCCATTGGATTGGACTCTCAAACCACTTTATTGTATTACAGCTAACTATACATGTCTTTGGATAACTAGATTAAGTTGTTCCTTGTGCAAGAAAATTCCATTCTCCATACTGGTAACAATATTTATAAATAAATACAGCTCACTATCAAAATAGTGAAGAAACAATTTTGTTATTCTATTTAGTATTTTAGTTAGCACATCCCTCAATTCCCCCCTGTATGGATTAGGACTTCCCCCCCCCCCCCCACCCATCCCATCACTGCACTGCACTAGTAAATTTCAAAACTACTTTTCTAAGTACATGGTGGTATTTACGTATTTGTGCAAATTTTGTTCCATATCTGTCTCTGAACTCATCCTATGTTCTCGATATTTATTGCTTATTTATTTATTTTTTATTATTCTTTCTTTTTATTTGTATTTGCAGTTTGTTGGCTTCTGCACTCTGGTTGAACGTCCTCGTTGGGTGCTCATTAATTGATTCTGTTAGAGCTCTTATTCTATTGATTTAAGTATGCCCACAAGAAAATGAATCTCAGGGTAGTATATTGTGACTTGAATGTACTTTGATAGTAAAATTTACTTTGAACTTTGAACTTTAAATCCTAATTTTATTCATTAGTGTGGTGAAAAAGGCACAACAGCGCCACTTTCGCCTCAGACGGTTGAGGAAGTTTGATATGGGCCCCCAAATCCTAAGAGCTTTCTACAGGGGCACAATTGAGAGCATCCTGACCGGCTGTATCACTGCCTGGTATGGGAACTGTACCTCCCTTAATCGCAGGACTCTGCAGGGAGTGGTGTAGACAGCCCAGCACATCTGTAGTTGTGAACTTCCCACTATTCAGGACATTTACAAGGACTGGTGTGCAAAAAGGGCCCGTAGGATCATTGGGGACCCAAGTCACCCCAACCACAATCTATTCCAGCTGCTACCATCCGGGAAACGGTACCGCAACATAAGAGCCAGGACCAACAGGTTCCGGAACGGCTTCTTCCACCAAGCCATCAGACTGATGAACTCACGCTGATTTATGTGTACTCTATATTACAATAACTGTTCTATTTATTATAAATTACAATGATTGCACAGGGCACATTTAGACGGAGATGTAGCATAAAGATTTTTACTCCTCATGTATGTGAAGGATATAAGAAATAAAGTCCATTCAATACAATATAAGAAATTCTTTATTTTTATATCAAATTCTTTATTCTTTATAATTGTTGAATGCTGTTTTTATGGTATGTTACGCCCTGACCAACACACCACTGCAAATTCTCAATAAATGTAAATGTATATGGTGAATAAAGTTGATCCTTGATCCTTGATTTATTTATCACATACGTCTACATTAAAACATACAGAGAAATGCGCCATTTGCATTAACGACCAACACACCCAACGGTGTGCTGGGGACAACCCATAAGGGCCACCACACATTCCAGCATCAACATAGCATGCCCACAATGTTCGGCAGAACAACACGGAACACAATGAGCAACAAAGCAACAGCAAAACAAGTCCCTTAGCTCCCACCTACACACATTCACAGTTCGATAACCCCGGGACTGGTCTCCAGTCTCCAGTTGATATGGACTCAGGGTACAAGCACTGGGCATCGGCATCCCCAGTGGACTGGCACAACATCGTGGGCCGAAGGGCCCATACTCTCCAGTACTGTTCTATTTTTCCACGTTTTAAATAACGAGCATGTACTTTAACTGTTGTATGACCTGTTCCTTCTCTGACGATCATCACCACGTCGTGGTGGAAAGACTTGTGATGTCCTGAGGTCCCGAGAGTGATGCTGTCTAGAGCTTAGCACCTGGTTGGAACACCCGTGGCAGGAAGGTCAAGTAGAGTGTTTCAGACAAAGAGCAATCCAACCAAGACGTCAGTGGTAGAGCTGGCAAAAGGTGACGGTGGTGGAGGGCAGAGGAAGCAGTGAAGGGTCCGCGGCCACCTTGCATTCCTGGCCCCGATTTGTCAAGGATCGTGTGATGGCTGCTCGTGCATCAGCCTCCCCTTGTTAAACAAAGTCACATACATGCGTTCTCCATTAAGGCAATAACCCCTTGGGAGAACATCATATTCGACTTGAGTGAAGGCAGTACCATTCTATGGCCTGTTCCATAAATAACCATGTTTTCTGTAAGTACAAAACTGAAATTAAGATCCTTCTAATTCTTGAACAATAGGATCAGATTCAAACCACGAGCAATAATAATGCATACATTTGCAATAGCTCCAGCAATATCAAGTGAGTGAAAAGACAATTATGATCCTTAGTGGAGGCTGGGCGTCTCTTTTTCATATTTACTTTGCCCTGAATACATAAATATTTCATATCTTTGTCAGCTGTTTGAGATTAAAATGTTCCCTGACTGTGCACTGAACTGTATTACGCTGTATCACCAAGGACAATAAATAGTTCTTATTAAACAGTTGCTTCCTTCAGAATTTAAAGCCAGCAGGCTTGTTTAAATGTACAGCATTATAGTTCAAGATATCCACAACAATCAAATCAATCTATTAATCAGAAGCCTGGATCACACGGTGGAATGCTTATGTGCTCTATTCAATCTCGTTTCAATGCAGGGCCCATTCAGTAAGGCCTTGTGTCAGGGTTTTTCCGTGCCTCATGATGCTTCGGGCCTCAGTTATTATTGAATTTCCCAGAATGAATTAGCAAACAACATGCCCATCGACTAGCTAGCTTATCGACAGGACTCTGGGCAAAAATATTCCAATGGTTTTAGTCCAACTGTAGTCTAACTATTCCAATAGTCAAAATCAAGAGAAAATCTGCAGATGCTGGAAACCTAAGCAACACACACGAAATGCTGGAGGAACTCAGCAGGCCAGGCAGCATCTATGAAAAAGAGTACAGTTGACGTTTTGGACTGAGACCCTTCAGCAGGACAGATATTCCAATAGTAATGGTTTTCACAATACACTGTTCTAGAAAAAGATTATTCTTACCTAGTTGCACAAATTATGCCACTTTCCATGATGGGCTTAACATCAGGAAGGTCTCCCTCAGCACAGATGCACTACAAGGCTGTGTGCTTAGCCCCCTGTTCTACTTGCTTTGTACTTATGACTATGTGAATTGAATTGACTTTATTTCTTACATCCTTCACATACATGAGGAGCAAAAATCTTTATGTTACATCTCTATCTAAATGTGTCATGTGCAATCAGAGTAATTTATAATAATTTATAATAAATAGAACAGTCATGTAACATAGTACACTCAACAGTGTGAGTTCATCAGTCTGATGGCCTGGTGGAAGAAGCTGTCCCGGAGCCTGCTGGTCCTGACTTTTATGCTGCGGTACCACTTCCCGGATGGTAGCAGCTGGAATAGATTGTGGTTGGGATGACTTGAGTCCCCAGTGATCCTACGGGCCCTTTTTACACATCTGTCCTTGTAACTGTCCTGGATCATGGGAAATTCGCAACTACAGATGCACTGGGCTGTCTGCAACACTCTCTGCAGAGTCCTGCGATTAAGGGAGGCACAGTTCCCATACCAGGCAGTGATGCAGCCAGTCAGGATGCTCTCAATTGTGACCCTGTAGAAAGTTCTTAGGATTTGGGGGCCTATACCAAATTTCCTCAACCGTCTGAGGTGAAAGAGGCCAAATACAACTCCAATGCCATATTTGAGTTTGCTGATGACACCACTGTTGATGGCCGGACCAAAGCTGGTGACGGATAAGCATATAAGGGGAAGATTGAAAATCTGGCCAAGTGGTGCCACAATAACAATCTCTCACTCAATTTCAGCAAAACTAAGGAGCTTACTACTGACTTCAGGAGGAGGAAACCAGATGTCCATGATCCAATCCTCACTTGGGGGGGGGGGTCAGAGGCGGAGAGGGTCAGCAACATTAAATTTTTCAGTGTTAAACTTTCAAAGGATCTGTCCTGGGTCCTGCATTATGGAGAAAGCCCAGCAGCACCTCTGCTTCTACTTTCTTAGAAGTTTGCCAAGATTCTGTCTGTCATCTAAAACTTCTATAGATATGTAGTGGAGAGTATAATGACTGGGTGCATCACAGCCTGATATGGAAACACCAGTGCCCTTGAATAGAAATGATGCCAAAAAGTAGTGAATATGACCCAGTTCATCATGAGTAAAGTCCTCCTCACCATTCAAGACATATACATGAAACGCTGTTGCAGGAAAGCATCATCTATCATTAGGGACCCTACCATTTAGGCCATGCTTTCTTCTCGCTGCTGCCATCCGGAAGAAGGCACCAGAGCCTTAGACCCCTTACCACCAGGTTCAGCTTCTTGGAAACAGAGGGGATAACTTTACTCAACTTCACTTACTTCAACACTGGACTATTTCCACAACCTATGAATTCAATTTTAAGGACTAATTATCTTATATCTCGATATTTATTGCTTATTTATTTATTCTTTTTTTTAAATTTGCACAGTCCGTTGTCTTTTGCACATTGTCTGATTGTCCATCCTGTTGGCTGTTTTCTTCCATTGATTTTATTGTGTTTCGTGTATTTAATGTGAATGCCTACAAGAAAATAAACCTCAGGGTTGTATATGGTGTCATACACAGTACTGTGCAAAAGTCTTGGGCACATACATATAGCTAGAGTGCCTAAGATTTTCGCACGGTACTGTAGTAAGTATATGTATTGCAGTATACTGCTGCTGGAAAAAAAAACAAATTTCATGACATATGCGAGTGATGATAATCCTGATTCTGATATGGGTCTGTATTGTGGACTGAAAGTGGGAGGGAGGCAGGGAAGGGTGCATCATGGTTGGGAGCAGAGGAATGGAGTGGGGTGGGAGCGGGAAGTACCAGAGAGAAACCTGTAATGGAAGCAAATGACCTTGCCTGGTGTCTCAGGGCAGGGTGTGCCCACACCCGCGTCACCACTGCCCCTGGCACTCCTTCTCTGCAACATGTCCGACACCCCGCCCACGGCACTCCACATGCCATTCCCACCATCCTTTGCTCCTGTCAGATTTACAATTTCACTCTCCGCTCCATGTTGACAAATACAGCACTGTATAAAACTCTGAGATACCCTAGCAAATATACATGCCTAAGACTTTTTCACAGTAACTGTATATACTTAAATAATTAATTTACTTTGAGCTTAGAACTTTGAAGATCAATTCAGACTCATTTGCGTCTTAATTTTAATGTTATAAAGCATAAAACATAGAATTACAGAGGCCTTTCAGATCATGATGTTGTGCTGACCTTATTATCTGCTCTAAAATCAATCTGTCTTTCCACATAGCCCTCCTTTATTCTATCATATTAGTCTTTCTTAAATGTCCCTAATGTATTTGCCTCTGCCATCACCGCTGTCAGCATATTCCATGCACCCACCACTCTTTGTGTAAAAAAACCTAACCGTTACTGTATGTTTAAGGACTTCCCATACATAAATTTGATTTCAAAGTCTTGATCAAGGTATGGTCATTAATTAATGTATTTACACTCAATGGCCATTTGATTAGCTACACCTGCAGACCAGTTCATTAATGCAAGTATTTAATCAGCCAATCCTGTGGCAGCAACTCAATGCATAAAAGCACGCAGACATGGTCAGGAGGTTCAGTTGTTGTTCAGATCAAACATCAGAACAGGGAAGTAATATGATCTAAGTGACTTTGAGCGTGGAATGATTGTTGGTGCCAGATGGGGTGGTTTGAGTATCTCAGAAACTGCTGATCTCCTGGGATTTTCATGCACAACAGTCTCTAGAGTTTTCAGAGAAAAGGTGAAAGAAATAAAATAAAGCATCCAGTGAGTGGCAGTTCTGTGGGTGAAAGCGCCTTGTTAATGAGAGAGGTCAGAGGAGAATGGCCAGACTGGTTCAAGCTGACAGGAAGGTGACAGTAACTCACTTAGCCACACGTTACAGCAGTGGTGCGCAGAAGAGCATCTCTGAATGCACAGCAGGTTGAAGCTTGAAGTTTATGAGCTACAGCAGCAGAACTCCATGAACATACACTCGGTGGCCTTTTTATTAGGTACAGGAGGTAGCCAATAAAGTGGCCACTAAGTGTAGTGTGGTGTGGAAATTATCCTATGTACCTGATGAATACTTTAAAATTATTTTCCATACCCTAGCCTAACAGTTAATGTATTTCTAAGCTCTTGGCTATTGGTAAAACATGCCTTATTTTAATCTCTGGAGTGCATGTAACAAATGTGGGTCAATTGCAGCACTTTGATACTCTAAAGCTGTCTGCAATTGATTACAGCCTCTGATTATCTGCTCTTATATGCTCTGATTTTAGATAGAATCTCTTTACAATATAAAAAAAATGCTTTATTTTGTTACTTTACGTATGTAAGTGTTGTTAAACGTTACTAATTTGCATTGTGTACAATACATGGAACCACAGAACATTTTGTTTTTGAAAATCTGTACACTAATTTACACGTTCTTATTAATGCAGTATTTATTGGTTGCCGTAGTGTTTTTTTTTATTGTGAAAGGCTTAGAATGAGTGAATGTGGAGGCGATGTTTCCTACAGTAGGATATTCTCGGAGTAGAAGAATGTCCCTTTAGTACAGAGATGAGCTTGAATTTCTTTAGCCAAAAGGTGATGATTATGTGGAATTCATTGCCACAAACCACTGTGGAGACCAAGCCATTGGGTATATTTAAAACAGAGGTTGATTTTTTTCTTGATTAGTCGGGGCATCAATAGTTACAGGGAGAAGGCAGGAGAATGGGGTTGAGAGGGATAATAAATTAGCTACGATGGTGGAGCTGGCTCAGTGGGCTGAATGGCCTGCAATCATTCAGCTGCAATGTCTCATTTATTTGTTTTATTGTTTGTTGATTGATTGATTGATTTAGTGATATGGTGGAGTGTGGGCCCTTCCAGCCCCTCAAACCACCCCGACTGAGATTAGCCCTAACCTAATCATGGGACAATTTACAATGATTAATTAACCTGCCCAATACACCTACGGACTGTGGGAGGAACTGGAGGATCTGGAGAAATCCTACGCACTCCATGGGGGCACATACAGAGAGAATTTAACTACAAACTCCGGAACGCCCTGAGCTGTAATAACTGCTACGTTACTGTTGTGCCCATTTAACTGAACTAATTTAGTTAATAGGATTTGACTGAATTATGAATTAGGAGGCTAGGATAATATCCAGGGAGTAACATTTTGAGAATTTTAATTTGGTTTTAAAGTTGGTGCGAATAGAATTATTCACTGAATTAATGATTTTAGGGGACAGACTGGAAATGAAAATCTTTAACTGATCCTACCTGCATGTTACTCCAGCCCTTCAGATAGTTTATCCTTGAAGAAACACTACAAATCTGTCAATTACTTCGTACAAAACTACCGTACTGTGGTGGGGTGTATGGGGTGTCCGGGGATGGGTAGCGCCTCTGGTGAGGGGGCTTGTCATATCCATTCTGGGGCAGCTCACTCACCATTGGGCACCACCAGACACTCAGCTGCTGTTTGCATGTGACAGTGACCACACCCCAGTACACCACTTTAACAGTCAGGCTAAACCAGATGAGTATAGTTGGCGAGCCTCATACCCCGGTGAAATAGGGACATGCCCAACCTAGCAGTGAAGATTAACAGTGAGATCCAATAACAAGGAAGGCGGTTCTACAATGCTTTCTAGAGAGCGAAGGGCATTGCAAGGCACAGAAGAAGTCGTAGTCATCTACTCCAACCAAGGAAGACCCCAGCTTGTGAAGACTATCTGTACCACTCGACCCAGACGTCTGAGGTTGAGAGAGTGGACCAGCCCCAATACAATGGCTTTTCCACTTTGCAAAACTCTCCCACATTGATGTTTGCCATTGTTGAACACAGTGGACTATCAACGCTATACTGTGGTGTTTCAGGGAGAAGATGCCCTCACAGGGTAGGGTAGGTAGGCAATTAATTAACACCTGTATTCCCAATGATGTTCTCGTTGTATTGGACTTGCTTTATTATTGTCACATATACTGAGATACAGTGAAAAGCTTGCCTTGCATACTGTTCACATTGATCAAATCATTAGACGGTGCATTGAGGTGGAACAAGGTAAAACAGTAATGATGCAGAATCATAAACACAAGTGACTCTGCAGATGCTGGAGATCTCGAAATTGTGGAGGAACTCAACAAGTCAGGCAGCAACTATGGAGGGGAATAAACAGTTGATGTTTGGGCTGAGACCCTTCATCAGGACTGGAAAGGAAGAGAGCAGAAACCAGAGTGAGAAACACAAGAGTTTCTGCAGAAGCTAGATATCTTGAGCAAACTACACAAAATGCTGGAGGAATTCTGCAAGTCAGGCAACATCTATAGAAGGGAATAAACAGTGGACGTTTTAGGCTGAGATGAAATAGCATCTTCTCATCACTGACAATCAATGCTGACCCACCTAAAGGATGTGTGCTTAACCCAGTGCTCTATACCCAAGACTGTATGGCTAAGCACAGCTCAAGTGCATTTATAAATTTGCCAATAACACTACTACTGTTGGTAGAATTTCAGATGGTGACAAGGAAGTGTACAGGAATGAGGTAGATGAGCTAGTGGAGTGGTGTCACAACAAGAACCTTGCAGTCAATGTTAGCAAGACCAAGGAATTGATTGTGGACTTCAGGAAGGGGCGTCGAGGGAACACACATCAGTCGGTATCGAGGGGTCAGCAGTGGAAAGGATTAGCAGTTTCAAGGCAGCATCCATAATTAAGAACCTCATCACCCAGGACATGCCCTCTTCTCAGTGCTACCTTCAAGGAAGAGGTATAGGAGCCTGAAGACACACTCTCAGTTTCAGGAACAGCTTCTTCCCCCCCCACCGTCTGAATGGACATTGAGCCCATGAACACTACCTGACTAAGTTTCTTTTTTCTGTATTTGCACTACTGACTGTAATTTGTAGTTTGTTTTTTATTATTATCTATTGCATAGTACCTTTGCCTCAAAACAACAAATTTCACGACATATGCCAATGATATTAAACCTGGTTCTGATCCTTCACAGGACTGGAAAGAAAGGGGGCAGAAACCAGAATAAGAAACACAAGAGATTCTGTAAATGTTAGAAATCTTGAGCAAAAGACACAAAATACTGGAGGAACTCAGCAGGTCAGGGGAATCTATGGAGTCAACATTTCGGGCCAAGACCGTTCATCAGACAATGCAGAATAAAGTGTAACAGCTACAGAGAAAGTGTAGTGCAGGTAGATATTAAAGTGCAAGATCATAATGAGGTATATTTTGAGGTCAAGAGTCCATCCAATCTCTTCCACAGCATAAATCAAAAAAAAGTTTCTGTAGACAAAAGTCTCCTGATTCTTTAAATGAATTTTCATGGTTTGCAGTAAGAAAACTATGTATTTAATACCTTGCAGTAATTGTTTGGATTTATGAAATCTCTGCCTCTGTCTGCTCCATAGTAGTGTAATGATTAGTGTGATGCTTAGGTCTTTGGGGTTTGGAGTTCAGTCTGTTAGAAGTTTGTACGTTCTCCCTATGGAATCCCTTCGGGTGCTCTGGTTTCCTCCCACAGTCCAAAGACGTATTGGTTAGTAGGTTAATTGGTCAATGCAAATTGTCCTGTGATTAGGCTCACGTTAAATTGAAGGTCTCCAGGCAGCGCGGCTCAAAGGGCTGGAATGGCTTGTTCTGCACTGTATGTCTAAACACCCCTTCAAAAAGGAAAATCACCTTCACTTGTATCTTTTGTAGATGTCCTCAAATTGTTCCAATATGACATGATGTTACTTAGAGATGCAATAATGGACTCCATTGTATGAAGATAAAAGCTAGCTTTATTTGTCACAGGTACATTGAAACATAACATGAAATGCACTGTTTGCGCCAATGGCCAACATGGTCCGAGTATATTCTGCGGGCAGCCTGCAACGGTTGCCCACAGCTTACTATGTGGGGGGGGGGGAATCAGAAAACTGCAGGGAACCCGTGCACCTGTGCAGATATGAAGGGAGGAGGTACAGGAGCATGAAGACACACACCCACTGAGTTAGGAACAGCTCTATTTATTCAGAGATACTGCACTCAACAGGCCCAGCGAGCTGTGCAGCGCAGCAATCCACCTACTTAAACCTATCCTCATTACCGAGCAATTTACAATGACCAATAGCCAAATAACCGGCACATATTTGGACTGTGGGAGTAAACCTGGAGGAAACCCACATGGTCACGGGGAGAAAGTACAAACTCCTTACAGACGGCGCTGGAATTGAACTCCGAACTCTGACACTGATGTGCCACTGATGAACCGCAATGCTACCACTATTTCTGAATGGCCCATGAACACATGAACACTATCTTGCGACGTTGCTCTCTCTTTCCATGATTTATTTATTCACACTTCTTATTATAAATGATAGTAATATTCATTTGTTGTTACGCTATACAAAGCAACATACTTCATGCATATGTCAGTGATATTAAACCTGTTTATGATTACAGCCACCATATCTCCTTTAATGATGCAGGAGCCAGGTTTCTTGGTCCAGATAACATTAGATCCTGTTCACACAGCAGCTTTGAAATTGATGGGCCCAGCGCTGCAGAAGTATTCAAGGAGCTAACTAGTTCAGTGCTGCAAAATTCTCCCTATAAAACTTTCAGAGGAAGACACTTGGAAAGGAAGCTGAACAAAGAGATTTGTTTTTACAGCAATTTTGTGCTCAACGTGATGTCGGTCATGAATAATGAAACTCTTTCCATTTGTGAGCCGCTGGAGAGCATTATCCGGTGCTTCCAGAGAAAGCACAAAGGAAACTGATGTGGATTCATCCTCCCCCCTCTTCTGGACTTGGGAATTAGACCAAGGTTAAGGTCATTTTGCTTCAATGTGTGCTTTAAGACCATTAGGCATAGGAGTAAAATTAGGCCATTCAGCCCATTGGGTCTGCTCTGTTGTCCGCTATGGCTGATATATTGCCCCTCTCAACCCCATTCTTCTGCCTTTTCCCCATAATCTTCGATGCCCTGATTAATCAAGAACATATCAACTTCTGCTTTAAATTCATCCAATGACTTGGCCTTCACAGGCATCTGTGGCCATCATAGTCATACTTTATTGATCCCGAGGGAAATTGGGTTTCGTTACAGTTGCACCAACCAAGAATAGAGTATAAATATAGCAATATAAAACCATAAATAATTAAATAATGATATGTAAATTATGCCAGGAAATAAGTCCAGGACCAGCCTATTGGCTCAGGGTGTCTGATCCTCCAAGGGAGGAGTTGTAAAGTTTGATGGCCACAGGCAGGAATGACTTCCTATGACGCTTAGTGCTGCATCTCGGTGGAATGAGTCTCTGGCTGAATGTACTCCTGTGCCCACCCAGTACATTATGTAGTGGATGTAACTCATTCGTAAGGCCAGTGATGTTGTGGGGATGGAACTGGACTCTCTGACGGTGATGTCTGAAAAGAGGATGCTGTCCAAGTTGCATGCCATCTTGAAAAATGTCTCCCATCCACTACATAATGGACTGGGTGGGCACAGGAGTACATTCAGCCAGAGACTCATTCCACCGAGATGCAACACTGAGCGTCATAGGAAGTCATTCCTGCCTGTGGCCATCAAACTTTACCACTCCTCCCTTGGAGGGTTAGACACCCTGAGCCAATAGGCTGGTCCTGGACATATCCTGGCATAATTTACATATTACTATTTAATTATTTATGGTGCAACTGTAATAAAAACCAATTTCCCTCGGGATCAATAAAGTATGACTATGACTATGACTATGATGGGAGACATTGTCCAAGATGGCATGCAACTTGGACAGCATCCTCTTTTCAGACACCACTGTCAGACAGTCCAGGTTCACCACCCCCTGGCTAAAGAAATTCTTTCTCATCTCTGTTCTAAATGGATGTGCCTCTATTGTGAAGTTGGCCCTCTGGTCCTAGACTCCCTCACAATAGGAAACATCCAGATTCACGCTATTATGTCCTTTCAGTATTTGATACTCTCAGCAAGATTCTTTCCCTTACTCTTCTAAACTCCAGCAAGCACAGGGCCAGAGCCATCAAACGCACCTCATGGTTGAACTGTTTCTTTCCTGGTATCATTCTTATGGACTTCCTTTCTTAGATAAAGGGCCCAAAACTGCTTCTAATACTCTAGATGCAATCTGACCATTGCCTTATAAAGCCTCAGCATTACATCTTTCCTCTTATTTATTTATTTTCAGATTTCAAGTATGAGATTTCAGAGTTAGATATATTTATCGTATATATATATATATATATATATATTGGGAACCATGTCTATCGATCCCTCAAACTTGCCACACAAGTTGAAAGAGTGGTTAAGAAGGCGTATGGTGTGTTGGCTTTTATTAGCCGGGGGATTGAGTTAAAGAGCCATGAGGTAATGTTGAAGCTCAAGACCACACTAGGAGCGTTGTATTCAGTTCTGGTTGCCTCTTTATAGGAAGGATGTGGAAGCTTTAGAGGGGTGCAGAGGAGATTTACCAGGATGCTATCTAGACTAGAGGACATGTCTTATGAGAACAGGTTGAGCAGGCTAGGGTTTTGCTCTATGGAGTGAAGTAGGATAAGAGGTGACTTGATAGAGGTGTACAAGATGAAAGAGGCAAATAGAGTGGACAGCCAAAGACTTTTTCAAAGGCAGAAATGACTAACACAATGGGCATAATTTTAAGATGTTTGGAGGAAAGTATAGGAGGTTGTCAGTGGTACATTCTTTACACAGAGAATGGTCGAGGCATGGGACACCTGCCAGGGGTGGTGGTCGAGGCAGATACATTAGGAACAATTTAAGAAACTCTTAGTTAGGTACATGAATGATAGGAAAGTGAAGCACTATGTAGCAGGGAAGGATCAGATTGATCTTAGAGCAGGTTAAAAGGTGGAGACACTTTGTGCATTGTGCTGTAATGTTCAATATTCTATGAAACATACATTGAAAAGCATCGTTTGCATTAACAACCAGCACACAGTAGGAAGTCAGGGAAAATGTATTAAATCAGTGAAACAAGGTATTTTTTTATTTGCAGAGATACCACCAATGGTAATTTGACCTCAGTGCTAACATGCACTCCTCCACCCACATTCACCCCACAAAATTAATAACAACTAATTGAGAAGAGGGGCAATATTTTCACAAATAGAAATTTGAATATTTTTCATAAATGTTAAAATCCCTAATTAATTAGAAGTGAGAAGATTAAACTAACCTTTCCCTCCAACATAGCCCTTCATTTTTCTATCAATAAGAGTTTCTTAAATATCCCTAATACATCTGCTTCTACCACCATCACCATCACTGGCAGGCCATTCCAGACACCATCACTCTGTATAAAAACACATCTCCCCTATACATTATTCAAATTACCTTGAACTTGCCCCCTATTATTAGCCATTTTCACCCTGTGAAAGGTCTATCGTTGTCCACTCTACCTATGTCTCTTATCATCTTGTACTGCCTCTGTCAAGTCACCTCACATCCTCGTTCACTCCAATAAGAAAAGGTCTAGCTCACTTAACCTTTCCTCATAAGACACACTCTCGAATCCCAGCAGCATCCCATAAATCTCCTCTGCACCATCTCTAAAGCTTCCACATCAGTGTTGATGTGATTAACCTGACATGTCTTTTGCTCATATGTGTTCATTTCACAATTGGAAATAACCTGGTCTCTTTTCCAGCTGAAATATATTTTTTTCTTCCTTAAAAGTTCAGGAAATCTTCCCAGAAAGTAAGAAGGGGCCAACAATCTCATAAAATGTGGGGGAAATGAGAAACAGAGCATCCAGCGCAAGTGGTGGATGCCGTTCCATTTCTGCACCTAAGAGAAGGTTGAATAAATAAATGGATGGAAGGGGTATTGTGGGACGTGGTCCAGTGCAGGGCAATGAGACAAGGTGGAATCACAGCACAGCACAGTCCACATGGGCTGGATGGCCTGTTTCTGTGACGTAGTGTTCCATGACTCAATGAATCTAACGGAATATTAGAGCAATGCATTTGTTAAGAATGGGTGTTCTAGTTATTAAAGTCTTTCAGTGGAACACACACACACACACTTCAGGCAGAAGTGCTGACATCTATTTGTGCCAGGATGTGCTCAGCTAAAATACATAACTGAAATTCTCCAACGGAAATCTGCTGTTTTACCTTTACAGTTTTTCAACTAAATAAAATCTTGATGTTTGGAAAACATTTTTAACATAGGCAACACACAACAGTGACAGAATCAAAATTAGAATCAAAATCAAGGTTTATTATCACTGACATATGTTGTGTAATTTTTTTTGCAGTGGCAGTACAGTGTAATGCATAAAAAACTGTAAATTACAATTACAATGTGTTTACATTCTTATCGTAATATATATTATACAATGTTTAGTATGTTACAGTATTGCACTATGTATATTTTTAAAATGTATTATATTTTTTAAATGTATTATATACTATTTATATAATATAGTTAGATAGAGAGAGAGAGCAAGTGAGGAGATATAGTGAGGAAATCTGATGACCGAGGAAAGAAACTGTTCCTAAAATTTTGTACCTGTGTTTTCAGGCTCCTGTACCTCCTTCTTGATGGTAATAATGAGAAGGGGGCATGTCCTCTTCTCATATACAATGCTGCTATTGTTTTCAGTATGCTTTAATTGGTTTAAGAATTAATCTGCATTTACCCACAGGAGATGTTAATGCAAATCCTGAATTACATGGACCTTCATTGATACTCCTGACTCCTCATTTATAACGCAGGGCGGGACAAGACTTGCTTTTCCCAGAACAATTAAAAACCCAGCAAGCAGGCTTAATGCATCTAAATCCAGATTTGTCAAATCCACTCTCATACTTCCAGCAGGGAAATAGCGTAAAGCCAATGTCCATGACACAATCTCAAAGGCATAACTGCCTAAATTGCGTTATTTTCTATCCCTGGAGATGCACTACAGCCGTCTGCTTTGCATACTCATGGATAAAGGAAATGGGAGTTTTTTTTAATATTTCTGGGACTTTATTAAATTTACTTTTGAAGAACAAATAAACACGATAGAAACCTTCAATAAAACCTCGGACTTTCAGTTTATGAGAAAGTTCAAAATGGTGATCAGTTGCCTTGGTGAATATATGCAGCTGTTTGATGTTGATGTGGTTTTGAAGGCATAAAGTATGTATGCTGATCACTTTCAAGCTGTAATTACAGGGTTCATTTTTTCAGGTGCAATTCTAATACTTATTGACTGAAAATGTTTGTATATAACCTGCACTTTACAGGGTTTGTGTGAAAGCTGATGCAAAAACCTATCACATAGAGATCTTTTGCAGCTGAAAATTTAACTTGCCAGATTCACTGGGGCTTGCCTAATCACTGATGGTCTCAGCAGTCCTGGCACATTTACTTGGGACTCACAGCTCGTTGGCTAATGCCTTAAAGCCAATGCCTAATCACCCTACCTAATAGAAAAGTGATTTCCAATTTGGGAGATTCAAAATAGCTCTGATGTTGGCCAGCAAAAGAATTAGAATAACAATCAGAATCAGGTTTATTTTCACTGACATATCGCAAGCCATGCAATTTATGGAGGGGAATAAACAGTCGATGTCCCAGTCCGAAATGTTGACTGTTTATTCCCCTCCATAGATGCTGCTTGACCTGCTGAGTTCCTTCAGTGCTTTGTATGTGCTGCTCCTGGTTTCCAACATTTGTCTTATCTCTTGTGTTTAAGAAATGTTTTGTTTTGTGGCAGCAGCAGAGTGCCCTCCATAAAAGTTACAAGAAGAATATACAAGAATATATAACTAGAGCGAAAAGAGAACAAGATTGTGAGGCAGTGGTGATACGTTCATGGACCATTCAGAAATCTGATGACAGAGGTGAAGAAGCTGTTCCTTATGCATTTTCAGGCTCCTGTACCTCCTCCCTGGTGGTTGCAATGAAAAGAGGGCATATCCTAGATGATGAGGATCCTTAAAGATGGATGCCACCTCCTTGAGGCACTACACCTTGAAGGTTTTCTCAGTGGTGGGAGAGCTGTGCCCATGGCAGAGCTGGCTGAGGTTACAGCCCTCACAGTCTCCTGTGATCCTGTGCATTGAAGCCTCCATATGAGCCTGCGATGCAACCGTTCAGAATGCTCTCCTCTGTATATCTGTAGAAATTTGCAAATGAAGACATATCAATTAGTCTTCACTCTTAGTGAAATATAGCCACTGGTGGGCCTTCTTCATGATTGCATCAATATTGCGGGCCCAGGATAGATCCGCCAGGATGTTGACACCTTTTCCACAAAAGATGAGCACTGGTGCCTGTTCTCCTGACATCCTTTTCCAGAAGTCTACAATCAATTCTTCCATCTGTGCAAGGCTGTTCTGATCTTTCTCATTCCTGAGAACCTTCTCGTCAGCATCTGACACAACTGTTGTGTCATCAGTGAATTTATAGATGGCATTTGAGCAATGCCTAGTCTCACAGTCATGAGTGCAGAGAAAATAAAGTAGTGGGCTAAGCATAGAGCAGATCTTAATTTTAATTAATTAATTGTCATAGTTAAGGTGCAGAGGAGATTTACCAGGATGATGCCTGGATTAGGTTGTTATTCCTCTCTGCGCCTTGTGGCACATCAGCTGGCAACCTTACCGTCTTTTTAGCATTTTTTATTTGTTTCTTTTTAAATGAGGCTCAGTACATGATGCTCAAGCCAGCATGGATGGGTGGAAAGTGTACAAGGAGCTGGCCAGATTTGATCTCAGGACACTCAGGACGAGTACCCTGATGCTACTACACTCCCAGCCTACATTACAGAGCATGTTTTATAAGGCTAGGATGAATGAGCTGGGTCTTTTCTCTTTGGAGCAAAGAAGGATGATATAAACAAGATGATAAGAAGTGGAAAGTCAGAGACCTTTCCCCATGATGGAAATGACTAATACAAGGGGGCAATTTAAAATGCTTGGAGGAAAGTTTAGGGCAGATCTCAGAGGTAGGTTTTTTACACAGGGAATGGTAGATGCATGGAGCACATTGCCACAGGTTGTGATAGAGGCAGATACATTAGAGACATATAAGAGACTCTTATATGGGCATGTAGATGATAGAAAATATATTTATTTATTTATTGAGATACAGCTTGGAACAGGCCCTTCCAGCCCTTTAAGCTACGCTAACCAGCAATGTCCCAGTTTAGTCCTAGCCTAATCATGGTTCAATTTTACAATGACCAATTAACCTACCAATCGGTATATCTTTGAACTGAGGAAGGAACCGGAACACCCGGAGCAAACCCATGTGGTCACGAGAAGAACCCACAAGCTCCTTACAGAGAGTGGCTGGAATTGAGCCTGGCTTGCCTGTACTGTAAAGTGTTATGCTAACCACTATGCTACCTGGAGGGCTATGTGGAAGATAAAGGCTAGGTTGATCTTAGAATATGTTAAAGCGTTGGCACAACATCACGGGCCAAAGGACCTGTACACAGCCGTGCAGTTTTATGTTCTCTGTTCTTTCTGAGGTGAAAACTGAAAATGCTGGAAACACTCAGCTGGTCAGGCAGCCTCTGTGGCAAGAGAAGCAGGTAATATTCCACCCACAGGTTAACCAGTTCTCCACAAATGCTGGTTGACCTGCTGAACGTTTCCTGGAGTTTCCAGCATTTTCGTTTTGTTTTTTTTTCTGAGGTTTCTGCTGAAATGAATGGAGTAATTGTCTGGAATCTGTGCCAGACTGCAGAAAGCTGACTTGTACAAGTAAATCCCATGGAAACAGAATAGTCTGCCACCTAATAAGACTAAACAAAGTGTAGGCTGTGGAGAGATGGTCGGGGCAGAACAATGACCTAATATGTTGCCTTCTGTAATTTGAACGTTGTAATTAAGCCTGTTTTAGCACGCTGGGATCCACACAGAATTTAAATTAAATAAATACTTCTGTTTGATATTTAGTGACATTTAAAATTACCAACAGTCAAACTAGTTGTTAGAGAAGCTACAAATAACTGAATGAAGCAATGAAGCACAAACCCTACCCGGCAACGGTGAGACAGGAGAAAACGATCACAAGATCAAAATTAAATGTAGAATTAAGACATTTTTTTGACTTGGTATCACCTCACCTAACTGATTCATTAAGTTTTTATTCTCAAGAAGTTTTATCCCAAATAAATGTCTTTCGGCTGACAATTACTTGTGGCTAATTGAGGTACATGTGAAGTAGTTGTGTAGAATGTTCTCCTGAAGGGTTGTTTATTGGTGGGTCCTTGGGTGGCCGGAGAGGCCAAACCCGGATCCACATTTTGTGGTGAAGTGCGGGCACGAGTAGGTGAGGACTGTGGTTACTGGTTGGTTTTGGTTGTTCAGTCTCTCCTTTCATAGCTGCCACTTGTTCTTGCTATGTTTGTACCTTCAAAACATTAAACTAATTCAAAGGAAGACTCGGAAGTCTGGGAATATGGGTCTAACTTCATGTTTACTTTAAGCGAGGCACACACTTATCATGTGGTAGCGTGATGATATATACAACTCATGTAGTTATATATTTAACCCATAGTTAATTATTTAAATGAACAAGAATGCTTAATCAACCAATGAATATATATATGCTGTGTACATACATCTATTGATGCCTCTGGACACATCTTCAGTGATGTTCCTGGAAGCATCGGGTGTTTCGGGTCTTTCAACATCATACAACCTCCTCCAGGTGACCCAGCCGGGGCTGATCAGACCCCAGCTTGTGTCCAGATGGCTAGCTACTTATGACTCCATGGCTCCCCTCTTTTGAGCCACAGCCATCTTGAGGCCCTCCCTGCCGCATCGGTGGTACTGCGGATGGCTCTCCTCTTCCTCTCTCCCTCGATGCCCAAAATGCTGAAGGCCCTAACTAAAGAATGGGCTACGAATCCCCTACAACCAACCTCCACTGGGAGACACCCCGCTCTCCATCCAGCCTGCTGACAGTTGCTGACCAGTCCTGCGTACTTGGAGAGCTTCCTTTCAAAGGCCTCCTGCAAGCTATCTTCCCATGGGACTGTCAACTCCAGCAGCACCACTTGCTTAGTAGCCTCAGACACTAGGACAATGTCTGGTCGCAGGGTGGTGGCTGCGATATGGTTGGGGAACTTCAGCTGCCCAAGATTACTCAAATATTACTGAAATATTAAATACACAACACTTCTCTGTGGCTCAGTGGAGGTCACTCTCATGTAGTGCAGCTCCTTCTTAAACAGATTTTCTCCAGGTGTATCTGTTGAGTACAGTGTCTTCCCTGTATACTTTAACTGAATTTCCCAGTGGTCACATGATTCCAGTATCTGTAAAAAAGTTTTGACCAGGAACTTGGCAAAGGAGTGCAGAAACTCAGACGCAGGTTTCTTGTCACTGACATATGTCATGAAATTTGTGAGGAACCCACACAAAATGCTGGAGGAACTCAATAGGTCAAAGAGCATCTAGAGAGTGTTTCAGGCTGAGTGAAATTTGTTTCTCTTTTAATCAATTATTTTTTTTATTTAGAGATACAGCATGGTTACAGGCCCTTCTGGCTCAATGAATCCACGTTGCCCAAATACATCCCTGTGATCAATTAACCTATTAACCCATAGGTCTTTGGAATGTAGGAGGAAACTGGATCACCAGGCAGTAATACATACAGTCACAGTACAAACTTCCTACTGACAACGGCAGAAATTAATCTGGGTAGTACAGGCACTACCCCTAAAATGTTGAGTGTGTGTCTTCAAACTTCTGTACCTCCCCTCTGATGGTGGTAACGAGAAGAGGGCATGTCCAGGGTGATAGGAGTCCTTCACGATGGATGTGACCTTCTTGAGGTACTGCCTTTCGGAAGATGCCCTCAATGGTGGGGAGGCTTAGGCAAGTTCCCTTTGATCCTCACCAATTCTTATCAAAGCATCCTCTCTGGATGTATCACTGCTTGGTGTGGCAACCTCGCTGTCAGCGACTGCAACAAACTGCAGGGAGTTGTGGGCACAGCTCAGCACATCACAAAAATCAACCTCTCCTCCATGGGCTCCTCTTACATTTTATACTGCCCCAGTGAAGCAGCCAGTGCAATCAAAGATCCTGTCCACCTTAGGTAATCTCTCTTCTCCCATCTCCTATTGGGCAGAAGATGTAGAAGCCTCAAATCAGGTACCACCAGGCTCATGGATGGCTTCTCTCCCATGTTATCAAATTGTGGAATGGTTCTCTTATACAATAAGACGGACTATTGATTTCACAATCTACTTTGATATGATTTTGCACTTTATTGTCTATCTGCACTGCAGTTTCTCTGCAACTGTAAAATCTTGTTCTGGATTCATTTTTGCTTTACCTTGTAGAACGTCAATGCACTATTGTAATAAATTGATCTGTATGGATCGTAATGATGACACGTTTTTCTCTGTTGCTTTAATACATGTAACAACAATGAATCAATCTACCAATTTACCTCAGAAAGCCCAGACCTGCAATGTGGGAGGAAGACTCAGGAGAATGAATCATCACAGCTCTTAAACTATCATTTCTTCTTCATCAATTTATTTTTTAAATTTTTTTTAATTTAGAGATAGAGTAGTCCATTCCAGCACTTTGAGCCATGCTGCCCACCAACGCCCAGTTTAATTCTAGTCTAATCACAGGACAATTTACAATGGCCAATTAACCTACTAACCAGTACATCTTTGGACTGTGGAAGGAAACCGGAGGACCCAGAGAAAACCCACACATTTCACGGAGAGAGTGTACAGAATCCTTACAGATGAGATTGGAAATGAACTCCAAACTCTGATGCACTAAACTGTAATAGCACCGCGCTAACCGCTATGTTACTGTGGTAAAAAGACATATTGTATAAAGAAGGTAGATCCATATTGGAGTGAAAATGTCTCATCCATTGTAAAGAAAAATGAAACTTTTAAGTGTCCTATTTAATGATCAAATCAATTCTTTATTATTTGGTATTTTCTCCTCTTTGAAAAAGACATTATTTCCCTCTACTAGACATTGTTTCTCCTTTTTATCTCAACCATCAAACAAGATAAGGAAGGGTTTCATAAAAGCATGAATACAGATTCCACTTTTTATCCATGTTGCAAAATAAAGACAGAGCAGTCAACTACCAATAACAAATAGCATTTGATGCAGTACCACACAATACAAGCTTAGGTAAAAGTTAACCCCATGAGATTATATGGTTAAGGAAACGTAAATATGAGGATTGTTACCAGAGGATATTTGTTTAAGGTGAGTATAAGATTTAACATCTTATATTCTGTCTGGGTAGTTTCCAACCTGGAGGCATGAATATTGATTTCTCCTTCCAGTAAAAGAAGTTCCCCTCTCCCTTCCCTCATCTTCTATTCCGCACTCTGGCCTCTTACTTTTTTCTCACCTGCCTATCATCTCCCATTGGGTCCCATCCTCTTTCCCTTTCTCCTATGGTCCACTCTCTTCTCCAGTTAGGCTTCACCTAACACCATCTAGCTATCCTCCTTCCTCTCCTCCCACCATTTTATTCTGGCATCCCCTCCCCTGCTTCTTTTTCAGTCCAGAAGAAGGGTCTTGCCCTGGAACATTTATTACTTATTCATTTCCATAGATGCTGTCTGACCTGCTGGGTTTCTCCAGCATTTTGTGTGTGTTGGAACATGAACTGCTCCATGTAACCAACAAAAAGGCAGGCATAGCCCTGGGACCCATGTGAGTGCTCAGGACAATTTCTTTGGTTTGAATGCATTTCATTGTTTTGTTGTACGTGTGACAAATATCGATCCCCAGCTCTTCCAACACTACATCGATGACTGCATTGGTGCTGCTTCCTGCACCTATGCTGAGCTCATCAACTTCGTCAACTTAGCCTCCAACCTCCCCCCTGCCCTCAAACTTACATGGTCCATTTGATCACCTTGCTTGATCTCTCTGACCCTATCTCTGGAGAAAGTCTAACCTTCATGAAGCCAATGATTCTCACAGCTACCTGGACTGTACCACTTCCCAATCAGTCACTTGTATCAATGCCATCCCCTTCTCTCAGTTCCTTCATCTCCACTGCATCCACTCTGAGGATGAGGCTTTTCATCCCAGAACAACTAAAACGTCTTCCTTCTTCAAAGAAGGTGGATTCCTTCTTCCACCATCAATGCAGCGCTCACCTGCATCACTTTGATTCCACGCACATATGCTCTTACCCCATCTTCCTGCCGCCACACCAGAGATAGTGTTCCTCTTCTCCTCACCTACCACCCCATTATCCTCCGCGTCCAACACATAATTCTCTGTAACTTCCACCATCTCCAAAGGGGTTCCACCACCAAGCACATCTTTCCCTTCACTCCACTTCCCACTTTCCTCAGGGATTGCTCCCTACTCTACTTACTTGTCCATTCGTTCCTCCCCACTGATCTTCCTCCTGACACTTATCCTTGCAAGCGGAACAAGTGCTACGCCTGCCCCTACACTTCCTCCCTCACTACCATTCAGGGCCCCAAACTCTGTACTACTTCCTCCCCTCCCCCCACCTTCTTACTCTGACTTCTCATCTTTTTCCCAGTCCTGATGAAGAGTCTCAGCCCGGAACACCGACTGTTTACTCTTTTCCGGCCTGCTGAGTTCCTCTAGCATTTTGTGTGTACATTGCTTTGGATTTCCAGCATCTGCAGATTTTCTCTTGTCTGTGACCTGCATTGCTTGGCTCAATGACTAACACAATATGGGGATGTGCTGGGGGCAGACTGTGAGTGGCACCATCCTGTCAGCACTAACATACAAGGGGTGATTGATAAGTTTGTGGCCTAAGGCAGAAGGAGTTAATTTTAGAAAACCTAGCACATTTATTTTTCAACATAGTCCCCTCCCACATTAACACACTTAGTCCAGTGGTCGTGGAGCATACGGATCCCTTCTTTGTAGAAGTCAGCATCTTGGACCTCCAGAAAGTGGCAAGATTGTGGCAAGGGTAATTGATAAGTTCGTGGCCTAAGGTAGAAGGAGATGATTTATACAGCTCTCGTTACATGCACGTGCAGTTCAACTCTTTCAGTGATTATGCAGAAAATTTGAAGTTAATAACTCATCTGTATTAAAAATATTTTAATCACATAATATTGTGTTCGGTTCTGGTCTCCTCATTACAGGAAGGATGTGGAATGTTCAGAGGGGGAACAGTGGAGATTTACCAGGATGCTGCCTGGATTAGAGAGCATATCTTGTGAGGATAAATTGAGTGAACTAGGGCTTTTCTGTCTGGAAGAAAGGAGGATGAGAGGCGACTTGATAGAGTTGTGTAAGATGAAAAGAAGCATAAATAGAGTGGACAGCCAGAGGCTTGTTCCCAAGACATAAAAGGCTAATGTAGGGAGCATAATTCTAAGATGATTGGAGGAAAGTACGGGGGGGGATGGTTAGAAGTAGGTTTTTCACACAGAGGGTGTATGGAACACCCTTCCAGGATGGTGGGAGAGGCGAATACATTGTGACATTTAAGAAACTCTCAGATAGGCAAGTGGATGATAGAAAAATGGAAGTCTTTGTATGGGGAAAAGTTTAGATTGATATTAGAATAGGTTAAAAGATCAGTACCATATCACAGCTGAAATCTTAGCACAGTTCTGCACTTTGAGTATTATCAAGTAATCTTATTGTTGTAGCCATTGGACTGTGTTAGAAACCAAACTAATTTCCTTTGGGTTCTTTGTACTTCGGACTTCATTCTCAGTATCCTGTTACAGACAGGATGGTGGGGTGGAAATATGTCTCTGACAAAGGAGGTGTAAGGTGTTCCTTCCATCTGCTAGTCCGCAGGTCACCCTTTGGCAAGGTGTATATTCTGCTTGGTCCCCTGATCAGAGTCACTTAAAGCCATGGGAACAGGTAGTGGATGGTCTTATGAGCAGCTGGTGCATATCATAAGTCCTGGTTATGCGACCATTGACGCCGGGCAGACAATCTCTGAAGAGTATCAACAATATCTGGGGTCACCTGTTTTGTAAAGACACTGCCCAAAAGAACTTGTGTAGAAAAATTTGCCAAGAACAATGATGGTCATGGAAAGACCGTGATCGCCCACGTCATACGACATGACACACAATGAATGATCCTGTTACTGACAAGTCCACCCATTCTATCCTTCCTACTGTTATGTCATAATAATATCTGAAATGCTTGCAGCAGTCTGAATGTAAGATGAGGAAGACTTCTACTGCCCATCACTGGCACCTGTCACATTAATGAATATACATACACAAACACGCTCAAGAATAGATTTAAAAGGTGTTCCAGTCCAGGGTTGCTAATTTAATATCTTCAGTCACGTTTCAGCCTATCGCCAGGTAATAACCAGGTAAACTCTGTGCTAGTGGCCAGGATAAGATCCGTCCTGGCCACTATCCACTAATCTAATCCTGGCCACTAGCTTCATTTGGACATCTGCATACCCTGTGGCAATTTTTCCCTCACATAATGTTCAGGGTACTCGTCCATTGATTATGTGCCATGTCGTATGATGCGGGTGGGGAATAGCTCGTGTGCGGACACACCTAGCCCTGAGACACCAGGCGATGTCATTAGATTCCAAGCAATTGGTTTATGGATCATTACAGAATGTCCCCTCTAGTGCTTCCTGCTCCCTCCCCTCTCCTTGCCCATTTCCCACAATAGAGACCCCTATCAGAATCAGGTTTATCATTATCCATATATGTATGTCAAGAAATTAGTTTTTTTTTTGCAGCAGTACAATGCAATTCATAAAATTACTATGGTACTGTGCAAAAGTCTTAGCCACCCTATCTATATATGTGCCTAAGACTTTTGTACGGTACTGTTTAGCTACTCATACTGTGGGCTATCACCCTAGGTCTAAGAAGAGGGTGATTCAGATGTGTTGGGCCTAACTTGACATTTAGTTGTCGTTAGTTTGATGGAGGCTGTAACCCAACATGGGCTGTGCAGGCATTGGTTTGTGTCAAATTGTTCCCTCCACAGATGTTGCCTGATCCACTGAGTTCTTCCAGCAGTCTCGGGTCTCCAAATGTTGATCTGAGTTGGTTTGTTTTCCAAAGGAAGATTTCAACTCGAGAAGGTAAATATTTTTGACATTCACAACATCAAAGAATTGTTAGAGATTTGCAGGAGGCCATTCAGTCTATCAAGTCCGTGATAGCTCTGAGTGGAGTAATCTCATCCGAGATGCAACCTTCACAAGATAAACATAAATTAAACAAAAATTATATGAGAGAGAACATAATTAGAATAAAAAAATAAGTCCATTGTAGTGCAAAGTATTCATAGTATTGCTATACTGAGATAGTGATTAGGTTTGAGGTTTGAGAACCAAATGGTTGAAGGGAAGTAGCAGTACTTGAACCAGGTTTTATGGGACTTCAAGCTTCTGCTCCTCCTGCCCAATAATAGCTGAGAAAAGTTGGCATGGTCAGATGGTGGAGATCTTTGGTGACTGATGTTGCCTTTTTGAGAGTATCTGAAGCAGATATGCCCAATATTGGAGAGGGATGTGTCCAAGATGATTTATTTCTGCTCTTTGCAAACCGCCGGTGTAGGATGCAGCCTTCACCTCAATGGAATTGCCTTTCTCCTCCTCCTTTGTCTTAAGCTTGCAAAGGAAAATGCATGCTGCCAGTCTGCTGAGCCAAATGTGGTCCTAACTGATTCCGCACTGGATATCAGGAAGACAGCATACTGAGGGAAGAAAAAGTGTTTTGGGGGATTATAGCCCAATGGCAAACATGTGTCTTGGTTCCCTGCAAGTAGGTAGAGTGCCCTCTCAATCCTGTTGCTATCAATTGATCAAGAATGTTACATCCGTTCTTCTGCCGATATGATTGAGGAAGCTGGGGATTGCCTATGCACGTGGCACTTGGTGGTTGGAAGTACAGATGTGTCCACTGTTGAAATGTCTCTTTTCAGCAGGCTGTTTTCAGATGTTGACATGCTGAGACATCTGGAGGGTTGGCAGTCCAGATGTAACCAGTGTGTGAACAGATATTTTCACTGCTGAGACATCTGGGGTCTGGTTATGAGATTGTGGCATATGCTGAGACAGCAGACTGCTGATTGTGCAGATATTGCTGATTTTTTATATATATTAAAAATGAACCATTCATATTAAAGAAATATTTACAAGAATAAGCTGTGCAGTGCTTTTCCATTCTTACATTCATAGTCAATGTGCTAAGCAACGTTTCATTACATCCCTTAAAACCAAGGGAAGCATTGGCACTCATGTGACCTCCTGGGGTGGTACACTGCCACAATAAATGAAAATAAATGAGGAACTTTCTCACTTGACCCGGCCTCTCCCACTGCAGTAGTGGATGAACTCTATACTGTGGTCCTTCCCCACTGAGCCCTTGCAGTGACTGCACCAAGCATCGATTTCTCCCTCCGCGTGTACTCCTGTGGCCTGGAATGTGCCAGAAGGCAACATTCCTCCAAAATCATCTCACTGTGCCCGTAGACCAACAAGATTCAGGCAGATATTGCTGATGAGGAGTGCGAAAGTCTTATATGGGGTTGTCAATGGGGGGTGGCTTCTGGAGGATTGCTTGGATGGCGAGCTCCACTCTTGGATCTTCCTGAGGGAAACAACACACCTTTGCACCAAGCATCGTCCTCTTTCAGCGAGACTGTAATCCTCTTGATGGTAGTAGGAGGGGACAAAAACTCTCTTCACCTTTTGTGTGATTCCAGAAGTACATTTCACTCTGCATTCCTTATACTTGCACCTGAAGATGGAGTTCACCCACTTTGTGCCAATACATGGATGTACCACTTGGTGTCAATACAAGTGAAACCTGTCCCAATCACGTATACAACAACTCCTCCTCTTGTAACAGTAGACAGTCTGCGGGCCTCTGTGCGGGCCGTGGAGCGTTGGGTTCTAGGTTTCTCAAGTATCTGTATTTTCTAATTGTTGTCTTACCTAGAGTCATTAAGTCCTTGTGCTTTCTGTATAAACTTGTCAAGTTAACTGTGACTGACATGGGTTTACCGCATTCTATGATTATTTAAAGCTGACTCTCATTTAGTGCTGTTTGCGGAAACCTTGTGTGTTTGATCATAGAACACTACAGCACAACACAGGCAGTTCGAGCCAAATATTGTGTTGACTTATTAATCAATTCTGAGATCAAACTCTGAATAGTTCTCTCCTACATAGCCCTCCATTTTTCTATCATCCATGTGCCCATCTAAGAATCTCTTAAATGTCCCTAATGTATCTGCTTCTACCACCACCAGAATGATTTTTCTGGTGGTGTCGCTCGGTCATGCTAACGATGCTCTCTTGACATTCTTAGATATAACCTCATGTTTCCACCACTGCGTGGGAGTCTGCCATTACTCCGCACCATGACATTTGGAACTCAACCAACAAAGCTTAGAGACATGCCATGCATGTGACATCATTTCTCAGGTTTTTTTCTTGTTTCTGTATGATACACAGCCACTGAGAATGTATCGGGGAGAAGGTGTAGGAACTTGAGGGCCATATGACTGAACTCAAGAACAGCTTCCTCCTCACTGATCCTATCAGCCTTCTGAACCAGTCACTTCTTTCATCTCCCCTTCCTGGCGGTACTCTCCTGCCACGCTCTTAGACACTTGCTTTATATACTTTACACTTATCTGTACCTCTCTGGTTTACTCCGTTATTGTCATTTTAGCATATCTTTTTGCATTACTTCTGTTTGCACTGTAAAACTTGCCATCATTCTATTGTTTTGCCCACATTGTTGTATTTAATCTGAAAGAGAATTCCCATTCGTTTGCATTCATCATAAATGTAGTTTGAGAAATTTATGCTGGAATATGGACCTGTGTCCATTTGATATCAGAATCGGGCATCTATTCACTGATATAACAGTTCTATGTAAAAGTCTTTGGCACATACACATATGTAGCTAGGGATCCTAAGACTTTTGCACAGTACTCTATTTGTCAACATGGAAAGGAGAGCAAGTTTGTAAATCTGGCGGGAGCAAAGGATGTGGGAACAGCGAGGATGGTGTACTGCAGGAGGGCTGTGGGACAGGTGACAGAGAAGGAGTGCAGGTGTGAAGGGGGTGATGCAGACACATCCAGCCCTAAGACACCAGGCAAGGTCAGTTGAATCCAAACAATTGGTTTATTAATCATTACAGATTGTCTCCCTAGTGTTTCCCACTCCTTCCCCTCTCCCTTCCCTTTTCCCAACCATGATTCTCCTCTCCCTGCTCCCTTCCCACTCTCAGTGTACACTAGAGACCCATTTCAGGATTGGGTTAATTGTCACTCACATATATCATGAAATTCATTTTTTTTTGAGGCAGCAGTGGAATGTATAAAACTGCTACAGTACTGTGCAAAAGTCTTAAGCACCTTAGCTATATATATATGTGCCTAAGACTTTTGCACAGTACTGAATGACATGAAATGTGTTGTTTTGCAGCAGTGATACAATGCAGTACATTTAAAAAACTATACATTGCAATAGGAATATATAAAAAAAATAAATGAAGAGTGCAAAAAGTGAGCAAAATAATGAGGTAGTGTTCATGAGTGGCACATTAATGTAGTGGTTAATACAATCACTTTGCAGCGCCAGATGTAAGATCAGGGTTTGATTCCTGACATTGGTGGTAGAATTATCTTTACGGTGTCACAGTAGCATAGTGGTTAGCACAACGCTTTACAGTACTAGCGATGCAGATCCAATTCTCGCTGTTCTCTGTAAGGAGTTTGTACATTCTCCATGTAAACATGTAGCTTTCCTCTAGATTTGGTTTCCTCACACATTTCAAACATGTTCAGGTTAAGGTTAGTGAATTGTGGGTGTGCTGTGCCTGCACGATAAAGGTGGCGACACCTGCCCATCACAATTGTCACTGCTCTGATATAATGCAAATGGCACATTTCACTGTACAATATGACGTTTTGATGGACTGCACACATGACAAATAAAGCTAATTTCTTTATCTCAAAGAATATATGAAAATTAATAGGCAGTGCAAAATACTGAGGTCATGCTCACGTGTTCATGGACCGTTCAGAAATCTGATGGCAGGGTGGAAGAAGCTGTTCTAAAACATTGAGTTTGGGTCTTCCGGGTTACTCTAGTGAAAGTTCTTTTGTCTGAAATTTAAGACAATGAATGCAGGCATGCTTGAAGTGTGAAGGTCAGCACAGTTAAATCCAACTTGTTCTGAATGAATTTCCATATCCTGTGCACTCTCCAGCGGCGTCTGAACTGTAACCAAGGTCAAGAACTTTGTTTACTGTAATTGTTCTCTCTCACTTCTATAGCTATTCAGACCAGTTGTATGAACTCTTGCCCTGATTGACTATATCTAATTCCGCTCAATCCTTCCGAGTTGCATGACTCAGTAATGTAAAACAACAAGAAATGCAATTACCCACTGATTTGTAAGACAGTCAGTGCTAAGGCAATAGGTCACAGTGAAGCACCTCATAAACACAAGGGAGTCTGCAGGTGCTGGAGATCCAGAGCAACACACAGAGCAACTCAGCAGGTCAGGCAGCATTTATGAAAAGAATAAACAATGAACTTTTCAGCCCAAAACCCTTCATCAGGACTGCAAAGAAAGGGGGGAAGAAGCCTTATAGTAAAGCATCTATAAGGTGATCTAGTTAATCCCCAACAATTAATAATCATCCATAACTTTACATAATTATAGGCAGTCAGCACAACGCTATCACAGCTTAAGGTGTCAGAGTTCAGAGTTCAATTCCAGCATCCTCTGTACAGAGTCTTTATGTCCGCTTCATAGAATACATGGGTTTTCTCCAGGTGCTCCGGTTTCCTCCTACAGTCCAAAGACTTACCAATCAAAATCAGAATCAGAATCAGGATTATTATCACCGGCATGTGACATGAAATTTGTTAACTTAGCAGCAGCAGTTCAATGCAATACATAACCTAGCAGAGAGAAAAATATAATAAATATAATAATAAATAAACAAGTAAATCAATTACATATATTGAATAGATGAAAAAAACATGCAACAACAGAAATACTGTATATTCAAAAAAAAGTGAGGTAGTGTCCAAAACTTCAACGTCCATTTAGCAATCGGATGGCAGAGTGGAAGAAGATGTTCCTGAATCGCTGAGTGTGTGTCTTCAGGCTTCTGTACTACCTGCCTGATGAGAAAAGGGCATGCCCTGGGTGCTGGAGGTCCTTAATAATGGACGCTGCCCTTCTGGGACACCACTCCCTAAAGGTGTCCTGGATCATTTGTAGGCTAGTACCCAAGATGGAGCTGACTAGATTTACAACCTTCTGCAGCTTCTTTCGGTCCTGTGTAGTAGCCCCTCCATACCAGACAGTGATGCAGCCTGTCAGAATGCTCTCCATGGTACAACTATAGAAGTTTTTTGAGTGTATTTGTTGACATGCCAAATCTCTTCAAACTCCAAATAACGTATAGCTGCTGTCTTGCCTTTTTTATAACTACATTGATATATTGGAACCAGGTTAGATCCTCAAAGATCTTGACACCCAGGAACTTGAAACTGCTCACTCTCTCCACTTCTGATCCCTCCATGAGGATTGGTATGCATTCCTTCGTCTTGCTCTTTCTGAAGTCCACAATCAGCTCTTTCATCTTACTGACGTTGAGTGCCAGGTTGTTGCTGTGACACCATTCCACTAGTTGCCATATCTCACTCCTGTATGCCCTCTTGTCATCACTAGACAGCCTACCAACAATGGTTGTATCATCAGTAAATTTAGAGATGGTATTTGAGCTATGCCTAGCTAGTCAGTCATGTGTATATAGAGAGTAGAGCAGTGGGCTAAGCACACACCCCTGAGGTGCGCCAGTGTTGATCGTCAGTGAGGAGGATATGTTATCACCAATCTGCACAGACTGTAGTCTTCTGGTTAGGAAGTCGAGGATCCAATTGCAGAGGGAGGTACAGAGGCCCAGGTTCTGCAACTTCTCAATCAGGATTGTGGGAATGATGGTGTTAAATGCTGAACTATAGTCCATGAACAGCACCCTGCCGTAGGTGTTTGTGTTGTCTAGGTGGTCTAAAGCCATGTGGAGAGCCATTGAGATTGCATCTGCTGTTAGTCTATTGTGGCGATAGGCAAATTGCAATGGGTCCATGTCCCTGCTGAGGCAGTAGTTCAGTCTAATCATAACTAACCTCTGAAAGCATTTCATCACTGTCGATGTGAGTGCTACCGGGCAATAATCATTAAGGCAGCCCACATTATTCTTCTTAGGCACTGGTATGATTGTTGCCTTTTTGAAGCATATGGGAACTTCTGCCCGTAGCAGTGAGAAAATTGTCCTGTAATTAGGTTAAGATTAAATCAAGGGTTGTTGGGGATTGCTGGGTTGTGTGGCACAAAGGGCCGGAAGGGCCTTTTCTACACTCTCCCTCTAAATAAATACATAATGCACAACAGGCCCACAGCAGATGCCATTTCATTGGCTCTTCACTCAACCCTAGAACAACTGGACAGGAAAGATGCGTATACTAGAATGCTCTTCATCGACTACAGCTTTGCATTCAATACTTTTCAAAACAAATCTTCAAGACCTTGGTCTCAATACCTCCTTGTACACTTGAATCCTGGATTTCTTTACCTGCAGACCCCAGTCAATTTGGATTGGTAAGAACATCTTCTCCACGATCTCCATCAGTACAGGTGCACTACGGGGCTGTGTGCTTCGCCCCTTGATCTACCCGCTCTACACCTATGACTGTGTGGCTAAATACAGCTCCAATGCCATATTTTATGTATAAGATTACTGATAACACCACGGTCATAGGCCAAATGAAAGGTGGTGATGAATCAGCACGTAGGAGGGTGACTGGAAATCTGGCTGAGTGGTGCTACAACAACCTCTTACTCAATGTCAGCAAGACAAAAGAGCTGACTGTTGACTTCAGGAGGAGGAAATTGGAGGTCCTCATTGGGGGATCAGAGGTGGAGAAGGTCAGCAACTTTAAATTTTCAGTGTCATCATTTGAGAGAATCTGTCTTGGGCCGAACACATATTTTCAATTATGAAGAAAGAACAGCAGTGTTTCTACTTCCTTAGGAGTTTGTGAAGATTCAGCATGACATCTAATACTTTGACAAACTTCTATAGATGTGTAGTGGAGAGTATATTGACCGGCTGCATCACAGTCTGGCATGAAAATACCAATACCCTTGAAAGGAAATGCTCACAAGAAGTAGTGGGTACGGCCCAGTCCATCATAAGTAAAGCCCTCCCCTCCATTGACCACGTCTACATGAAGCCTGTCGCAGGAGAGCAGCATCCGTCATCAGAGACCCCCACCACCCAGGCCATGCTCTCTTCTTGCTGCTGCCATTAGGAGGGAGGTACAGGAGCCTCAGGACTCGCACCACCAGGTTTAGGAGCAGTTACTACCCTTCAACCATCAGGCTGTTGAACCAAAGGGGACAACTACACTCGCCCCATCACTGAAATGTTCCCACAACCTATGGACGCACTTTCAAGGACTCCTTATCTCATGTTCTCAATATTTATGATTAATATTATTATTTTTCTCTTTTGTGCTTGCACAGTTTGTGGTCTTTTACACACTAGCTCTTTGTCCTGTTGAGTGTCGTCTTCCACTGTTTCTGTTACTGCTCTTGGATTTAGTGAGTATCCTTGCAAGAAGGTGTATCTCAGGGTCATATATGGTGACATAAATGTACTTGGATAATAAATTTACTTCAATTTTGAACTTTGAACTAATGCTTGGGTACTTTATCTCTGTTCCTTTTGACTTATTTGAATTTGGTGGTAAATATCAAGCCTGCTCTCGCTGAAATCTTCCAGTCTGTGCACACAGGCACCTCCCAGTCTCCACACAGCTAACAAGATTCACCTGCTACTCATTCCGGACTCATCACCTGCAGCCTATTTCACCCCAGTCCTCATCCACAGTCCTTGTTCACTCCGCCAACCAGTTGGTCTTTGCTTTCACTCTCCCTGCCTGAAGTTTACCTTGTTGCCCGTTGTGCTTAGTTTCTGTCCTCTCTTGTTCTGGGGCCCCTTGTGTGGCTTGTTATTTGGTGGTCTATTATTAAAGTTATCATTCACTGCTGAGTTGTCTCTGCTGCTCTGCTTTCAGTTGAAGCTTCTTGTGCATTTCCTTCAGGATGAGTGAACCCACGACTGACAGTATGCTCACTTAGAGGAAGTTGTCCACTGACGCAAGCACATGATCCCAGAAGCAGCAGCAGGAAGCTATTGACTGTCTGTCTGCCACTCTCCTCCTTGTGGCTGCAACTCAACACCAGTCAACCTCCTCCCTCTGAGCTCCGGAATCTGGTGTCCGAACACTGCGATGGATCTCCAACTCAATGCCACAAATTCCTGTCTCAGTTTTTCTTACACTTCTGCTCCTGTCTTCTCTGGAATGGGCCAAAATTGCATTCCTCATCTCTCTTTGGGCGAGCTCTGGCCGGGGCAACCGCTAACTGGTATAATAAAGCCATCATTTGCATGAGGGAGGAGAAGATGGTGGCGCTATGCAGTGCACACGGCCGTTCCGATTGAATATCGATATGTGTAACTAGGGTCCGTGCACAATCCGGATTTGATGGAGACAGCTGTGAAAGCACAGAGGAACATCTGGAGTAACTTCTGAATTGCCTGCTTCGCTGCTGCTGCTACTGTGCAATCGAGAATCTCCGGAGACGTAGGCTCCAAATCCTTGGCTTTGCGTATCGCCTGTTGCCGGGGCCGGAGTCAAAACGCTTGGCAGAAATGGAGCTCGGTGCATCGGTGTCAGGAGGTGGTCGGAGGCTCAGAGTTTTTTGGATGGACTCGGAGTCAGACTGTGGTCGGATGTTTCTGGGATGCTGCGTCAGCAAGTTGGCAGCGCTGGAAGTTTACCGTCTGCGTGAGATGATGGGACTTTGAGAGACTCTGAGACCTTTACTGTGCCATGGTCTGTTCTTATCAAATTACAATATTGTTTTGCACTGTTGTAACTATATGTTATAATTATCAAAGTTGCTGGTGAACGCAGCAGGCCAGGCAGCATCTCTAGGAAGAGGTACAGTCGACGTTTCAGGCCGAGACCCTTCGTCGGGACTAACTGAAGGAAGAGTTAGTAAGACTAACTTCAGTTAGTCCTGACGAAGGGTCTCGGCCTGAAACGTCGACCATACCTCTTCCTAGAGATGCTGCCCGGCCTGCTGCGTTCACCAGCAACTTTGATGTGTGTTGCTTGAATTTCCAGCATCTGCAGAATTCCTGTTGATTGATATGTTATAGTTATGTGGTTTTTAGAAACATAGAAACATAGAAAATAGGTGCAGGAGTAGGCCATTCGGCCCTTCGAGCCTGCACCGCCATTTATTATGATCATGGCTGATCATCCAACTCAGAACCCAGCCTTCCCTCCATACCCCCTGACCCCTGTAGCCACAAGGGCCATATCTAACTTCCTTTTAAACATAGCGAATGAACTGGCCTCAACAGTTTGCTGTGGCAGAGAATTCCACAGATTCACCACTCTCTGTGTGAAGAAGTTTTTCCTAATCTCGGTCCTAAAAGGCTTCCCCTCTATCCTCAAACTGTGACCCCTCGTTCTGGACCTCCCCAACATCGGGAACAATCTTCCCGCATCTAGCCTGTCCAATCCCTTTAGGATCTTATAAGTTTCAATCAGATCCCCCCTCAATCTTCTAAATTCCAACGAGTACAAGCCCAGTTCATCCAGTCTTTCTTCATATGAAAGACCTGCCATCCCAGGAATCAATCTGGTGAACCTTCTTTGTACTCCCTCTATGGCAAAGATGTCTTTCCTCAGATTAGAGGACCAAAACTGCACACAATACTCCAGGTGTGGTCTCACCAAGGCCTTGTACAACTGCAGTAGTACCTCCCTGCTCCTGTACTCGAATCCTCTCGCTATAAATGCCAGCATACCGTTCGCCTTTTTCACCGCCTGCTGTACCTGCATGCCCACTTTCAATGACTGGTGTATAATGACACCCAGGTCTCGTTGCACCTCCCCTTTTCCTAATCGGCCACCATTCAGATAATAATCTGTTTTCCTATTTTTGCCACCAAAGTGGATAACTTCACATTTATCCACATTAAATTGCATCTGCCATGAGTTTGCCCACTCACCCAACCTATCCAAGTCACCCTGCATCCTCTTAGCATCCTCCTCACTGCTAACACTGCCACCCAGCTTCGTGTCATCCGCAAACTTGGAGATGCTGCATTTAATTCCCTCATCCAAGTCATTAATATATATTGTAAACAACTGGGGTCCCAGCACTGAGCCTTGCGGTACCCCACTAGTCACCGCATGCCATTCTGAAAAGGTCCCGTTTATTCCCACTCTTTGCTTCCTGTCTGCTAACCAATTCTCCACCCACACCAATACCTTACCCCCAATACCGTGTGCTTTAAGTTTGCACACTAATCTCCTGTGTGGGACCTTGTCAAAAGCCTTTTGAAAATCCAAATATACCACATCCACTGGTTCTCCCCTATCCACTCTACTAGTTACATCCTCAAAAAATTCTATGAGATTCGTCAGACATGATTTTCCTTTCACAAATCCATGCTGACTTTGTCCAATCATTTCACCGCTTTCCAAATGTGCTGTTATCACATCCTTGATAACTGACTCCAGCAGTTTCCCCACCACCGACGTTAGGCTAACCGGCCTATAATTCCCCAGTTTCTCTCTCCCTCCTTTTTTAAAAAGTGGGGTTACATTAGCCACCCTCCAATCCTCAGGAACTAGTCCAGAATCTAACGAGTTTTGAAAAATTATCACTAATGCATCCACTATTTCTTGGGCTACTTCCTTAAGCACTCTGGGATGCAGACCATCTGGCCCTGGGGATTTATCTGCCTTCAATCCCTTCAATTTACCTAACACCACTTCCCTACTAACATGTATTTCGCTCAGTTCCTCCATCTCACTGGACCCTCTGTCCCTTACTATTTCTGGAAGATTATTTATGTCCTCCTTAGTGAAGACAGAACCAAAGTAATTATTCAATTGGTCTGCCATGTCCTTGCTCCCCATAATCAATTCACCTGTTTCTGTTTACAGGGGACCTACATTTGTCTTTATCAGTCTTTTCCTTTTTACATATCTATAAAAGCTTTTACAGTCCGTTTTTACGTTCTCTGCCAGTTTTCTCTCATAATCTTTTTTCCCCTTCCTAATTAAGCCCTTTGTCCTCCTCTGCTGAACTCTGAATTTCTCCCAGTCCTCAGGTGAGCCACTTTCTCTGGCTAATTTGTATGCTACTTCTTTGGAATTGATACTATCCCTAATTTCTCTTGTCAGCCACGGGTGCACTACCTTCCTTGATTTATTCTTTTGCCAAACTGGGATGAACAATTGTTGTAGTTCATCCATGCAACCTTTAAATGCCTGCCATTGCATATCCACCGTCAATCCTTTAAGTGTCATTTGCCAGTCTATCTTAGTTAATTCACGACTCATACCTTCAAAGTTACCCCTCTTTAAGTTCAGAACCTTTGTTTCTGAATTAACTACGTCACTCTCCATGTTAATGAAGAATTCCACCATATTATGGTCACTCTTACCCAAGGGGCCTCTCACGACAAGATCGCTAATTAACCCTTCCTCATTGCTCAAAACCCAGTCCAGAATAGCCTGCTCTCTAGTCGGTTCCTCGACATGTTGGTTCAAAAAACCATCCCGCATACATTCCAAGAAATCCTCTTCCTCAGCACCTTTACCAATTTGGTTCACCCAGTCTACATGTAGATTGAAGTCACCCATTATAACTGCTGTTCCTTTATTGCACACATTTCTAATTTCCTGTTTAATACCATCTCCATCCTCACTACTACTGTTAGGTGGCCTGTACACAACTCCCACCAGCGTCTTCTGCCCCTTAGTGTTACGCAGCTCTACCCATATCGATTCCACATCTTCCCGGCTTATGTCCTTTTGTTAGTTTTAAGTCAGTTTGTCATGTGTTTTCGTGATATCATTTTGGAAAAACATTTTTATCATTTCTTAATGCATACATTACTAAATGACAATAAAAGGGGACTGCGTGTCCTCATAATCATAATCATAATCATAAATTCGAGGATTTCACTGCTGAGATGCACTGGGTTTTTGACCATCTGGGCAGTTAATTCACCTCCACCAAGGCTCAGGATTTGTGCTGGATTACACAGTGGGATTTAACACCCTGATGGCAGAGTGCAGCTGGAATGCAGGAGCGCTGTTGGCCCATTACCTTCCCAGCCCCTTGGAGCTGTCTACCCGGGAGGTGCCCACCAAGCTCGAAAGCCTCATCATGCTGGGTCTCCGAATTGACAAAAGTCTTATGGGACAACTCTCCAGATCATCAGTCAGAACCCCAGTTCCATTCTCAGAACCATTTCAGGCCGCAGGACACTGATCATCAATGCCCCCAGAACCCAGGAAGTTAAAGTGAGTTCCCTTAACACCCCGAAAGCGTGAGCGTCCGTAGAGAAAAATCTTGTGCACCAGCTGTGGAGTGGATGACCACCGACACTTCAAATGCTCACTGTGCCAGGAAAACAGTGTAGAGATGAGACGCGCCTTATCTGGCCCTTCATTCAGCACTATAGCCCATCTGATTCTCTCTGTCCTCCTCAGGACTCCATTGGCTCCGCATGCACAGGAGATTCAGGTGGATTCCTGCGCATCGTACAAGTTTCTGGATCGGACTCCGCGTGCTCTGCTTACACTCCCTACTGAAGCTATCGCCCATTCCTTGGGTCTGGGATGGCATCAGAGCATGCACGTGGCCGGTACACATGAACATCAGGGTGCACTGCGAATCCATCCAATTCCTCCTGATCGACTCACCCAGCACTCCTCTCATCTTGGAAACCCCTGGCTTTCCACTCCTGACCCTCTCTTCACCTGGTCATCTGGTTCACTGCTGATTGGGAACCCCCCTGCCTCCAACCTCAGTTAACTTCGCCCCATAAATCCATGGAGACTGTTGTGTTTAATATCTGTTCTCTCTTGCTTTGTGACCCCCCTCGTGTCTTGTTATTTTTGTCGTCTATTAGTAAAGTTATAATTCATCAGTGAACTGCTGCTGCTGCTCTGTATTTGTGTCAAGCCTCCTCTACAATCACTGACAGTAAAATTTTGAAAGAAGTAGTGAAGCAACTAATATATTTGTAACAACAAAAAGCAACTGGATAATATCCTTAATTTTCAAGGCTTTGTTAACGTTTTTGGCATCCTGACTTTTACCTAAGTACTCCTGTGATACATGACTTGATCTAACCTCCTTGAATTCACTAATAATATTTTAAAATACTTTCAAAAATAGATTCCATTTCAGATGTACTTACCCATGTGTAATGAAACAAACAGTGAAATGTGTCATTTGTCTTAACCTCCAACACGTTCACAGATGTTCTGGGGGCAGCCCACGAGTGACAGTAGATAATATAGTCAGTAGTTGCTGAAATTTGCAATCAGCTTAAATCATTCAAATTTGTCACCTGTATCCATCTTTTAAACTAAATTCTCACCCATGGGCATAATTTTAATTTAAATATGTGTAGAGTTTATGGTTTTATAAAGTGCACCGAAGCAATTTGATGGCTGCATTTTTCAAGTCTAAATATCTTCAATATGTTGTTCGTTATCATCAATAAAATGTCTATAAGTGTTTTAAATTGTCCTAATAATTCAAATATATAACAATTTATTAAAGTGTATTTCACATGTTATGATTGCAAGGTGCACATTATCAAAAATAAAGCAACAATAGAATATTAATAACTAGATCTTTGGATCTATGGATAAAGGTAGACAGGACAGATAAGAATGATATAAATGCTGAAGGGGCAGATATTAAAAAAAGTTAATCAGAAGTTAAAATAACAGTTTCATATTCAACATTCCCTTTTTCTTTTTTACAGCTACACAAACCAACGTCTGAGCAGGAAATCTTTACACAGCCGGAAAATTTTGTGGCACTTAAAATCTCTTTTTTTGCAATATGCACATCAACCAAACACAATTCAGAACTCACAACACAAGTAAACAATGTCAGGTAGTCAAAACAACTGACAGGCATAATGGCAATAGCAAAATGTTTTGACTAGATGGCGTTGACATTCAGCGGGTCAGCCATTTATAAAGAATGATCTATTGACTTCCATTCTGTGTTCATTGTTAAAATTTATAAGACAGTATTGTAACTGGAAACACTGGCGGCGTAAATATGTTGAAGCTGTAAAATGTTTCAAAGTAGTGTTTATTGACACATAATTAATTATGAGTTATTTCACAATTATATTAAAATATTCAAAATTATATTAGCATATTTTCAACATTATAGTAACATTATATAAACTAAATTTCATCTGCATGGTAACAAAGGCTATGTGCGAGGGAGCATTTCAGTTACTGTGCAGCCATGCACCCATATAGCTTAAAGGGAAGAGCTTTCATATTGGAAGGAAGAACACACATTGTGATTGCTGGCTTTGTTTCTTATGGGCATGTTATATGCCCCTCAGCTATGTGGAGTACTTTGCCATGTATTCAACCTGAGCCTGAGGCTCTGGAGGGTTCCTGTACTGTGGAAGACGTCCTGCCTCGTCCCTGTGCCGAAGATGCCGCCCCCCGCAGCGGCCTCAATGACTACAGACCGGTGGCATTGACCTCCCACATCATGAAGACCCTGGAGAGACTTGTTCTGGAGCTGCTCCGGCCTATGGTCAGGCCACACTTAGACCCCCTCCAGTTCGCCTACCAGCCCCGACTAGGAGTTGAGGATGCCATCGTCTACCTGCTGAACCGTGTCTACGCCCACCTGGACAAGCCAGTGAGCACTGTGAGGGTCATGTTCTTTGACTTCGCCAGTGCGTTCAACACCATCCGCCCTGCTCTGCTGGGGGAGAAGCTGACAGCGATGCAGGTGGATGCTTCCCTGGTGTCATGGATTCTTGATTACTTGACTGGCAGACCACAGTACGTGTGCTTGCAACACTGTGTGTCCGACAGAGTGATCAGCAGCACTGGGGCTCCAGAGGGGACTGTCTTGTCTCCCTTTCTCTTCACCATTTACACCTCGGACTTCAACTACTGCACAGAGTCTTGTCATCTTCAGAAGTTTTCAGATGACTCTGCCATAGTTGGATGCATCAGCAAGGGAGATGAGGCTGAGTACAGGGCTACGGTAGGAAACTTTGTCACATGGTGTGAGCAGAATTATCTGCAGCTTAATGTGAAAAAGACTAAGGAGCTGGTGGTAGACCTGAGGAGAGCTAAGGTACCGGTGACCCCTGTTTCCATCCAGGGGGTCAGTGTGGACATGGCGGAGGATTACAAATACCTGGGGATACGAATTGACAATAAACTGGACTGGTCAAAGAACACTGAGGCTGTCTCCAAGAAGGGACAGAGCCGTCTCTATTTCCTGAGGAGACTGAGGTCCTTTAACATCTGCCGGACGATGCTGGGGATGTTCCACAAGTCTGTGGTGGCCAGTGCTATCACGTTTGCTGTTGTGTGCTGGGGCAGCAGGCTGAGGGTAGCAGACACCAACAGAATCAACAAACTCATCCGTAAGGCCAGTGATGTTGTGGGGATGGAACTGGACTCTGACGGTGGTGTCTGAAAAGAGGATGCTGTCCAAGTTGCATGCCATCTTGGACAATGTCTCCCATCCACTACATAATGTACTGGTTGGGCACAGGAGTACATTCAGCCAGAGACTCATTCCACCGAGATGCAACACAGAGCATCATAGGAAGTCATTCCTGCCTGTGGCCATCAAACTTTACAACTCCTCCCTTGGAGGGTCAGACACCCTGAGCCAATAGGCTGGTCCTGGACTTATTTCATAATTTACATATTACTATTGAACTATTTATGGTTCTATTACTATTTATTATTTATGGTGCAACTGTAACGAAAACCAATTTCCCCCGGGATCAATAAAGTATGACTATGACCATGACTGTAACTATTCGCAGTTGAAAGTAGGTTTGCTAACTCAATTTAACCAAATCAGCTTTTTTTAAACAGTTCTTTCTAACTGATCAGGCATCAAGTTGACTTTCCGATTTAAAGGAGGATTTGTAAAGGCAAAGCCCCAGAAAGTATAGTTGCAGCAACAAATGGCATGGTAGCATGGCGGTAGGTGCAATCACTTCCAGTGCCAGTGATCATGTTCAGGGTTCAATTCCCGAAGCTGTCTCTAAGCAGTTGTATGTTCTCCACATGACCTGGGCTCTGGTTTCCTTCCATCTGCCAATGACGTACGGTTAGGGTAAGGGTTAGTGAATTGTGAGTATGCTATGTTTGCGCCAGAAGCATGGCGACATTTGCAGCCTGCCTCCAGCACACCCTTAGACTGTGTAAGGTCCTTGACAAATGACACATTTCACCACATGTTTCGGTGTACATGTAACAAATAAAGCTAATTTTTAAAACAACCAATTTTTAGTAACTTAATCAAACACGTTCACTTTTTTGCTGCTCACCTGAACACATTTCTAATCTGCTTAATTTACCATCCTTAGTTAAATTAATTGCAAGGAATGCACATCAATTATTTCGGCATTGTCATGTCAGTAATGTTAAGTCAGATCTAATTGAGCATACAAATAAACAAATGATCTGTCCCCACAGAGAGACGATTCCAGATTCTGAAATTTATTTTCCTTGAGTTATGGGCTGTATTATCCCTTTGTTCATGCTAGAGATTTTTAAAATTTATTTAGAGATACAGCACAGAACAGGCCTTTCTGGCTTACCAATCTGTGCCACCCAGGAACCCCTTATGTAACCCCAGACTAATCACCGGAAAATTTACAATAAACAATTAACCTACTCGGCACCAGAGCAAAGTTTAAAAGGGAAAGGTTTTGCTGGAACTTGACTATAACCAATGCTGCACAAATCGTGCGTTGGAGAGCACCAAAGGTTCCAGAATAAAAGGGAGACACTGCCTGGCGGAGTGGTCATTGGAATGGTGAGGCTTTGTGTTGTTCGGGCTTCGGCGAGGTAAGTGGGTACGTGGACCTCATTTTTTCTTGCATTTTTTGAGGAATAGAGAGCTTTTCTGTAGGGTGTGTGCTTTGCTCTGGGTGTCAGATGTGGGAATCCTGGGAATCTCCCAGTCTCCCAGATGGCCACATCTGCGCCAGCTGCACTGAGATACAGCTCCTGAGAGAGCATGTTGGGGATCTGTAGCTGTGACTTGATGACCGACAGCTTATTATGGAAAGTGACCAGGAAATAGATAGGAGCTACAAGGAGTTAGTCTCCCCGAAGCTGCAGGAGTTAGATAAGTGGGTGACTGTCAGGAAAGGGAAGGGAAGAGCTCAGATAGTAGACCACATCCCTGTGGGATCCCCCTCTGTAATCGTTATCTCATTTTGGATGCTGTTGAGGGGGGTGACTTGACAGAGGATGGCCACGGCGATCGGGTCTCTGGCATTGAGCATGATTCCATGGTGCAGAAGGGAGAGAAGAAGATGAGGAATGTGGTAGTCATAGGCGATTCCATAGTGAGGGGCACTAACAGAAGGTTCTGTCAGCCTGATAGAAATATCTGCATAGTGTGTGATCTCCCAGGTGCCAGGGTACTGGATGTCACGTATCGGGTGCAGAGTATTCTAAAGGGAGAGGGAGTATTCTAAAGGGTGAACAGCCAAAAGTACCAATGATACAGGTGGAAAAAGGCAGGAGATCCTGAAGAGAGGATTCAGGGAGTTGGGTAAGAAGCTGAAAAGCAGGACCTCCAGGGTAGTAATCTCAGGATTGCTGCCTGTGCCACATGCTAACGAGCGCAAGAATAGCATGATCAGGCATATTAATGCGTGGCTGAGAGACTAGTGTACGGGGCAGGGCTTCAGATTCCTAGATCATTGGGGCCTCTTCTGGGGGAGTTACAAAAAGGATGGGATACACCTGAACCCAAAGGGGTCAAATATCCTAGCAGGCAGGTTTAATAGAGCTGTTTGGGAGGGTTTAAACTAATTTGGCAGGGGGATGGGAACCAGAGTGATAGGGCTGAGGAAGGGGAAAACAGAAATAAATCAAAGAAAATAAATAAATAAATAAATAAATAAATAAATAAACAAACAAACAAACAAACAAACAAACAGACAAACAAACAAACAAACAATCAAACAAACAAACAAACAAACAAACAAATAAATAAATAAATCAAATAAATCAAAGTGTGCAACAGAGATGACAGAAAGGACAGGCAAAGATGAGGCATAATCACAGCCAGTGGGATGATTTACAGGGCAATAGAGGCATGGTGCAGTTAAAACAGAAAGCAACAAATACTGGACTGAAAGTGTTATACTTGAATGCAGGCAGCATAGGGAATAAAATGGATGATCTTGAAATTCAGCTACAGATTGGCAAGTATGACATTGTGGCCATCTCTGAAACTTGGCTAAAGGATGGCTGCCATTGGGAGCTGAACATCCAAGGATATACAGTGTATCAGAAAGATAGCTTAGTAGGCAGAGGGGGTGGCGTGGCCTGTGTATAAGAAATAATATTAAATCATTAGAAAGGGATGACAGAATCAGAAGGTGTATAGTCTCTATGGGTTGAGTTAAGAAATGGCAAGGGTAAAAGGACCCTAATGGCAGTTGTATACAGGCCTCCAAACAGCAGCCAGGGTGTGGATTACAAATTACAGCAGGAGTTAGAAAAGGTGTATTGAAGGGCAATGTCATGATAATTGTTGGGGATTTTAATATGAAAATGGATTGGGAAAACCAAGCCAGTCAACTGGATCTCAAGAGAGAGAATTTGTAGAATGTCTGAGAGATGGCTTTTTAGAACAGCTTGTTGTTGAGCCCACTAGGGGATCGACTGTGCTGGATTCAGTGTCGTGTAATGATCTGGAGGTGATAAGAGAGCTTAAGGTCAAGGAACCCTTCAGAAAAGGTGATCACAATATAACTAAATTCCAATGTGTCGGTATTTCAGTGGAATAAAGGAAATTACAGTGGCATGAGAGAAGAACTGGCCAAATTTGACTGGAAAGGGACACTAACAGGAAGGACATCAGAGCAGCAATGGCTGGAGTTTCTACGAAAAATGACGGAAGTGCAAGACAGATATGTTCCAAATAAGGAGTAATTTTCGAATGGAAGAAGGACACTACTGTGGCTGACAAGTGAAGTCAGAGCTAACGTCAAAGCAAAAGAGAGGGCATACAAGGAAGCCAGAGCTAGTGGGAATATAAAGGATTGGGAAGCTTTTAAAAACTTGCAGAAGGAAACTAAGAAGGTCATTAGGAAGGAAAAGATGAATTATGAAAAGAGGCTGGCGATTAATATCAAGGAAGATACTAAGAGCATTTTTAAGTATATAAAGGTAAAAGAGAGTTGAGGGTAGATATAGGACCAATAGAAAATGATGCTGGAGATATTGTAATAAAAGATGCAGAGATGGCAGAGGAACTGAATGTGTATTTTGCATCAGTCTTCACAGTGGAAGACATCTGCAGTATACTGGGCATTCAAGAGTGTCAGGAAAGTGAACTATGTGCAGTGAAAATTATGACTGAGAAGATGCTCAGGAAGCTTAATAGTCTGAAGAGTTCTGGAGGAAGTAGCTGTAGAGATTGTGGAGGCATTGACAATAATCTTTTAAGAATTGATAGATTCTGGCATTGTACCAGATGACTGGAAAATTGCAAATGTTACTCCACTATGTAAGAATGGTGGGAGGCAGCAGAAAGGAAACTATAGATCTGTCAGCTTGTCATCAGTGATTGGGAAGTCGTTGGAATCGATTGTTAGGGATGAGATTATGGAGTACCTGGAAGCACATGACAAGATAGACCAAAGCCAGCATGGTTTCCTGAAAGGAAATTTAAAAGGATGTTAACAACAGGAATTCTGCAGAGGCTGGAAATTCAAGCAACATACATCAAAGTTGCTGGTGAACGCAGCAGGCCAAGCAGCATCTATAGGAAGAGGCGCAGTCGACGTTTCAGGCCGAAGACCCTTCGTCAGGACTAACTGAAGGAAGAGTGAGTAAGGGATTTGAAAGCTGGAGGGGGAGGGGGAGATGCAAAATGATAGGAGAAGACAGGAGGGGGAGGGATGGAGCCAAGAGCTGGACAGGTGATAGGCAAAAGGGGATACGAGAGGATCATGGGACAGGAGGTCCGGGGAGAAAGACAAGGGGGGGGGTGACCCAGAGGATGGGCAAGAGGTATGTTCAGAGGGACAGAGGGAGAAAAAGGAGAGTGAGAGAGAGAATGTGTGCATAAAAATGAGTAACAGATGGGGTACGAGGGGGAGGTAGGGATTTTTAGGGAGAATGCCTTATGAAAATAGATTGAGTGAACGTGGCCTTTTCTCCTTGGAGCAATGGAAGATGAGAGGTGACCTGATAGAGGTGTACAAGATGATGAGAGGCATCGATCGTGTGGATAGTCAGAAGCTTTTTCCCAGGGCTGAATGGCTGGCATGAGAGGGTATAGCTTTAAGGTGCTTGGAAGTAGGTACAGCGGAGATGTCAGGGTAATTTTTTTACGCAGACAGTTGTGAATCTGTGTTATAGGCTGCTGGCAGCAGTGGTGGAGGTGGAAACAATAGGGTCTTTAAGAGACTCCTGGATAGGTACATGGAGCTTAGAAAAATGGAGGGCTATGGGTAAGCCTAGGTGATTTCTAAGGTAAGGACATGTTTGGGACAGCTTTGAGGGTCAAAGGGCCTGTATTGTGCCGTAGGTTCTCTGTGTTTCTAAGGAAAACCCTGTATAAATAACCTACTGCAATTTTTTGAGGAAATTACAAGCAGGCTAGACAAAGGAGATGCAGTAGACGTGGTGTACTTCGATTTTCAGAAGGCCTTTGACAAGGTGCTGCACATGAGGCTGCTTAGCAAGATAAGAGCCCCTGGAATTATAGAGAAGTTACTAGCATGGGTGAGCATTGGCTGATTGGCACAAAACAGAGAGTGGGAATAAAGGGGTCCAATTCTGGCAGGCTGGTTACCAGTGGAGTTCCACAGGGGTCGGTGTTGGGACCACTGCTTTTTACGATGTATGTCAATGATTTGAACTATGGGATTAATGGATTTGTGGCTAAATTTGCCGATGATACAAAGATAGGTGGAAGAGTGTTCAGTGTTGAGGAAATAGAGAGCCTGCAGAGAGACGTAGGTAGTTTAGGCAAATGAGCAAAGAAGTGGCAAATGAAATACAATGTTGGAAAGTGTATGGTCATGCACTTTGGTGGAAGAAATAAACAGGCAGACTATTATTTAGGTGGGGAGAGAATTCAAAATGCAAAGATGCAAAGGCACTTGGGAGTCTTTGTGCAGGATACCCTAAAGGTTAACCTCCAGGTTCAGTCGGTGGTGCAGAAGGTGAATGCAATGCTCGGCATTCATTTCTAGAGGTATAGAATATAAGAGCAGGGATGTGATGTTGAGGTTCTATTGGACACTCGTGAGACCACACTTGGAGTATTGTGTGCGGTTTTAGGCTCCTTATTTTAGAAGATATATACTGACATTGGAGAGGGTTCAGAGATGGTTCACGAGAATGATTCCAGGAATGAAAGAGTTACTGTATGAGGAACATCTGGCAGCTCTTGGGCTGTATTCCCTGGAGTTCAGGAGAATGAGGGGGGAATGTCATAAAAACATTCCAAATGTTAAAAGGCCTGAAAAGATTAGATAAGTTATTTCCCATAGTAGGGGATTCCTGGACAAGAGGTCACGACTTCAGGATTGGAGGATGTCCATTTAGAGCAAAGGTGCGGAGAAATTACTTTAGTCAGAGGATGGTAAATCTGTGGAATTTGTTGCCACAAGCGGCCAGGTCTTTTGGTGTTTTTAAGGCAGAGATAGATAGGTTCTTGATTAATCAGGGTATTAAAAAGTATGAGGAGAAGGCAGGGGAGTGGGGATGACTGGAAAAATTGGATCAGCCCATGACTGAATGACGGAGCAGACTCGATGGGCCGAATGGCCTACTTCTGCTCCTATATCTTATGGTCTTACTCGGTTAACCTACTGGACTTCAAGGCGAGTGGTTGAACCCGGCTGGCTCCTTGCACGATTTCCATCCGTGCTGGGTTGATCATCAAGCTAGTAACTTGACCTAGTAAAAAACAGCCAAATGCCAAAGATACGGTAAGATTGCCACCCAATGCGCCACAAGGTGCAGACTGGAATAACAACAACAATTAACCTACTAACCGTTACGTTGCTGGACTGTGGGATGAAACCGGAGCACACAGAGGAAACACTCACAATCATGGGAAGAACATACAATCTTTCTTACAGAAGTCTCCGGAATTGAACTCCAAACTCTGACTCCCTGAGCTGTAATAGCATTGAGCTAACAGCTACGCTACTGTACCATGAGTAGATGTTTATCTGCATTACCCCAGACCATTGTTCATTCAGTTGTGCTTTCTGCATTCAATGTTCACACAAATTTAACAAATACAGTTTATTAATAGTGCATAAAAGCTTCATAGATGTTTGGGTGATGTGCAGTGAGAAACCAAAATCCAGCAATTGCCCTTTCCATCCCTGCATGGGGGTGCATTACGTTACAATAGATAAACAAAGATTCATACATATAGCACTTGGAAATCAATCTGCCTTACCACAAATTTTAGTGCATTCACAAAGTAAATGCACCATGCAGAGCTACAGCATTTCAAGAATTTTTTTCATGTCAATATTGTTATTATGCAACCAATTTATTTATTTATTGAGATATAGCACAGCAAAGGCTCTTCCAGCCCTTCAAGCTGCACCACCAGCAACCCCAATTTAAACCTAGCCTAATTGCAGAACAATTTACAATGACAAATTAAGCTACTAACTGGTATGCCTTTGAGCACCTGCAGAAAACCCACACATTCCACAGGGAGGACATATTGACTTCTTATAGCTGATGTTGGAAATTAACTCTGAATTCCGGCACCATGAACTGGACTACCATTGTGCTGACCAATATGCTGTCATGGTGTCCTATTTCAAGATAATTTCAGTGTCGCACAGCACAAGCTTTTCTTTAACCCAAGAGGTTCTGCTGACCCTGGAAATCTTGAGCAACATGCATATCTTGAGTCAGCATGGTTTCTGTAAAGGGAAATCTTGCCTGACAAATCTGTTACAATTCTTTGAGGAAGTAACAAGCAGGGTGGACAAAGGAGAGGTAGTGGATGTCATTCACTTAGATTTTCAAAAGACAGTTGATAAGGTGTCTCACATGAGGCTGGTTAGTAAGATAAAATCCTTTGGTCTTACAGGAAATGTACTGGCACGGATAGAGGAATGGCTGACAGGCAGGAGGCAGCAAGTGGGAATAAAGGGGAGGTTTTCTGGTTGGCGACCAGTGACTAGTGTGTTCTTCAGGGGTTAATATTGGGACTGTTACTTTTCATATCATTTGTCAATGATTTAGATAGTGGAATTGATGGCTTTGTGACGAAGTTTGCAGATGAGTCAAAGACAGGTGGAGGGAATAGTATATAAAAACAAAGATATAATGCCGAAGATTTATACAACACTAGTTAGGCTTGTTGGAGTATTGTTAACAGTTTTAGGACTCTTATCTCAGGAAAGATGTGTTGTCATTGGAGAAAGTCCAGAGGAGGTTCATGAGGATGATTCCCGGAATGAAGAGGTTAACATATGAGTAGCGTTTGGCAGCTTTGGGCCTGTACTCACTGGAAGTTAGAAGAATGCATGGGGATCTCGTTGAAACCTATCAAATGTTGAAAGGGCTAGATAAGGTGGATGTGGAGAGGATGTTTCCTCCGGTGGGGGTATCCAGAAATAGAGGGCACAGCCTCAAAACTGAGCTGTGTCCTTTTAGAACAGAAGTAAGGAGGAATGTTTTTAGCCAAAGAGTGGCGAATATTTGGAATGCTGTGCCACAGACTGCGGTGGAGGCCAAGTCCGTGGGTATATTCAAAGTGGAAGTTGATAGATTCCTGATTGGTTGAGGCATCAAGGGATATGGTGAGACAGTAGATGTATGGGGTTGAGTGGGATCTGGGATCAGCCATAATGAAAGGGTGGAGTGGAATCGAATGGCTAAATGACTTAATTTTGCTCCTATATCTTATGATCTTATGTTGTCATGAAGGGTCTCAGCCTGAAATGTCAACTGTTTATTCCCCTACCTTGATGCTGCCTGACTTGATGAGTTCCTACAGTATTTTGTGTGTGCTGCTCAGGATTTTGAAGCAACTTTGTGTGTGTTGTGCAAGATTCTTAAAATTTGCTCCAGGGTATCAGTATAGAAAACTGCTAGTATGAATGGGGGATAATTTTAGGGTGATTGGAGGGAAGTATAAGGGGGATGTCCAAGGTAAATTCTTTACACAAAGGGTGGTGGGGGCATGGAGCACCCTGCCAGAGCAGTGGTAGAAGCAGATACACTAGGGACATTGAAAAGGCTCTTAGGTAAGCACATGGATGGTAGATAAATGGGGGGCTATGTTGGAGGGAAAGAATGGATTGATCTTAGGGTAGGTTAAAAGGTTGAACCAACGTTGTGGGCCAAAGGGCCTGTATTATGCTGTAATATTCTATGTTCTGAAACTTATGAGTCGGTCCAGGAATATGATAAAAAGTTTTTGAATCAACTTAATACAACAATGTAACATTTATCAGGTCAGCTCTTTCTGCGTTCTTTTTAGTTGTAGAAACTATTTTTTTCTCTCTTAATTAGTTCTAAAGGTGTGATTTTTTTTTAATGTGTATTTTGTACTTTTCGGAAAGTATTAAGATTGTTGACGTTCAATCGTCTTAAGAACATTTTTGTCCTCCATACATCTGAATGGCTAAATTCTTCTTATAATCGAAGAATGAAAAATATTATTTTCTAAAGATAAAGTTCAAGATTAGCTTTATTTGTCACATAAATATCAAAGCATGCAGTAAAATATGTTGTTTGAGTCAATGACCAAGACCGTCCAAAGGTGTACTGGGTGGTACCCGCAAGTGTCAGCGTGCTTCTGAGGCAGAGCGTGCCTACAGATTGATAAGCCTGACCGTATGTCTTGGGAATATGAGAGGAAACGGGAGCACATAAATGGAACCCCACCTGGTCATAAGGAGAGCTTACAATCTCCTTACAAACAGGTTACATAATATAGAAGAAGAAGAAGAAGAAGAAGTAAATAATTAAATAAATAAATTACATATATGTATATTGAATAGATCAACAATTGTGCAAAAACAGAAATAATATACATTTAGAAACTGAAGTAGTGTTCAAGGGTTAAATGTCCATTTAGGAATTGGATGGCAGAGAGGAAGAAGCTGTTCCTGAGTCACTGAGTGTGTGCCTTCAGGCTTCCGTACCTCCTACCCAATGGTGACAGTGAGAAAAGGGCATGCCCTGGGTACTGGAGGTCCATAATAATGGACACTGCCTTTCTGACACACCACTCCTCAAAGGTGTCCTGGGCATTTTGTAGGCTCCTACCCAAGATGGAGCTGACTAAATTTACGACCCTCTGCAGCTTTTTTCAGTCCTATGAACTAGCTCCACCCCCTATACCAGAGAGTGATGCCATATACTTCCCATTCTCACCAACCCCAGTGGGCAGCTTCTCAAACATTTCTTCTAGGACTATTCCTTCGTCCCAGAAACCACCTTTTCAATCTTCTCTGAACTTTTTCCAAAGCCAATGAATCAGTCCTTGTGAAAGGAGATCAGAACTGTATGCAGGAAGTGTTGTGCCACCAACGTTTAGAACAGCTTTATTTGAGATAAGTAGACTTGTGTGACCTCGTTGAAGTAACGCTTACCAATGAGATTGACATTGAGCCTAAGGGGGTGCTTGAAGTAGTTCTTGCTACCATGTTCCTTGTGAATTCACCCGAGGAAAGGTTTTCTCCTGATTCTCCTTGACTTCAGTTTTACCAGATGATGTATTTCTTGAGTGGTTTGTCAAATTCCTTTCCCCAGAGTATACTGGTGCAATTCTACTGTACCATCATAGAGAGCATCCTCTATCAGCCAGGACTGTCTAGTTCGGTCGGCAGAAAAGGGTATCAGCTGCAGACAACCATCACCGCAAGATTGTGTTCAGGACAAAGAAACAGGCAGAGAAAAATCATTGCTGAAACTACCCTCCCAGAAAATCGTTATTTTTTCTCTCCAAAATCTCTCTTCTGTAAAGAGTTATAGGGCTAGTAAAACAAAAACATCACATGATCTTCAAAGTTTCTTCCTCCAGGCAGAAATCTGATCAACCGTTCTAGTTAATTCCCCCATCCCCTCTATCTCTTACCTCAACACGGCACTGAACTGTAAACACTTTAAAACATATATAATGATATTTACATTGTAAATACATGCTGATATTTATGTATTTATGCTACTTTAACTTTATTTTTTATATAATTCATTTTTCTATATACTTTATACTTTAGCCTTATTGTCACCAAACAATTGATACAAAAACGTATAATCATCATAGCGATATTTGATTCTGCGCTTCCCGCTCCCCGGATTACAAATTGATAGTAAATATTAAAAATTTAAATTATAAATCATAAATAAAAATGGAAAGTAAGGTAGTACAAAAAAACCGAGAGGTAGGTCTGGATATTTGGAGGGTACGGCCCAGATCTGGGTCAGGATCCGTTCAGCAGTCTTATCACAGTTGGAAAGAAGCTGTTCCCAAATCTGGCCGTATGAGTCTTCAAGCTCCTGAGCTTTCTCCCGGAGAGAAAGGGGACGAAAAGTGTGTTGGCTGGGTGGGTCGTGTCCTTGATTATCCTGGCAGCACTGCTCCGACAGCGTGCGGTGTAAAGTGAGTCCAAGGTCGGAAGATTGGTTTGTGTGATGTGCTGTGCTGTGTTCATGACCTTCTGCAGCTTCTTCCAGTCTTGGACAGGACAACTTCCATACCAGGTTGTGATGCACCCTAGAAGAATGCTTTCTATGGTGCATCTATAAAAATTAGTGAGAGTTTTAGGTGACAGGCCAAATTTCTTTAGTTTTCTCAGGAAGTAAAGGTGCTAGTGGGCCTTCTTGGCAGTGGACTCTGCTTGGTTGGACCAAGTCAGGTCATTTGTGATATTGACCCTGAGGAACTTAAAGCTTTTGACCTGTTCCACTTGCGCACCGCCGATGTAAATTGAGTTGTGCGGTCCGCTACTCCTTCTGAAGTCAACAATCAATTCCTTTGTCATTGAGGGATAGGTTATTGTCTTTGCACCATGCCACCAGGTTCTTAATTTCCTCACTGTACTCAAACTCATCATTACCCGAGATACGGCCTATAATTGTTGTGTCATCAGCAAACTTATATATAGAGTTTGATGGAAACTTAACTACACAATCATGGGTGTACAGTGAGTACAGCAGGGGGCTGAGTACATAGCCTTGTGGGGCACCGGTGCTCAGAGTGATTGTAGAGGAGAGCTTGTCCCCTATTTTTACAGCCCGGGTCCTGTTCTGTGAGGAAGTTGAAGTTCCAGCTGCAGATCTGAGTGCTAAGGCCCAGGTTCTGGAGCTTAGGAATCAGTTTATTTGGAATGATGGTATTAAAGGCAGAGCTGTAGTCAATGAAAAGAAGCCTTACGTATGCATCTTTATTCTCCAGGTGTTGTAAGGAGGAATGCAGGGCCAGAGAGATGGCATCTGCCGTTGACCTGTTGCTCCAGTAGGTGAATTGCAAAGCGTCGAGGTTGACCGGTAGGCTGTGGTTGATGTGTGCCATAAACAATTGCTCGAAACACTTCATAGCAATTGATGTCAGAGCCACAAGTTGATAGTCATTCAGGCATGCCACCTTGTTCTTCTTCGGCACTGGGATTATCGTTGCCTTCGTAAAACACGAGGGGATCTTAGACTGAAGCAAGGAGCAGTTGAAGATGTCAGCAAACTCTCCAGCTAGCTCGCTTGCACAGGCCCGGAGAACCCGTCCCGGGATGCCATCTGGGGCCCATCACCTTCCTTGGATTTATCTTCAGGAAGGCCCTTCTAACGTCCTCCTCGGTGACGACGAATCTCGATGCCACCAGGTCTGGTTCATCCGGAGGGAGCGGGATGCTCCTCTTCTGTTCGAATCTTGCGTAGAATACGTAAGAAGTTGTTGAATGTTGTTTTTTGTTGCATGTCACATCCTGACCAGCACACCACAGCAATTTCCTCATACATGTAAATGTATGTGATGAGTAAAGTTGATCCTTGGATCTTTGAAATCTTGAATCAGGTTGCACAATGCGAAATACTTCCCTGATATCCAGGGCAATCATTTCGATTCACTGCATCTCTGTTCCAAGTGAGACTGAAGTCTGGGGTCAAATGATCCTGTTCACACCTATACAAACCATTGATTTGAACGGTGTGAACGTTGCTGGAACTGTTGAAGACATTTTCCGTCACTTCATTGATGAGTGTTGATTAATGGAGTGGCAATCATCTGTTGTATTTGGCTGGCGGTTTCTGGACAACTTTCATCCTCTCATGTAGTTGCAAGAGTTCAGGCTCGACAAGAACGCTTTCCTTAGGGCTGTAATCACTGCAAAGTATACACCAGCGGTGATTGATGAGTTCGTGGCCTACGGTAGAAGGAGTCAATTTTAGAAAGCTTAGCACATTTATTTTTCAACATAGTCCCCTCCTACAAGTACACACTTAGTCCAGTGGTTGTGGAGCATACGGATCCCTTCTTTGTAGAAGTGGTCCACATCAGGGGTGATTGATGAGTTCGTGGCCTACGGTAGAAGGAGTCAATTTTAGAAAACCTAGCACATTTATTTTTCAACATAGTCCGCTCTTACATGTACACACTTAGTCCAGTGGTTGTGGAGCATACGGATCCCTTCTTTGTAGAAGTGGTCCACACCAGCGGTGATTGATGAGTTCGTGGCCTACGGTAGAAGGAGTCAATTTTAGAAAGCTTAGCACATTTATTGTTCAACATAGTCCCCTCCTACAAGTACACACTTAGTCCAGTGGTTGTGGAGCATATGGATCCCTTCTTTGTAGAAGTGGTCCACAGCAGGGGTGATTGATAAGTTCATGGCCTAAGGTAGAAGGAGATGATTTATTAACCTCAAACTTTCTGCATGACCACTCACAGAGTTGAACTACACGTGCATGTAACGAGAGTGTCTTGGACCTCCAGGTGGTCCACAGCAGAGGTGATTGATAATTTTGCGGCCCAAGGTAGGAGATGAGTTATACAGCTCTTGTTACATGCATGTGAAGTTCAACTCTTTGAGTGAAAATGCAGAAAGTTTGAAGTTTCTCTTCATCTCCTCTACTTTAGGCCACAAACTTATCAATCACCCCTGCTGTGGACCACTTTCTGGAGGTCCAAGACGCCACCTCATACAAAGAAGGGATGCGTGTGCTCCATGACCACTGGACTAAGTGTGTAAATGTAGGAAAAATAAATGTGCTAAGCTTTCTAAAATTGACTCCTTCTACCTTAGGCCATGAACTTATCAATCACCCCTTGTATCTTTAGTACTGCTGTCAGAACATCATTTGGAATCACTGCCTTTGCAGCATTCCTGCACTCTGCCATTTCTTGATATCAAGTGGAGTTATCTGAATTTTCTAAAATAATGGGAACTTCAAAATAAGGCTAAGTTGGTCAGCTCTTCTGGATAAACATTCACTTTTAGAAGATAAGAACATAGGAGCAAGGATGTAATGCCATGCACCATTCTCTGTAAACTCTAGAGACAGTTGAGCATGATAATAGGAGATCACCTGTTTCTGAGATACTCAGACCACCCCATCTGGCACCAACAATATCAAATCCACAGTGGAAGTCACTTAGATCACATTTCTTCCCCATTCTGATTTTGGTCTGAATAAAAACTGAACCTGTTGACCAGGGTTTCCAATCTGGGTGCCACAGACCCCTCAGATAATTGTAGGGGTCCATGGCATAAGAACATCTGCTCTTGACCATATCTGCATGCTTTATACATTGAGTTGCTGCCACATGATTGGCAGATTAGATATTTGCATTAACAAGCAGGTGTACCTAATAAAGTGGCTACTGAGCATAGCTGCTGACTTTCAAAACACTGATGTTAAAACATGACAAACAAGTCTGGTTTAGGAAGTTTAATGTTCATAGTAATAGGACTTATCTGTATTGACACGACAAGATCAAATTGCAATGCATCAGGCTCTTGTAACAGAGAAAAAAAGTTTGATGGCATGCATGGTTGTGTACTTAATTAGATTACATTGCAGCAATTAAAAATAAATTAATGTGACTCATATCAGATATTTATGCTGACTAAACCAACATTTTCAGTCCATGTTTAGGAATATGATTAAACATAAAATATACGGTACCTGCTTTTTGTTATCTTTAGTATGCCATAAAATATTCATGAAATTAATTCTGGATGTAATTTATTGCAGAAATTGCATTCGTGCTCAAAATATGAAATGAACGCTGCTCAAATGGTTAAAGTGACAAAGTGTCGAAGTTCGGAGAATCTGTTTGACATTTCAATTTTCTGTTCAAGACTGCAGTTTATGGCGACCTTATCGGAGACAGAAAATTGCTTTGTCTCCAGTAATTTCTTTTCATTCCCCTTGTTTATTGTTGGTCAATATTTTGATTTGATCCATCCAAGTTCTATATTTTTCTTTCATTGTTTATGAGTCTTGAAAAGAAATTTCAAAGTTTCAAAGACTCAATGCGTACTATATACAACTTTGAGATTTGTCTCCTTACAGGCAGCCACAAAACAAAGAAACCCAATAGAACCCATTAAAAAACAGATCATCAAACGCCCAATGTGCGGAAAGAAAACAAGTTGTGCAAATGATAAAAGTAAGCACATAACATTCAGAACTGAAGTTTATAAAAGTGAGTCCACAGCCACGAAGCCAGTCATCACCGCAGCTGATTCAGGAGTCTATTAGTTGTGGGTCACACCCTCAGTTCAGCGCAGACACGAATAAACTGTGCAGAGCAGTGAAGTGAACCAGTCCATTTCTCGCCTCTGGCCCCAACACCCTGACCTTTTCAATATGGCCCGGTATTTAAATTCTCCAAACCTCTCATACAATGTTTTCCTGGGTCCCGCCACCTCGGCTCTGCATTGCCTGGGTTTTGCCTCCAGCAAAGGCCAAACATTGGCTCCTTTCTTTAAGCCTGTCATCGAAGTTGTGTAAAACATTGGTGAGGCACAATTTGGAGTACTTTGTGCAATTCTGGTCATGCACCTAACAGCAAAAATATCAGTAAGATTGAAAGAGTGCTGATAAAATTGACAAATACGTTGCTGGGACTTGAGGACAAGAGTTATAGGGAAAGGTTGAATAGGTTAGCACTTTCTTTCCTGGAGCATAGGAAAATGAGGGGAGAGGTTGCAAATATAGAGGTATACAAAGTTATGGGAGGGGGTTCGGTGAAGATAGGGTAAATGCAAGCAGACATTTTCCACTCAGGTTGGATGAGACTAGAACTAGAGGTTATCGGTTAAGGGTGAACAGTGAAGAAAAGTTTAAGGTGAACCAGAGGGGGAACACCTCCACTCAGATCATGGTGAGAGTATGGAACAAGCTGCGAGCAGAAACGGTGGATGCAGGTTTGATTTTAACATTTAGGAGGAATTGGAATGGGAAGGGCACTGAGGGCTATGATTCAGGTGTGGGTCGATGGGACTAGGTAGAATAATAATTCTGCTTGGACTAGTGCCGAAGGGCCTGTCTCTGCTCTGTGGCGCTCTTTGACTCCACGACACTTACACTTATGCTTTTTCAATTAAATTTTTGATTCCTTTTTTTAATGGGATAGTTTTGTTCATCATGTAAGTGACAATTACATGAGAAGGTGGTGAGAAAATGGGATTTTCCATTTGGATCTATTTGCTTATTTCTAAAAATCTGGAATAACAGCAATATGCCTTTCCAAGTCCCTAAGGGTCAACAAGGTATTCCATTATCAAGGCACAATGGCTAATTCCAGCCAATCCTTACTCAAAGCTATAAAATAATATACAGTATTTTCAACAGTGGCCGGAGGATAATGATTATTGTAGCAACTCCAGTAAATTTGATTCCTGACAAAACTGACAATCTCTCAACTGATGATTGTTTCGGCTGTGATTACTTCATTTAACACTGCCCAAGCGTACCACAGCCTTGCTTGGAGCAGTCGATATACAAACTCAGCCATTGAGAACAGTCCAACAGTTCACTTCATTTTGCAAAGGACGAAGGGATCTTGACGCACACAGCCAAGAGAGCCTTCAAGACTGTAAGACATTACATCCTACACCCAAGGATTAAACTAAAAGGCATCACAATAGCAGAGCAATTAGCAGAATTGCTTCACAGTGCCAGCGATCACCAATTGGGGGTTGATTCCCACTGCTATCTATAAGGAGTTTGTACGTTCCCCCCATGTCTTGTACAATTTTAACATAATAGCCTAACTCCTGTATTCAACACTGTGATTTATGAAGATCAATGTGCCAAAAGCTCTCCCCGTCTACGTGTGACATCACTTTCACGGATTATCAGATCTATATTCTGAGATCCCTTTGTTCCACCGCACTCCTTGGTGCCCTCCCTTTCACTGTGCAAGTCCCACTCTGATTTGTAGCAACAACTTGCACTTACCTGCATTAAATTCCGTCTTGGCATCATGGAAAAAATTACTAAATTTGTAAAATATTCCAGAAGCATGATAATGAATTTGCCATTTGCAGCTATTAATTCTCATTTGGATATATTCTCTCAAATGCTTACAATACAATATGAAGCACCATATATAAATCTAATCTAAAAATTTCAAAGGTTGCTGTCCTACCTGTTATTGGAGCGTAAGACCATAAGACGCATGAGTAGAATTAGGCCACTTAGCCCATTGAGCCTGCTCCATCCAGTCTGATTTATTATCCCTCTCATATCCATTCTCCTGTTTTCTCCCTGTAACCTTTGACTAACCAAGAATCTATCAACCTCTACTTTAAATATACTCAATGACGCGGCCGCCACAGGTGTCTATGGCAAATGAGTTACACGGATTCACCACCCTCTGACTGAAAAAATTCCTTCTCATCTTTGTTCTAAGTAGATGTCCCTCTACTCCAAGGTTGGGTTGGGCCCTGGTCCAGGCTCCCCAACTATAGGAAATATCCTCTTCACATCCATTCTAGCTTGTCCTTTCAATATTCGATAGGCTTCTATGAGATAACCTTCAATCTTCTAACCTCCAGTGAGTACAGTCCCAGAGACATCAAGCACTCCTCATACGTTAACCCTTTCAGAAGACTGGGTCCCAGTATCATTCTCATGAACTTCCTCTGGACCCTGTCTAATGTCTGCACATCTTTTCTTAAATAAGTGTTCCAAAACCGCTGTCTGACCAATGCCTTATAAAGCCTCAGCCTCACATCCTAGCTTTATATTCTTGTCCATTTGAAATGAATGCTAACATGGTATTTGCCTTCCTTACCGCTGACTCAAGTTAACCTTTAAGGAATCATACACAAGGACTCCAAAGTCCCTCTGCTCCTCTGATTTTTGAATTTTTTCTCTGAATTTAGAAAATAGGTTATGACTTTATTCCTTGTACTAAAGTGCATGACCATACACTTCCCTACACTATATTTCATCTGCTACTTCTTTGCCCATGCTCCCAATCTATCTAAGTCCTTCTGCAACCTCCCTGCTTCCTCAACACTACCTACCCCTCCACCTATCTTTATTTCGCTTGCAAGCTAGACATCAGCAGATCAATTCCATCATCCAAATTGTTGACATATGACGTGAAAAGAAGTAGTCCAAATACCAACTGCTGCAGAACCACACTAGCTACTGGCTGCCAATCGGAGCAGGGCCCCTTTATTCTGACTCTTTGTCTCCTACCAGTCAGCCATTCTTTTATTCATGCTAGTATGTTCCCTGTAATATCATCGGCTCTTATCTTGTTAAACTGCCTCATATCTGGCACAATTTCAAAGGACTTCTGAAAATCGTAGTACACAACATCCATTGATTCTCCTTTGACTATCCTACCTGTTATTTCCTCAAATAATTCCAACACATTTGTCAGGCAAGATGTCCCCTGAAGGAAACCATACTAACTTTGGCCTGTTTTATCATGTGCCTCCAAGTACCCTGAAACCTCTTCCTTAATAATGGACTCCAACATCTTCCTAACTACTGAAGTCAGACTAACTGACCTATAATTTTGCAAACACAAGGAATTCTGCAGATGCTGGAAATTCAGGCAACACTCATCAAAGTTGCTGGTGAACGCAGCAGGCCAGGCAGCATCTATAGGAAGAGGTACAGTCGACATTTCGGGCCGAGACCCTTTGTCAGGATTAACTGAAAGAAGAGCTAGTAAGAGATTTGAAAGTGGGAGGGGGAGGGGGAGATCTAAAATGATAGAAGACAGGAGGGGGAGGGATGGAGCCAAGAGCTGGACAGGTGATTGGCAAAAGAGATATGAGAGGATCATGGGACAGGAGGCCCAGGGTGAAAGAAAAGGGGGAGGGGGGAAAAACCCAAGAGAATGGGCAAGGGGTATAGTGAGAGGGACAGAGGGAGAAAAAGGACAGAGAGAAAAAGAATGTGTGTATAAAAATAAATAACGGATGGCGTATGAGGTGGAGGTGGGGCATTAGCAGAAATTTGAGAAGTCAATGTTCATGCTATCAGGTTGGAGGCTACCCAGACGGAATATAACGCGTTGTTCCTCCAACCTGAGTGTGGCTTCATCTTTACAGTAGAGGAGGCCGTGGATAGACATATCAGAATGGGAATGGGATGTGGAGTTAAAATGTGTGGCCACTGGGAAATCCTGCTTTCTCTGGCGGACAGAGCGTAGGTGTTCAGTGAAATGAACTCCCAGTCTGCATCGGGTCTCGCCAATGTATAGAAGGCCACATCAGGGGCACCGGACGCAGTATATCACCCCAGCCGACTCACAGGTGAAGTGTCACCTCACCTGGAAGGACTGTCTGGGGCCCTGAATGGTGGTGAGGGAGGAGATGTAAGGGCATGTGTAGCACTTGTTCTGCTTACAAGGATAAGTGCCAGGAGGGAGATCGGTGGGGAGGAATGGGGGGGACGAATGGACAAGGTAGTCGTGTAGAGAGCGATCCCTGCGGAAAGCAGGGGGTGGGAGGGAAAGATGTGCTTAGTGGTGGGATCCCGTTGGAGGTGGCAGAAGTTACGGAGAATAATATGTTGGACCCGGAGGCTGGTGGGGTGGTAGTTGAGGACCAGGGGAACCCTATTCCTATTGGGGTGGCGGGAGGATGGAGTGAGAGCAGATGTACGTGAAATGGGGGAGATACGTTTGAGAGCAGAGTTGATGGTGGAGGAAGAGAAGCCCCTTTCTTTGAAAAAGGAGGACATCTCCCTCGTCCTGGAATGAAAAGCCTCATCCTGAGAGCAGATGCGGCGGAGACGGCGGAATTGCGAGAAGGGGATGGCATTTTTACAAGAGACAGGGTGAGAAGAGGAGTATTCCAGATAACTGTGAGAGTCTGTAGGCTTATAGTAGACATCAGTAGATAAGCTGTCTCGAGAGATAGAGACAGAAAGATCTAGAAAGGGGAGGGAGGTGTCGGAAATGGACCAGGTGAACTTGAGGGCAGGGTGAAAGTTGGAGGCAAAGTTAATGAAGTCAACGAGCTCAGCATGCGTGCAGGAAGCAGCACCAATGCAGTCATCGATGTAGCGAAGGAAAAGTGGGGGACAGATACCAGAATAGGTTTGGAACATAGATTGTTCCACAAAGCCAACAAAAAGGCAGGCATAGCTGGGACCCATATGGGTGCCCATGGCTACACCTTTAGTTTGGAGGAAGTGGGAGGAGCCAAAGGAGAAATTACTACGAGTAAGGACTAATTCCGCTAGACGGAGCAGAGTGGTGGTAGAGGGGAACTGGTTAGGTCTGGAATCCAAAAAAGAAGCGGAGAGCTTTGCGACCTTCCTGATGGGGGATGTAAGTATATAGGGACTGGACATCCATGGTGAAAATAAAGCGGTGGGGGCCAGGGAACTTAAAATAATTAAAAAGTTTCGGAGTGTGAGAAGTGTCACGAACATAGGTAGGAAGGGATTGAACAAGGGTGGATAAAATAGTGTCGAGGTATGCAGAAATGAGTTTGGTGGGGCAGGAGCAAGCTGAGGCAATGGGTCTACCTGGACAGGCAGGTTTGTGGATCTTGGGTAGGAGGTAGAAATGGGAAGTGTGGGGTGTGGGAACTATAAGGTTGGTAGCAGTGGATGGGAGATCCCTTGAGCGGATAAAGTTGGCGATGGTGTGGGAGACAATGGCCTGGTGCTCCTTAGTGGGGTCACAATCGAGGGGTAAATAAGAGGAGGTATCCGTGAGTTGTTGCTGTGCCTCGGCAAGGTAGAGGTCAGTATGCCAGACTACAACAGCACCCTCCTTATCGGCGGGCTTTATAGTAAGGTTAGGATTGGTGCAGAGGGAGTGGAGAGCAGAGCGTTTGGAAGGAGTGAGGTTGGAATTGGAACGAGGTGCGGTGAAGTCGAGACGGTTGATGTCCCATCGGCAGTTAGCAATAAAGAGATCCAGAGCAGGCAGAAGACCAGAGCGGGGTGTCCATGAAGAGAAGGAGGGTTGAAGATGGGAGAAAGGGTCATTGGTGGGGGTGGGAGAGTCCTTGCCAAAGAAGTAGGCTTGGAGTCGGAGCTGGCGGAAGAAGAGTTCCGCGTCATGGCGAACGCGGAACTCGCTGAGGTGTGGGCGAACTGAAGCCTGGTCACTGGTACTGTAAAGCATTGTGATAACCACCACGCTACTGTGCTGTTCCATCTTTGAGATGTATTTATCCTACACCTTCTGAATTGTCCTCAGAAACTTTAGCCATTGCTGTTATGCAATAATCCCTGTTAGTGTCCCCTTCCAATCAACTTTGAACCATACCTTTCTCATGCCTCTGTAATTCCCTTTACTCCACTGTAATACTGATACATCTGACTTTATCTTCTCCCTCTCAAACTCAAGGGTGAATTTTATCATATTATGATCACTGCCTCCCTAATCAAAATTAGTTCATTATACAACACACACACACATCAGAATTACTGTTCCCCTAACAAGCTCAGCCACAAGCTGCTCTAACGTACCATTTCGTAGGCATTCTCTCTTGGGATCCAGAAACAATCTGATTTTCCCAAACTACTTGCATATTGAAATCCCCCATGACAATTGTAACATTGCCCTTATTACATGCCTTTTCTATTTCCTGTTGACATCTATATCCCACATCCTGGCTACTATTTGGAAACCTGTGTGTAACTCCCATCAGGGTCTTTTTAAATTTCTGGTTTCTTAATTCTACCCACAAGGATTCTACATCTTCTGATCCTATGTTACTTGTTTCTAAGGATTTGATTTCATTTTTGCCAACAGAACCACCCCACCACCTCTGTCTACCTGCCTGTGCTTTCGATACAAGTTGTATCCTTGGATGTTAAGCTCCTCACTATGATTTTCTTTTAGCCAAGTCTCAGTGTTACCCACAATGTCATAACTACCAATCCCTAAATGCGCTACAAGAAGGCAAAAAGTACAGAATCTGTGCAGAAAACATTGAAAGCAAGGACAATATTTTATACACATTTTATTCCATATCTGTACTTTAACTTATTTTTATATAATTCTTTATTTTTTGTAATTGTGAAATGCTGTTAGTTTTAGTTACTTGTCGTGCCAACACACCACAGCAAATTCCTAATACTCGTGAATGTATATGGTGAATAAACTTGATCCTTGACCCTTGAACTTATGGACTAATTTTCAAGGAATTTACGATTCATGTTCTCAATATTACTTATCACTTATATTGCATTTTTTTGTGTTGGCACATGGCCAAGTGGATAAGGCGTCGGTCTAGTGACCTGAAGGTCTCTAGTTCGAGCCTCAGCTGAGGCAGCGTGTTATGTCCTTGAGTAAGGCACTTAACCACACATTGCTCTGTGACAACACCAGTGCCAAACTCTATCAGCCCTAGTGCCCTTCCCTTGGACAACATTGGTGTCGTGGAGAGGGGAGACTTGCAGCATGGGCAACTACCAGTCTTCCATACAACTTTGACCAGGCCTGCGCCCTGGAAACCTTCCAAGGCGCAAATCCATGGTCTCACGAGACTAACTGATGCCTATATATATATATATATTGCATTTTTTATTTTTTCTCAGTTCAAGCTGGTAAAAACTGAGGTATGGCCATAGCCAAGCACACTCATTTCTCAATTGCTGGGAACCTTCAGACTACTCTACTGGTGTTTAGTATTGTAGCTTTCTGAAGATTTACATAAATATTGTTGTGCAGGCATAATTGTTTAATACTTTTGTGTAGTGACTTTGGGATGATACCAGTGTTAGATATTACTCTTGGGATAATGAATACCCTCTTCATGTTCCATAGTCTTTCAATCTCCTGTTTTAATTCAGCATATTTCTGATGTTTACATTTATTGATTTCTGTATATTGTGTGTGTTTGGAAATGCTATATCTATTAAGTAAGTTGTTCTTGATTCTTTATCCTGTATTATTATATCTGGACAGTTTTTATGGGTTTTTCTATCTGTAATAATAGATTGGTCATAATATAATTTGTTGGACACTGACTCTAAAACTGGATTATGCTTGTAATTATAAAAAGTTATAGTGTCTTTTATGAGTTTGGTGAATGATGTTTGCCACTTAACTGTGCCTGCGTAAGTAATCAGATTGAGTTAAACTGCTGCAGGATCCTGTAATATGTTGGATTATTTCTGGTTTCCCTCAGCATTTTCTGTGTTTGTTGCCTTGAACTTGTTGGCCTTTTATTATGTATTTTTTGATTTTTTTTGTGCTAACTACCTGCTCCTGTGTTGCCTCAAGGAATCTTTTTGTTTCTGAGAAGATGTTTTCAAATCTGAGCCAGGCGTTCGATGCTTCCTTGTTGACATTTAATCTGCTCAGTTCGTGGGGATGTCTTCCTTGGAGGATCATGCTCTTCCATTGGTTCACATTTTCTTCTGTAGTTATAATTTCTCCAATTTTTTAGGGTTGTGCTTTCACTTAACTTTAATGGTGTGTACTTCTTATCAGAATTGCAGATGCTCACATGGAGTGCTGAATCCTGTTTCTGTTGATGAAAATATATCCTTAGGAGTTTCAGTAACGTTTAAAATATTTTTTTATTCCTCTTCTTCCTTTCCTAAGCATTGTTAATATAAGTGTGTTCATGTTTTCTAGAATCTGTCATTTCATTTTTAATTTCTCTTTGTAAATTTTCCAGATTGATTATGGACCAAGATATTATGCCAAAAGAATACATTAATATGGGTATAGCGTAAGTGTTTATTGCCTTTGTTATATTTTCACTATTGAGCTCTGTTTCACAAATTTTCTTAAGCCTTGAAATAAATTCTATCCAAAGTTTACCCTTTATCCATCCCACTCCATCCCACAATCTCTTTGATCCATTACTGTCAGTAGGAGGTACAGGTGCATCAGGACTCGGACTGCCAGACTGGGGACAGCTTCATCCCTTAGGCTGTGAGACTACCGAGGTCTCATCTCTACTGCAGCAAGCTGTTTACTGTTTCCTGTACTGTTTAATGTTTAATCATGCTGTGCACTACGTGCACTTTGAATTATTTTTTTATTTTCTTATTTGTGGTAATATTTTACTTTATATGATGACCATGATATGTTTTGTGGCTGCACAGGAGTCCGGAGGAATGTTGTTTTGTTGTACTGTACAGTCAGATGACAATAAAAACCACAAGACCAGAAGATGTAGGAGCAGAATAAGGCCACTTGGCCAACTGAGTCTGTCCGCCATTTCATCATGTCTGATCCATTTTCTCTCTCAGCCCCAGTCTTCTGCCTCTCCCCATATCCCTTCATGCCCTGACTAATCATGAACCAATCAACCTCTGCCTTAAATATACCCAAAGATTTGACCTCCACAGCTGTCTGTAGCAATGAATTCCACAGATTCACCACTCTCTAGCTAAAGAAATTCCAACTTATCTCCATTCTAAAAGGATGCCCCTCTATTCTGAGGCTGTGTCCTCTGGTCTTAGACTCTCTCACTACAACCTCTCCACATCCACTGTTACATGCTCAATGAGATCTGCTGTTTTTGTTTGTGAGAATGATGTAATGGTCTTTTGGAGGTCACCTGATGTGATTTTCCTGCCGATGTGTAGTCAGGTGATGACACGTGCACCATGGGTACATAAGGGTCGACTCCAGATGATGCAGTTAGTTTTTAGTTTGTAGATTTCCAGGTAGAATGTGCTGTGTCTCCGTTTCTATTGCGTGTTTGTTTTTGTGATGCAGTTTCATTTTTAAAACGGAGTGTCGCGTTCTGTTTCAAGATGCAATATTATTGGACTGGAAATTTTTGCTAGATGTGCTGATTTACCTTATTCCAGCAGTAGTAGGCGGACTGAAGACATTATCGAAGTACAGGACTCAAAGAATTGAGAGGAGTCAGCATCATTTGGCAGTTTAATAAAGGATCGACCTTATTGAGTCTTCATTGAAGGACTAGCGACCTGCATCGAGATAACTCTTGCCAAAAGAGTAAAGAGTTCATGCAAAGGTTTGCTCTCTCTAGAATTTAAGGTCAGTTGGTTTAAACTCTTTATTTACTGCATCGTAAACCCTTTGGACAGAACCAGCAGGAAAGTCGCGTCTATGAAGAAATACTTCTCCAGAGAAGTCTCTCCCAATTGAATGTATAAATCTGTTGGACTTTTGAATTTACCACTTTAAGAACTATATCTGACTTTATCGCTTTAAGAACAGTTTTCGCATTTAACACTTTAAGAACCAGTGCTGAGTGACGATTTGGTGAACGGCTGCATAACAGTTAACTTCCAGTTAAAGTTTTCATTTGTTTTTTTTTCCTTATTGTTTATCCGTGTTTAATAAATGTTTGGTTGTTTTTATATAACCTGTCTTGATTGATATTCATTGTTGTCAGTTACGTAACACCACGTTATCAAGGACCTTTAACATTCGATAGGTTTCAATGAGTTCACCTCTCATTCTTCTGAATTCTAGTGAGCACAGGCCCAGAGGCATTAAACACTCTGCATATGACAAGCCTTTCAATCCAGGATTAATTTCCATGAACCTCCTTTGAACACTGACCAATGTCAACAAATTCTTTATTGGGTAAGGGACCCAAACCTGCTCACAATGCTTTACGTGAGGCTTCACCATTGCTTCATAAAGCCTCAACATTACACCCTTGCTTTTATATTCTAGTCCTCTTGAAATGAATGCTTCCTCACCACTGACTCAAACTGCATGTTAACCTTTAAGGAATCCTGCACAAGGGCTCCTAATTCCCTTTGCGCTCCTCATTTTTTTGTATTTTCTGTCCATTTAGAAAATAGTCTACGCTTTTATTTCTTCTCCCAAAGCGCATGAACATACAATTCCTGACACAGTATTCTATCTGTCACTTCTTTGCTCATTCTCCTAATTTGTTTGTCATTCTTTAGCCTCTCTACTTCCTGAAAACTACCTGCTCTCCACCTATCCTCATATCGTCTGCAAACTTTGCCACAAAATCATCAATTCTATCATCCAAGTCATTGACATATAACATAAATAGAAGTGGTCCTAATGCAGACCCTTGCGGAACACTACTCCCAATCAGCAAATGCTCTATCGATGTTAGTATCTTTCCTGTAATACCAAAGCAGCCTTATGTGTTGTCCCTCAACAAAGGCCTTCTGAAAATCCAAGTACACAACACCAACTGATTCTCCTTTGGCTATCTGCTTGCTATTTCATCAAATCATTCCAACAGATTTGTCAGGCAAGATTTTCCCTTGAGGAAACTATGCTGACTACTCTGAAATGCCTTCAAGTACCCTGAAACCACGTCCTTAACAAGCGACTCCAACACCTTCCTAACCACTGATGTCCAAGTTCATGTGGGATGGACTTCAGTGATTGAGAAGGTGTTGGAGTCGATTGTTACTGATGTGGCTTCAGGATACTGGAACCTGAAAAGATAAAGGTAATCTTGAGTACAAACTTAAATGAGTGTAGTAAAGCTGCATAGAAATGAAATAATAGAAAATTTGGGATAGGCAACTCTAGTGAGATTTACCATTGAAAAAGCACCAAAGAAAATGAGCCCTAGACTTAAGTCAATAAAGAACACAGGGGCATCAAACAAGAGTATCATTATACACAATGTTTACAGTGGTTACATTCTCTCTATACTTTTAATACAATGCAAGGATGTGATGCTGAGGCTTTATAAGGCACTGGTGAGGCCTCACCTTGAGTATTGTGAACAGTTTTGGGCCCCTCATCTTAGAAAAGATGTGCTGGCATTGGAGAGGGTCCAGAGGAGGTTCACAAGGATTATTCCAGGAATGAAAGGGTTATCATATGAGGAACGTTTGATGGCTCTGGGTCTGTACTCACTAGAATTCAGAAGGATGAAGGGGGAATCTCATTGAAACTTTCTGAATGTTGAAAGGCCTAGACACAGTAGATGTGGAAAGGATGTTTCCCATGGTGGAAGAGTTGAGGCCAAGAGGGCACAGCCTCTCAAAACAGAGATGCGGAGAAATTTCTTTAGCCAAAGGATGGTGAATTTGTGGAATTTGTTGCCACATGCAGCTGTGGAGGCCTGGTCATTGGGTGTATTTAAGGCAGGGATTGATAGGTTCTTGAATGGAAATGGCATCAAAGGTTACGGGGAGCAGGCCAGGAACTCGGGTGGAGGATGAGAAAAAAAAGGATCAGCCATGATTGAATGGCGGAGCAGACTCGATGGGCCAGATGGCCTAATTCTGCTCCTACGTCTTATGGTCTTCCGGTCAATGCATCATATGTGGTGCACAATAGCGTAACGGTTAGTGTTATGCTTTACAGTACCAACCAACTGGGCTCAATTCCCGCCACTGCCTCTGAAGAGTTTGTGTGTCCATAGGAGTTTTCTCCTGGTTCTCCGGTTTCCTCTCACATCTCAAAGGCATATAGGTTAGTAAATTAATTGGTCAGATGAGTGTTATTGGGCAGCATGAGCTCATTAGGAAAGGGCCTGTTAAGTTCAAAGGTTCAAAGGTCAAATTTAATGTCAGAGAAATGTATACAATATACATCCTGAAATGCTTTTTCTTCGCAAACATCCAAGAAAACAGAGAAGTGCCCCAAAGAATGAACGACAGTTAAATGTGAGAACTCCAAAGTTCCCCCCACAGCTCCCCCCTCCTGCATGTAAGCGGCAGTAAGCAGCAATCTCCCCTCTCCCCACCAGCAAAACAAAAAGCTCACCCACTACCGAGCACAAGTGTGAGCTAAGCAATAGCAAAGACACAGACCAAAGTTACCCCAAGGTCTTCGCTTTTCATCTGGCATTCTACAAACCATAGGTTCTCTCTCTCCCTGGCAAGGGGGAGGGAGGTGTCCCCCATTATCACAGTGAGCAGAAGCCATAACAAACACCCACTCGTTTACGATGTTAAGAGTCTGTTTCGTCATTTTTTTGAGCTCTGTGTCCAAAGATCGCAAAGACCTCGGGTGTTCGGGCCCACAGCAAAAGATTTTCCGGCCTCCCTGATGACACACGAGTCTCCTGCCGTGACACCGACCCTCGATCTTCCTGTCTCCAGAGCCCTGAGATCTTAGGCTTCCAAACATGATCGAGACTCTCAGGCCAAACCCTTGGCATGTCGGATAACGGCCAGTCGTGGAACCCCGAGAACGGGTCCCATTCCCGCAAAGAACAGAAGCCTGAGTGTAACTCCAGGTCAGGGTCTTCGAAAGAACCCTGAAAGGGAAAAATAAAGATACTAAAAGTAGAAATAGAGCTGTTTCCGAGGATGCAAGCAAAGGAGTCGCTGTTAGAAAATAAAATAAAACAATTCATAAATCTAATCTCAGGATTTCAAGCTGTTGTAATTTAGGAAAAAATATCTGTGCAGAGAACATTGAAAATATGTGCAAGCCACTGTCTGTTTACATAGAGAACTGGGACATTGGTACAGCACAGGAATAGGCTCTTTGGCCCATAATTTTATGCTGAACAAATTAGCCATGTAAATGTATAACTGTTGCCTAGGTATACAAAATTAATTGTTAAATTCCTAATGCCTAGGTTTATAAAATGATGACAGGTATAGATAGAGTTAATATAAGCGTGCCCAACGCCAGCCCTCTAGGCCTGAGTTGACGTAGTAGTAGTAATAATATAGAACATAGAATAGTACAGCACAGTACAGGCCCTTCAGCCCACAATGTTGTGCCGACCCTCAAACCCTGCCTCCTATATAACCCCCACTTTAAATTCCTCCATATACCTGTCTAGTAGTCTCTTAAACTTCATGAGTGTATCTGCCTCCACCACTGACTCAGGCAGTGCACTCCACGCACCAACCACTCTCTGAGTAAAAAACCTTCCTCTAATATCCCCCTTGAACTTCCCACCCCTTACCTTAAAGCCATGTCCTCTTGTATTGAGCAGTGGTGCCCTGGGGAAGAGGCGCTGGCTATCCACTCTATCTATTCCTCCTATTATCTTGTACACCCCTATCATGTCTCCTCTCATCCTCCTTCTCTCCAAAGAGTAAAGCCCTAGCTCCCTTAATCTCTGATCATAATGCATACTCTCTAAACCAGGCAGCATCCTGGTAAATCTCCTCCGTACCCTTTCCAATACTGCCACATCCTTCCTATAGTGAGGCGACCAGAACTGGACACAATACTCCAATTGTGGCCTAACCAGAGTTTTATAGAACTGCATCATTACATCGTGACTCTTAAACTCTATCCCTCGACTTATGAAAGCTAACACCCCATAAGCTTTCTTAACTACCCTATCTACCAAGTATCCTGCCATTTGCTTTGTACTCTGCCTTGGATTTTGTCCTTCCAAAGTGTACCACCTCACACTTCTCCGGGTTGAACTCCATCTACCACTTCTCAGCCCACTTCTGCATCCTATCAATGTCTCGCTGCAATCTTTGACAATCCTCTACACTATCTACAACACCACCAACCTTTGTGTCATCTGCAAACATCCCCACATCCAGGTCGTTAATAAAAATCATGAAAAGTAGAGGTCCCAGAACAGATCCTTGTGGGACACCACTAGTCACAATCCTCCAATCTGAATGTACTCCCTCCACCACGACCCTCTGCCTTCTGCAGGCAAGCCAATTCTGAATCCACCTGGCCAAACTTCCCTGGACCCCATGCCTTCTGAATTTCTGAATAAGCCTACCATGTGGAATCTTGTCAAATGTCTTACTAAAATCCATATAGATCACATCCGCTGTACTACCCTCATCTATATGCCTGGTCACATCCTCAAAGTACTCTATCATGCTTGTTAGATAAGATATGCCCTTCACAAAACCATGCTGACTGTCCCTGATCAGACCATGATTCTCTAAATGCCCATAGATCCTATCCCTAAGAATCTTTTCCAACAGCTTTCCCACCACAGACATAAGGCTCACTGGTCTATAATTACCCGGACTATCCCTACTACCTTTTTTGAACAAGGGGACAACATTCGCCTCCCTCCAATCCTCTGGTACCATTTCCATGGACAACGAGGACATAAAGATCCTAGCCAGAGGCTCAGCAATCTCTTCCCTTGCCTCATGGAGCAGCCTGGGGAATATTCCATCAGGCCCCTGGGACTTATCCATCCTAATGTATTTTAACAACTCCAACACCACCTCTCCCTTAATATCAACATGATCCAGAACATCAACCTCAATCATATTGTCCTCACCATCATCAAGTTCCCTCTCATTGGCGAATACCGAAGAGAAGTATTCATTGAGGACCTCGCTCACTTCCACAGCCTCCAGGCACATCTTCCCACCTTTATCTCTAATCGGTCCTACCTTCACTCCTGTCATCCTTTTTTTCTTCACATAATTGAAGAATGCCTTGGGGTTTTCCTTTACCCTACTCGCCAAGGCCTTCTCATGCCCCCTTCTTGCTCTTCTCAGCCCCTTCTTAAGCTCCTTTCTTGCTTCCCTATATTCCTCAATAGACCCATCTGATCCTTGCTTCCTAAACCTCATGTATGCTGCCTTCTTCCACCTGACTAGACTTTCCAGCTCACTTGTCACCCATGGTTCCTTCACCCTACCATTTTTTATCTTCCTCACTGGGACAAATTTATCCCTAACATCCTACAAAAGATCTCCAAACATCGACCACATATCCATGGTACATTTCCCTGTAAAAACATCACCCCAATTCACACCTGCAAGTTCTAGCCTTATAGCCTCATAATTTGCCCTTCCCCAATTAAAAATTTTCCTGTCCTCTCTGATTCTATCCTTTTCCATGATAATGCTAAAACCACCGAGCGGTGGTCACTGTCCCCCAAATGCTCACCCACTGAGAGATCTGTGACCTGACTCGGTTCATTACCTAGTACTAGATCTAGTATGGCATTTCCCCTAGTCAGCCTGTCCACATACTGTGACAGGAATCCGTCCTGGACACACTTAACAGACTCTGCCCCATCTAAACCCTTGGAACTAATCAGGTGCCAATCAATATTAGGGATGTTAAAGTCACCCATGATAACAACCTTGTTATTTTTGCACCTTTCCAAAATCTGCCTCCCAATCTGATCCTTTGTATCTCTGCTGCTACCAGGGGGCCTATAGAATACCCCCAGTGGAATCACTGCTCCCTTCCTGTTCCTGACTTCCACCCATACTGTCTCAAAATAGGATCCTGCTACATTACCCACCCTTTCTGTAGCTGTAATAGTATCCCTGACCAGTAATGCCACCCCTCCTCCCCTTCCCCCGCCCCCCCCATCGCTTTTAAAGCACTCAAATCCAGGAATATTGAGAATCCATTCCTGCCCTGGTGCCAGCCATGTCTCTGTAATGGCCACTACATCATAATTCCATGTATGTATCCAGGCTCTCAGTTCATCACCTTTGTTCCTGATGCTTCTTGCATTGAGGTACACACATTTCAGCCCTTCTACCTTACTACCTTTACACTGTTTAATCTGCTTCTCTTTCCTCAAAACCTCTCTACATGTTAGATCTGGCTTTACTCCATGCACTTTTTGCACTGCTCTATCGCTCCGGGTCCCATCCCCCTTGCAAATTAGTTTAAACCCTCCCGAACCATGCTAGCAAACCTACCTGCAAGGATATTGTGCCCCCTCGGGTTCAGGTGCAACCCATCCAATCTGTACAGGTCCCACCTTCCCCAGAAGAGATCCCAATGATCCAAAAATCTAAAACCCTGCTCTCTGTACCAACTCCTCAGCCATGCATTCAACTGCCATCTGCTCTAATTCTTACCATCACTGTCACGTAGCACTGGCAGCAATCCTGAGAACGCCACCCTTGAGGTCCTGTTCTTCAGCCTTCTGCCTAGTTCCCGAAACTCACACTTCAGGACCTCATCCCTCTTCCTGCCTATGTCGTTGGTACCAACATGTATCATGACTTCTGGCTGCTTTCCCTCTTGTATCAGCAGACTTTTTCCACTGAGGCTGGGTGACACTAGAACTAGAGGTCATGGGCTGAGGATGAAAGGTAAAATGTTTAATGGAACATGAGGGGGAAACTTTTCTCTCAGAGGGTAGTGACAGTGTGGAGCAAACTGCCAACAGAAGTGGTGGATGTGGATTCAATTTCAACATTTAAGAGAAATTTGCAAGGTACATAGATGGGAGGGGTGTGGAGGGCTCTGGTCTGGGGACAGGCCAATGGGTCTAGCCAGATTAATAGTTTGGCATGGACTAGATGTTTGGTACGGAATTTGTTTCTGTGCTGTAGTGTTCTCTGACAAAATAACTAAATTAATCCCTTCTGTCCCAAGGATCAACTTTCAATGATTAGAAACACCCAATGTCCAAGTCCTTAAATTCTATGCAGATTCATGTGCTTTTGATGAGCCTCTTTAAATGCCCCTATCATATTTGCCTCCACTACCACCCCTGGTGGCACTTTCCGAATACCCATTATCCTCTGTGAAAAAGAAACTTGCCCTGTACATCTCCTTTGAAATGAACCCTTCTCACCTTAAATGTTTGCCCTCTAACATTATACATTTCAACCCTGGAGAAAGATACTGACTATCTAGGTCTTCCACAAGTTTATGAACATCTATCAGATATCCCATCAGCCTCTATTGTCCTTGAGAAGACAACCCTGGTTGATTCTCATAACATTCCAAGCACGTGGTTTGATTTCTAATTCTCTCTGCTCTCCTTGCCCTCCAGAATCTGAATCAGAATCAATTTAACATCACTGGCATATATCATGAAATGTGTTGTTTTGTGACAGCAGTGCATTGCATTACATAATAAAAATATTAGATTAGATTACATTAGATTATGAGGACATGTAGTCCTCTTTTATTGTCATTTAGTAATGCATGCATTAAGGAATGATACAATGTTCCTCCGGTGTGATATCACAGAAACACAAGGCAGACCAAGACTGAAAAACTGACAAGAACCACATAATTATAACATATAGTTACAACAGTGCAAAGCAATACCGTAATTTGATAAAGAACAGACCACGGGCACGGTAAAAAAAAAAGTCTCAAAGTCTCTCGAAAGTCCCATCATCTCACGCAGACGGTGGAAGGAAGAAAAACTCTCCCTGCCATGAACCTCCAGCGCCGCAAACTTGCTGATGCAGCACCCTGGAAGCACCCGACCACAGTCGACTCTTGAGTCCGTCCGAAAACTTCGAGCCTCCGATCAGCCCTCCGACACCGAGCACTGAGCACCGTCTCTGCCGAGCGCTTAGACCCCGGCCCCGGCAACAGGCAATGGGCAAAGCCGAGGATTTGGGGTCTTCTCCTCCAGAGATTCTCGATCGCACAGAAGCAGTGGCAACGAAGTGGGCATTTCAGAAGTTTCTCCAGATGTTCTTCCATGCTTCTCACATCTGTCTCCACCAAATCAGGATTGTGCAAGGTACCCTACTTAACAAATACAGATATCATTCTGGAGCAGCCGTGTGCACTGCGTTGCACTGCCATCTTCTCAAAATATAACTTTCAATAAGAAATATACAGTATATATTACGCATATAATTAAATTAAATAACTCGTGCCAAAGAGAGTAGGAAAGGAAAAAAAATAGTGAGGTAGTGCAGTTGGATACAATGTCAATTCAGAAGTCTGATAGCAGAGAGGAAGAAGCTGTTCCTAAAACTTTGAGTGTGTGTCTTCAGGCTCCGCTACCTCCTCATTGATGGTAGCAATGTGAAGAGGGTACATCCTGGGTAATGGGGGTCTTTAACTCCTTTTTAAGGCATAGCATTCACGTCACTCTGCATTCAGAAATTGGCAACTAACTAGGAAGGTGGATTCATCCTGAAGTAGGTAAATTCCTACCCGCATGTGAATGCTACTTCTACAGGGAAGGAAATGGAAGATTAGTCCTGAGTAAATGATTGGGAATGACCAGTTAACTAATTCATTGTGATCTTCTTAAGGAGTATTTCTTAAAAAGTACCATGTGCTTTTTCTTTTTTTGTGGGAAACATGATTCAAGATTCATTTGTTATCAAAAACTGTATCAACTATACAACCTTGAGACTTGCTTGCTCACAGGTAGTCACAAAGGAAGAAACCTGAAAAAACCCAATTAAATAAAAAAAGAATAAAAATAAAAATAAAAGACCAACACTTGATGCACAAGAGAAAGAAAAAGATCATACAAACAATTGAAGCAAACAGCAACAACATTCCGAAGCAGCCCAAAGTAGGCCCAAAGCCTTGCTTATCAGTTCATTATATTAGCGGGTACGGAACGCTGCAGCCAGGTCTGTCTTCATAGCCTCAGAGCCATGGAGATGACTGGGCTGGTGATTAAAGTGAACCAATGACAGAAGAGCAAAAGACTCCCTGGAGAAAGGATTGAACATCGTGGAAAGCAAATGAAATCGGCTCTTGCCTCCGAACTAGGCTGATGTTTAAACTGTCTAAACAGCGCATAATACCTCGCACCAGGATTCAGGCACTGCTGCTACAAAAGGATCCGGGCCTAGACCATGTCACTCAGCAACTTGCTCCGGACCCAGATTTTGCAGCCCAGCCCGAAGCCACTCTCAAGCTCTTCAAATCCACTTGGGGCCTGGAGCCAATCAACCTTGCAATGGGGCCAGTTGAACAAGCATTGGAACTTCTCTGCTTGGGCCCCAACTTCTCCTTTCAGAACCCAGAGTGATCCAACCTCACACCCAGGCCAGTTGAACAAACATTGGAACTCCTACTGCGACAATTCTGCAACACACCATCTCAACTCATCCCTGAACTCGCTTTGCCATTGATTGTTCCTTCGCTGTTTGTGGCGATAATTTAATACGTTAAGTTAACAAAAATATTTAACTTAAGAAGACTCACGCTAGTAAATGCAACAGTGACATACTTTACTCCCTGAGTTTCAAATCTTCGCCAAAATTTCCTAGACAATGAACATGCATGAATTTTTAATGATGATAAGGGTCGTGCTGAAGGGTCTTGGCCCAAAATGTTGACTCTTTATTCTTCTTCATAGATTCTGAATTCCTCCAGCATTTTGAACATGTTATTCTGAATTTAGAATAGAATATTAAAGTTCAAGATAAATTTATTATCAAAGTACATATATGTCACCATATACAACACATAGTTTCAGTTTCTTGTGGGCATTCACAGTAAGTACGAGAAATTCAACAGAATCAATGGAAGACCTCACATAACAAGATGGACAAACAACCATTGTGCAAAAGTCATCATACTTTGCCAATGCAAAACGAAATAAAAGGAAAAAATATTTATGTTAATGCAATAATTGTTGAGAGCATGTGATGAAGAGTCATTGAAAGTGAGTCCATAGGTTGGGGGAACAGTTCAGCAAAGGGGTGAGTGAAATTGAGTTAGGTTATCTCCTTTGGTTCAAGAGCCTGATGGTTGAGGGGTAGTACCTGTTCCTGAACCTGGTGGTAGGGGTCCTGAGACACCTGCGCCTCTTTACTGACGGCAACAGAGTGAAGAGAACATGGCCTGTATGGTCGGGGTGCTTGAGGGTGGCTGCTGCTTTCCGGTGACAGCGGTCCATGTGGATGTGCTCAATGGTGGGGAGGGCTTTACCCATGATGCACTGGGATGTAGCCTCCTCTTTTTGTAGGCTTTTCCATTTAAGGGCATTGGCGTTTCTATACCAGGCTGTGATGCAACCAGTCAATATACTCTCCACCACATATCCATACAAGCTTGCCAAATCTTTGCAAACTTCTCAGAAAGTAGAGGGGTTGCCATTCTTTCTTTGTAATGGCTCTTATGTGCTGGACCCAGGACAGATCCTCTGAAATGATAACACTGAGGAATTTAAAGTTGCTGACCCTTTGTTTAGAGTTCTTGACCCTCCATTTAATCTGGTGAGCCTTCTTCATACGTGTTTTCATAAAGTCAACAAAAAATCTTTTAAGTTAATTAGAACAGCAGAAAGTTAAGAGACAAAAAGAATTTAAATAAAGAGAGACTTGCTTCCACTTCAAAACCAATCAATATTGACTTTTGTAACGTGTTACTAGGTACAAAGCAAAATTAATTACCCACTGGTTCTCTCATCTAATGTGCATTACTCTGCTAGCAGACTTCACAAAGAAACTAAATGTTTTCAATCTGATGGCACAGATTTTCTCTTCAAAGTATAATTAATGAAGCTGTGATTTGTAATTTCTTCAGAGTCTCCCATGAAATGCAAGAGAGACATATGAACATTTTCCAAGAATAATTTCTTCTGAGCGAGTGCTCTTCAAAAATTCGCACAGAAGTTGAAGTACTTATTCTGCAACAGTCATACATCTGAGTGGATGAAAGATCAAAAAAAAATGACATTAACATCTGCTATAAATGTTAAAAGCTTAGTTCACAATTTGCAAAGCTTCCTTTTTCTTTAATCAAGATGGCACTAGCAACCAATGGTGATATCTTGCACGCAACTCAGGAAGCTACTTCTTTTACTTCTTCTTTTAAATATGCTCCTTCTGCTGAACTGTGATCGATTTCAGCCTGTAATTTCCATTTTGATTATGTATTTTTGAGCCAACTAAGCGATTTTCTATCTCCTGGTGAACTCAGCAAGCTTGAGAGCAGCATGTGTGGCCATTGTTTCCTAATGGTGGAATGTGAACCTGTAGTTGGCTCCATTATTCCTTACCAATTGAACCACTGAGCATGATTGAAATTGAGAAAAGCAGGAACAGAAGGTGAATGGGTTTTAGCACCATTTGCCTGTGTTTGATCAGTCACTTCTGCCATAACAAGGTGCAGGAGTCTTGGTTTCGATCACCTCGACGGCACAGCTCATGGCTGTGGGTCTCTTTTTCAGGGGACCTTGTGGTTTGATGTTCAGTGTTCTCAGCACTGAACCCACTCCACAGATTTGCTTTTGGAGAACTCTTCAGTTCATTTTCCATGTACTTCTGGATAATCTTTTCTCTTATTTGCATGATTTTATCAAGGCGCTTCAGTGCGGAACTGGTTACGTGGCTGTGGCCTGCAGTTATTGACAAAGCACTAAACAATTGATTGGTGGCTGTCACTCCTGGACTATTTTCAGAGATTCTGCGGTTTCATCTTTAACATTCTGTGCGCTAATTGCTTGATTTTTGCTGGTTGTGCAATTTGCTGGGTTTTTTTTGCGCGTTGGAAATTTAATGCTATCTTTCGATGGGTTCCAGGGTATTTTGTTGCTTCATGACTGCCTGTGGGGAGACGAATCTCAGGGTTGTATAATTTATACATATTTTGCTAATAGATGTACTTTGAATCTTTGAAACATATTTCATTAAAATCTTTGTGAGTTCACTTGAATTCAGCTGAATTAACAATATATGTAGAAATGTAATGATCACAATGACTTCACTTCTCATACCAGTCTACAACTTTGAAGGAATGGCTGAAGATGAATATAAATAGCAGAGGAGGCCAAGTCAGTGGGTGTATTTAAAGGGGAGATTGATAGGTTCCTGTTTAGTAAGGGTGTCAAAGGCTCGGGGGGAGAAGGCAGGAGAATGAGTTTGAGAGTCTCATTGAATGGCGGAGCAGATTTATTGGGCTGAATGGCCTAGTTCTGCTCCTACGTCTTATGGATTTATGGCCTAGTCCAGAAACAATTGATAATATAAGGATCGGGTTGGGAATTGGTGACATAACTCTTGTACCTAATAAAGAGGCCACTGCATTTATGTTTGTGGTCTTCTGCTGCTGTAGCCCATCCACTTCAAGGTTCAACCTGCTGTGCATTCAGAAGTACTTTTCTGCACATCATGGTTATTTATATTAATGTCACCTTCCTGTCATCTTGAACCAGTTGGCCGTTCTCTTCTGACCTCTTTCATTGGCAAGTCATCTTCACCCACAGAACCGGATTTTTTTTGTTTTTTGCATAACTCTCTGTAAAGTCTAGAGACTGCTGTCTGTGAAAATTCCAGGGGATCAGCTCTTTCTGAGATACTCAAACCACCACGAAGGACACCAACAATCATTCTACGGTCAACGTTACTTAGATGACATTCCTTCCCCATTCTGATGTTTGGTCAGAACAACAACGGAACCTCGTGACCATGTCTGCATGCTCTTATACCTCAAATTAGGCGGGTAATAATAAAGTGGGACGGGACTATGCTATGAAGCAATAATGCCTTTGTCATCCTTGAGTTGCTGCCAGAAGACTTGCTGAACAGATACAAGAACAGTTCGGATGGGAAGCAGCTTCTTCTCCCAGGTTGTAAGACTACTGAACTTCCTGGTACCACCCGGGCCTCAACATGTATGGAACATCAATAGCATTATACTGTTCACTTTTTAAATTGTATCCTAAATGCACCTTTTTATTTGTTAACTTATTTGTGGTAATATTACTTCATGTGTTGCGTGTGAGTTATATGTACTGTGTTGTGCACTTTGGTCTAAGGGACCGTTACTCATTTGCCTGCATACATATGTATTGATGAATGACAATACACTTCAACTTGAACTTGATTTGCATTAATGAGCAGGTGTATTGGTGTACCTAATAAAGTGGCCAGTGAGTGTACGCACAAACTGGTGATGACAGAAGGGGCAGACCTCTGTACTCACCAGAGTAAGAGTCACTCACAGCATTCAGTGCACTGAGGGTACGGAGACCCCTCTGCCTGGCCTTGAAGGAAATTTTTAAAAAATTGAAATAAACCACTTTTCAGAACCTCTCTGCTCCAGCAGCTTTCATTAATAACCTGTCCACTGCAATCACAACACTCTGTTCAACGCATGATTAAACCTGCTTTACCCCAATCTTTCTTAATTTCATTTGGATGTGATACTGAGAATCAAATGAAGTTCTCAGTCTTCTGGATGGGCTGAGTAACCTTCCCTAGCCTCAAATTAGGCAGGTAATAATGAAGTGGGAAGGGACTATTTTATGAAGCAATAATGCCTCTGTCATCCTGACCTACCTAAAGATTAAAGATTAGCTTTATTTGTCATGTGTATATTGAAACATCGAACCATACAGTGAAGTGCATCGTTTGCATCAACGACCAACATGTGCTAAGGGCAGCCTGCAGGTGTTTCCATGCTTCTGGCACCAACATACAGTACTGAGCAAAAGTCTTCGGTGCACATATATATCTAGGCTGCCCAAGACTTTTGCTCAGTACTGTATTTATCAACATGGAGCAACGACTGAGTCTGTAAATCTGTAAAGGATGTTGGAAATAGTGAGGGTGGAGCTCCGTGGGAGTGGGTGTTGCGACAGTTGGCAGAGGAGGAGTCCCAGGGGTGGGGGCTGGATCAGTATAGACACATGCAGCCCTGAGATACCAGGCAAGGTCATTAGAATCCAAACAATTAGCTTATTGATTATTGCAGAATATCTCGCTGGTGCTTCCTGCTCCCTTCCCCTTTTCCCAACCATGATCCCCCTCTCCCTGCTCCCTTCCCACTCTCAGTCCACAATAGAGACCTGTACTAGAATCCGGTCGATCATCATTCACACATGTCATGAAATTTGATTTCTTTTGTGTGGCAGCAGTACAGTGCAATCCCATACTGTTAGGGGTCTAGATGGTTTAGAGTTTGTAAAATGTGTTCAGGAAAGTTTTCTAAATCAATATATAGAGGGAACAACTAGAGGGGATGCAATATTGGATCTCCTGTTAGGAAACGAGTTAGGGCAAGTGACGGAAGTCTGTGTAGGGGAGCACTTTGGTTCCAGTGATCATAACACCACTAGTTTCAATTTGATCATGGACAAGGATAGATCTGGTTCTAGGGTTGAGGTTCTGAACTGGAAGAAGGCCAAATTTGAAGAAATGAGAAAGGATCTAAAAAGCATGGATTGGGACAGGTTGTTCTCTGGCAAAGATGTGATTGGTAGGTGGGAAGCCTTCAAAGGGGAAATTTTGAGAGTGCAGAATTTGTATGTTCCTGTCAGGATTAAAGGCAAATTGAATAGGAATAAGGAACCTTGGTTCTCAAGGGATATTTCATCTCTGATAAGGAAGAAGAGGGAGTTGTATGAAATGTATAGGAAACAGGTAGTAAATCAGGTGCTTGAGGAGTGTAAGAAGTGCAAGAAAATACTTAAGAAAGTAATCAGGAGGGGCTAAAAGAAGACATGAGGTTGCCTTGGCAGTCAAAGTGAAGGATAATCCAAAGAGCTTTTACAAGTATATTAAGAGCAAAAGGATTGTAAGGGATAAAATTGGTCCTCTTGAAGATCAGAGTGGTCGGCTATGTGCGGAACCAAAGGAAATGGGGGAGATCTTAAACAGGTTTTTTGTGTCTGTATTTACTAAGGAAACTGGCATGAAGTCTATGAAATTGAGGGAATCAAGTAATGAGATCATGGAAACTGTACAGATTGAAAAAGAGGAGGTGCTTGCTGTCTTGAGGAAAATTAAAGTGGATAAATCCCCGGGACTTGACAGAGTGTTCCCTCGGACCTTGAAGAAGACTAGTGTTGAAATTGCGGGGGCCCTGGCAGAAATATTTAAAATGTCGCTGTCTACGGGTGAAGTGCCGAAGGATTGGAGAGTGGCTCATGTTGTTCCGTTGTTTAAAAAAGGATCGAAAAGTAATCCGGGAAATTATAGGCCTGTAAGTTTAACGTCAGTAGTAGGTAAGTTATTGGAGGGAGTACTAAGAGACAGAATCTACAAACATTTGGATAGACAGGGGCTTATTAGGGAGAGTCAACATGGCTTTGTGCGTGGTAGGTCATGTTTGACCAACCTATTGGAGTTTTTCGAGGAGGTTACCAGGAAAGTGGATGAAGGGAAGGCAGTGGATATTGTCCACATGGATTTCAGTAAGGCCTTTAACAAGGTCCCGCATGGGAGGTTAGTTAGGAAAATTCAGTCGCTAGGTATACATGGAGAGGTGGTAAATTGGATTAGACATTGGCTCAATAGAAGAAGCCAAAGAGTGGTGGTAGAGAATTGCTTCTCTGAGTGGAGGCCTGTGACTAGTGGTGTGCCACAGGGATCAGTGTTGGGTCCATTGTTATTTGTCATCTATATCAATGATCTGGATGATAATTGGTAAATTGGATCAGCAAATTTGCTGATGATACAAAGATTGGAGGTTGGAGATTGGAGTAGACAGTGAGGAAGGTTTTCAGAGCCTGCAGCTGGAAAAAATGGGCTGAAAAATGGCAAATTGAGTTTAATACAGACAAGTGTGAGGTATTGGACGTTGGAAGGACAAACCAAGGTAGAACACACAGGGTTAATGGTAAGGCACTGAGGAGTGCAGTAGAACAGAGGAATCTGGGAATACAGATACAAAATTCCCTAAAAGTGGCGTCACAAGTAGATAGGGTCGTAAAGAGAGCTTCTGGTACATTGGCCTTTATTAATCAAAGTATTAGGTATAAGAGCTGGAATGTTATGATGAGGTTGTATAAGGCATTGGTGAGACCGAATCTGGAGTATTGTGTTCAGTTTTGGTCACCAAATTACAGGAAGGATATAAATAAGGTTGAAAGAGTGCAGAGAAGGTTTACAAGGATGTTGCCGGAACTTGAGAAACTCAGTTACAGAGAAAGGTTGAATAGGTTAGGACTTTATTCCCTGGAGCATAGAAGAATGAGGGGTGATTTGATAGAGGTATATAAAATTATGATTAGTATAGATAGAGTGAATGAAAGCAGGCTTTTTCCACTGAGGCAAGGGGAGAAAAAAAACCAGAGGACATGGGTTAAGGGTGAGGGGGAAAGGTTTAAAGGGAACATTAGGGGGGGCTTCTTCACACAGAGAGTGGTGGGAGTATGGAATGAGCTGCCAGATGAGGTGGTAAATGCGGGTTCTTTTTTAACATTTAAGAATAAATTGGGCAGATACATGGATGGGAGGTGTATGGAGGGATATGGTCCGTGTACAGGTCAGTGGGACTAGGCAGAAAATGGTTCAGCACAGCCAAGAAAGTCCAAAAGGCCTGTTTCTGTGCTGTAGTTTCTATGGTTTCTATGGTATGGTTACCTAAAATGACTACAGTGTTGTACAAAATTCCTAGGCATCCTAGTGATACACACGTACCTAAGACTTTTGCACAGAGCTGCAGCACGCCCACAACTTATTAATGCCAACCTATACATTTTTGGAATGTGGGAGGAAACCTGATCGCCTGGAGAAAAGCCACATGGAGAAGGGGAGAACAGACAGCAGTGGGAATTGAACCCCTATCTTCAGATCACTGGCGCCGTAAAGCATCACGCTAACCACTACCCTACCATGCTCTCCACGTTACTGCATTTCTGCCCGGGGAGATTAAAACTGATGGGCACTTTTCCTCATGCGTGTTTTTTGCTTGGATGCTAACATTTCTATAAATAAATTACAAATAATGATTTCTATATATTGGTATGAACTAAGTTAATTTAAGAAAGTGCATACACTTCAAAACAGAAACAGGATGACACTGAAGCTTGTTGTTGAATCATTGCTATTTTTTAATTAGCAATGTAATTATGACAGCTACCACACAACAGGATCTCATGTAGTTTCACAAAGGATGCATTGAGATTATTTCATCAGTAAACCAGTCAAATACTGCAGGCTTGAAGAATCTTTCTGCTACGTATTTTATGAAATAGACTCCGTAATTTATTCTCAGTAGCATTCCAAGATTCTGTTTCTATCTGTACAGTATGCGTTTCTGAATATTTTTCAACATCACCATGCTCTTTGAGTAAAATCAAGTGGTTGAGTGCTTGATTACAAAATGGTCATAGGATCAAGTTCCAGATCTAATGATCAGAGAGACCTCTCTGTCTGTGAGAGTTATTAATTCTTAATGGCGATGCCTCAGGTAGAATTGCTCAGAGAAAGGTGTCTCATGGGACAAATAATTTTTAAATATTGTCTGTACATACTGGGCCTAAGATTACACAGTGGAGTTGAGGCTATTTATACCCAGCTCTACCAATAGCTATTGTTGAATCATCTCAAAGCACAGCACACCATGAATTGTGATACTCTTCCAAAACAGCAGAGGAAAATGAGAAGAGATTTGATAGAGGTACACAAAATTATACGGGGTTCAGACAAGACAAGTGGACGTAGGCCTTTTTCACTGAGATTGGGTGTGTTTAGAACTGGAGGTCATAGGTTATAGGTGAAATAGAAATATTTAAGGGAATTTTTTCACTTGGAGGGTGCTTCTACTTGGTTGCTGCAAGTATGGAGTGATTTGCCAGTGGAAATGATGGATGTGGCTTTGATTGTAACTTCTATGCTTTGTTACTTCAAAACATTAAACAAACTCAAAGGAAGATATTGGAGTCTGAAATACAGATGTAACTTCATCTTTACTTTAAGCGAGGCATTCGTGTATCATGTGGTAGCGTGATGACATATGATCTTAATGTATTTTTAGGTATAACCCATAATGGGATTAGGCAGAATAACAGTTCAGCATGGACTGGATGGGCTGAGTGGCCTGCTTCTGTGTGTTGGACTCTAGTATGTTGAAAGCCGATGACTAAGCTATACTAGAATGCAATGAGAAACAAAGTAGTTCGTAATCTTGTTTGAGGTACTTGCATGATATAATAGAATTTTTCATTGAAACGAATAGTGATTCAATTCAATTCAATTCAAGTTTAATTGTCATTCAACCATATGTGAATATTCATGAATACAGCCAAATGAGACATTGTTACTCCGGGGTCAAGGTGCAAAGCACTGTACCAATGGATGCACACAAGATAGCAAGCACAAATGCTATCACAATCATGCAATAAAAGAGTCCCAAATCTTGTGCCATCAATCCACAGTCGACCACAACTGAGCCCGTCTCCAGCCGAGTGAACACTAGGGGGCAGCACTGACTCCAGGTTGGATGCCGCACCATTCCGCCCTGGTGGAGCTCACCGACCTGGCAAACTCGGTCTCCCAGGTGACACTGCGGCTTGAGGCCCAGAACAAGCACATCTAGAATATCAGTAAAATACAACCACGCAGAATATACATGTGCTATATATAGTCCAGTGACGTCACACTGCAGAGCCTCCAAAGGTATTCCTGTGTTTAACCTCTTGTTTCTGTCTCTACATGGGGCCTGCCGTTCTTCTGCTCCTGTGTTGAGTCTTTGTCCGCACTCACCGTGACAATCATAGGATGTGAAATTTGTCATTTTGTGACAGCAGTACAGTGTAAGACATAAAAACTCCTATAAATAACAAGATAGGTATATGGTGTAATAGAAGGAATAATAAGATAGTGTTCAGGAGTTTATGGAATGTTCAGAAATCTGATGGAGGAGGGGAAGAAGCTGTTCCTGAATCACTGAGGTCATCCACAAATCTCCATACGCACAGGTGCACCACAAGACTCTGTGCTTAGCCCCCTACTCTGCTCCCTTTACACTTATGAATGTGTGGTGAAGCACAGCTCCAAAGCATTTTCAAGTTTGCTGACAAGACACCTTTTGTGGGCCGAAACGAAGATGGTGATGAATCAGCATACAGGAGGGAGATTGAAAATCTGGCTGAGTGGTGCCACAACAAGATGAATCGCAGAGCGTGTGCTTCAGGCTCCGGAAGTGGATGGGGTACAGCACACGAAGACTACGAGCATACACTCAGTGTGGCCACTGAGTGTAATTGTGCAAGGGATATAAAAGCCGGAAATGGCAAAAGTTTAACAAAGGGAAATGTAAGTCCCTTTCAGTGTGCAACAGGAAGAGTTTTTAATGGGAACAAAAAAATGGCAATGCAATTAAACAAATACTTTTGTTATGACTTCACACAAGTGGATACAAGCAACTTGTCAGAAATGCTTGGTAACCAAGAGCCTAATGAAGAAATTGTAGGAAATTAGTTCAACAAATAGTACTGTAGAAATTAATGAACTGAAAGCCAATAAATCCCCAGTGCCTGGTAGCCTGCTTTGCACATTCCTTGAAGAGGCAGTCATGGAAACAGTGAATATTTCATAGTTATATTCCAAAAAAACTAGATACAGAACATTCCCTGCACTTTTGAGGTTTACATTTGAAGCTATTTAGAAAGGAGGGAAAGAGAAAACTGGGAACAGAGGAAAAATCGCCAGGAAAATCCCGGAGATGTAGATTCTATTATAAAGAATTGCTAACAACAGAGTCCGAAATTATCAACTGGATCATAAAAATCAGCTTGGATTTTTGAAAGGGAATTAGTGAACGAAATAACTTCCTGAGTTTTTTAAAGATGCAACTGAAACAGTAGATAACGAGAACCAATGTACATGATGTATCTGGTTTTGTGTATGCTTTTGACAAAAATTTTTCAAAAGAGACTTGTGTACAAAATTAATTGGATTTAATATCAACAATACTTCGCAAAAATGGACGATCTAACCTAGACCCACAACACCTCCTCACTAGTCAAGGAGGCACAGTAGCATCTACACTTTCTGAGGAGATTGAGACATGTAAGACTCCCCACCCCCATTCTAACACCTTTCTAAAGGGGCACCATTGAGAACGTCCTGTCTGGCTGCATCATTGGATGGTGCGGAAGCTGCAAGGCATCAGACTGCAAGATCCTACAGAGGATAGTAAAAACCGCTAGGAGGATCACCGTGTTCTCCCTCCCCCTTATTTGTGACATTTACCAGGTTGTGTTGCAGATGAAGAGCCCACAACATTGCTGAGCATCCGTGCCTTAATCTCTTTATTCCACTACTGTCGGGATGGCAGTAATGGAGCATCAAGACTAGGACTGCCAGACCAGGTAACAGCTTCTCCCCTCAGACTGTGAGAATAATGAATACCCTGCCACCACTGAGGTCTCGTCACCAGGACAGTGAGCTGTTTACCGTTAACTGTCTACCGGTACTGTGCTTTACTACATGCATATGTGTGGGCACGTGGCCAAGTGGTTAAGGCATTGGACTAGCGACCTGAAGGTCGTGAGTTCAAGCCCCACCTGAGGGAACGTGTTGTGTCCTTGATCACACATTGCTCTGCGACGACACTGGTGCCAAGCTGTATGGGTCCTAATGCCCTTCCCTTGGACAACATTGGTGTCGTGGAGAGGGGAGACTTGCAGCATGGGCAACTGCTGGTCTTCCATACAATCTTGCCCAGGCCTGCGCCCTGGAGAGTGAAGACTTTCCAGGTGCAGATCCATGGTCTCACAAGACTAACGGATGGAATTATATTTTATTAATTTATTTATAGTATAGTATTTTGGTTTATGGGCTGTGTGTGATATACATATGTTGTGTGGGTTCACAATGGTCCGGAGAACATTGTTTCGTTTGGTTGCGTGTATGTACTATCAGATGACAATAAACTTGAACTTGAACTTTGATGGACAGAAAGGAAGTGGAAACCTGGAATATGGGCCTTTTTCGGGATGACGTTTGGTCCTAATATATAATTTGAATGAGGAAGTGAGATATAATGTTTCCACATTTGAAAATACACTACAGGAATGCTATCAATAAGATTGAAAATGTGCAGAGAAAAATGACAAGGATGTTGCTGGGACTTGCAGAGCTGAGCTGCAGGGCAAGGTCCAATAGGTTAGGACTTTATTCGCTGCAGTGTAGGGGAATGAGGGGCAATTTCACAGAGGTATACAAAATTATGAGGGGTATACATAGGGTGAATGCAAGAAGGATATTTCCACTGAGGTTGGGTGAGACTGGAATGAGAGGTCACGTGTTAAGGGTGAAAGGTGAAATATTTAAGGAGAACCTGAGGGGGGGGGTCTTCTTCATTCAGAGGGTGGCGTGCATGGAGCTGCCAGCAGAAAAGGTGGACGTGAGTTCAATTTAAATATTTAAGAGAAATTTGGATAAGTACATGAATGGGAGGGGAATGGAGGGCTATGGTCCAGGTGCAAGTCAATGATACTAGGCAGATTAACCATTTGGCACAGACTAGATGGGCCAAAGAACTCGTTTCCGTGATTTGGTGTTCTGCAATAGCAACACAAAACTGTGTGGGATTTTGTGAGTGGAGAGGAAGGTGCAGAGACAGATTGATAGGTGTGAAATGATCTATTTAGGTAGGAAAACAGAAACACAGAACAGAGAACTGTGAATATAAGAAGGGGGCTGATTACACTTTTCCATAGATGCTGCCTGACTTGCTGAGTTCCTCCAGCATTCTATGTGTGTGCTAAGAAGGCAAATGTTACCTTGGCTTTCGTTGATGTGTACTTTAATTACAGGAGTAGGATCAGAAGCTTGAATCACAATGATTCAGAAGCTCGTTAAGACCACACCTGGGGAATTTTGTGTAGCTTTTGGCATCTTACTTAAGGAAGGATGTACTTTTTGTAGAGAGATTTCAAAAAGCGTTCCCCATTCCTATTCTTTACATGGCAATATAGTCATGGGAAGAGAAATTGGGAGAATTAGGCCTGTATTTTCTTTGAGGCCAGTAGGCCTGCAGTCCCTGGAGTTTAGAAGAATTTACCAATCTCTTGATCATTTCTCATTTTTCTAAACCCCAGGGATGGCAGCCCCTGCTGTCTCAAAGAGAATACAGGCCTAATTATCCTTATTTCTCCTCCCACAAGTGTATGGCCATGCTAATTTGGCAGCATTCAACAAACTATGTGCTGGGAAAACCTTTCTCTGGGTTTGTGGGTGAGGGCTGGGTTGATAACCAGGGGTTACAGTCTCAGACTGTGCTAACACTGTAAATATATAAAACAAATGACTGAATGATGCTCTGATGTAAAGCAGACCATGCATGTTTTTTTACATAAAATATGTAATATTTCTATTATAAATAAGGTTTATATTTGAAATTTTAAAAAAAGCATCTACAGTTTGAACTTGATTTAGATTGGGGCGTGAGGGAGGTTGCTGATTAGGCGATGTCTTTATTATGTAAATTAAAAAGCCGGTTTATTATTGTCACATGCACCGAGGTACAATGAATAATTTGTCTTGCATACCATTCATACAGATCAGAATCAGAATCAGGTTTAATATCACTGGCATATGTCATGAAATTTGTTGTTTTGCAGCAGCAGTCCATTGCAATATATAATAAAAACATAAATTGCAATAAGAAATATATATCAAAAATTAAGTTAAGTTAGTAGGGCAAAGATCGAGCAAAAAAAGAAAGAAAACTAGTGCAGTAGTGTTTATGGATTCATTGTCCATTTAGAAATCTGATGGCAGAGGGGAGGAGGCTGTTCCTGAAACATTGAGTGTGTGTCTTCAGCCCCCTGTACCTCCTCCCTGACAGTAGTATTAACAAGAGGGCATGTCCTGGGTGATGGTGGGTCGAGTTATTACAAGCTGCGCTGATCTGTCAGTAGGTCATTGGCACTCCCTGCACAGTGCTTCCAAATGAAAATCAGTACAGGAGCAGCAATTTCTGTTCCAGAATGGTTCAGCAAATATATCTGTAATTGGTGCTTACTTCCCCAAGGAAATAATCTTCCTTTACTTCTCACCGTGATAGTCAGCATGGACTGAAGGGCCTGTGTCTACGCCATACAATTTTATGTTTCTATAAACGGATAACCTCTGGCATTTAATCTCCAAGTCTTGAATTTTCAAAGTACATTTATTAATGAGCATGTATAAAGTATTCAACCCTCAGATTCATCCTCTCGTGGATAGCCACGAAACAAAGAAACACCCTGGAGCCCATTTAAAGAAAACATCAAACACCCAACGTGAGATATAAATAAAGAATAAATCGTGCAAACAGCAAAAAGTCAGCAATAAGTGACAGAATAATAAGTATTATTATCCGGTATTGGTTGCCACCGAGTCGGTTCAGTTTAGCGCTGTGTCAATGACTGCAGGCCTCAGACGCAGAGCCACTTCCACGCTGAAGCGTCTCGATTAAATTGTGCAGGTAACAAGAAGAACTAACGAGAAACACACGGAACATGAAGTGCAGAGTCCCCCAACAATGAGTCTAGAGCCATGGAGTGAGTTAAGTGCTAAGGACATTGAACATCAGATCCCTCAAGAAGGAATCATACAGCCACAAGCTGTGCTGAGGCAGTTGACCCTGCACCTTCCTCTAGCAGCAGCAAGATGGAGACCAGTCAACTGCAGGCAGACAGCACTGAGCAACCACTCATCTTCCACTCTTGCCCTCGCCGACTTCGATATTGTTCGATGCATAATTTGGCGAGGAGTAACGGAGCCGACCCACGAGTTGGCGTTCCGCCATGAGGAAATGATGGCTGCACAGTCCACACTCCACCTCGCCAAGGTCCTCAGGAGATAACAAAAGTGCTAAAACACTCATTTGGCCCATAAATACAAAACTAAAATGGAAAATACTGACTGTATTCGATCACATTTCAGGAGAGTAAGCATATTTGAAAGAAGGAAAGGAAATAGAAGTAGTGTTGTGAACTGTCAGCAGCATGCCACCATTGGATGCTTTGGTGCCATTTTGTCAAGTAATGTAGCCTGTGAGGCTTCTGGAACTGAACTACCATTTGTAAGCTCTGTAGGCATCTCTGAGTTACTGGCACCTCCTCTGAGCTGGTCTACTGCATTCTTTGCTCCCAATGTGGTCTCATCTACATTGATGAGACCAAGTGTACAATAAACAACTGTTACAGAGTCATCGAGTCACAGAGCAGAACAGCACAGATACAGGCCCTTAGCCCATTTATAGCAGCAGAATGAGGCTATTCAGCCCATTGACTCTGCTCCACCATTCCATCATGGCTGATTTATTATCCCTCTCAATCCCATGCTCCTGTCTTCTCCCTATGACCTTCGATGCTCTTACTAATTAAGGGCTTATCAACTTCCACTTTAAATATAGCCAATGACTTGACCTCTACAGCTATCTGTGACAATGAATTCCACAGATTCACCACCCTCTGGCTGAAGAAAGTCCTCCTTACCTCTGTTCTCAGCGATTCAGGAACAGCTTCTTCCCCTCTGCCGTCAGATTCCAAAATGGACATTGAACCTGTGAACACTATCTCAGTTTTTTAATATACAGTATTTCTGTTTTTTTTTGCATGTTTTTAATCTATTCATAATATGTATACTGTAATTGATTGATTGATTGATTTATTATTATTATTTTTATTTCTATTTATTTTTTTCTCTTCTATATTATGTATTGCATTGAACTGCTGCTGCTAAGTTAACAAATTTCACGTCACATGTCGGTGATAATAAACCTGATTCTGATTCTAAGTAGATGTCTCTCCATCCTGAGGCTGTGTCTTCTGGCTCCAGACTCTCTCACTAGTGGAAACATCCTCTTCACATCCTCTCTATCTAGGTCTTTCAATATTTGATGGGTTTCAAGGTGACACCCCCCCATTCTTCTAAATGTGAGTGGGTATGGGCCCAGAGCCGTCAAACACCCTTCATATGTTAATCCTTTAATTGCTAGGATCATTTCTCCAGATCCTCTCCAATGTCGGTGAAGCACCTTCAATTACTCCAAAAGACTGAGGTTTGGTAAAATACTGAAAGGCTTTTATTCGCTGTACAATACGACCTCCACAGTGAGTGTCTGCCCCCGGACTGAGGGGGAGGGGCAAGGCGAACACCTTTATACAGGATTCTGTGGGAGGAGCCACAGGGGCAGTCAGCAGAGGGTGTGTCCAGACAGGTAACCGAGTTACAACATATATACATGGTTTACCACAGTCAGCACATCCTGTGAGTTCAAGAATCTACTTTATCAAGTGCGATCAATGCCTGAAACCATCATCAGGGAAAAAACTGATAGGATCAATAGCTCATCCTTTTAAAGGAAGTACAGTATATGAAACCACACAGAGGAAGGAAAGTCATATTAGATTAGAGTCGGCCGTTCCATTTGAAGATCTGGCACTGATGTAATGAGCCAAATGGTTTCCTTCCACACGGTTGCAGTTTCAGATTCCTAGCACAATTACATTTTAACAAGTTAATTTGCACAGTGGGGCCTCATTATTGCCAGTCAGGCTAATAACTCCAGAATACTTACAAAAGCAAATTAATGAAAGAAACTGAATTGAAAGGAGCTGATCTTGTTCCAGGGTAGGCCTGCTGGTTGAATTCCAGTTTATTGCAGGCACATAATGTTTGCTAAACTAATTACATCTCAATAGACAATGTATATAATCATAAACATATTTTAGGGCAGAAATAGATAATCTAAACCAAGGTTACATTTATCTGGTTTTATTGTGCTCCAAATGAAATAGAAAGTATTTCCTGATGCAAGGCTTTGACCCAAAATATTGACAATTCCTTCCCCCATAAAATGCCAGAGGAACGCAGCAAGTTTTGACCCAAAGTATCGACAATTCCTTCTCTCATAAAATGCCAGAGGAACTCAGCAAGTTTTGACCCAAAGTATCGACAATTCCTTCTCTCACAATATGCCAGAGGAACTCAGTAAGTTTTGACCCAAGATATCGACAATTCTTTCCCCCATAAAATGCCAGAGGAACTCAGCAAGTTTTGACCCAAAGTATCGACAATTCCTTCTCTCATAAAATGCCAGAGGAACTCAGTAAGTTTTGACTCAAAATATCGACAGTTCCTTCTCTCACAATATGCCAGAGGAACTCAGTAAGTTTTGACCCAAGATATCGACAATTCCTTCCCCCATAAAATGGTGGGGCAGCTCCACAGCTCAGACAGCATCCAGGGAAATGCACAAAGGAGCCAATGCTTCAGGCTGAGACCCTCCATCAGGACTGGAAAGGAAGGAGGAGATCCCAGAATAAAAAGGTGTTGGGAGGGGAAGGAGGATAGCTGGGAGGTAACAGGTGAAGCCAGATGGGTGGGATATCTTGTGCTTATTATTTCCTTCCTCTGCTCCCCCACCCCATCACCGTTACTACTTAACTCACTCACTTCCTCCAGCAGATTGTGTGTCAATACAGCAAAATGGGATGTGATATTATCTAATCTTGATGATAGCAAGTGAACAGTCAGCACCATTCCCCCGGCTGACAATGGTCAATACCAAAGGACATCCTTTTAAAAATAAGCAGAGGGAAGGGAAGGTTAGAGGATATGTCACAGGTAGATTTTTTACACAGTCAATGCTGGGTGCCTGGAATGCATTGGCCAGGCTAGTGGTAGGGCCTGATATGTTTTAAGAAACATTTAGATAAGCACATAGATGATAGAAAAATGGAGGGTTATGGGCAGTGTGGGAGGGATGATCTTCCAGTTTGGCTCAATTTTCCTTCTGTATACTGTTACGTACCCCGTAACTGGGTTGTCAAACCAGCAGATATGGAACACTCGGTGGAGTCTGTGATTACTAGAAACTAATAAAGTTTTATTAACAAAAAAAATTAATACAGTGCCCTTACCACTAGGATATAAATGTAACAGGTTAGCAATGATAGTAGGGTAATAGGAATCAACCAAGCTCTATCGCAGTCTAGGGGTAAAATGATCAGACTTAAGGTGAAATAGAGTTCAGTTCAGTCTAGTGTACTTCGAAGTAATCGCTGTTGATGTACCGTTGGAGAGAGAGAGAGAGAGAGAGAGAGCGAGAGATACAGTTGAGGTTTCAGGCAAACCTTCCGATGCCTTCTGATCCCGCTGTGGTCACCGACTGTGACCCCTCAGTTCTGGATGCGACCGTTCTTCCGTGGTGAACCCGGCACCCAGGCAAGGGCGGACGCACAACAGGTCCCCACCGGTCGTACCTTTACACTCTGTGAGCCTCTGGCCGATTCCCGCGAATCGGTCCTCCAAACTCCCATCAACTTGTGGGGCACAATGCTCTTTCCAGGGTCTCGTGGCGTGTGTTGTGCCTTAGCAGACCCGCTTTTTTAATCTCCCTGATGGGGTATCACCTGTCCATCAAACTTCACACTTCCTATTGTCTCAGCAGGATTGTTAATGAACAGTTCAGGTTCAAAGCAAACTGTCTGTGGCAGACGCCAACATACTGAATTATGTGTCTCTCTCTCGTTATCTCTCTCTTCTCTCTTATTAGCATTTTGAATGACTCTCCGTTGTCTCTTGTTATCTCTCTCATTAACATCATCCGTTCTGCTGCTCTGCTTGGCTTCACACATGACAATACCCATACCCTTGTCTCAATATCCCCTCTTCTCATTGTCACCATCAGGCAGGAAGTACCAGAGCCTGAAGCACACACTCTGTGATTCAGGAACAGCTTCTTCCCCTCTGTTATCCGATTTCTGAATGGACATTGAACCCATGAACACTACCTCACTACTTTTTTATTTCTGTTTTTGCACTACTTATTTAATTTAACTATTTAATATACATTTATACTGTATATACTTAGCGTAAATCAGATTTTTCTATATTTATTATGTATTGCAACGTACTGCTGCCGCAAAGTTAACAATTTTCATGATATATGCCAATGATATCAAACCTGATTCCTGTTCTGATTCTGATCTAGACATCTAACAACCTCTGTTTTGAATGGATTTAACAATTCAGCCTTCTCAGGGAGAGGTTTCCAAAGATTTTCCACTTTTCTTTCCACCTCATTCCCAAATGGAGACAAAAGCAACTGACAGGAGGAACCCAATGGGTCAGGCAGCATTTGCAGAGAGAAATGGACAGTTGTTGGATCAGGTCCAAAGTGTCCAAAATTCCTCCTGAAAATTGTCTTTCTCTGCTCCAGATTTCTAACGTCAGAAGTCCATTGTGTCTCCGTCCTAAAATGTCTATCCTTTATTCAGAGACTGTGGTCTCTGACTCTAAATTCTTAAGAGCAGGAGGAGAAGATGGCAGCACGACGCAGCGCGCACAGCCTCTCCGGTGAAATGATATCGTATTTGTTAAATAGGATGCTGTACACAATTCTGATTTGACGGAGACAGCGTGAGAAGCACAGAGGAACAACTGGAGAAACTTCTGAAATGCCCGGTTTGCTGCTGCTGCTACTGTGCAATTGAGAATCTCCAGAGGGAAGGCCCTAATTCCTCGGCTTTGCCTGCTGCTGGCGGCCGGGGTTGGGGTTGAAGCGCTCGGCAAAGATGGTGCTCGGTGCTCGGTGTCGGAGGGCTGGTCGGAGGCTCGTAGTTTTTGGACGACTCAGAGTCAGACTGTGGTCGGGCATGGCAGGGAGAGTTTTCTTCCTTCTCCCGTCTGCATGAGATGTGGGACTTTCGAGAGACTTTAAACTTTTTTACAGTGCCATAGCCTGTTCTTCATCAAGTTATGGTATTGTTTCACTGTTGTAACTGTATGTTATAATTATGTGGTTTTGTCAGTTTTTCAGTCTTGGTCTGTCCTGCGTTTCTGTGATATCACACCGGAGGAATATTGTATCATTTCTTAACGCATGCATTACTAAATGACAATAAAAGAGGACTGCGTGTCCTCATAATCTAATCTACATAGGGGAAGCATCTTTCCTGATTCACCCCCATCGAGCTCTGTAAGATTTATGTACAGAAGTTTCAATGAACTTGTTAAATATCCTTTGATAAGTGAATCTGATGTGGGCTTCACTAATGATATTATTGACATGTTAGTAAATGATTAATAGGATATTAGACCCTGTGACACAGTGAGAGAAAGTCAAAAGTAATCCATTCAGTAGATGATTTTACACACTATACTAGATATTTGTGTTAGCCTTTCTTATTCCCTGAAGCCTTTACATGTGCCAGAAGATGAGGAGACCAGGCTGCCTTGTAGAAACAGAGAAGAATGAAATAATCTTAACTAAGAGCCAGAGAGGGAAAAAACCTGCTGGCAGATCCTAGTGGGTAAAGCAGCATTTACAGAGGCAAAGGGATGGATGATGTTTTGGGTTCAACCCTTGCATCAGAACATAAATCTCCCAATCCTGTTTATTATCACTGATATACTCGATGTCAGGAAATTTGTTTTTTTTGTGACAGCAGTACAGTTTGTTCATTTGTTACGTGCCATGTTATATGATGTGGGCAATCATGGTGTTTCCATGCAAACACGAGGAATTCTGCAGATGCTGGAAATTCAAGCAACACACATCAAAGTTGCTGGTGAACGCAGCAGGCCAGGCAGCATCTCTAGGAAGAGGTACAGTCGACGTTTCAGGCCAAGACCCTTTGTCAGGACATGGTGTTTCCATGACCATGATTGTTGGTCCTCTATCTATCTATCTCCCTAACTGTGGGAACTTATCATCATTTTTATGTCTTGTACTGTACTGGTATGAGTGCTGGAAGAGTAAGGTGCTCCTTCCCTCTGCTAGCCTGCAGGTCACCCTTGGGCAAGATGTAGCACTCACCCCCACCCCCTGATCAGAGTCACGTGAAGCCGTGGGAGCAGGTGATGGATGGTCGTACAAGCAGCTAGTGCATGTCACAGGACCCGGTTATGCTAAAAACTGATGCCAGACAGACAATCTCTGAAGAGATTTAATAATGGCTGGAGTCACCCATCTTGTAAAGATACTGCCCAGAAGAAGGCAATGGCAAACCCCTTCTGTAGAAAAATTTGCCAAGGGCAATCATAGTCATGGAAAGACCATAGTTGTCCACATCATACAACATGGCACATAATGAACGATCCTGTTACTGATCTCATCTTCCCAGCCCACTGTAGCTGGCTTCATGTGCTGGGACAGGCATATCCCTATTTCACCAGGGTATGAGACCTGCTGACTACTCTCCCCTGGTTTAGCTGCCTGTCCAAGCGGTGTATCAGGATGTAGCCTTTGCCTGATGCAAACAGCTACTTGGAGCCACAGGTGGGAGCTGAATCCCTGGTGGGGTCCAAAGATGAGTGAGCTGCCCCAGAATGGACACGACAAGTCCCTTCACCAGAGGTGCTATCCCTGCCTGGACACCCTATACACCCTCAACAGTACATTAGGGGGCAAACAAAGTGTAACTTTGAAGTCACACAAGAACTTGTTTCAGGCACACACTGCCAATGTTGCTTTGCTGCTGGGTCAGGAACCTGGAACTTCCTCCCTGATGGCACTGTGGAAGCTCTTTTACCACCACAATCGTACTAGTCAAAGAAAGTGGTTTAGCTTCTCATGGGCAAACCACTCAATTAATGCTCGCTTTATCATAAGTCATTAGTGATATTTTAAAAATACTTCTACAATGTAAGGACTGCCTTCTGTCCACCCCATCTGCACACTTTATGAGGAGTATTGCATAGTTGACTCTAGAGTCACTGCCACGGTAGATTCTAATGCTAAATGTCACACATTCCAATAATGCAATAAGTGTGAAATATTCTTTCCAAATCTATAGTCAATCTATGCTCCTTTGAACTGATGGAAACAAGATCTCAGAGTTAAATCTTCATGTGGTTGAGTAGTAAGAGGCATAGGTTAAGGAGAAAAGGTGAGAAAGTGAAAGATTCAAGATTCAAGATTGTTTAATGTCATTTTCTAAACACGTGTGTAAAGGAGAATGAAATAATTGTTACTCCAGATTCGATGCAGCACAGAAAAACACAAAAGATAAAGAACATCATAATAATAAAAACACAATAAATATAAATAGATATCTTATATTCACAGATTGATTGATTGCATGCCCGTAGAGTGAGTCTAGACTATACACAAGGTGACTGACAGGAAATAATAAAGTAGTGGTGGAGTTAGTGGGTGGAGGGGTTGATCAGCCTTACTGCTTGGGGAAAGTAATTGTTTTTGAGGCTGGTGGTCCTGGTGTGGATGCTACATAGCCTCCTCCCTGATGGGAGTGGGACAAACAGTCCATGGGCAGGGAGTGTGGGATCTTTCATGTATATACTGTATGTCCTTAATGGGAGGTAGGCTTGCGCTGGTGATGTGTTGGCAGTTTTGACTGGCTGTTGTAGAGCCTTCCTGTCCACTGCAGTGCAGTTTTCCCTACCAAGCAATGATGCAGCTTGTCAGGATCTTCTTTACTGCGCATCTGTAGATTGACATGAGTATGGAAGTGCAAAGTCTAGCTCTCTCCAGGCTCTTCAGAAAGTATAGATATTGCTGAAACCTTGACAAGGGAAATCTGAGGGGCAATTTCTTCACTCAGAAAGTGGTGAAAGCGTGAAATGAGCTGCCAGCAGAAGTGGTTCTACCTCAATGTACCTTGTAATGATTTGATCTTCATGATTTGTGTAGAAGACAAGCTTTTCAATGTATATCAGTAATTTACCACTAATAACCAGTACCAGAGTCTCTGACTTAGCACTTGCACTTGCTACCTTTCTACTCAAGGACAAGATGTCCCACAACTGATCGTTAACAAATATGAACCTCAGAGTACCACTGGAGCAGGGTTGGAGTAGGGTCAATATTGAAAGGTCTAGACAGCGTGGATGTGGAGAGAATGCTTGGGGGAGTCTAACACCAGAGGGCACAACCTCAGAATAGAAAGGTGTCCCTTTAGAACAGAGATGAGGAGGAATTTCTTTAGCTGGAGAGTGGTGATTCTGTGGATTCATTGCCACAGATAGCTATGGAGGCCAACTCATTGGGTATATTTAAAATGGACGCTGATAGGTCCTTGATTAGTAAGGGGAGAAGGCAGGAGAATGGGGTTGATACAGATAAGAAATCAGCCATGATGGAATGGCAGAGCAGACTTGATGGGCCAAATAGCCTAATTCTGCTCCTCTGTCCTATGGTTTTATGGTTTTCAAGGGAAATGCTGTATGTTGTGAGAATAGGATATATGCTCTCTGCCACTGGAATTCCATTTGTCTGGTATCTGATTGTTCTAATACCCTGATGGTTTGTCATCTCGGTTACATATTCAAATACTAAGTGTTCATCATCCGCAGACCTAGAGATCCACATATTCCCCAGAGTCAGCAGTGCAATATTGGATGTGTCGTGGGAGCCAGAATTATGGTCCAGAACCCAGGAGTCAAGAAAGTAGTTTCCTGTTTGTCATGCTCCATTGAAAATCAATGGGGTCCAATGTCCTGTTCCCTTAAAACTTACTGGGAAACTTATTATACATAATAAAGTATATAACATAACAAAATTAAAGAAAATTGCTTTGAGATAATACCATAACATCCAATAGTCCAGAAACCTGCTTCTGTTGTAAATCCTGAGAATGCTGGATTACAGGAGTGTCTTTACTCTTCAAAGATACAGCACAGTAAAAGCCCTTTATGGCCTAACAACCACGCACTACCCAATTATACCCGATCTGTGATGCCCTCAGATGTCTGAGGTCATATGTGCTCTATACTGAATGGATCAATGTATGTCTACCCAACGCCACCAGCAACAGGAAATCCATTGAACCCCTTTCATGATTGGGATTGGGAATTGCAATTATTTCCTGTCAATGAGCAATTCCCAGTAACTGTGAGTCATAAGCTTGCTTTGATTAAGTCTTTGCTCTTTTGTACACAGCCCCTATCGCTACTACCGATTGGATGGTTTAGTGAGGTTCTCGGATGGCCCCGCTGGGATCAGCAATGGCTCTGGAAAGACGATCAAACTTGACCGTTTTTTTAAATTTTCCTATGTCTTATTGTCTTATTAGTCAGGGCATGAAAGATTATGGGGAGATTGGTGTTGAAAGGGAAATAGATCAGCCATGATGAAATGGTGCAATAGATTCGACGGGCTGAATGAACTAATTCTGCTCCTATGTCTTATGGTCTTTGGAATGCGGGAAGAAACTGGAGCACCCGGGGAAAACCCACACGGTCATAGAGAGAACTTAAAAACTTACAAACAGCGGCAGAGTTGAACCCTGGTCACTGGCAAAGGGGGAGGAGAAGATGGCGGCGCGACGCAGCGCGCGCGGCCGCTCCGAAATGATATCAGTATTTGTAAGTAGGTACTGTGCACAATCCTGATTTGATGGAGACAGACGTGAGAAGCACAGAGGAACATCTGGAGAAACTTCTGAAATGCTCGTTTCGCTGCCGCTGCTACTGTGCAATCGAGAATCTCCGGAGGGGAAGGCCCCAAATCCTCGGCTTTTCCCATTGCCTGTTGCCGGGGCCAGGGTCGAAGTGCTCAGCAGAGATGGTGCTGTGTGCTCGGTGTTGGTGTTGGAGGGCTGCTCAGAGGCTCGAAGTTTTCGGACGGACTCAAGAGTCGGCTGTGGTCGGGTGCTTCCAGGGTGCTGCATCGGCAGGTTTTCAGTGCTGGAGGTTCATGGCAGGGAGAGTTTCTCCCTTCTACCGTCTGCGTGGTCTGTTCTTTATCAAATTACGGTATTGCTTTGCACTGTTGTAACTATATGTTATAATTATGTGGTTTTTGTCAGATTTTTTAGTCTTAGTTTGTCTTGTGTTTCTGTGATATCATATTGGAGGAACATTGTATCATTTCTTAATGCATGCATCACTAAATGACAATAAAAGAGGACTGTGCGTCCTCATAATCTAAAAAAAAGCACAATGCTAACTGCTACGCCACTGTGCCACCCAAAGTTGCTGTATCATTTTGAAGCAAGTATTGATCATGGATACCAGGGGAACGCCCACAAGCAGCTTGCAAGTTGTCAGTTGTGCGTGCAGGCACTACAGATTGTCTGAGAATCTGGAGCAGTTAAGAAGTCAGTTGGAGCCGGTGAAAGGTTAATTGAAGTTGCCACAAGGCTGGTTCTGCAGGACTGTCGTCCACACTGGATTGTGTGATCAGTAAAAACATGATGTGAGGGGGCCTAAGGAAGCCGCACTCTCTGTTACAGGTTATCAGACTGCAGCCACTGAGGCTCAGGAGATCTGTACAGAGATTGTGTCACTTCTGTTTTTGAATGACTTGTGAACAGGCAACATTGTACTTGTACCTTTGAGGCTTCACGATCATATTCTAATTTTGCAACAAAATAGATAATAGACCAGTACATCACAGCACAGACCTTTTGGCCCACATTGTTGTACCATCATCTTAACTTGCTCTGCGATCAATATAACCCCACCTTCTTCCATAGCCGACAGCCTTCCATTCTTCTCTAAGAGTGTCTTAATGTCCCAGTCTATCTGCCTCTTCTACCAGCCCTACTAGTGCATTCCAGGCACATACCATTCTCTGTGAAAAACATACTAGCTCTGTCATCTTCCCTAAACTCTCCTCCACTCACCTGAAATGAAAGTCCTCTAATATTGGCCATTGCCTCCCTACGCATCTTCTAATCTTATATACCTCTATCAAGTCACCTCTCAAATTAAGCTGGTATATTTAACTACAATAGCCAGCATGGACATGAAGAGAAATACGCTTTTCATGAATCTTTTCATAACTGTTTTATTTTAATTTTTCACTTTCCATCTTTTGATTCAGCACAAACAACACCAAGTACCCATGTTAATTGGATGAGGACAAACCAATCAGGTGGGATGGACGATGGGGGTATAAATACCACCGGACTAGCCATGCCTAAGTATCATCCCTGATGAAGATGGCAGAGTTTGTCATCAAAACATCAGTTAAAATTGATTCCTGTACCCAGATGGAAACCTGAGAAAAGTTTATTCATTAGCTTCATTGGTCACATGATCACCAAAATATCAACCATGCAGTGAAATGTAGCACAAACAAAATGTGAGGAGAATTTGAGATTTTGCAGATGCTGGAAATCCAGGGCAGCACCGACACAAAATACTGGAGGTTCTCAGCAGGTTAGGCAGCATCGACGGAAATGAGTGAACAGTCGACATTTCAGACCAAGACGCTTCTTCATAACTTCTACAGTAAAATACATTGCTTGCATCAAATCAAATCAGAAAAGATTGTGCTGGGCAACCCACGTGTTGCCGTGCTTCTGATGCCAACATAGCATGTCCATGCCATCTAACCATAATCTGTACAGTACTGTGCAAAATTCTCAGGCACATATATAGCTAGGGTGCCTAACATTTTGCACGCTACTGTAGTAATTTTATGTTTTGCACTGTACTGATAATGCAAACAAAAAAACAACTTTCATGACATAGGTGAGTGTTGATAAACCTGATTCTGATATGGGTTTCTTTTGTGGACTGAGAGTGGGAAGGGGGCAGGGAGAGAGGAGCCATAGTTGGGAACAGGGGAAGGGAAAGGGGAGGGAGCAGGAAGCACCAGAAAGACATTCTGTAATGATCAATAAAGCAATTATGTGAAATCAAATGACCTTGCCTGGTGTCTCAGGGCTGAGTGTTTCTGCACCCGTGCCAACCTCTGCTCTGGCACTCCTTCTCTTCCGCTTTGAATATACCCACAGACTTGGCCTCCACCACATTCTGTGGCAGAGCATTCCACAGATTTTATGTCTCTTTGGCTAAAAAAATTCCTCCTTACTTCTGAACTAAAAGGTCACCCCTCAATTTTGAGACTGTGCCATCTAGTTCTGAATACGCCAATCAGAAGAAACATCCTCTCCACATCCACCTTATCTAGTTCTTTTAACATCCTGTAGGTTTCAATGAAATCCCCATGCATTCTTCTAAATTTCAGTGAGTACATGCCAAAAGCTATCAAATGTTCCCCTTCATTCCCGGAATCATCCTTGTGAACCTCCCTTGAATCTCTTCCAATGACAATACATCCTTTCTGAGATAAGGGGCCCAAGACTGTTGACAATACTCCAAGTGCGGCCAGACTAGTGTCTTGGCGTTATCTCATTGTTTTTATATTCTATTTCCCTTGAAATAAATGCCAACATTGCTTTTGCCTTCTTTACCACAGACTTAATCTACGAATTAACCTTCTGGAAGTCTTACACGAGTGCTCCAAAGTCCCTTTGCATCAGTGGTGTTTGAATTTTCTCCCCATCTAGGTAATAGTCTGCACTATTATTCCTTTTACCAAAATGAATTATCGTACATTTCCCAACACTGTATTCCACCTGCCACTTTTTTGCCCATTCTTCCAATTTGTCTAAGTCCTGGTGCAATCGCATTGCTTCCTCAGCACTACCTACCCCTCCACCTATCTTTGTATCATCCACAACTTTGCCACAAAGTCATCAATTTCACTATCTAAATCGTTGACAAACAATGTGAGAAGTAGCGGTCCCAATACTGACCCCTGAGGAGCACCACTTTGCTTTATACTTCAATGTTGCCAAACAATTGATACTAGAACGTAAAATCATCACAGCGATATTTGATTCTGTGCTTCCTGCTCCCTAGATTACAAATTGATAGTAAATATTAAAAATTTAAATTATAAATCATAAATAGAAAATAGAAAAATGGAAAGTAAGGTAGTGCAAAAAAACCGAGAGGCAGGTCCGGATATTTGGAGGGTACGGCCCAGATCCGGGTCAGGATCCGTTCAGCAGTCTTATCACAGTTGGAAAGAAACTGTTCCCAAATCTGGCCGTACGAGTCTTCAAGCTCCTGAGCCTTCTCCCGGAGGGAAGAGGGACGAAAAGTGTGTTGGCTGGGTGGGTCGTGTCCTTGATTATCCTGGCAGCACTGCTCCGACAGCGTGCGGTGTAAAGTGAGTCCAAGGATGGAAGATTGGTTTGTGTGATGTGTTAGTCACCGGCAGCCAATCAGAAAAGACCCCCTTTGTTCCCACTCGCTGTCTCCTGCCTGTCGTCCATTCCTCTATCCAAGTCAGTATATCTCCTATAACACCATAGGATTTTATCTAGTTAAGCAGCGTCATGTGAGGCACCTTATCAAATGCCGTCCGAAAATCTAAGCAAATGACATCCACAGCCTTTATTTTGTTCACTCTGCATGTTACTTTCTCAAAGAATTGCAACAGATTTTGTCAGGTAAGATTTCCCCTTACAGAAACCATGCTGACTTTGTCTTATTTCATTATTAGCCTCCAAGTACCCTGAAATCTCATCCTTATTGATGGATTCAAAAAATTTCGCAACTACTGAGGTTAGGCAAACTGGACCATAATTTTCTCTCTTTTGCCTTCCTCGCTCCTTAAAGAATAGTGACAGTTGCAATTATCCAGTCCTCCAGGACCATGTCAGGACAAGTACTTCTTGAAAGATCATGACCAATGCATCTGTTATCTCTTCTGCAACCTCTCTCGGGACTCTGGGATGTAGTCCATCTGGTCCAGGTGACTTATCTATCTTAAGACCTTTGAGTTTGCCTGGCACTTTTTCCTTTGTAATAGCAATAGCACTCACTCCTCCTCCCTGAGATTCGCAGCTGGTGTCTTCCACAGTAAAAACTGAAGCAAAGTACTTATTAAATTCATCTGCCAATTCTTTCTCCCCCATTGCTACCTCATCAGCATCATTTTCCAGTGGTCCAATATCAACTCTCACCTCTTTTTATTCTTTATATAATTCACAGAACTCTTAGTATCCTGCTTTATATTATCGGCTCACATTTAATCTTTTCCTTTCTTATAGCCTTTTTAGTTGACTTTGGTTGGATTTTAAAAGCTTCCCAATTATCCAACTTCCCACTCACTTGTGTTACCTTATATGCCCTTACCTTGGCTTTCATGCAGTCCTTAACTTCCCTTATCAGCCATGGTTGCCTAGCCCTGCTGTTTGAGAATTTCTTCTTCTGTGGGACAAAAATCTATCTTGCATCTTGTGAACTACTCCCAGAAACTTCAGCCACCTCTGCTCTGTTCTCATCCACACCAGTACCCTCCTCCAATCCACCTGGGCAAGCTCCTCTCTCAAGCCTCTGTAATTTCCTTTATTCCATTGTGATACTGATACATGTGACTTATATTTTTCCCTCTCAAATTGCAGTATGAATTCAATCATATTATGATCACTGCCGCCTAAGGGTTCCTGACTAATGAAATCCAGGTTATTACGCAACACCCAGTCTAAGATAGCCTTTCCCTTAGTAGGCTTGAACACAAACTGCCCTAAAAAGTCAGCTCACAGGCAGTCGACAAATTTCCTTTCTTGTGATCCCACATCAACCTGATTTTCCCAATCCCCTTGCATATTGAGTTTCCCCATTACAATTGTGACATTACCATATTACATGCCTTTTCCAGCTCCCTTTGCAATCTCAATCTCACATTTTGGCTACTATTTGAAGGCCTATATATGATTCCCATTATGGTTTTATTACCCTTGCAGTTTTTTAAACTCCACACACAAAGATGCAACATTTGCTGACTCCCTGTCACCTCTTTCTAAAGATGTAATTCCATCTCTTACTAATAGAGCTACACCCTGCCTATGCCTTCCTGCCTGTCATTTCAATACAAAGTAAATCCTTTGATGTTAAGCTCTCAACTATGGCCTTTTTTCAGCCATGACTCAGTGATGCCCACAACGTCATACCGACCAATCTCTAATTGTGCCACGACGAGTTTGTCCACATTTTTCTGAATGCTACGTGCATTTAAATACAGCACCTTCAGTCCTACATTCTTCACCCTTATGAATTTTGCCTCTGTGGTGTAAATTAACTCTTTATTCTGTCAAATCACTGACTTGTCCTTCTTTACATTCATATTACATATTACATCATCTGCTTGTAAATCTCCCCTGCCATATTAGTTTAAACCACTCCCAACAGCTCTAGCAATCTTGCCCGCAAGGATATTTGTCCCCCTCAGATTCAAGTGCAACCCGTCCCTTTTGTACACCTGCCCCAGAAGAAGTCTTAATGATACAGACATCTGATTCCCCTGCCCCCTTGCTCCAATTCCTTAGCCATGCAGTTATCTGTCACCTCATTCTAATCCTATCTTCACTGTTGGGTGCCTCAGGCAGCAATCCTGAGATTACTACCCTTGAGGTCCTGCTTCTCAGCTTCCTTCCTAACTCCCTGTATTCTGTTTTCAGGACCTCTTCCCTTTTTCTATTAATATCATTAGTACCAATATGTACCACAGCTTCTGGCTGCTCACCCTCCCTTTTCAGGATATTGTGGACGTGTTCAGAAACATCATGGATCCTGGCACCAGGGAGGCGAACTTCCATCCGTATTTCCTTTTCGAATCCACAGAATTGCCTATCTGTTATACCTGACTATAGAGTCCCCTGTTACTACTGCCATCCTCTTCAGGTTCCTACCCTTCTGAGCCACAGGACCAGACTCAATACCAGAGGCACAGCCACCTTCGCTCCCCCAGGTAGGTTCCCCCCCCCACCAACAGTACTCAAAATGGAGTACTTATTGTTGAGGGCCACAGGGGTGCTCACCACCATCTGACATTCTTCCTTCCCGCTCTTGACAGTCACACATTTATCTCTGTCCAGTAACCTTGGGGTGGCTACCTCCCTGTAGCTTCTGTCTATCACCTCTTCACCTTCCCTAACAAGCCGAAGGTCAGCAAGCTGCAGCTGCCTCTCCCCAACCCAGTCTCTAAGGAGCTGCATTTTGATGCACTTGGTAGAGACGTGGACATTAGGGAGGCTGGTGATCCTGGAAATCCCACACCTGTCCCTCAGAACAGAACACTGGCTCTGCCGACATAACCCTTATTCAGAAAAAAAGAGTTAATTCAGAAAAAATGAAATAAGAAATAAGGAATGGACTTATCTACTTACCTTCCTTCCACCTTGCCTTACTACTCCGACTCAGACTACTCTAACGATGACCGCTCTCACGATGACTGCTCCACTCGTCATGTATATAGAAAGTGAACAGATTTTAAAAGTAAACGAATATCCCTTAACATATTTGCACTCCATTTCCCATTTTTTTTAAATGAAAGAAAGTTAAATGGTTTCTGTTATAAAGGGCAACGTTGCCCGCTTTATGTTCTTCCACTCTGGTAAGATACGTTTTGTCTTCATATTTACGATTTCCACTACTGATGGGTCTGATCAGCATGGCTGATTTTCATCGTTATAAAAATTAAAGATTAGCTTAGGTTAAGACTTAGCATTAGGCTTTTTTTTTTGTTTTTCGCACCATTGTCTATAAACTCTGAGAGTGTTTTGTGTGAAAATCCAGGAGATCAGCAGTTACTGAGATAGTGAAACTCTGGCACCAACAATCATTCCATGGTCAAAGTCACTTAGATCAGATTTCTTCCCCATTCTGATGTGTTGTCTAAACAAGAACTGAACCTCTTGACTATGTCTGCATGCTTTTATGCATTGAGTTGGGGCCACATGATTAGCTGATTGGCTACAAGAACTATTACCATGTGGCGACCCACTTTCTGCTATCTGCCCCTATATTCCTCCCTCACTACTAGTCAGGTCCCCAAACTGTCCTTCTTGGTGAGGCAACACTTCAGCTGTGAGTCTGTTGGGGTCGCCTACTGTATCTGGTGTTCCGGGTGTGGTCTCTTGTACATTGGTGAGACCCGGTGCAGATCGGGAGACCGCTTTGCTGAGCACCTTCGCACTGTCCACCACAAAAAGTGGGATTTCCTGATGGCCACCCATTTCAATTCAACTTCCCATTCCCATTCTGACATGTCAGTCCATATACTTTATACTTTATACTTTATTGTCGACAAACAATTGGTATTAGAACGTACAATCATCACAGCGATATTTGATTCTGTGCTTCACACTCCCTGGATTACAAATATTAAATATTAAAAATAGTTAAAATTAGTAAATTGACCCCTCACACCCTCTCCATGAACTGTTTGTTCTTCTGCCATCAGGCAAACATTACAGGAGCATCAAAACTAAAACCACAAGGCTACTAAACAGCTTCCTCCCACAGGCAGTCAGACTGCTAAATAGCTGCTCCACCTGACTCCTCTTTGGACATTTTTAACTTGCACTGGACACTTATAACTAATTTAACTGACATGTGGCTCACATCAAAGTTGCTGGTGAACGCAGCAGGCCAGGCAGCATCTGTAGGAAGAGGTGCAGTTGACGTTTCAGGCTGTGATCCTTCGTCAGGACTAACTGAAGGAAGAGGTGCAGTTGACGTTTCAGGCTGTGATCCTTCGTCAGGACTAACTGAAGGAAGAGTGAGTAAGGGATTTGAAAGTTGGAGGGGGAGGGGGAGATCCAAAATGATAGGAGAAGACAGGAGGGGGAGAGATGGAGCCAAGAGCTGGACAGGTGATAGGCAAAAGGGGATACGAGAGGATCATGGGACAGGAGGTCCGGGAAGAAAGACAAGGTGGGGGGACCCAGAGATGGGCAAGAGGTATATTCAGAGGGACAGAGGGAGAAAAAGGAGAGTGAGAGAAAGAATGTGTGCATAAAAATAAGTAACAGATGGGGTACGAGGGGGAGGTGGGGCCTTAGCGGAAGTTAGAGAAGTCGATGTTCATGCCATCAGGTTGGAGGCTACCCAGACGGAATATAAGGTGTTGTTCCTCCAACCTGAGTGTGGCTTCATTTTTACAGTAGAGGAGGCCATGGATAGACATGTCAGAATGGGAATGGGATGTGGAATTAAAATGTGTGGCCACTGGGAGATCCTGCTTTCTCTGGTGGACAGAGCGTAGATGTTCAGCAAAGCGGTCTCCCAGTCTGCGTCGGGTCTCGCCAATATATAAAAGGCCACATTGGGAGCACCGGATGCAGTATATCACCCCAGTCGACTCACAGGTGAAGTTTTGCCTCACCTGGAAGGATTGTTTGGGGCCCTGAATGGTGGTAAGGGAGGAAGTGTAAGGGCATGTGTAGCACTTGTTCCGCTTACACGGATAAGTGCCAGGAGGGAGATCAGTGGGGAGGGATGGGGGGGACGAATGGACAAGGGAGTTGCGTAGGGAGCGATCCCTGCGGAATGCAGGGGGGGGGGGAGGGAAAGATGTGCTTAGTGGTGGGATCCCGTTGGAGGTGGCGGAAGTTACGGAGAATAATATGTTGGACCCGGAGGCTGGTGGGGTGGTAGGTGAGGACCAGGGGTACCCTATTCCTAGTGGGGTGGCGGGAGGATGGAGTGAGAGCAGATGTACGTGAAATGGGAGAGATGCGTTTAAGAGCAGAGTTGATAGTGGAGGAAGGGAAGCCCCTTTCTTTAAAAAAGGAAGACATCTCCCTCGTCCTAGAATGAAAAGCCTCATCCTGAGAGCAGATGCGGCGGAGACGGAGGAATTGCGAGAAGGGGATGGCGTTTTTGCAAGAGACAGGGTGAGAAGAGGAGAATAGGAATGGCATGTGGCTGTTGCATTTTACTATTTATTGTTACGTTTATTATTTAGTGTTGCGTTTGTTATGTTATGATTGCACTGCCCCTGAGAAACGCTGTCTCATTCTGCCCTGCAGAGCTGATGTATGGTTAGAATGACAACAAAGTTTTTTGAATCTTTGAATCTTGAATCTTAAATATTTAAAATTTAAATTATAAATCATAAATAGAAAATAGAAAAATGGGAAGTACTGCAGTGCAAAAAAACCGAAAGGCAGGTTCGGATATTTGGAGGGTACGGCCCAGATCCGGGTCAGGATCCGTTCAGCAGTTTTATCACAGTTGGAAAGAAGCTGTTCCCAAATCTGGCCATACGAGTCTTCAACCTCCTGAGCCTTCTCCCGGAGGGAAGAGGGACGAAAAGTATGTTGGCTGGGGGGGGTCATGTCCTTGATTATCCTGGCAGCACTGGTCCGACAGCGTGCAGTGTAAAGTGAGTCCACAGACGGAAGATTGGTTTGTGTGATGTGCTGCGCCATGTTCATGATCTTCTGCAGCTTCTTCCGGTCTTGGACAGGACAACTTCCATACCAGGTTGTGATGCACCCTAGAAGAATGCTTTCTACGGTGCATCTATAAAAATTAGTGAGGGTTTTAGGGGACAGGCCAAATTTCTTTAGTTTTCTCAGGAAGTAAAGGCGCTGGTGGGCCTTCTTGGCAGTGGACTCTGCTTGGTTGGACCAAGTCAGGTCATTTGTGATATTGACCCCGAGGAACTTAAAGCTTTTGACCTGTTCCACTTGCACACCACTGATGTAAATTGGGTCGTTTGGTCCGCTACTCCTTCTGAAGTAAACAACCAATTCCTTTGGCTTGCTGACGTTGAGGGATAGGTTATTGTCTTCGCACCATGCCACTAGGTTCTTAATTTCCTCTCTGCACTCAAACTCATCATTACCCGAGATACGGCCTACAATTGTTGTGTCATCAGCAAACTTATATATTCAGTTTGATGGAAACTTGGCTGCACAATCATGGGTGTACAGTGAGTACAGCAGGGGGCTGAGTACACAGTCTTGTGGGGCACTGGTGCTCAGAGTGATTGTAGAGGAGAACTTGTCCCCTATTTTTACAGCCTGGGTCCTGTCTGTGAGGAAGTGGAAGATCCAGCTGCCAGAATGAGGCCACACTCAGGTTGGAGAAGCAATACCTTATATTCCATCTGGGTAGCCTCCAACCGGATGGCAGGAACATTGACTTCTCGAACTTCCAGTAATTACCCATCCCTTCACTATGCCCATTTCCCTCTGTCACCTTATCTTCCTATGTGCCCATCACCTCTGTCTAGAGGTCCTCCCCCTTCCCGTTCTTCCATGGTCTTCTACCCTCTCCTATCAGATTCCTCCTTCTCCAGCACATTATCTCTTTCAGCAACTTCCTAGGTCTTTACTTCACCCCCTCCCCTCCTCCCAGTTGCACATATCACCCGCCACCTTGTACTTCTTCTTCCCCCTTCACTTTCTTACTCTGACTTCTTCACTTCCTTTCCAGGGTTTCAGCCCAAAATGTCAACTGTTTATTCATCTCCCTAGATGTCGCCTGACCTACTTGAGTTCCTCCAGCATCTTGTGTGTGTTGTTTTGGGATTTCCAGCATCTGCAAATTTTCTTGTGTATGTGTATTATTCATGTGTATGTATGTCGCGATATGGTACCCCAAGATTCATTTTCTTACAGGCATTCACGGTAGAACAAAGAAATACAATGGATCCAATGAAAGACTACACACAAAGACTGACAAACAACCAATGTACAAAAGAAGAAAAACTGTGTAAATACAAAAAAAGAGAATTATAATAAGAATAATAAATAAGTAAATAAATAATACTGAGAACATGAGTTGTAGAGACCTTGGAAAGTGAGTCGTGAGTCCATAGGTAGTGGAATGAGTTCAGAGTTGAGGTGAGTGAGGCTATCCATGTTGGTTCAGAAGCCTAATGGCTGTTGGATAGTAATTGTTCCTGATCCTGGTGGTGTGGGGCTTAAGGGTTCTATACTTCCTTCCCTATGACATGGGGAGTGGGGAGAGAGCATGGCCTGCATGGTTGGGATCTATGATGATGTTATTATTATTTCATGGTCATTCGATCGAACTGCTGCTGAACATGGAATGCTGCAATGAGCATAACTATCCATTTTTCCTTTTTTTCTTCAGTTAACACTTGTAGGAGCCATGTATTCTGTGTTGCTCATTTGCTATGTTTTACGCTAGTGGGATATGGTCTAAGCGAAGGGAATAAGCTACACATTCTTGCTTAATTCGTGGCTGTTTGTGGCTTGGGACCGGAGGTGGTCACATCTTTGCTGCCCACTTAATATTGCTTCAAGGTTGTATGTTTGCTAATTGCTAACAAAGGATTGAAATAAGGAATCTGACTCTTCAGAACAATCAGAGCAGAGGGTGCATCATGCAAGTATAACAACCCAATGACTGTTGCAAGTTAACACCAATTGTTTTGACTTTGGATTCATTTTTGCCGCTACACTGTACAAATCAGATGCCTCATCTCATTTTGACAGTAATTTATTCTGCAAGATTTCTTGGTGTACTTCATTAAAAAAAAGCAGCACCATTTAGTCATCGCAGAATGTCCATTGTGGATGTGAATTATTACCAAGTTTATCTCCCCTGAGTGCAGGAGGCTGGGTTATATTTCAAGACAAACACATTGTATAACGAATGCTAATAAGGTTTCTGATTTGGTTGCCAGCTGAGCACTAGAAGCAGCTGAATAAAATTTTAACCTCAAAGTTTCAATAAATCACATTTGCTGCAAATTGGGTTACATATCTGTTATGTTGCTTCTGAATATAAACATATTGTTTCAAGATGATTAATTTATTTTAGATGACTTGATTCCATGGTAACCTGTCTCTCCAAGGAGTTTAGCAGGTTTAATTTAAAACCGTTAGGTAGCTGGATATGACAGATGTTGGATCTTCACCAACAAAGTTTATCCCACCGTTTTACTTGCTATGTAGGCTGCCCTTGTGCAGATATTTTCTAAGCTTACTTTTTTCATAAATTTGTTTAACTTAGGTCATAATTGATCTGTGCCTCAACTCTATCGCCTTTGTCATGTCTACATGAAATATCTGAAGTTCAAATTGCAAAGCACATTTATTATCAAAGTGCGTTTAAGAGAAGTTTCGATAGGTACAGTTAGAGTAGGGATATGGAAGGCTATGGTCCCGCTGCAGGTCGATGGGAGTAGGCAGCTTAAATGGTTCCAGCATGGACTAGATGGGCCGAAGGGCCAGTTTCTGTGCTGTACTTCTTTATGGCTCTGTGACTCTGATTCTTTGTATACCCTACCCAACCTTGAAATTCATCATCTTACAGGCAGCCACAAAACAAAGGAAGACAATCGAATTTACGTGAAACCTCACAGCACAAAGATGAAAAAGAAAGAACAAATTATGCAAACAATTAATAAAAAAGCAAACAAACAATTCACAGAAGATGAACCACGTAGTCACCACAGCCATGGAGCCCGTTCAGTGCTGAGGTGAGTGCTGTTGGCTACAGACTGCAGCTGAAGACTAAGTTCAGCACTGAGCAGTAAAGTCTCACAGAGTAGTGAACTGAACACCAGCACGTCCTCCGTTCACAGTTTAAATCAGCCTAATATCAGTTCATTGTCCATCTCTGGGCCCAGGCACTGCCGCTGCAATCCGGCTGGAGGTTCCCACTGGGGGTGGGGTGGGGGGGGGGTGTGCTTTTGAAATGTCTGTACAGCTAGGTGTTTTTGTGGTATCCTGAAAAAAATCAGCAAACTGGACTCTCAAGAATGCAAGACTGGCCATGGCAACCATTGTCAAAGCAGAGTTGGGACATTATCGGCTGTGGATTGCAGTGATTGTAGTCCCAAAAAAGCTGTATTTAGTAGAGTTGCTGGTAGTTCTGGGGGTTGCACAGTACCGTAGCGTAATGCTGTTAAAGTGCTAGTGACCCTGGTTCAATTCTGCCAGTGTCTGTAAGGAATTTGCATGTTCTCCCTGTCACTCTGTGGGTTTCCTCCAAGTGCTCTGATTTCCTCCCACATTCCAAAGATGTAAAATTATTAATGAATGAATGAATGAATTTAATGATACAGCGTAGAACAGGCCCTTCTGGCTAGTGAGCTGTAATCCACTTATTTAACCCTAGCTTGATCACAGGACAATTTACAATGACCAATTAACCTACTAACTGGAACACTTTTGAAATGTTGGAGAAAACTGGGGTGCTCAAAGGAAACCCATGTGCTTAGTGGAAGAACATACAAACTTTCTTACGAAGGAGATCTGAATTGAACTCTGAACTCCAATGTCCCAAGCAGTAATCGCCACTGTGCTCCCGTGGCGTTAATTGATCACATGAGTGTAATCAGGCAGCACAAGCCTGCTGGGTGGGAAAATCCTGTCACCCTGCTGTATTTCTAAACTACAATAAAATAAAACTTTATTTGCACTATACATTTACATGTATTAGAAGTTTGCTGTGGTATTGGTGCAGCATGCAACAAAAAAACAGCATACAACAAAGTTTATGATTATGATTATGAGGACACACAGTCCCCTTTTATTGTCATTTAGTAATGCATGCATTAAGAAATGATAAAAATGTTTTTCCAGAATGATATCACGAAAACACATGACAAACCGGCTTAAAAACTAACAAAAACCACATAATTATAACATATAGTTACAACAGTGCAAAGCAATACCGTAATTTGATAAGAACAGACCATGGCACAGTAAAAGTCTCAAAGTCTCTCGAAAGTCCCATCATCTCACGCAGATGGTGAACCTCCAGCGCCGCCAACTTGCCGGTGCAGCATCCCCGAAGCATCCGACCACAGTCCGACTCCGAGTCCGTCTGAAAACTCCGAGCCTCCGACCACCTCTTCGACACTGAGCACTGAGCACCAGCTCTGCCGAGCGTTTTGACCCCGGCCCCGGCAACAGGCAATACGCAAAGTCGAGGATTTGGGGCCTTCGTCTCCGGAGATTCTCGATCGCACAGTAGCAGTGGCAGCGAAGCAGGCATTTCAGAAGTTTCTCCAGATGTTCCTCTGCGCTTCTCATGGCTGTCTCCATCAAATCCGGATAGTGCAAAGTAAATTTATTATCAAAGAATATACTGCCCTGAGATTCATTTTCTTAGGGGCATTCACAGTAGATAGAAATAAACACAGTGGAATCAATGAAAAGCTACATACATACAAACAAAGACAGATAAACAAACAATATGCAAAATAAGACAAATTGTGCAAAGACAAAAGCAAGTAAATAAGTAGTACTGAGAGCTTGAGTTATAGTCCACGAGTCCATAGGTTGTGGAATCAGTTCAGAACGGATGGTTGAAGGGTAATAACTGTTCCTGAACCTGGTAGTGTGGGACCTAAGGCTCCTGTATCTCCTTTCCAACAACAGCAATGACAAGAGAGCACGGCCTGGATGGTGGGGGTCCTTTATGATGGATGCTGCTTTCTTGTGGCAGCTCTCCTTGTAGATGTGCTCAGTGGTGGGGAGAGCTTCTCCTGCGATGGGCTATATCCACCACTTTTCATAGGGTGACGAAGGGTCTCGGCCTGAAACGTCGACTGCGCCTCTTCCTATAGATGCTGCCTGGCCTGCTGCGTTCACCAGCAACTTTGATGTGTGTTGCTTGAATTTCCAGCATCTGCAGAATTCCTGTTGTTTACTTTTCATAGGCTTTTCTGTTCTTGGAAATTATACAATGATCTGAGCAAAGAATTATGTAAAATAAACTGAGAGCTTAAAGTACAGATATATAGTACACTTCTGTTATGAAAGAAATCTAGAAAGATTCATGTGTTGGGTCAGTTTCTCATGGATGTGTTAAGTTTCAATTGCCACCAGGATCTCACTCCAGAAATTCCTTAACTTATTACTTATGTCTACTCTTTTCATAAATTTAGTAAGGAAATGGACATTGGCTGGCGTGTTTTATTTAAAATTCATTTTTTGGACTCTCAGATAATATTCCCAAGAGGGTTTTCCCCATTTATTAGTCCTTGCTGTTTGCAATATTAGCTATTTATGAGAAAGACGTCATTAAAAGATAAAGATTAAAGGTTAGCTGTATTTGTCAAATATGCATTGAAGCAAAGAGTCACGATTGGTGCCAAGGACATTGAAGAGTCTCCAGGCTAGTCGTCATAATTTGGAGTCCTTGTTGAGCAGAAGGGCGTGAGACTTGTTGTTTGTTTAATCCTTTGTGGCATTTGTTCTTTTATCAATTATTTTACATATTGTTTTAGATTTAGTATTTTCTAGATAATTACATTTCTTTTTCCTTTAAAAATTGTAGATGCTTGCCTCTCTGACTGGAGGCCAGTGACGAGTGGTGTGCCACGGGGATTGGTGTTGGGCCATTGTTGTTTGTCATCTGTATCAATGATCTGGATGATAACGTGGTTAACTGGCTCAGCAAATTTGCAGATTTGCAAGATTGGGGGTATAGTGGACAGTGAGGAAGGCTATCATGGTTTGCAGAGGGATCTGTGTCAACTGGAAAAATGGGCTACAAAGTGACAGATGGAATTTAATGCAGATAAGTGTGAGGTATCGCTCTTCAATAGGACCAACCAGGGTAGGTCTTACACAGTGAACTGTAGGGCACTGAGGAGTGCTGTAGAACACAGCGATCTGGGAATACAGGTCCATAATCCATTGAAAGTTGTGTCACAGGGAGAAAGGGTCATAAAGAAAGCTCTTGGCACATTAGCCTTCATAAATCAAAATATTGAGTAAAGGAAATGGGACGTTGTGTTATAGCCGTGTAAGATATTTGTGAGGTATTGTGTGCAGTTTTTTGTCACCTACCTATGGGAAAGATGTAAATAAGGATGAAAGACTACAGAGAAAATTTACAAGGATTTTTCCAGGACTGGAGGACCTGAATTGTGAGGAAAGATTGAACAGGTTAAGACTTGATTCCTCAGAACATAGAAGATTGAGGGGAGATTTGATAAAGGTATACAAAATTATGAGAGGTATAGGTAGGATAAATGTAAGCAGCCTTTTTCCACTGAGGTTGGGTGGGATTACAACTAGAGGTCATAGTTTAAATGTGAAAGGTGAGGTTTAAGGGGAACATGAGGGGAAACTTCTTCACTCAGAGGGTCATGAGAGTGTGGAATGAGCTGCCAGTGCAAGTGGTGCCTGCAAGCTTGCTTTCAATGTTTAAGAGGAGTTTGGATAGGTACATGGATGGTAGGGGTAAGGAGGGCTATGATGCTTGTACAGGTGGATGGGACTAAGCAGTTTAACTGGCTTGGCAAGGACTAGATGGGCCAAAGGGTCTGTTTCTGTGCTGTAGTTTTCTATTACTCTCTAACTCTATCTAAAATATCCGACAGTGACTTTAGAGAATTCTGTCACCCTCATTGATCTTAACCCTCAAAACCTGCTTATCATTCCTTTACAAGATACAGTAAAAACCTTGTCTTGTATACCGTTCATACAGATCAGTTCATTACATGGTGCATTGAGGTAGTACCAGGTAAAATAATAACAGAATGCAGAATAGAGTGATGATAAGCCTGATTCTGATATGGGTCTCTATTGTGGATTGAGAGAGGGGAGAGGGGAATCATGGTAGGGAAAAGGGGAGGGGAGAGGGGAGGGAGTGGAAAGCACCAGAGAGACATTCTATAATGATCAATAAACCAATTGTTTGGAATCAAATGGCCTTGCATGGTCTCTCAGGACTAGGTGTGTCTGCGCCTGAGCCAACCTTCATGCCTCTGGCTCTCCTTCTCTGCAACCAGACCCTTCCCATGGTGTTCCACTCTCACCATTCCCAACATTTTTTGCTCCCACCAGATTTACAGACTTGGTTTCCACTCCATGTTGACAAATACAGTACTGTGCAAAAGTCTCAGGCTCCCTTGCTATATATATGTGCCAAAGACTTTTGACATTACTGTATATATAAACATCCATGAACAAAAGTATTCCATTTGCTATCAAAATTATGTAATCAAATCCATACAAGTCTTCTAACAAGGGCTGTGAATCAGCTTTCTGCCCATGTGTTCCATCAAGTCCCAGCTGGTGTTGGTTATGTGGTGTTAGGAATTTCCTGAGGACCTCTGGACCGATTTTTAAAGTCACACACAATAGCTGCAGTGAAATTGGATTTCTAGTAAAGCTATGGAGTTGATAATGTGAAAATACAAGCATTACAATTAGCAGCAGCAGTAAGGAGGACATTTCACCCATTTAAGATCATGGCAGATGTAATCGTTGTCTCAGTTACATATTCCCATATTCCTGCAATATCTTTCACTTTCTTGCTTAGCAAGTGTTACCTCAGTGCTGAACTGATTCCACAACCTACAGAGTTGCCTTCAAGGATTTTACAATGAGTTGCTTGTTGGTTCTCCTCTCACTGTGGAAGAGCACCTCTCTCTCTTTTGTTTGTTTGAGAGAAAGAGAGAGTCTGTGGCATGTTGAACTGTTGGGTGAACAGTACTTTTTGTTGGCCTGCAGATCATGGTTCCTTTGGGGGCCTTGCTATTGCTTGCTTGGTGGGTGCTGGGCACTGATACTGCCTGCTCGAACAAATGAGGGTGGCAGGGAATTGATGCTTTGTTGCTGCTTGTGCGTGGGAGGTGGGAGGAGGGCTTTGGGTTTCTAATGCTTTTTCTGCCATTCATTCTTTGGGGGTTTTCTTATGTTTCATCGACGTCTGCAGAGAGTAAGAATTTCAGGTAGTATACTATAAAAAATTCACTGATATTAAATGGAACCATTGAGCCATTGAACTATCTTCTCAACATTATTTATAAACTTTCTTTAAATAATTTGAATGATTTGCTTCTTCTGCAAATTGGTTGTTTGTCTCTCTCTGTTTATGTGTGGTATCTTTTCATACACTCAGTGGCCACTTTAGTGAAGTCAAGTTAAGTGAAGTTTATTGTCATTTAACTACATACATATATGTAACATATATAATGTATATAGAATCAATTATTAGGTACCTCCTAATATTTTTTTGTTTCTCACACCATTTCATTTTTCATACCATTCCCTGTAAACTCTGGAGACTGTGGTGCATGAAAATCCCAGGAGATCAGCAGTTTCTGAGATATTCAAAGCATCCCATCTGGCACCAACAATTAATCCATGATCGAAATCACTTAGATGATATTTCCTCCCCATTCTGATGTTTTCTCTGAACAACAACTGAACCTCTTGACCGTGTTTGCAAGTTTTTATGCATTGAGTTGCTGCCACTTGATTGGCTGACTAGATATTTGTGTAAACAAGTAGGTGTACAGGTGTGCCTAATAAAGTGGGCACTGAGTATATATTCTATTGTACATTTATTTTCCTGTAAATACCTGCAGGAACATATATATCAAGGTGTAAAATGGTGACATACAATATACTGTATATACCTTGATAATAAATTTAATTTGAACTTTGAACATTGAAAATAATCAACAATTCTCCTTCCACTGACAATGATAAAAAGCTTTCCAAAGTTTCACAACAAACATAAAATACCTTACACGAGGAGATGCTGGAAATTCAAGCAACACACATCAAAGTTGCTGGTGAACGCAGCAGGCCAGGCAGCATCTCTAGGAAGAAGTACAGTCAACGTTTCAGGCCGAGACCCTTCATTAGTCCTGACTTCGTCTTGACTGTACCTCTTCCTAGAGATGCTGCTTGGCCTGCTGCATTCACCAGCAACTTTGATAAAATACTTTAACTCTGTTTTACATTGGAGTGCTGTGTAGTTTTGTCACCTTATTGTATGAAAGGCATGGTTAAACTGGAAAGAGCAGTAAAGATTTATGAGAATGTTACCAGAACTGGAGAGCTGTTGCCAGGACTAGAAAGCCTAATTATTGGAGAACGGTTGGCCAGGTGAGCCTTGGAATGAGTGATGACCTCATAGAAGTGTTTAAAATCATAAGAGGAATGAGTAGATGATAACATCTTTTCCCTGGGGTAGAAAAGTCTAAAACTGGAGGAGCATGGATTTAGGGTATGAGGGAAATGCTTTAAAAGGGATCTAAAGGTCAACTTTGTCCGACAGAGGATGTTTGTACTGTATATGGAATGAGCTGCCAGAGGAAGAGATTGAAGCAGGTGCAATACTATCATTTAAGAAGCACTTGGACAGGCCCATGGGCGGGGCTTAAAGGGATATGGGATGAACACCGGAAACTGGGACTAACTGAGCACGTTGGATGGCATTGACTGCTTTGGCTGACGAACCTGTGTCCTTGCTGTATTACGCTGTGAATTAAAAAGGGGAGACTTGATTTTTAACTAGAAAAGTTCTGGATTCTTCAATGATAAAACATCTTTTCTATGTCTATCCTCTCAAAAACCATCAAACTCTTCAAGATCTTGCATGTTTCAACCGATTTTGTTCTCACTCTCTGAAAATCCATCAGATACAAACTTCTCCTGGAGAACCTTTACTCACAATGTAATCAGTTCATTTCAGGCATTGTTTTAACAAACCTTTAAAACCGAACTGATCCAGTACATTAGAACATAAGACTAAACAACTGAATTAAGCTGTTCGGCTCATGGCTGATTTATTATCCATCTCAATCCCATTCTCCCCATACCCTTTAACGCCCATATATGGCCTGACTAATCAAGAACCTATTGATCTCTGCTTTAAATATACCCAAATGACTAGGTCTCCACAACTATCTGTGGCAATGAACTCTAAACATTCACCACCCTCTAGCTAATGAAATTTCTCCTCATCTCTGTTCTACATTGACGTCCTTCTATTCTGAAGCTGTGCCAGCTGATCCTAGATTCTCCCACTATAGGAAACATCATCTCCATGTCCACTCTAAAATGTCCTTTCAAAATTTGGTAAGTTTCAATGAGATCCCTCCGCATTCTTCTAAACTCCAGAGAGTACATTGACTGCTTTCACTAAGGTGACTATTGCAGTACAACTATGGTCTCAGCAATGCTCTATGTAGCTGAACCGTTATTTCTCTACTTTCATATTCAATTATTCAATTCTTCAGCAATAGCAATTGCATATTAATCACAAGAGATTCTACAGACACTGGAAATCTTGAAGAACACACATAAAATGCTGGTGGAACTTAAGTCAAGCAGCATCTATGCAGGGGAATGAACAGTTAACATTTTGGGCTGAGACCCTTCCTTCAGCTGCTGTGTCTTCAAATTAAGGAAAACATTTAAAAAGTTGATCTTGTTTTTAAATAGCCTCCCGTGGCCCTTCAATAGATTACTCCACTTGGGTTTATGCAGTGTGGCCTTGAATATTTTTGCAAATGTGCCTGGAAGTGCTGTTGACTGGAAGAAGTGAAAGTGATTCGAGTACAGGAGAAGGGAGGTACTACTGCAGCTGTACAAGGCCTTGGTGAGACCACACCTAGAGTATTAACCATAGAACCATAGAAACTACAGCACAGAAAAAAAAGGCCCTTTGGCCCTTCTTGGCTGTGCTGAACCATTTTCTGCCTAGTCCCACTGACCTGCACACGGACCATATCCCTCCATACACCTCCCATCCATGTACCTATCCAATTTATTCTTAAATGTTAAAAAAGAACCCGCATTTACCACCTCGTCTGGCAGCTCATTCCATACTCCCACCACTCTCTGTGTGAAGAACCCCCCCTAATGTTCCCTTTAAACTTTTCCCCCCTCACCCTTAACCCATGTCCTCTGGTTTTTTTCTCCCCTTGCCTCAGTGGAAAAAGCCTGCTTGCATTCACTCTATCTATACCCATCATAATTTTATATACCTCGATCAAATCTCCCCTCATTCTTCTACACTCCAGGGAATAAAGTCCTAACCCATTCAACCTTTCTCTGTAACTGAGTTTCTCAAGTACCGGCAACATCCTTGTAAAACTTCTCTGCACTCTTTCAACCTTATTTATATCTTTCCTGTAATTTGGTGACCAAAACTGAACACAATACTCCAGATTCGGCCTCACCAATGCCTTATACAACCTCATCATAATATTCCAGCTCTTATATTCAATACTTCGATTAATAAAGGCCAATGTACCAAAAGCTCTCTTTATGACCCTATCTACCTGTGACGACACAGTTAGGGAATTTTGTATCTGTATTTCCAGATCCCTCTGTTCCACTGCACTCCTCAGTGCCTTACCATTAACCCTGTATGTTCTACGTTGGTTTGTCCTTCCAACATGCAATACCTCACACTTGTCAGTATTAAACTCCATCTGCCATTTTTCAGCCCATTTTTCCAGATGGTCCAAGTCCCTCTGCAGGCTCTGAAAACCTTCCTCACTGTCTACTCCAATCTCCAACATCCAATCTTTGTATCATCAGCAAACTTGCTGATCCAATTTACCACATTATCATCCAGATCATTGATATAGATGACAAATAACAATGGACCCAGCACTGATCCCTGTGGCACACCACTAGTCACAGGCCTCCACTCAGAGAAGCAATTCTCTACCACCACTCTCTGGCTTCTTCCATCAAGCCAACGTCTAATCCAATTTACCACCTCTCCATGTATACCTAGCGACTGAATTTTCCTAACTAACCTCCCATGCGGGACCTTGTCAAATGCCTTACTAAAGTCCATGTAGACAATATCCACTGCCTTCCCTTCATCCACTTTCCTGGTAACCTCCTCGAAAAACTCCAACAGATTGGTCAAACATGACCTACCACGCACAAAGCCATGTTGACTCTCCCTAATAAGCCCCTGTCTATCCAAATGCTTGTAGATTCTGTCTCTTAGTACTCCCTCCAATAATTTACCTACTACTGATGTTAAACTCACCGGCCTATAATTTCCCGGATTACTTTTCCATCCTTTTTTAAACAATAGATTGACATGAGCCACTCTCCAATCCTCCGGCACTTCACCCGTAGACAGCGACATTTTAAATATTTCTGCTAGGGCCCCCGCAATTTCAACACTAGTCTCCTTCAAGGTCCGAGGGAACGCTCTGTCAGGTCCAAGGGATTTATCCGCTTTAATTTTCCTCAAGACAGCAAGCACCTCCTCCTTTTCAATCTGTACAGTTTCCATGGTCTCACTACTTGATTCCCTCAATTCCATAGATTTCATGCCAGTTTCCTTAGTAAATACAGACGCAAAAAACCTATTTAAGATCTCCCCCATTTCCTTTGGTTCCGCACAAAGCCGACCACTCTGATCTTCAAGAGGACCAATTTTATCCCTTACAATCCTTTTGCTCTTAATATACTTGTAAAAGCTCTTTGGATTATCCTTCACTTTGACTGCCAAGGCAACCTCATGTCTTCTTTTAGCCCTCCTGATTTCTTTCTTAAGTATTTTCTTGCACTTCTTATACTCCTCAAGCACCTGATTTACCCCCTGTTTCCTATACATTTCATACAACTCCCTCTTCTTCTTTATCAGAGTTGCAATATCCCTTGAGAACCAAGGTTCCTTATTCCTATTCAATTTGCCTTTAATCCTGACAGGAACGTACAAACTCTGCACTCTCAAAATTTCCCCTTTGAAGGCTTCCCACCTACTAATCACATCTTTGCCAGAGAACAACCTGTCCCAATCCACGCTTTTTAGATCCTTTCTCATTTCTTCAAATTTGGCCTTCTTCCAGTTCAGAACCTCAACCCTAGGACCAGATCTATCCTTGTCCATGATCAAATTGAAACTAATGGTGTTATGATCACTGGAACCAAAGTGCTCCCCTACACAGACTTCTGTCACTTGCCCTAATTCGTTACCTAACAGGAGATCCAATATTGCATCCCCTCTAGTTGGTCCCTCTATATATTGATTTAGAAAACTTTCCTGAACACATTTTACAAACTCTAAGCCATCTAGACCCCTAACAGTATGGGAGTCCCAATCAATGTATGGAAAATTAAAATCCCCTACCACCACAACTTTATGTTTCCTGCAGTTGCCTGCTATCTCTCTGCAGATTTGCTCTTCCAAGTCTCGTTGACTATTGAATGGTCTGTAATACAATCCCACTAATGTGGCCCACTATTGTGTGCAGTTTTGGTCCCTAATCTGAGGAAAGACATCCTTGCCATAGAGGGAGTACAAAGAAGGTTCACCAGATTGATTCCTGGGATGGCAGGACTTTCATATGATGAAAGACTGGATCGACTAGGCTTATACTCGCTGGAATTTAGAAGATTGAGGGGGGATCTTATTGAAACGTATAAAATCCTAAAAGGATTAGACAGGCTAGATGCAGGAAGATTGTTCCCGATGTTGGGGAAGTCCAGAACAAGGGGTCACAGTTTGAGGATAAAAGGGAAGCCTTTTAGGACTGAGATGAGGAAAAACTTCTTCACACAGACAGTGGTGAATGTGTGGAATTTTCTGCCACAGGAAACAGTTGAGGCCAGTTCATTGGCTATATTTAAGAGGGAGTTAGATATGGCCCTTGTGGCTAAAGGGATCAGGGAGTATGGAGAGAAGGCAGGTACAGGGTTCTGAGTTGGATGATCAGCCATGATCATACCGAATGGCCTACTCCTGCACCTATTTTCTATGTTTTCTATGTTTCTATGATGCTCTGACAAAATCAGCAGTGGTCTTAATGTATCTTCAGAACTGGGAAGTGTTGTGCTGAAACCTTAGTGTGGTTTTCCAGCATCTGCAGAATCTCTTGTGTTCATGATTTGCTGCTCTACTGTAATCAGAATCAGGTTTGATCTCACTGGTATATGTTGTGAAATTTGTTGTTTTGCAGTACATTGCAACACATAATAATAAAAAACTATAAGTTACATTAAGAAATGTATATACAAATAGTAGTGCAAATAGAGAGCAAAAAAATAGAGAGGCAGTGTTCATGGGTTCATTGTCCATTCAGAAATCTGATGGTGGAAGGGAAGAAGCTGTTCCTGAAACATTGAGTCGACATCTTTAGGCTCCTATACCTCCTCCTTGATGGTGGCAAAGAGAGGAAGGCATTTCCTGGGTGATGGGGTCCTTAAAAGATGAATGCATCACATTTTGACGATGTTCTTGATGCTAGCACGCCTAGTGCCCATGAAGGAGCTGACTGAGTTTACAACTTTATGTAGTTTCCTCTGATCCTGTTCAGTGGCCCCTCAATACCAGATGGTGATGCAAACAGTTAGAATGCTCCCCGTAGAACATCTGTAGAAATTTGTGTGTCTTTGGTAATATACCAATTCTCCTCAAACTCCTAATGAAATATAGCTGCCGTTGCACCTTCTTTGTAATCGCATCAATATGTTGGGCTCAGGATCTTCAGAGATGCTGGCATCCTGGATCTTGAAACTGCTCACCCTTTCCACATCTGATCCCTCGATGCAGACTGGTGTGTGCTCCCTTGACTTTGCCTTGCTGAAGTCCACAACCTACTCCTTGGTTTTACTGACATTGAGTGCAGGGTTGTTGTGACACCACTCAACCTCTATCTCAGACCTGTATGCCTCCTCATCACCTTCTGAAATTCTGCCAACAGTAATTGTATCATTAGAAAATTTCTAGATGGTGTTTGAGAGGCTTAGGCACACAGTTATGGGTGTAGAGATAGCAGAGCAGTGGGCTAAGCATGCGTCCATGAGGTATGCCAGTGTTGATCGTCAGCAAGGTGGAGATGTAATTTCCAGTTCACACAGACTGTGGGCTCCCGATGAGGAAGTCCAGGATACATTTGCAGAGGGAGGTACTGAAACCCGGGCTTTGGGGCTTGTTGATTAGTACTGAGGGAATGATTGAGCTGTAATCAATAAGCAGCAGCCTGATGTGGGTATTGCTGTTGTTCATATGATCCAAGGCCTCGTTGAAAGCCAATGAGATTGCATCCCCTGTAGACCGATGGTGGCAATAGGCAAATTGCAGTAGGCCCAGATCTTTGCTTAGGCAGGTGTAGATTCTGGCCATGACCAACCTCTCAAAATGCTCATGACAATAGGTGTGTGTGCAACTGGGCAAAGGTCACTGAGGCAGCTCACCCAGCTCTTCTTAAGCACTGGTACGATTGTCACCCTTTAGAAGCAGGTGGGAACCACCAACTACAGCAGTAAGAGATTGAAGATGTCCTTGAACACTCCCGCCAGTTGCTTGGCACAACTTTTCAGTGCCCTACCAGGTACACCATCAAGGCCTGATGCTTTGCAAGACTTCAACCTCTTGGAAGGCGTTCTGATGTCAGCCTCTGAGACAAATATCGCAGGGTCACCAGGTGCTGCAGGGATTTGCACAGGTGCTGTTTTATTCCCTTTTTCAATGCATACATAAAAGGCATTGACCTCATCTAGAAGTGAAACATCACGGCCATTCGTGATGTCACGATTCACCTTGTAGAAAGTATTGGCCTGTAAACCCTGCCAGAGCTGACATGCATCCAATTCTGCCTCTACCTTCAATCAGAATTGTCTTTTTGACCTTAAAGTAATGTTCCATATGTGTATGGGGACTTATTGTACAGTTATGGATCACTAGTCTTGAATGCCACAGATCTAGCTCCCAGCAGAATACAAATCTCCTGTTTCATCTATGGTTTTCAGTTTCGGTATATCTGGTATGTTCTCAAAGGCACACACTCATTCACTCAGGTCTTGATGAAGCCGATAACAACTGTGACTTATTCATACGGATCCGAAGAAGATTCCCTGAATATTGTCCACTCCAACAACTCAAAGCAATCCTGTATGTGTTCCTTCACTTTAATAGGAAACTACACTTGTGACCTGAGTCTGCCGTCTGCGTTCCACTGATTCTGAGGATGAAGAGGTTTTTAAAACCCATTAAACAATGTTGCTTACTGAAGTGCTCTTGGCTGTGACTATGGACTTCAGCTGTAGTAGCGCTAAACATCAATATTCAATGATTCCCATTGGAGTTGCACGCATGAGTTCACCAGTTACCGGTGCCATCTCAGAGTACGTCAACTCTGAAGAAGTTTAAATCTTCTCATTGATATAATTCATTGAGATCCTCTCTCACTGCTCCCTCTCTGTGATCTCTGCCTCTATGAGATTCTTTTTTCTTCCACTTATCTCCTACTAGCTTCTTTCTTCATCTCCTCTCCCCCGTCTACGTACCTTTCCCCTCACCTGGTCTCACCTATCACCTGCCAGTTTATACTCCTCTACCTCCACCCACCTTCTTATTCTGACTTCCTCCAATTCCTTTTGAGTCCTGCTGCAGTGTCTTGGCCAAAAGTGTTGACTGTTTATTCCTCTCTATAGATGCTGTCTAAATCTGCTGAGTTCCTCCAGCATTTTGTATGTGTTGCTCTAGATTTCCAGCATTTGCAGAGTCTCTTGTGTTTATCATTCTTGTTTTGCCTGTTCCATGACAGTAAATCGTGCACAAAGATCTTGAGTTAACACCCCATTATCAGTATGCAATCCTCAGTGGAGTGCGGACTCAGTAAAGATTAATTCCATTTTAAAAATGATTCAACAATTACATTACATTTTAAACCATTGCGTTTATTTTTAGATAATGCAGTCAAACACAGAGTAAAACAGTAATTCATATCAAAAATTTATCGTGGAAAAGATCTGAAATATAATTTATTTGGTAAATTCCAGATCTAATGACAGAATTTATGAATGTGCATGAGTTATAAATATCATAATAGTCAGCAAATAATAGAGCATAAAAAATGTTTATTGAACCTAATATATAAAAAAATCAATAGAAAAATCTATGGTGCCATTTAATAATGAATACATGCATACTATTGAATTAAAACATTGTGTGGCAATAAGCCGGCTAAGATCTTAATTAGCAGGCTGAAGTCCTGATAACAGCAGAAGCAACTGTGGACTTTTATTCTTCTTATTAATTGGTTAGAATTCAATGTGAGCTATGAGGGAAGGTTCATAAAGGTCATAGTGGAGTAGTGAACGGATGTAAATTCCTGCACAACGACCAGAGTAAGTTTTAAAACTACTTAGAAAGGAATATCAATGACCGAGATCATTAAGGCAAAATTATGGGTTGGTGTACTTTATTAGTCAGTGCAATAATCAATAACATTTTACAATCTAATCTTGAGTCCAGTGAAATGAGACGATAAAAGCTATCCATCCAGGTAAATGTCTGGTTGTCTTGATCTAGCCAAGTTACCTAATTATGGACGATAAGAGTGGCTGTTATTAGGCTGAAAATATAGAAAGTGGATTAAGGATACTAAAGAGGTTGTCTTTTAGAACACCTGCCCACTATGTTAAGGCTTTATATGCCATAATTAATTTTCATAAAGAATATTTGTCTTATTTACATCTTTCTTTTTCCATTTGCACAGTTTGTTGTCTTTTGCACATTGGTTGAACCCCCAAGTTGGAGCAGTTTTTCATTGATTTTGTTATGGTTATTTCTTTGTTACATATTTATTGAGTGTTCCCACAAGAAAATGAATCTCGGAGTTGTAGGTGGTGACATAGAAGTACTTCGATAAGAAATTTACTTTGAACTTTTCTGAACTATGAAGATTTCCTCTGATTTTGCAAATATGTTAAACAGTGCACAATGCAATACTTTCCTACTGATGTAAGTATACTTATTATGTAAATATACTTATTGATTATGTAAATGTATTTATTTTATCAAGTAAATGTACTTAATTAATTACATTTTCATGGTATTTTGGCAGGAGTTGCACATTTCCGAGATAACTGATATTCAATGTCCTCCCTCACTCTGGTCATGTTACAGTAAATGTGGTTGCAAAACCAGAACATAGAACAGTACAACACAGAAACAGGCCCTTCAGCCCATAATGTTATGCAGAACCAATTAAATTTGTTATCAAATGGCCAACTAAACTAATCCCTTCTGCCTACACAATGTCTATGTCCTTCCACTTTCCTCACATTCATGTGCCTATCTAAATGTCTGATAAAATTCTCTTTGTATCTGCCTCTGCCATCACACGAGCCAGCACCTTCAAGGCACCCCCCAACTCTGTGTCAAAAACTTGCCTCTCACAACTTCTTCGAAATTACCCCCATCTCACCTTAAATGTATGCCCTCTGGTATTAGGCATTTCAATACTGGGAAAAAGTCACTGTCTGTCTACTCTATCTAGACCTCTCATAGTCTTATAAACCTCGATCAGATCTCCCCTCAGCCTCCACCACTTTAGGGAAAACAGCCCAAGTTTGTCCAACCTTTTGTTATGGCCCATGCCCTCCAATCCAGGAAGCACCCTGGTAAACTTTTTCTGGACACTCTTCAAAGCCTTGACATAGCATCAGATTTCTCCTTCTTCAGCCCTTTACCTCTTCCATCTATCCCTCTCAGCTTCTTCTCTCACCATCCTCCCCCATCCCCTTCCCCCTCACCTGGTTTGACCTATCACCTGTCAGCTTGTGCTTCCTCTGCACCATACCTTCTTATTCTGGCTTCTGTCCCCTTCCTTTCCAGTCCCAATCAAGGGTCACGGTCAGAAATGCCAACTGTTTATTCCTCTGCGTAGATGCTGTCTGACCTGCTGAGTTCCTCCAGCATTTTGTGTGTGTTACTCAAGATTTCCAGCATCTGTAGAATCTCTTCCGCCCATAACATGAATATTTTGAAGTCATATCACAAGGGAAGCAATAAGGTAGTTAACAATAACAAAATAAATTACCTTAGAGCCATACATCATTTCAATTAGTCATGTGACTATAAAGTCACATTAAATGTCACATTTAATCTGCCCTACATGGACCCAGCTGGTGGCGTAGTGGCATCAGCATTAGACTTTAGGACGAAAAGTCCCGAGTTCGAATCCAGCCGGCTCCCCTGCACGTTTTCCATCCGTGCTGGGTTACGAGCTAGTGATCTCTTTGGAAACTCATCCAGTGGAAGACAATGGCAAACCACTGCTGTAACTTGTCTCGTACGCAGTTCCCCACTACGTCAGAGAAGCGTGGAGGGAAATCGTTCGCTAACCGGAGAAACTCCGGATACAACATACCTTTCCTTTTCCTACGCTAAGACATTTAAGGACTACCAGATACTTTTTGAGTTTAATTGGTATCTGAAACAATCTTGGGCCATTGGTCAATGCTCAGGTGGAATATAGGAGATGGAAGACGAAAATCACATTAGGGATGATGATATGAAAGATGTGAATATTCATGTTTGCAAATAACATGAACCTAAGAGGTACCATGGGCCGCCATCGTAACCAAGCAGTGAGCACTATGCTATTACAGCTAGGGGTGTAGGAATTCAGAGTTCAATTCTGGCGTCCTCTGTAAGAGTGTTTGTGCATCCTTCCCATATGTGCATCAGTTTCCTCCAAGGTCTCCAGTTTCCCCTCACAATCAAAGGACGTTAGTAGGTTAACTAGTCATTGTAAATTGTCCTGTGATGAGGCTACAGTTAAATCAGTGGGTAGCTGGGCAGTGAGGCTCAAAGCCTGTTCCGCGCTGTATCTCTAAATACATTCTGTAGAAAATGAAAGCTGCAAAAATTCAAGCATTAGAATTTTACTTTCAAGGCTGATGTTGTTGGATTTTCATTAAGCAAATGTACTGAGAATTATAGAACAATGATGGGTATAAAAGGGAAGGGTAATAATCACCCATGTTTTAATTTAATGCAGAAAAGGAGTTGTGATGTAAGGTTGCAATTGTATAAATCATTGGTAAGGCCACCTTTAGAGTCATAGAAAACTACAGCACAGAAACAGGCCCTTTGGCCCATCTAGACCATGCCAAACCATTTAAGCGGCCTGGTATCAATGGCCTGCACGCAGACTGTAGTCCTCCTTACCCCTACCATCCATGTACCTACCTAAACTTCTCTTAAAAGTTGAAATCGAAACCACATCCACCACTTGCGCTAGCAACTCATTCCACACTCTCACCACCTTCTGCGAAGAACTTTCCCTTCATGTTCCCCTTAAACTTTTCACCTTTCACTCTTAACCTATGACCTCCAGTTCTAGCCTCGCCCAACCTCAGTGGAAAAAGCCCGCTTGTTTTTGCCCTATCTATATCCCTCATAATCTTGTATACCTTATTAAATCTCCCCTCGATCTTCTAGTTCTAACCTATTCAATCTTTCCTTATAACTCAGGTCCTCCAGTCCCAACAACGTCCTTGTAGATTTTCTCTGTTCTCTTTCAGTCTGAGTATTGCATAGAGTTTTGGCCATCCAGTTAAAGATTCAAGATTTTAATGAATGTCCTTATTTTCACATATATATTAAAACAGAGTGAAATGTGATAATTGTGAAAACAATTAACACGGTTTGAGAATTGTGCTGTGGGCAGCCTGCAGTGCCACCCTGCTTCCGGAACCACCATGGCATCACCACAACTTACTAACTCTAATCTGTATGTCTTTAGAACGTGGGAGGACAACAGAACATCCAGAGGAAATCCATGTGGTCCGGAGGATAATGTATGCAACCCTCTCGCCATGGCTCATAACAAATTAGGCTTGTTAGTTATCCCTGACTGACAGCCATGTGTCTCAGCAATGCATGGGCAATGGTGAGACGGCCATCACCAACAAGCAACACACGGTATGATTCGAGTTCAACCATACGGCAAAGTTGGAATGTTCCATTGAGGGAATGGAAATTATGGTGAATGCTGTATAAATACTGCCCCATGTAAAGTTGTCATTTGCCAGGGAATAACGGAACTAACACTGGCATCAAATTAAAGTGGAAGTATATTTACAAATCCCAAACAAGAGAAAATCTGCAGATTCTGCAAATCCAAGCAACACAGACTAAATGCTGGAGGATCTCAGCAGACCAGGAGGCACCCATGATGAGTCTTGATGAAGGTCTTGGGCTGAAATGTCAACTATTTACTCTTTTCCATAAATGCTGCCTGGCCTGATGAGTTCTTCCAGCATTCTGTGTGTGTTGTGTAATTTATAAATATTTCAACTTTAATGAACAGTTAACACAAAAAGGGTCCATTACAGTTAAACCAGTCTATACTGTGCACATAAATGTTGGATCTCATTGCTGGGTAGTCAGGTGCTTTGCTTTAATTACTCACACCGCTGCATGAAAGACACCAGCCACAATTCAAACTTCCCTCGAAGTCTGTTACAAACTAACTGGCTAACTCAGAAGTAATTCCTCTGTGAAACCATTTGTCTGTACAAGAACTTCTTACAAAGGTGTCTGAACTTCTGGCAGGGTTCCACGAGTGTCTTCTAATTGTGCTCCTTGCTGCACCTCACTTCTCCACCAACTCAGGCAAGAAGGAAAAAACAAACCCACATTCTCCTAGAAATTTGAAGCTACCAATCTCTCTCGAATGTTCCATGGCATCCCACTCAACAAAATGTTCTCGACAAGCCCAATTGGCTGACACAACATTCCTAAAATGATCAAGCTCAAGGTTAAGATTTTTTTCTTTCCCTTCTTTATATCTGCTCAGCTAGGACAGTAGAGATGCCAGGCAGGACAGTTGAATGCTCCATTTGCAGGATGTGGGAAGGCAGGGAGACAATCAGTGTCCTTGATGACAATAACTGTAAGAAGTGCATCCAGCTGCAGCTCCTAACAATCCATGGTAAGGAGTTGGAGCTGGAACTGGATGAACTCCAGATCATTCGAGAGGCTCGGGGGTGATAGATAGGATATATAGAGAAGTAGATATACCCAAGGTCCAGGACACAAGAAATTGGTTGATATTCAAGAAGGGGAAAGGGGTTAAGGAGCCACTACATAGTAACCCTGTAGGCTTCCCCCTCAACAATAGGTATATTACTTTGGATACTGTTCCGCACTGTATCTCTAAATCTCTAAAAGGGAGGTTGACCAAACAGATGAAAATCACAATGGTCAGGTGTCTGGTACTGAGTCTGCCTCTGTGACTCAGAAGGGAAAGGAGGAGAAGAGGCACACTGTAGTAATAGGGGTTTCGTTACTTAGAGGAATGGACCAGAGGGTCTGTGGCCAAGAATGAAATTCCTAAATGGTATGTTGCCTCCCGGGTGCCAGGGTCCAGGATATCTCGGATCGAGTTTTCGGCATTCTTAAGTGGGAGTGTGAACAATCAGAAGTCACGGTCCATGTAGATACCAGTGACATGGGTCAGACGAATGACAAGGTTCTGCATAGGGTGTTCAGGGAGCTAGGTGTTAAGTTAAAGGGCAGGACCTCCAAAGTTATGATCGCAGGATCGTTCCCCGTGCCATATGCTAGTGAGGCCAGACTAGGAAGATTATACAGTTTAATACGTGGCTAAGAAGTTGGAGTAGGAGGGAGGGCATAAGAATTTTTTGGACATTGGGCTCTCTTCCAGGGAAGGTGGGACCTACACAGAGGGGACAGGTTGTACTTGAACTGGAGGGGGACTTGTATCCTGGTGGGAAGACCTGTTAATGCTGCACAGTGGGGTTAAACTAGAGTTGCGGGGGAGGGGAACCAGAGTGCTAGAACAGTTAGTGGAGGGATTGTGGCGGCAGATGTTGGTAGACCTCAAAGTTAGGGATCGAAAGGTTGAGCATGGGACATCTAGTGTCCTGAGCTACATATATTTCAGGTCAAGAAGTATCGTAGGAAAGGTGGATGAGAGCACTGAGGCATAGTGAAGAGAGGCTGCTGGAGGCGCAAAATTGCAGTCAACAGGATGAGTTGCAAAGTAAAACATGGAAAAAATTGAAAAATGTAAATATAGGACTGAAGGTGATATATCTGACCTCCGTTGGGAAGATTTTGGAGTCAATTATCAAGAATGAGGTCTCAGGGTACTTGGAAGCACATGAAAAAACAGGTCATAGTCAGCATGGTTTCCTCAAGGGAAGATCTTACCTGCCAAATCTGTTGGGATTTTTTGAAGAAACAACGAATCGGATAGACAAAGGAAAATCGGTTGATGTAGTATATTTTGATTTTCAGAAGGCTTTTGACAAGGTGCCACACATGACACACATGAGGCTGCTTAACAAGCTACGAGCCCATCATATTACAGGAAAGATTCTAGCACGGATAAAGCAGTGGTTAGTTGGCAGGAGGCAAAGAGTGGGAATAAAGAGAGCCTTTTCTAGTTGGCTGCTGGTGACTAGTGGTGTTCCACAGGGTCTGTGTTGGTGTCGATTCTTTATACGTTATATGTCAATGATTTGGGTGATGCAATTGATGACTTTGTTGCAAAGTTTGCAGATGATATAAAGGTAGGTGGAGAGGCAGGTAGTTTTGAGGAAGTAAAGAGGCTATAGAAGGACTTAGACAGATTAGGAGAATGGGTAAAGAAGCCGCAGATGGAATGTAGTGTCAAGAAGTGTATGGTCATGCACTTTGGAGAAGAAATGAAAGGGTTGACTATTTTCTAAGTTGAGAGAAAATACAAAAAAACACTGAGCAACAAACGGTCTTGGGAGTCCTTGTGCAGGATTGCCTAAGGGCTAATTTGTAGGTTGAGTCTGTAGTATAGAAGGCAATGCGATGTTAGCATTCATTTCTGAAGGGCTATGATATAAACACAAGGATATAAAAACTTGGACCATTGTGAGCAGTTTTGGGTGAGGTTTAGGGGGATATGAGCCGGAAGCAGGAAATTGAGATCAACATGGACACATTGGGCAGAAGTGCCTGCATCCAGTCTATATTACTTTGTGACTCCATAACTCTATAACGTGCTTTAGTTTATCTCTGTTCCAGTATTCTCATCCCACACATTTCATTGTTCCTTAATTACTACACCACATTAATTTGGTATATTCTTTTTATCTTGGTAAGCAGCTCTTCAAATGCTGAGTGAATTTTAAGAATCATCTTGAGGTAACAAGTTGTTTTCTTCGTGTGTCACTGCACCCCAATGTAATCATATCAATGTCATTAGGTGTCACGCATGCCTATTCTAATTTACTTCTCTGCTCTTGTTTTCCTTACAGAGATTTTCAGGGTGAATTCAAATTGTATGTCTCTAATTAATTCAATAATCAGCTTTTCAATTACTGGCTTTCTTTGTCAAGGAGGATTATGTGATCAACTACTTAATGCTGTATTTATTGAAAAGGCTTGTTTGGAGCACTTTATGCTCCATTGACTGGTAGTGTGCTAGCAGGAACTTCAGGGTTCGGCCCTGTGGACGACCCGATTCCTCGCCAGTGTTGCCAACTGAAGCGTTGCGGGAGATCAGAGCATCGAGACAGTGGGTGTGGCTGTTGGAGGCCTCTGCACTCAAGCAATCTAGCAATCTTTCCCTCTCTCTCTCTCTCTAGATTGGGAGTTTGCTGCTGATTCTTGAGTTGGAGAAAACTCGAAATAAAGTGACGTTTCAGACTTTAACCTCAAAACAGCAAGCTGTTGGTCTCCCTTCTCGGTACGGCAGCAGTGACACCTCTCTCTCCCTTGTTAGTGAAAGAGAGAGAGAGAGAGAGAGCCTGTGGGATGTTGAATTGTTGGGATGAACAATCGTTTTTGATGGACTTTAGATCATGGTCTTTGGGGCTTTGTTATTGCTTGCATGGTGGGTGGTGAGGGGGGCTGATGCGTTCTTCTGGAACAACTGGGGAAAGGGAAGGTTAATGCTTTGCTTCTACTTGTGTATGGAGGGGGAGGGGGCTTCGATGTTCTAACGTTTTTCTGTCATTCATTCTTTGGGGTTATTTCTTCTGTTTTGAGGATGTCTGCAGAGACTAAGAATTTCAGGTTGTATATTGTATATATTCTCTGATATTAAATGTAATAATTGAACCATTGAAGCACATATCTAAGAAAAGTTAACAATTGGACACTTCTCTGATCGTGTATATTTGGACTGACAGGCCATGGCTCTGTGCATTTATGACTGTGTGGCTAAGCACAGCATAAAAATTCAACAGTGTTGTTGGCAGAATGTCAGATGGTGACAAGGAGGCATATGAGAGTGAGGTGGATTGTCTGGCTGAGTTGTGTCAGAAAGACCAAGGAACTGGTTGTGAACTTCAGGAAGGGGAAGTCAAGAGAAGACACAGCAGTCCACATTGAAGGGTCAGTGGTGGAAAGAGTGAGTGACTTCAAGTTTCTGGACATCAACACCACAGAGGATCTATCCCAGGCCAAACTCTTTGATGCAATAATGAAGAAGGCATGCCAGCAGTTCTACTTTGTTAAGGATTTGAGGAGATTTGGTACATCACCGAAGACTCTTGCAAATTTCTGCAGATATATGGTGGGATGCAACCAGCATTATGACTGGTTGCATCACAGGCTGGTATGGAGCCTCCTATGTACAGGATTGCAAGAGCCTGCAAACAATGGTTGTATCATCCATCCATGCTCTAAACATCTTCTATGTCTTGCCACATGCAAGCCCGAATTAAAGTCACATATTATGGAATTAAGGTGGTTCAGCAAAGGACAGAGGAAGTCCAACAATGATGTCTAGGTCTGGGATAACTGATCTCAAACAACTGTACCCGTCTTCCATAAACACAAGAGATACTACAGATACAGGAACTCCAAGGCAACACACACACACAAATGCTGGAAGAACTCAGCAGATAAGGCAGCATCTATGGAAAGTTATAACGAGTCAATGTTTTGGGCTGAGACCCTTCATCGCTCATCTTCCTTTGTGCGAGATACAACTCCATGTCATGAGATGGTTTCCCTTTGAGTCTCATTGAATTCAATTTCTTCACTGATCTAAGCATTATGAAATATGCGTGATTGTCTGCTTAGATATTATTTGTTATTTTGCACCTTGAGCCTAATGACACTTGCTGAAACAATGAATACGTACAACAAACAAGAGAGTATCTGCTGATACTGGAAATCCGAAGCAACGCAGACAAAATGCTGGAGCTACTCAGCAGGTCAGGCAGCATCTATAGAAAAGAGTAAACAGTTGATGTATCAGGCTGGGTCCTGAAGAAGAGTCTGGGCTCGAAATCTTTATTCATTTCCATAGATGCTTCCTGACCCGATGAGTTCCTCCAGCATTTTGTGTTTACAGCATATTCTTCGTGCACTATATAAATATATCACAGAGGCAGATCCGTTAGGGACTTCTTAGACTATTAGATTGGCACATGGATGAAAGGAAAATAGAGAACTATGTGGGAAGGAAGAGTTAGATTGATTTTGGAATAGGTTAAGGGATTGGCACAACATTGTGGGCCAAAAGGCCTGTACTGGGCTGCATTATTCTATGTTCTCTGATCCTCTGTTTTATTCTTGGTTTTGTTGTATGTCGGCAGATTTACTAAGTTGAAATCCTTAGAGGAACACTAAATATGATAACTAACCTGCCAGGTGATAATAGCCAAATCAATAATTTTGTTTCTACATTATTTGTTACTTCAACAGATCTAATTTTATTCTGTTTTATCTTGCTGTGACTTGCATAATGTCTGCTGTTCCCAATTTTTGTCTCTCCTGAAAATTCCGGCACCAATTTATTTTAGAGATACTTGTTTGGCAGGCTTATTGTCCTCAGTGTATCCAGGGTACAACTGTGAATTTATAATGAGACTGAATTGATTTGGGTTTGCCCACAATGGTTGAGTTGTGGGTGCTAGTTGAGTAATGCAGCACTCACGAACAGACAGTTCCACAAGACCATAAGTCATAGGAGCTGAATTAGGACATTCAGCCCATCAAGTTAGTTCTGCCATTTGATTATGTCTGATTTATTATTTCTCTCAACCCCATTTTTTGCCCTCTCCCTGTAACCTTTGATGCCCTTATTAATCAAGAATCTCTCAACCTCCATTTTAAATTTACTCAATGACTTGGCCTTCACAGTTGACTGTGGCAATGAGTTCCACAGATTCACCACCGGCTGGCTAAAGAAATTCTTTCTTATCTCTGTTCTAAACGCACACCCTTGTATTCTGAGACAGTGCCTTCTGTTCCTAGACTTCTTCACAATTGGAAACATCCTCTTCACATCTACTTTATCTTGGCCTTCTAATATTTGATAGGTTTCAATGAGATACTCCTCATTTTTTCCAAAGTTCAGTGAGCGCAGTCCTAGTGTCATCAAATGCTCATCATGTGTTAACCTTTTCATATTTGGATCTTTCTTGTAAGCCTCCTCTGGATCCTCTCTGTTCTCAGCACATCTTATCTTAGATACAGGGCTCAAAGCTGCTCACAGTACTTCAGATGTGCTCTGAACAATTACTTATAAAGTCCCATTCATTCCCCTAAGGCAATCCAAACAGATATGTTGGTCTGTCTCTCATTTTCAAGTCCCCCGCCTCAATACCTCCTTGTGCAACTGGATCCTTGAACTGCTTTCACTTTCAAGGACTCTTCATCTCATGTTCTTGATATTTATTGCTCATTTATTTATTATGATTACCTTTTTTCTCTTCCGTCTTGTATCTGCACAGCTTGATGCTTATTTTGCACCTTGTTGCTGTCCATCCTGTTGGGTGTGGTCTTTCGTGGATTCTATCGTATCCTTAGTATCTACTGTGAATGCCTGCAAGAAAATGAATCTTCCTCCTAGGGTGACAGACGTATATGTACTTTGATCATCAATTTACTTTGAGCTTTGAACTTCTCTCTATTAAAAGAAATTTGGGAAAGTACCTGGATGCGAGGGGTGTGGAGCACTATGTTTTGGGTGCAGGTTGATCAGACCAGATAGATTTATAGTTCAGCATGGACTAGTTGGGTTGAAGGGCTTGTTTCTGTGCTGTGTTACTCTATGATGCTACATTCCTGCCGATGCTCTCTATCACTTGTTATCCTTAACAAACAACAGTATATCTCAGTCTTCTTCAGTCTCGTGGTCTTTTGTCTTATTTGGAAAGGAATCATTGACAATATATTCTGTATCTACCCTATCAATTCCTTTTGTGTCATCTGGGGCTTCATTAATAATATTCACTTGCAGAAAGGTACGACTTTTGTCGCACTTCATCACAAGAAGAATTCAGGCTGACACTCCAGAGTAAATACAGCTTTGTCATTGGTCCACTCAAGTGATATACTAAGCTAAAGATAAAGATTAGCTTTATTTGTCACATCGAGACATACAACAAAGTGTGTTATTTGCATTAAATCATATCAACAAAGATTGTGCTGTCGCCACACTTTTAGTGCCAACATAGCATACCCATACTTACAAATCCTAACCCATGTGTGACAGGAAACCGGAGAATCTGAAGAAAACCCATGTGGTCACAGGGAGAACATACACATCCTTACAGACAGTGGTGGGAATTGAACCCTGATCGGTAAGGGCTGTAAACAACTGCACTTATTGAAATCTATCGAATGCTGAAAGACTTTGATAGAGTAGATGTGAAGAGAATGTTTCCTATGGTGGGGGAGCCTAAGACCAGAGGACATAGACTCAGAATGGAGGGACGTCCATTTAGAACGGAGGTAAAGAGGAATTTCTTTAGCCAGAGAGTGGTGAAACTGTGGGATTTATTGCCATTGGCAGCTAGTGAGGCCAAGTCAGTGGGTATATTTAAGGTGGAGGCTGATATATTCTTGATTAGTCAAGTTATGAAGGGTTATGGAGAGAAGGCAGGAGACTGGGGCTGAGAGAGAAATAGATCAGCCACGGTGATAATTTACCAAAATTCTCTGGACTCTGGACAGGTCCCAGTGGATTGGAAGCTGGCAAATGTCATGCCATTCTTCAAAAAATGATGTAGGCAAAAGGCAGGTAACTATAGGCCAGTTAGTTTAAAATCCGTAGTTGGGAAAATGCTTGAAGCTTTCATTAAAGAGGAAATAGCGAGGCATCTTGGAAAGAAATGGATCCATCAGGCAGATGCAGCATGGATTCAGCAAAGGCAGGTCCTGATTGACCAACTTACTGGAGTTCTTTGAGGATATAATAAGCGCAGTGGATAGAGGGGAACAGATGGACCTTATTTACTTGGATTTCCATAAGGTGTTTTTGATAAGGTCCTGCATAAAAGACTTAACCATAAGATAAGGATGCATAGAGTTGGGGGTGATGTATTAACATGGATACAGGATTGGTTAACTAATAGAGAGCAGTGCATTGGGATACATGGGTTTTACCCTGGTTGGTAGTTAGTGGTGAGCGGTGTGCCACAGGGGTTGGAGCTGGGCCCACACCTGTTCATGATATACATTAACGGTCTGGAAGAGGGGAACGAGTGTAGTGTATCTAAGTTTACTGATGATACTAAATTGAGTGGAAAAGCAAACTGTGCAGAAGATGCAGAGAGTCTGCAGAGAGATATAGATAGAATAAGTGAGTCTGGCAGATGGAGTACAATCTTGGTAATTGTGAGGTTGTCCACTTTGGAAGGAAAAATGTAAGAGCAGATTATTATTTAAATGGTAAAAAATTGCAGCATGCTGCTTTGCAGAGGGACTTGGGAGTGCTCGTGCATGGATCACAAAGGGTTGCTTTGCAGGTGCAGCAGGCTATCAAGAAGCCAAATGGAATGTTGGCCTTCGTTGCTAGAGGGATTGAATTCAAGAGCAGGGAGGTTATGCTGCAACTGTACAGGGTACTGGTGAGGCTGCACCTGGAGTACTGCATGCAGTCCTGCTCTTCTTACTTGAGGAAGGATACCAGAACTTTGGAGTTGGTGCAGAGGAGGTTCACCAGGTTGATTCCAGAGAGGAGTGGGTTAGACTCCAATGAAGCAGTGGAGGCTACCTCAGTAAATATAGTTGGATAGATGTATATCAAGGTTGGATAGATTTTTGCATAGTAGTGGAATTAAGGGTTATGAGGAAAAGGCAGGTAGGTGAATTAACCAATTTCCCCCGGGATCAATAAAGTATGACTATGACCATGATCAGCCATGATCTTATTGAATGGCAGAGCAGGCTCAACGGGCCAGATGACCGACTCCTGCTCCTATTTCTCATGTTCTTATGTTCTTCTGCTGAATGTCGGAGAAGGCTCGACTGGACAAATGACCTAATTCTGCTCCTATATCTTATGACCTCATGGCCTACTGTTGTGCAACCATGCAACCCCAATTAGAAGCTTGACTGACATTCTCAAAGGACATAAAATGCATGTTAGGCATTATTTCCCGAAGGTGTGAGAACTTACCCTTAGAGTTCAGGCTGAAATATACCAAAGTCACAAAAAATAAATGATTTAATGTGGAGATTTGCTAATTCAGTGGCTAGATTTCAGAAATACTAACTGCTATACTTAATTGAGATGCCAAATGATTTTGGAAGTGCCCACAAAATTCTTCAGGTCTACTAGCTTTTATGTGATAGCTCAGCTTTCTACAATCATACTGAAGGCAGGCATTATGGTGGATCTCACTGAGTTTCCCTGCTCATGTGAGTATTTACAGAATTAACATCTTTACAAAATTGTTCACAGAAATATTACACCTGAACGTGACCGGGGATGTGTTTTGATCTGCTTCTGGCTCACAGTTACTCATATAAAATCCAGCTGAAGCTTTAGTAGATACTTGCAGCAAAGGTTACAGAGGCAGTGCTGTAGCTGATGACCACTCAAGTTGACGTACCTTGGTGTACACGTTGGAGAGTGCTGCCCAGTTATAACTGAAATCCATATGTGTATATATACGCATTTTCTCAGTACCACGTATCATGTAGTATGATAAGATAAACTCTTGACCTCACAATCTACCTCATTATTACCTTGCACCATACTATCTCACTGCACTGCACTTTCTCTTTAACTTCAGCACTTTATTCTGCACTCTGTTATTGCTTTCCCCTGTACTTTAATGCACTGTGTATATAGAACATAGAATAGAATAGAATAGATAGAACTTTATTGTCATTGCACAAGACAACGACATTGTGGTGCTACCCCAATCTGTGCAAAACAGATATTTACAATGCATGCAGTATGGTTTAATTTTTAAAAATCACCATACTTACATGCAACAGCCCTCAATGTTCTACCGGCCCTTAAGCTACTATAAGATCAATCTAACCCTTCCCTCTCACATAGCCCTCCATTTTTTATTCATCCATGTGCCTATCTAGGAGCCTTTTAAATGCCCCTAATAGATCTGACTGTAGCTTCACCCTTGAAGGTGCATTCCACACACCCATCGTTCTCAGTGTAAAAAAACTAACCCTGACATCCCCCGAAAAATTATGTCCTCTCACTATAACCAATGGTGCCTGGGAAAAAAAGGGTCTGACCATCTACTCTATTTATACCTCTTATCATCTATGTATCTCTGCCACAGGAGTTCCCAACCTGGACCCCTCAGTTAATGGCATAAGGGAGTGTGGGAACTCCTGATCTATCAGGTTACCTCTCATCTTCCTTACTCCAATGAGAAAAGCCCTAGCTTGATTAATCTTTCCTCACAAAACATGCTCTCTAATTCTATAATAATTCATCTGTATGAACAGTATGCAAAACATGTTTTTCCCTGTACCTTGGTACACATGACAATTATAAACAAACTTTCCAATAATGTCCGCTACCTTAACAATACCATATACTTCTTTCCTTTGTGTTTTCACAGCAGTCATTATTTTTCATGTGATTTTTGTGGGTGGTTTGGCTCATAAATAAAAGGGATCAATGCCGTGACTTGTTCTTTCAGTGAACTTGGTAAAAGGCCGAATGGAATTCATTTGATTAACTTATCAATTGCTAGAAAATGTTCCTGCCGCTTTCTCGGAGGCTTCATTGGTTCCTGCTTTGGAATTGAAAATGAAAGACTATGAGGTAATGTCATCTGGGACCATTGAGCCATAAACCACTACAGCTCAGAAATTGACCATTTGGCCCATCTAGTCCATGCTGAACTGTTATTCTGCTAGCCCTATCCTGAATCTCTTCAGGATGATGTTGATGTTATCTTTGAAGCATTTCCTTTGTCCTGTATAGGGATGTGTATCCTCAGATGCAAGGTACTCACTCTTTGAAATTGACCCATTTTTGATTATTATCATGCCTTTCAATATAATATCCCTGGTAACGCCTCCTGTTTTGTAGTTTGCATTATTCACCTTTAGGACATTAGTTTCAAATTAGAGTCATAGAGCATTATGGGCCCTTTGGCCCATGTAGTCCAAGCTGAACTATTATTCTGCCTAGCTCCATCGACCCACACCTGATCCATAGCCCCCCCCCCACACCCCACCCATCCAGGTACCTATCCAAACTTCTCTTAAACTTTGCAATCAAACCCGCTTCTGCCACTTCTACTGGCAGCTCATTCTACATTCACATCACCTTCTGAGTGAAGAAGTTCCCCTTCCGTTTCACCTTAAATAATTTATCTTTCACTCTTCACTTATCAGAGGAGCAGAGGTGGAGAGGATCAGTAACTTTAAATCCCTGGGTGTCACGATCTCAGAGGAGCTGTTCTGGACCTATCATATAAATGTAGTTACAAAGAAAACACAACAGTGCCTGTGCTTCCTTTGGAGTTTGTAGAGATTCAGGATGTCGTCAAAAACCCTGATAAATTTCTATAGATGTGTGATGGAAAGTGTATTGACAGACTGCATCACAGCTTGGTATGGAAACACCAATGCCTTTGAGCAGACAGTCCTACAAAATGTAATGGATTCAGCCCAGTACATCACGGGTAAAGCCCTCCCAACCATTGAGCACATCTACGTGAAACATTGCCCTAGGAAAGATGCATCCATCAGCAAAGACCCTCACCACCCAGTCCAAGTTCTTTTCTCGCTGCTGCCATCTGGTAGAAGGTGAAAGTGCCTCAGGACTCGCACCACAGGTTCAAGAACAGTTACCACTCCTCAACAATCAGGTTCTTGAATAAAAGAGGATAACTACACTCATTCTATTTCTGGCGTTCCCACAACCGATGATTTCACTTTAAGGACTCTTTACCTTGTTATTTCATGCTCTTATTATTTATTGATATTTATTTATATTTGCATTTGGAGTTTGTTGTTCATTGATCCTGTTTTCAGTTACAGTTCTATAGATTTGCTAAGTATGCCTGGAGAAAAAGAATCTCAGGGTTGTATATGGGTACACATGTATATTCTAATAATGAATTTTACTTTGAACTTTTGAATTTTGAACTTAACTCATGGCCTTTGGTTCTAGTTTCTCTCAAGCTCAATGAAGAAAGTGTGCTTGCATTTTTCCCATCTAGGCTCTTCTTAATTTTGGAACATCGATCAATTCTCACTGAGATTTCTCAGTATAAAACTGCACCTGCCATGTGCTTGCCCATTACATGTGTCTGTTTCTATCCCGCAGTAATTTATCACATATTTTTCACAATGCACACAACTGCCAAGTATTGTCTCATCTTCAGTTTAAATACTGTGGCTTACACCATCTGTTTCAACTTCACTAATAATCCTGGTAATGCTGTTAAATTCAAAGAAAAACCTTCTGGATGTCCTTGTATACCACGCCATGTCATTAACTCTGTCTGTTACCTCATAACAGGAGAGAGAAAAAATTATCAAATTGGTTGAACACTGCTTACCCTTAACAAATCTATTCTGGTTCAATTGCTACAAGAGATCCTGCAGATGCTGAATATCTTGAACAACACACATGCAAAATACTGGAGCAACTCAGCAGATCAGGCAGATCTGTGGAGAAGAATAAACAGTCGATATGTCGGGCTAAAATCCTTCATCAGGACTGGAAAGGAAGGGGGCAGAAGGCAGAATAAAAGGGTTGGAAGAGGGGAAGGAATACAAGCCGGCACGTGATGAGGAAAGGTCGGGGGGAAGCAGGAATGAAGTGAGAAGCTAGGAAATGAGAGATTGAAAAGGCAAAGGGCTGAAGAAGAAATCTGATAGGAGGGGAAAGTGGACGTCGGAAGAAAGGGAAGGAGGAGGGGCATGTTGGAAACTGCTGCTTTTTTAAAATAACTTTTCAGAAGATTTGATCTTTTTAACAAACCCATGTACTTTTCACACTCACTGGCAGAAATCAGTATAGCAACTAAACTTACAGTTTATCACCTATCACATTGACTAAGTGTTAGCACAGTACCCACGTGATATAATTGTTTTAATTATATAGCCTATTAATTCATTCATTTCTATCTACAAAATTTCTGTTATCTGATCTATAAAAGTGATCAAACTTTCAGAAGCACCATCTTTATTCCTTTGTCTGTACATCCCTTGGCATTAATTCCCCTCTTAGCATAATTTCTCAGCTCTTTATTTAGTTTTCTCAGTATTGCTATGTTTTCTTATACTCTAAAATAAACTGAAATCTTGGAATTAAGACTGCTCGCCATTTTAGACTCCTGGAAGAACTCTAAGGATTAGAAATTAAACGGAGATCCAACAGATGCCAGAGGTCATGAGCAGGGGAAGGAAATAGAAGTTCAAAGTTCAAAGTAAATTTATTATCTAAAAGTAAATATATATCACCAGATACACAACCCTAAGATTCGCTTTCTTGTGGTCATTTGTGGTAAATACAAAGAAAATTTTAAAAAAACAAACAAAATCATAATAATAATAAATAAATAAGCAAAAAATATCAAGAACATGAGATGAAGACTCATTGAAAGTGAGTCCATAGGTTGCGGGAACAGTTCAGTGATGGCGTGAGCAAAAATTAGTGGGAAAAATGAGGACTGGAAGAATTTTAAAAACTTACAGAAGGAAACTAAGAAAGTCATTAGGAAAGAAAAGATGAATTAAGAAAGGAAGTTGGCGATTAACATAAAAAAGGATACTAAGAGTTTTTTTTAAATATATGAAGAGGAAAAGAGTGACAAGGGTAGATACGGGACCGATTGAAAATGATGCTGGAGAAATTATAACGGATAACAAAGAGATGGCGGAGGAACTGAATGAGTATTTTGCATCAGTCTTCACAGTGGAAGACATGAGCAATATACCTGATAGCCAGAGGTATCAGGGAATAGAATTAGGTACAGTCAAGATTACTAGAGAGAAAGTGCTTGGGAAGCTAAGTGGACTAAGAATAGATAAGTCTCCCGGTCCGGATGAGGTGCACCCAAGGGTTCTGAAGGAGGTGGCTTTGGAGATTGTGGAAGCATTGGAAATGATCTTCCAGGAATCAATAGACTCTGGCATGGTTCTGGAGGACTGGAAGGTCGGAAACGTAGTTCCGCTATTTAAGAAAGAAAGGAGGCGGCAAAAAGAAAATTACAGACCTAATAGTCTGACATTGGTAGTTGGAAAGATATTGGAGTCAATCCTCAAGGACGAGGTTATGAAATACCTCGAGGTGCATGACAAGATAGGCCGAAGCCAGCATGGTTTCATGAAGGGAAGATCCTGCCTCACCAACCTATTGGAATTTTTTGAGATAATCTCGAATAAGATTGACAAGGGAGAGGCTGTGGATGTTGTGTATTTGGATTTTCAAAAGTCCTTCGATAAGGTGCCGCATATGAGGCTGCTTAATAAGATGAGAGCCCATGGAATTACAGGAAAGATATTGGAATGGGTGGAGCATTGGCTGATAGGCAGAAAGCAAAGGGTGGGAATAAAAGGATCCTATTCTGATTGGTTGCCCGTTACTAGTGGTGTTCTGCAGGGGTCGGTGTTGGGGCCGCTTCTTTTTACGATGTATATCGATGATTTGCATTATGGATTAAATGGTTTTGTGGCTAAGTTTGCGAATGACACCAAAATAGGTGGAGGAGCAGGAAATGTTGAAGAAACGGAAAGGTTGCAGAGAGACTTAGTCAGTTTAGGAGAGTGGGCAAAGAAATGGCAGATGAGATACAACGTTGATAAATGTACGGTTGTACATTTTGGAAGAAGAAATAATCCGGCAGATTATTTAGATGGGGAGAAAATTCAAAAATTGGAAGTGCAAAGGGATGTGGGGGTCCTCATGCAGGATACACTAAAGGTTAACCACCAGGTTGGATTGGCGGTAAGGAAAGTGAATGCTATGTTGGCATTCATTTCAAGAGGAATAATGTATAAGAGTATGGAGGTGTTGATGAGGCTCTATGGGGCATTAGTGAGACCTCATTTGGAATACTGTGTGCAGTTTTGGGCCCCCTATCTTAAAAAGGATGTACTGATGTCAGAGAAAGTTCAGAGAAGATTTACGAGGATGATTCCTGGTATGCAGGGGCTAACATATGAGGAGCGTTTGTCAGCTTTGGACTGTATTCATTAGAGTATAGAAGAATGAGAGGGGATCTGATAGAAACATTTCGTATGTTGAAAGGGTTGGACAGGGTAGATGTGGAAAGGTTGTTTCCCTTGGTGGGTGAGTCCAGGACAAGAGGCCATAGTCTTAGAATTAGAGGGTACCCAGTTAAAACAGAGATGAGGAGAAATTTTTTTAGCCAGGGGGTCGTGGATTTGTGGAATTCGTTGCCACATATGGCTGTGCGGGCCCGATCATTGAGGGTGTTTAAGGAGGAGATTGACAGGTATCTAATTAGTCAGGGTATCAAGGGATATGGGGGAAAAAGCTGGAAATTGGAACTAGATGGGTGAATAGTTTAGCTCATGGGGGAGCTGCGGAGCAGACTCGATGGGCCGAATGGCCTACTTCTGCTCCTTTGTCTTGTGATCTTGTGATCTTGTGAGTGAAGCTACCCTCTCAGGTTCAAGAGCCTGATGGTTAAGGGGTGATAACTGTTCCTGAACATGGTGGTGTGGTCCTGAGGCTCGTGTACATCCTTCCTGATGGCAGCAATGAGAGGAGGGAATGGCCTGCAAGTGGGGGTTCCAGGGTTGAGTGAAGAACAATGAAAGTGGACCATGAACACTCCCCGCAACCTCGGTCAGTGAGTTGTCGGTGGGTTCCAGAGTTAGAGTTCTGTAGGGGCAGGAGGAAGGAGTTCAGATTTAAAATTTGCATAAATACACAAAGAACCAGCTGGTTTTTTTTAGAAAAAATATTCCTGATGTCTCCTCATTCCAATTGTCCTTAACACTATTATAATCACTGTTTACTATGGGATGTTTCGTCTTCAATTCAAAGCTCAAAGTTCAAAGTAGATTTATTATCAAAGTACATAAATGTCACCATATATAACCCTGAGATTCATTTTCTTTTGGGAATAGTCAATTAATCTATAGAATAACACACATAAAATACTGGAGGAACTCAGCAGGCCAGGCAGCATCTATGGAAAAAAGTACAGTCAACATTTCAGGCCGAAACCCTTCAGCAGGACTGGAGAAAAAAAGCTAAGGAGTAGGTTTGAATGGTGGGGAGGGGAGAGAGAAATGCCAGGGATTTGGGTGAAACTTGGAGGGGGAGGGATGAAGTAAAGATCTAGGAAGTTGATTGGTGAAAGAGACAGAAGGCCATGGAAGGAAGGAAAATGGTGGGGGGGGGGGAGGAGCACCAGAGGGAGGTGATGGGTTGGGCAAGGAGATAACGTGACAGAGAGACAAGGGGATGGGAAATGGTGAAGCGGGGGGGGGGGGGCATTACCGGAAGTTTGACAAATCAATGTTCATGCCATCAGATTGGAGGCTAACCAAATGGAATATAAGGTGTGGCCAACCTAAGTGTGGCCTTATTCCGACAGTGGAGGAGGCCATAGATGGACATATCGGAGCGGGAATAGGAAGTGGAATTAAAATGGGTGACCACTGGGAGATCCTGCTTGTTCTGGCAGACGGTGCGTAGATGCTTGGCTAAGCAGTCTAACCATCTATGTCAGTTTCACTGATATACAGGAGGCTACACTGGGAGCTCTGGATACAGTAGATGACCACAATAGACTCACAGGTGAAGTGTCGCTTCACCTGGAAGGACTGTTTGGGTCCCTGATTGGTAGTGAGAGAGGGATTGTAGGGGCAAGTGTAGCACTTGTTCCGCTTGCAAGGATAAGTGTCAGGAGGGAGATCAGTGGGGAGGGACAAATGGACAAGGGAGTCGCATAGGGAGCAATCCCTGTGGAAAGCAGAAAGTAGGGAAGAGGGAAAGATGTGTTTGCTGGTGGATCCAGTTGGAGGTGGCAGAGGTTTTGAAGAATTATGAACTGGATGCAGAGGCTGGTGGTGTGGTAGATTGGGAGACCGCTTCACCAGGCATCTACGCTTCATCCACCAGAACAAGCGGGATCACCCGGTAGCCACCCATTTTAATTCCACTTCCCATTCCCATTCCAACATGTCCATCGATAGATTAGATTAGATTATGAGGACACTCAGTCCTCGTTTATTGTCATTTAGAAATGCATACATTAAGAAATGATACAATGTTCCTCCAGAGTGATATCACAAAAAAAAGGACAAACCAAAGACTAACACTGACAAGACCACATAATTATAACATATAGTTACAGCAGTGCAAAGCAATACCATAATTTGATAAAGAGCAGCCCATGGGCACAGTAAAAAACAGTCTCAAAGTTCCGATTGACTCCCGATAGTCCCTGATAGCAGGCGGCTAAAAGGAGAAACTCTCCCTGCCATAAACCTCCAGGCACCAACAACTGTCGATGCATTGGAAGCACCCAACCACAGCCGACTCTGAGTCCGTCCGAAAACTTCGAACCTCCGACACCGAGCACTGAGCACCATCTTTGCTGAGCGCTTCGACCCCGTCCCGGCCGCTGAGCAACAAGCAAGGCCAAGGACTCGGGGGCCTTCCCCTCCGGAGATTCTGGATCACACAGTAGCAGCGGCAGCGAAAAAGACATTTCAGAAGATTCTCCGGATGTTCCTTCGTTCTCTCACATCTGTCTCCATCAGATCAGGATTGTGCACAGCACCCTACTTAACAGATTACAGAAATAATCCACCAGAGTGGCCGCGCAAGCTGCGTCGCGCCGCCATCTTCTCCTCCTCCATCTTCTTCTCCTCCTCTTTTTATATGTGCAAATATAAAAAAAATAAGTAAATAAGCATTACATATGAGCATTGAAAATGTCTACTGGTTGTGGGAACATTTTGATGATAGGGTGAATAAAGTTATCTCCTCTGGTTCGAGATCCTCATGGTTGAGGGGCAATAACTGTTTGTGAACCTGGTGCTGAGAGCCCTGCGGCGTCTGTACCTTCTTCCCGATGGCAGTAGTGAGAAGAGAGCATGTCCTGGGGCGAGGAACCACGATGGTGGATGCTTCTTTCCTGAGGTAACACTTCATGTAGATGTGTTCATTGATGGGGAGGGTTTACCCATGATGGACTGGGTCATACATATGACATTTTGTAGGATTTTCCATCAAAGGGGTTGGTGTTTCCATACCAGACTGTGATGCAGCCAGTCAATATACTCTCCAACTCACATTTACCCTCGTATTATAAATATTCTGTATTTTTTTGCATTTTCTCATAATCTTCCTGCATATTTACTTCTCTAAATCTCAAACTCATGTCTTGTAAACCATTCATACAGATGAATTCACTACACAAACATGAGAGATTCTGCAGATTCTGGAAATCCAGAGTAAATCAGCAGGTTAGGCAGCTTCATTGGAGAGGAATAAAGAATCAATATTTCAGGCTAAGATCCTTCATCACAGTGCATTGAGATAGTACGAGGTAAAACCATAACTGAGAACAGAATGAAGTATTTCAGTTACAGAGAAGGTACAGTGCCAGTAGACAACGAGATGCAAGGTCATAACGAAATAGATTGTGAGGTCAAGGGTCTATTTTATTGCTGGAAATGCAGAGCAATACACACAAAATGCTTCCCCATTGTACGACACCCCTGACTTGCCTTCTCTGCCACCTATCCCACATCCCTCCCCTGACACTCCACCCTCAACATTCCCAACATCCTTAGGCTCTATATTTGTGTGTCCCATTTCCATTGCTCATCTTGTCTCCTTCCCTTTCCTTTCTTCCTTGGTTTTCTAACTTTTTGTATCAGAATCCCCCTTCTCCAGCCCTTTATCTCTTTCACCAATCAACTTCTCAGCTCTTTACTTCATCCCTCCCCCTCTCCCAGTTTCACCTATCACTTACTAGCCTCTACTTCTTCCCGCTGTCTTCCCCACCTTCTTATCCTGTCTTCTCATCTTTTTTTTCCAGTCTTGAAGAAGAGTCTCAGCCTGAAACATCAACTGTTCAGTCTTTTCCATGAATGCTGCCTGGCCTACCAAGTTACTTCAGTATTTTCTGTGTGTTGCTGTGATTTCCAACATCTGCAGATTTACTCTTGTTTATATCTATGTGTCTGTGACGTTTGCACAGTACTGTATGAGCAGCCTTTGATGGCTTTGGGCTGCGCTTGCTGGAACTTAGAAGAATGGGCAGAGGGAATCTCATTGAAATTTATTGAATATTGAAAGGCCTAGGTTGAATGTTGCCTATAGTGGGGGAGTCCAGATCCAGAGGGCACAGCTTCAGAATAGATGAACATTCCTTTAGAACGTAAATGAGAGGGAATTTCTTTAGCCAGATGGTTGAAGAAATTAGTGGGAGGTTGATAGGTTCTTGAATAGTAAAGGTGTCAAAGGTTATGGGGAGAAGGCAAGAGAATGGGGTTGAGCAGGAAAATAAATCAGCCATGTTGGAATGGCAGAGCAGACATGATGGGCTAAATGGCCTATTTCTGTTCCTAGTTTAATAGAGGTGTCTATCATTCATAGTAACCTTATGCATAAATGTCAGTATATTCTAACTACAATCCAATTCAGTTGCACTTTAATCTGGATATGAGAGAGAAAGGTTCAGATTCCAATTCAGATTGAGATTCAGATTCACTTATTTATCACATGTGCATCAAAACATACAGAGAAATGTGTTGTTTGCTTTAACAACCAACACTACCTAAGGATGGGCTGGGGCAGCCCACAAGTGCCACCACACATTCTGGCACCAGCAGAGTTCAGCAGAACAAGTAACAACAACAGCAGCAGTAAAACAAGTCCCCTTCCTCCCACCCACTCACACATGTCGACAAGGCTGCAACCCCAGGACAGTTTGCCACTAGGCCTCCAGTCCTTGGTCCAGGCCCTCAGACTCATGGAGAGCAGACCTTCAACCTCCAGCCCCTCTCCCAAAAGGATTTTCTATGTTCCACGCGTGTGCTCCAATTTCCTCCCACACTCCAAATGCGTACATGTTACTAAGTTTGCGAGGGTTACTAAATTGTGGGCTTGTTATGTTGGTGCCGGAAGCATGACGGCGTGTGCAGTATTCATAGTGTTTTGGTCTTTGACCCAAGCGACATGTTTGACTGTATGTTTGGATGTACATATGACACAAAAATCTCTGTCGAAATCTAATGGAAAACAGGAAACTATAATAACCATTCATACAGATCGACAGGAGATTTCTAAGTCCCACATCAATATGATTCTTCTTGCCGTTATTCTCATGATGAATATAATTCATAATAGATATACTGTATGTATTTCAAGTTCTTTGATAAATCTTTTAAGTATGAATTTCACTTAGAGAAATAGGATTTAAAATGATTCTCTATAAATCAGAGGGTACTGGGTGACAATGAAATATTTACCACTGGGCATTCTGAATGGATCTACAAATGGGAACAGAGGGAGCAGCATATTTAGTGCAGTGACTTAACATATTAATAACATTATATCAGAGGAATTTAATATCGTCTCTGGACATGGAATGAATACTATCAATATCTGTGACAATATTTAATTAGAACCATAAAAAAGAAATATAATTAAAGGAAGCAAAAGTATTCATCTATCTCTTTCATTTTTTTAATTGATAATTCTATATATAAACTATTCAACAATTCTAAATTAGTCACACAAATCATGAGAGCAACAGTACAGAGGATAGTATTTCTGGGGAAGTTTAAAGGGATTATCAGTTGTTTTCTGATAAATCTTTAATTAGCAAATATGGATTGCTTCTGTGATGAATTTATGAATATTCATCTTCTGGAATTGCCTCTGATAATTAAGAGAAGGAATTTAGTTAGCCAAGGGATATGAATCAAGATGTGGTGAATACAGTCTGGTGCTTGGCTAGTGGCTGTCGAAGGAGTGCTGGAGGTCCAGGGACCAGGGGAGCTATAAGAAATGAGGGCTGAAGAAGAACACCTCATGAGAAACCTTACTCCACAGGAGTGTGAAGGGCCAGAACATCAAATGTACTGTCCATCGAGAAGCCTTGTGTGAGGAGGCTCTGACTGACCAGGGGGCCTCTTTAACATCAATTGTAACCCAGCACATGGTCAGGTTTTTGAACGTGCATGCTGCAATGATCAAAGTCGCTGCAATGATACCAGGAAATTTTGGAAATGTTCAGCAAGTTAGAACATGGAACTTTACAGAAGTGTCCAGGCCTGTTGGCCCATGATGTTCTGCCAATCCTTTAACCTACTCTAGGATTGATCAAATTCTCCCCTCCTACATAGCCCTCCAGTTTTCTATCATCCATGTGCCCACCTAAGAGTCTCTTAAATGTCCCTAATGTATCTGCCTCTATCAGCACCCCTGGCACAGTGTTCAATGCATAAACCATTTTGTTTTTTTAAAAAAACTGCCTCTGACCTTCTTCCTATACATCCCACCAATCACCTTAAAATTATGCCCTCTCACATTAACATTCTCACTCTGGGAAAAAGTCTCTGGCTGTCCACTTGTGCTTCTTAATTTCTTGTATGCCTCTATCAAGTCATCTCTCATCCTCCTTCACTCAAGCGAGAAAAGCATTAGCTCACTCAGCCTTGCCTCATTAGACATGCGCTCTAATTCAGTTAGCACCCTGGTAAATCTCCTCTGCACCCTCGCTAAAGCTTCCACATCCTAAGTACAACTTAGAGGACAAAGATGAAAGACAAAATTTAGAGGATAATGACAACTTCGTTGACATTTCAGCTCAGCGAAATTTAACCAGATCCACGTCACTGCGATGGAAGATTAATAATTTTGGGTTGTTATCTTCTTAAGCAGGTAAACAGATAAATCGGTTTATTGTCACATGTCTGCATAATTCAATACGGAACTACTCACTATGACAATGCTTTGCGGTAGTCTACATATTTATTAATGCCAATTGAATAGATGGCCCTTATTCGAATGTCTAAGTATCTGCATCATTTTCCACGGATATGACAAAGCAGGAGGACGAGACTTTCACAGAAGTGCAGAGATGTTCCATGCACAAGGTACCATTGGCTCTGTCACCAAATCCAGATTTGATTCAGAATCAGAATCAGGTTTATATGTCATGAAATCTGTTGTTTAGCATCAACAATACAATGCAATACGTGAAATATACTATAAATTAAAATAAGTATATGCTTAAACATTAAATTGAGTAAGTAGTTCAAAAAGAGAGGAAAGTAATGTGATAGTGTTCGTGGGTTCATTGTCTGTTCAGGGGTCTGATGGCGGAGGGGAAGAAGCTGTTCCTAAAGCATTGAGTTGCGTCTTCAGGTTCCTGTGCCTCCATTCTGATGGTAGTAACAAGAAGAGAAAATGAGCTGGGTGATGTGTGTCCTTAATGATGGGTTCTGCCTTTTTGAGGCATTGCCCTTTGAAGATGTCCTGGATGCTGGGTGGGCTCATTCCCATGATAGAGTTTGTCGAGTTTGCAACCCTCTGCTGCTTTTTCCAATCCTGTGCAGTAGCCCCCTCCATACTAGATGGCGACGCAACCAGTTAGAATGCTCTCCATGGTACCTGTGTAGAAATTTTCTGATTTGGCTGCTCTTTTATCTTCCTTTTGAAGCTTCGAAGTTATTCCTGAAACTGAATGATTTAATTTTTGATGAGAAAGCCTGCTGAGGTCTTCTTTGTGATGGCCACGGCCAGAAAGTTTGCAGAGATTAGAGCTGAGCAAAGCTTGCAGGGAACTGTGACATCTCTGCATGGCCTAGTTGAAGATGATTGGCTTAGCGTATTGAGAAGCAGTCTCCATTTCCAGTGATCTGTGCAACAAAACTGTTGGAGTTTCTTAAACGAACTGGGAAACACCATCTGTGGTTAGGTATAAAGCTCAGGAGACTGCAGAAAACTTTGGGACCCTGAGTCAGTATGCCCTCAACACATCCATCTGCTAATGATGTTTGATATTGCTATCACACACATTTGACTAATGGATTCATATACAGTCTACATAGCCAATATAATTCTTATAATCTCTTCCTTTTTCCATAAGACCATAAGACACTGGAGAAGAATTAGACCATTTGGCCCATTAGACTGGCGTACTATCCGGGGTTGGGGGGGGTGCGAGTCACGCCATGGAAATTGGCATAAGCACCAGCCTGATGGGCCACAAAGGCTCGTGACAGACTTTAATCACCGTGCCCCCCACCCCCCAGCACTACGTATTGGTGAACTGTCATGCCTAGAACTACATTGTATAACTGAGGCAGATTACAAAATCATCTGGATCACAATAGATGTGTGCAGTGTAACACTACAAATGGACCTGGATACAGGGCCAGTTTTGTCCATAATTCCAGAAGCTGGCTACAACAGACTATTTTCTAAGATACCATTAGAGAAAACCTCAGTGATACTAAAGACCTACATAGACAAAAACGCGTGGTACTAGGCAAGGTTGCCCTCTTAGTCCTTTATTATTTAATATTGCTCTTGAACCTTTAGCAATTGCTATTCGTGACTAGCCAAATATTGTTGGTATTACCCGTGGAAACGAAATACATAAATTATCATTATATGCAGATGATTTGTTGTTATACATCTCTAACCCGGAGAAGTCAATTCCTGCTATCCTAGATATGTTAGCTCAGTTTAGTAACTTCTCTGGTTACAAATTGAATCTTAGTAAGAGTGAATTATTCCCTTTAAATAAGCATGTACCTATTTATGGACGTTTACCATTTAAATTGGTTACTGATTCATTTATATATTTAGGGATAACAATTACGAAAAAATATAAAGATTTATTTAAAGCTAATTTTTTACCTTTAATTGATCAGATTAAACTTTTATTTACCAAATGGTCCCCAATCTCTTTGTCTTTGATTGGTCGGATTAATGCTATTAAGATGATCATTTTGCCCAAATTTTTGTATATATTCCAATCGGTTCCAATTTTGATCTTTTTTTGATAATGTAGATTCAAAAATTTCCTCATATATTTGGAAGAATAAAAATCCTAGGTTAGGTAAAAGGTATCTACAGAAATCTAAAAAGGAGGGGGGGGGGCTCGCCCTCCCGAATTTTAGATTCTATTATTGGGCAATTAATATTCGATATTTAAAATTTTGGTTACAAGATTTGGACGCATCTTTAAACCCTTACTGGGTAAATCTTGAATCTAATTCACTACAAGGGTTTTCCTTGGGTTCGGTTTTAGGAACTTTACTTCCTTTTACTTCTTTTAAATCATATAAACAAATGAACAACCCAATAGTTAAGCATACTTTACGTATATGGTTTCAATTCCGAAGATTTTTTGGGTTTAATCAATTTATTCTAGCAAGTCCCATTATAACAAATTTTCTTTTTCAACCTTCCACGATGGATCAAGCTTACTTTTATTGGAAAACCAAAGGTATAATATCTTTTCGCGATTTATTTTTGGATAATTGTTTTATGTCTTTTGATCAACTCTCTAATAAATATAACTTACCCAGATCTCACTTTTTTAGATATCTACAGATTAGAAACTTTTTAATTACTGTCTCCACTAATTTTCCACACCCATATCCAATGGACACTTTGGAAAAAATCTTAGATTTAAATCTCTCTCAGAAAAGTGTACTAGCAATTATATATAATATAATTATGAATCTATGTCCTGATGCTTCCAATAAAATTAAAGCTGACTGGGAAAGAGAACTTGAGATTAATATACCGACTGAGAAATGGGAAAAAATTCTTCAGTTGGTGAATTCATCCTCTATATGTGCTAAGCATAGGTTGATACAGTTTACAGTAGTGCACAGGGCTCACATGTCCAAAGATAAACTATCTCATTATTACTCTTATATTAATCCAATATGTGACAGACGTCATTGCGAGATAGCTTCTTTAACCCACATGTTTTGGTCATGTCCCTTGTTGGAGAAATATTGGAAAGATATTTTTGATATTATTTCAACGGTCCTAAATATAGACTTACAACCTCATCCAATTACTGCTATCTTTGGACTACCAATGATAGACTTAAATAATTTAACCTCTTCATCATGAAGGATGATTGCATTTCTTACTTTAATAGCTAGAAGGTCCATTTTGTTGAATTGGAAAGAGATTAATCCTCCTACTGTATTTCATGGGTTTTCACAAACTATGATGTGTTTGAATTTGGAGAAAATTAGAAGTGCAGTTTATGACCCTTCCATTAAGTTTGAAAAAACTTGGAGGCCATTCATTCAGCATTTTCACTTGATGTAATTTGATCATTTCCAAACTTGTTTTATCTCTCTGTACTGTTGTTGGAGGGGAATGGAGTCGTCGACACTAAGGTTTTCTTCTTTTCCATTTTTAAGTTGTTAGTTTTGCCCAAGTCTTTTAGTTTAGTTGATTAATTTTGTTTTTCTTTGGGGATGGGGTTTTTTTTTTGTTTTGTTTTTTTTTCTTTTTCATGATTTTTTTTCCAGTTTTTTTTTGCTTTGTATTATCCGTGGTTAGTTCTACATGTTTGGGAGCTTTGTTAATTTACACTACTTGGTTTTGCAATTACTTTTTTTAAGTGTAACAATATATCTCCTACTATTTGTATTATTGCTATGTTTTGTTTCTATATTTTGAAATTAATAAAAAGATTGAAAAAGAAAGAAAGAAAGAAAACGCATCTCCCAAAGGCAAACTGAAGGTGAATGTGACGTTCGGAGGTCAAACACAGCAGTTATAGTTTCATGTATTGAAAAGTGGAGGCCAGCACTTTTCAGATGTGAATGGTTGAGAAAAATCCAACTAGATTGGCACTCAATCAAAGCCCTCAGTGTGGCATCAATAGGCAACTACAGCCGAAATGGTAGCACTAACCAGAGGCTGTCACAGCTGCTTAATGCTATTGAGAAGGTGTTTGACAAGGGAATAGATGAACAGATTGAAGACTTAGCCAAAAGCTGTTTGAGATGCCAAAATTTCAAAACGCACCCCTGCAGGCAGTGTTACACCCATGAGTGTGGCTGTCTTCACCATGGCAAAGAGAACATATTGACTTTGCTGGGCCATTCATGAACTCCATGTTTCTGATCGCTGTGGATGCTCATTCGAAATGGCCGGAAGTTATACCAATGAAGTCAACCACCTCAGCAAAGACTGTCTCCGCTCTGAAGGACTAACTTTAACAGAAACAGCTTACCAGAACAAATTTGAGTGAGAATGGACCACAATATTCAGCAGAAGAATTCTGACTGTTCATGAAGAAAAATGGCATCAGATATTTCAAGTCAGCTCCTCACCATCCAGCAGTGAATAGGTTAGCTGAAAGATTTGTCCAAACCTTCAAAAGTACATTAAAGCTATGGACAAGGAGTACATTTCTCTATAGCACAAGGAGGACAATTTCCTTTTTGTGTATTGGAACTCTGTTCATGTGGTGACAAATCAAACACCTGCAATGCTGTTCATGAGCTGGAATTTGAGATCTCATATAGACCTCCTGAAACCAGGTCAACGGAGGGAAGTGCAGAATAAACAGTTCAGCCAGTTGCCAAGTGAATCAGCAAGGAGCTTTGAGATTGGACAGAAGCTCCTAGCACGTAATTACCAAGAAGACAAGAGGGCAGCCGGTAGGATAACTACAAGAACTGGACCACTGATGTACACAGTGTATGTTGGTGATCAGACGGGGAGACATCATGTAGACCAGATACTGGATGCTCAACCGAAGAATACACCTGCGTCAATTGCATCCAACAAGGTGGACACGTTACATTCACCGGACTTACCTCCTATTGATGATGTCACTGACAGCAACATGACACCGAAAACCAAGAATGTTGTCTGGGACAAGACACCTACCAAACCTGATGCAACTCCACAGGTCCAGAGGCATTATCCAGAGCGCCACCCAAAAGACTAAATCTTTAGAACTATGAAGTTAGTGACTGTTATTGGAATATGGGTTGTGAAAGGAAAATTGAATGCTTTGTACATTTACCATTTTATGTTACAATAATCTAAAGGGGAAGGAAGTATAATGAATGGATCTATTTCTTTTAGAGCAATGACCTCACCGCCTTAGCAGTACGTATTGATTTGTTATGTATGCGTGCACATTGACCTATTGTCCACGCACGTGCATTGGTTTTCTCCCTCCCTCTCGCTGCAGTGTGAATACACTAGTTAAAGCCATCTCCCATGTCTGTGCTTTTAGTTAATCCATGTGCAGCTGCACACAGACACTACAGCCCTGAGTTTCATTTGCAACACTCACAACATGCTGGAGGAACTCAGCAGGTCGGGCAGCATCCGTGGAAATGATGAGTTGACGTTTCGGGCTGGAACCCTTCATCAGGACTGTAGGGGGAAGGGGCAGAGGCCCTATAAAGAAGGCGGGGGGAGGGTGGGAAGGAGAAGGCTGGTCAGTTCCAGGTGAAAAACCAGACAGGGGAAAGTTAAAGGGGTTGGGGAGGGGAAGCAGGGAGGTGATAGGCAGGAAAGGTGAAGAAGGAATAGGGGAAAACACAATGGGTAGTAGAAGGAGGTGGAACCAAGAGGGAGGTGATAGGCAGCTGGGGGAGGGGGCAGAGTGACATAGGGATAGGGGAAGGGAGGGGGAGGGAATTACCGGAAGTTGGAGAATTCTATGTTCATACCAAGGGGCTGGAGACTAGCTAGACGGTATATGAGGTGTTGCTCCTCCAACCTGAGTTTAGCCTCATCATGGCAGTAGAGGAGGCCATGTATGGACATATCTGAATGGGAGTGGGAAGCAGAGTTGAAATGGGTGGCTACCGGGAGATCCTATCTGTTGTGGCGGATGGAGCGGAGGTGCTCGACGAAGCGTTCCCCCAATCTGCGTTGGGTTTCACCGATGTAGAGGAGGCCGCACCAGGAGCACCGGATGCAGTGGATGACCCCAACAGACTCACAAGTGAAGTGTTGCCTCACCTGGAAGGACTGTTTGGGGCCCTGAATGGAGCAACACTCACAACACACTGGAGGAACTCAGCAGCTCGGGCAGCATCTGTGGAAACGATGAGTCGAAATTTGATGAGTTTCATTTTCTTGCAGACATACTCAGTAAACTCATGATAGAACAATAACCTTAATAGAATCAATGAAAGACTGCACAGGGTGGATAACCAGCATATAAAAGACAACAGACTGTGCAAATACAAAAGAAAAATAGGAATAATAATAAATAAATAAGCAATAAATATTGAAGACATGAGATGAAGAGTCCTTGGAAGTGTGCCCATAAGTTGTGGAAACGGTTATTTGATGGGGCAAGTGAAATTGACTTAAATTATGCCCTCTGGTTCAATAACCTAATGGTTGAAGGTTAATATCTATTCCTAAACCTTGTGGTGTGAGTCCTAAGGCTCCTGTACCTTCTTCCTGATGGCAGCATCGAGAAGAGAGCATGTCCTGTGTGGTGGGAATCCCTGATGATGGATGCTGCTTTTCTGCAATGGCGCTCCATGTAGATGTGCTCAGTGGTGGGGAGGGCTTTACCCAAAATGGACTGGACCATATGCACTACATTTTGTAGGATTTTCCATTCAAGGACATTGGTGTTTCCATACCAGGCTGTGATTCAGCCAGGCAATCTACTTTCCACCACCTATCTATAGACGTTTTTCAAAGTTTCAGATGTCATGCCAAATCTCTGCAGATTTCAGAGGGAGTTTTGTCTTGTCCATACTGCACCAATCGCTGCCACTGGGCTATAAACGTGCAGGAGCAATGTGTAGTTAAGTGCCTTGCTCAAGGACACAACACGCTGCCTCAGCTGAGGCTTGAACTTGCGACCTTCAGATCACTAGTCCAATGCCTTAACCACTTGGCCACGCGTCAACACAGAGAGTAGAGGTACTGCTATGCTTTCTTCATAATTATACTTATGTGCGGGGCCTCCAAGGCCAAAATGCTTCCTTGATTTCTCTTTTATTTGTATATCAGGTCTTCTCTTAGACATCTCTACATTATTTAGCTCAATTCTTCCAAAGTTCAAAGGAAAATTTATATTCAGATGACATATACTGTATGTCACCACATACAACCCTGAAATCCTTTTTCCTGTGGGCATACTTAGCAAAGCTATAGACCAGTAACAGGATCAACGAATAACAAACTGTGCAAATGCAAATATAAATAAATAGCAATAAATTACAAGCAGGAAATGGCAAGATAAAGAGTCCTTAAACTGAGACCATCAGTTGAGGGAACACCGGAAGTAGAATAAATGTAGTTTTCCCCTTTTGTTCAAGAGCCCGCTGATTGGTGGGTAGTAACTGTTCATGAACCTGGTGGTGTGGGTCCTGAGGCTCTTTAGCTTCCACCTGCTCGTCACAGTGAGAAAAGACCATGGCCTAGGTGGTGAGGATCTTTGATGATGCCAATGTACATATGACCATATGACAAAGTGACATTGGGCAAAGAATACTTGTACTCAGATGAACGAGATTCCTGGATGGCATGTTGCCTCCCGGGTGCCAGGCTTTGGGATATCTCTGATCGAGTCCTCAGCATTCTTAAGTAGGAGGGTGAACGGCCAGAAGTCATCTCTATGTCGGTACCAATGTCACGAGTAGGACTAGTGACGAGGTACTGCTAGGGTTTTCAGGGAGTTAGGTACTAAGTTGAAGGGCAGGACCTCCAGGGTTGTGATCTCAAGACTGCTACCTGTGCCATGTGCGAGTGAGGCCCGAACTAGGAAGATTATACAGTTTAATACGTGGCTAAGGAGTTGGTGTAGGAGGGAGAGCAAAAGATTTTTGGATCATTGGGCTCTCTTCCAGGGAAAGTGGGACCTGTACAGAAGAAATGGCGTGCACCTGAACGAGAGGGGAACTAATATCCCAGCAGAAAGGTTTGTTAATGCTGCACGGTGGGGTTCAAACTAGAGTTGCTGTGGGATGGAAAATCTAGTGCCAGACAGCTAGTGGAGAGGTTGTGGAGGCAGACGTTGGTAAGTCCTCAGACAAAGTTAGGAATCAAAAGGTTAAGCATGTTGCGACAGATCTGTGGTACTGTTGTAATCTGTGATATTGATAGCCTTTAGTCCTGTTCTTCCTCACAAAATTCTCTTTCCCAGAGGGCAGTGGTGGCCTGGCCACTGAGTTCAGTTAAAGTAGCATTCAGCAGTTTTCTGTATACCAAGGAATTCAAAGGAAACTGCTGATGAGGAAGAAGAGCTAGCTTTGGCTCCAATTTCTAACGGTCTTTTATTCTTAAAATAAAATAACACTTCTATGTCTATATTGTCAAAGTCTTCCTCAATTGAAAAACCTCCATTCCTCCATCCTCCTGAGAAGAGACATCCAATGTGTTTCTTCACTCATGACAAGTCTGACCTTTGGAATTCTCTACAGTGATGTGACAGCTGAAAGTCTGCACAGTCCACCAAATGTTCTTTTCCACCTCATTGCTCAATTCTGCACCGATAGGATGTACTTATTAACATTATTTCAGATATGATCATAAGATAAAGGACACAGGGCCATCAAGTCTGCTCTGACATTTTATCATGTCTGATTTATTATCCCTCTCAACTCTATTTTCCTGCTTTCTCCCGGTAACCTTTGATGCCCTGACTTATCAAGAACCTATTAACCTCTGCTTTAATTACACCCAATGATTTGGCCCCCACAGCCTCTTGTAGCAGTGAATTCCACAAATTCACACTGTGTGAAAAAAAATTGTCTCATCTGCATGTGTCCTGAATGGCTGTTCACTTTGAGGCTGTGATCCCAATACTAAACAGCCATCATCATTGCACCTGCTCTGTGAAGCTCCTTAACAAAGTCGAAGTCAAAGTCAGGTTTATTGTCATCTGCACAAAAATACTATGCAAACGTCTTAGGCGCATATACAGTATGTAGCTAGGTTGCTTAAGAATTCTGTACAGTACTGAAGTAATTTTATGTTTTGCACTGTACTGATGCTGCAAAAGAAAACATATTTCAAAACATATGTGAGTGATGATAAACCTGATTCTGACATAGGTCTCTATTGTGGACTGAAAGTGGAAAGGGGGCAGGGAGAGGGGAGGGAGCAGGAAGCACCAGAGAAACATTCTGTAATGATAAATAAGCCAATTGTTCAGAATCAAATGACCTTGCCTGGTGTCTCAGGGCTGGGGTCTGTACCCACAACAGTGCCCCAACCCGCAGCCCGTGGCATTCCTTCTCTGCCACCTGTCCCATACCACTCCTGCTGCGCTCCACCCTCACCATTCACAACATCCTTTGCACACACCAGAGTTACAAACTCAGTCTCCTCTGCACATTAACAAATACAGTACTGTGCAAAAGTCTTAGGCATAAGTCTATATATGTGTGCCTATGATTTTTGCACGGTCACATTGAAAAAAGAGCATCGCGGGCACAGAGCATCAGAAAAGCAGCATTCACAAGAAAAATATAAATTAAACATTTATATACAGTTCTTTCAGATATGCAGGCAGATTAAGGAAAAGTGTAAAAAGTATATGGTTGTTGTCATGGGTCTTCAACTTCTCCGATATAAGCTGGGACTTTCTGAGTGCAAGGGGTTAAGATGGAGCAAAGTTTGATAGGTGCATCCAAGAAGGTTTCTTATATCAATATGTAGTTAGCCCAACAAAAGGAGCGATTGTACTGGGCCTTGTGTTGGGCAATGAGCCTGATCAGGTGACTGATCTCTCAGTGGGTAAGCAGCTGGGGAACAGTGACCACAACTCCTCAAGTTAGACAAGGATAAGTAGGTTCCTTGCAGGAGAGAATTAAACTGGAACAAGAGAAATTATGAGAACCTTAGGCAGGAACTGTGGAGAGTTAACCAGGAACACCTGTACCTACTAAAGTGGCCACAGAGTGTATGTTCATGGTCTTCTGCTGCTGTAGCCCATCCACTTCATGGTCAAAGTCACTTAGCTCACATCGTTTCCACATTCTGGTGTTTGGTCTAAACAACAATTGAACCTCTTGACCATGAGTTGATACCATGAGTGGCTGCTTAGACATTTACATTAATGAGCAGATGTAGAGTGGCCACTGAGTGTGTATTATATTTAAAAATTGCTGGTGAACGCAGCAGGCCAGGCAGCATCTATAGGAAGAGGTACAGTTGACATTTCGGGCCGAGACCCTTCATCAGGACTAACTGAAAGAAGAGATAGTAAGAGATTTGAAAGTGGGAGAGGGAGGGGGAGATCCAAAATGACAGGAGAAGACAGGAGAGCGAGGGATGGAGCCAAGAGCTGGACAGGTGATTGGCAAAAGGGATATGAGAGGATCATGGGACAGGAGGCCTAGGGAGAAGGAAAGGGGGAGGGGGGAAGCCCAGAGGATGGGCAAGGAGTATAGTGAGAGGGACAGAGGGAGAGAAAGGAGAGAGAGAGAAAAAATAATTATGTATAATAATAAATAAATAACGGATGGGGTATGAAGGGGAGGAGGGGCATTAACAGAAGTTAGAGAAGTCAATGTTCATGCCATCAGGCTGGAGGCTACCCAGACGGAATATAAGGTGTTGTTCCTCCAACCTGAGTGTGGCTTCATCTTTACAGTACAGGAGGCCGTGGATAGACATATCAGAATGGGAATGGGACGTGGAATTAAAATGTGTGGCTACTGGGAGATCCTGCTTTCTCTGGCGGACAGAGCGTAGGTGTTCAGTGAAATGGTCTCCCAGCCTGCGTTGGGTCTCACCAATATAAAGAAGGCCGCATCGGGAGCACCGGACGCAGTATATCACCCCAGCCGACTCACAGGTGAAGTGTCGCCTCACCTGGAAGGACTGTCTGGTGCCCTGAATGGTGGTAAGGGAGGAAGTGTAAGGGCATATGTAGCTCTTGTTCCGCTTACAAGGATAAGTGCTGGGAGGGAGATTGGTGGGAGATCACGTGACTCCCTTGTCCATTTGTCCCCCCATCCTTTCTCTCTCTCTCCTTTTTCTCCCTCTGTCCCTCTCACTATACTCCTTGCCCATCCTCTGGGCTTCCCCCCTCCCCCTTTCTTCCTCCCTAGACCTCCTGTCCCATGATCCGCTCATATCCCTTTTGCCAATCACCTGTCCAGCTCTTGGCTCTATCCCTCCCCCTCCTGTCTTCCCCTATCATTTTGGATCTCCCCCTCTCCCTCCCACTTTCAAATCTCTTACTAGCTCTTCTTTCAGTTAGTCCTGACGAAGGGTCTCGGCCCGAAACTTCGACTGTACCTCTTCCTATAGATGCTGCCTGGCCTGCTGCATTCACCGGCATTTTTTATGTGTGTTGCTTGAAATTCCAGCATCTGCAGATTTCCTTATGTTTGTGTATTATATTTGATTCCTTGTTAAAATTATTGACATACAGTAGATAGCAAACGAGATGGGTCACAGCACATTCCCTTTGGCAGCCAGGTAATCACAAGCTCCTAACCCAGAAATAAACCATTTAATTTCTACTGTCTGATCTCGGCTAATTAATGCACACTAGCATGCTCTAATTTTGTCTAACAACCCTTTGTGTGGCACCTTATCAAAGGCTTTTTGAAAACCCACCACACCAAGTCAAATACTTTAGCTTCATCTTTTTTGAGAGATACGCCTTCAAAAAACAAACAGATTTTTCATGTGAACATTCCCTTTTATTAACCCCTGTTGACTCTAACAATCCTGTTATTACTTTCACAAGCTCCATCATTACTTAGATTGCTGCATCTTTACCTTCTGTTGACATAAGGCTGACTGGGCACTGTTTCCAGTTTTCTCTCTCCATCTTTTATTCAATGGAGGGTTCACCATTTTCTGTTCACTCTGAAGAATCATTCCATATTTTGGAAGATGACGACCTGGACACTGGCCATCTCTAATGTCAACACTTTCGAAGCTTTAATCTTCAGATCTTCACCTTCTGGGAATTTCTTGTCTTTCAACCCTAAAACCTTTCCAATGCTATTTCTTTCTACTGATGTTTATTTCTTTGAATTCTAGATCTAAGAAGGCAGATTCAAAATATTGCCTTGAACAGTACTGTACAGTACAGGCCCTTCAGTCCACGATGTTGTGTGATCTTTTAACCTACTCCAAGATCAATCCAACCCTTCCCTCTCACAAAGCAGTTGGATCCATAACATCAAACGTGCAGTTCACTGAGAAGCCATCCGTGTGGAGGCTTGGCTTACCAGGTGGCCTCTTTAACATCAATTGTTACCCGGCACGTGGTCAGATTGGGAACACGGGGGCCTGGGGAGATCAAAGTCACTGCAATAAAACCAGGAAATGTTAGAAATGCTCAGTAGGTTAGATCGTAGTACATTACAGCACAGTACAGTCACTTCAGCCTACCACGTTGTACAGAATCTTTAGCTATTCTAAGATCAACCTAATCCTATCCCACATAGCCCTGCATTTTTCTAACATCCATGTGCTTGTCTAGTATCTCCTAAATATCCCTAATGTATCTACTCCTATCACCACCCTGCAAGCATATTCTATGTACCCAGCATTCTGTGTAAATAAATTACTTGTGACAACCCCGACACTTTCTTCCAAGCTCTTTAAATTTTTTACCCCCTTAGCCATTTCCAACCCAGGTAAAAGCAATTGGCTTTCTACTCTGTCTATGCCCCTTATCATCGTGTACACTTCTAACAAGTCAAATCTCCTCCTCCTTCTCTCCAAACAGAAAAGCCCTAGATCGCTCAACCTATCTTATAACCTGCCTATAAAGGTAGTAGCAAAGCAAACCTACATTTTCTTTTGATCCACCTTTATCATCTTAACCATAGTTGAACCACTTCTGCTGTCTTTTCATTTGCCTTGTAGTGACGTAGTGCGATCACTTAAGTTGATAATGATGTTCTCCTAAAGGGTGGGTCCTCAGGTGACTCCAGAGGCTGCTCTGAGATCCACATATCTCAGATCTCCCGGTGCAGTGTGGGCAACAGTAAGTGGTGGCCGTGTTTAGTTGCTGGGTCTTCGCTGTTTGATTGTTCAGTCTCTCTTTTTTTCAGCCGCCGCTTGTTTTTGGTGGCACAGTGGAGGTCATTCTCGTATAGCACAGCTCCTTCTCTAACAGATTTCCTCCTGGTGTATCTATTGAATGCGACTTGTCCTCAGTTTTTAGATGTGAAGTTGAAGAGTTTCCTTTGTCCTATACAGGGATGCATATCTTCAGATGCAAAGTACACATTCTTTGAAATTGAGCCATTTTTGATTACTATCACACCTTTCAATGTAATATACCAGGTCACACTTCTTGCTTTTGTAGATTGTTTTATTCAGCTTTAGGTTATTAGTTTCCAATTAGTTTCATAGTGTCAGAGGGCATTAGAGCACAGAAGCAGACCCTTTGGCCCTTCTAGTCCATATTGAACTGTTATCCTATCTAGAACATTGACTTGCACCTGGACTATAGCCCTCCACGCTCCACCTATCCAAATTTCTCTTAAGTGTAGCAATCAAACCAGCATCCATCCATCACTTCTGTAAGGAGCTTGATCCACACCCACACCACCCTCAGAAGGAAGAAGTTTCCCCTCAGGTTCCCCTTAAATATTTCACCTTTCACACAGCCTAGGAACTCTTGTTCTAGTCTCACCCACCCTCTGTAGAAAAAGCTTGCTTTCATTTACCCTATCTATACCTCTCATCATTTTGTATACCTCTATCAAACCCGCCCCACCCTTCATTCTCCTACACTGCAGGTGAGAGACAGTCCAGTTCGGTTCACTGTTCCACAGGGTTTGGTCATCTCTGTGCTGGATTGAGGTTGTGGCCTGCAGCATGGTGGACTTCTGAATCATCTGCAGGGGTACCTGGCTTTGTGAGCTTCATTTCTGGATGTTGTTTGCTTGCTTCTATTGTTTGCATGATTTGTTTTTTTTCTCTTTCCCTCTGCACACTCAGTGTTTGATGGTCTTTTTATTTTTAATGGGTTCTGTTTGGTTTCATGGCTGCCTGTAAGGAGACAAATCTCAAGGTTGTATAAAGGATACATACTTTGATAAGAAGATGTACTTTGAACTTTGAAGGGAGCCCTAGCTTATTGATCATTAAGTCATGGCAATATCCTTGTAAATTTTCTCTGAACTCTTTCAATTTTGAACTAAATTATTTTCATTCTTTTTGTAAAAATGTTTCGTGATGTAGTCACTCTTTCTTAAGGGCCCCTTAACTATCAGAACCTCAATTAATGCTTTCTCATTATGCTAAGTCCCCACACATTTGACTTTAATTGATAATTTTTCATGCAGCGATTAATAATAGAATTGTGAGGCCCATCACGTTTCTTTGGAGTCACAATGGTTCACACTTGTTCATAGGTTCCCTCTAAGTTTCCGTGTTAATGTACTTTATTTCTGTACTGATAAGTGACAAATGTAATTCTAAAATTATCTCACTTTGCTAGGAATGGGACCAATGGTCATGTAACTATCTGGAATGCTGGAGGAAACATTAGCATTAATGTTATTCAAACTTTCACAACTAATTATTCTGAAAATGAAATTGCAAATTCCGCTTTAACTAAACCTCTCCTTCATGACATTAATTAGTTTATTTTTATTTGTTTAGGGATATAGCACAGAGTAGTCCCTTTCAGCTCTTCGAGGTATGCCTCTGCAGCTACCTCAGAATCCCGATGAACCCAAGTCTAATCACAGGACAATTTACAATGAACAACTAACCTACCTGGAACATCTTTGGGCTGTGGGAGGAAGCCAGAGCACCTGGGGAAAACCCAGACATTCCTTGGGGAGGACACACTGACTCTGTACGGAATAGCACCAGAATTGAACTCCAAATTCCAATCTGTAATAGCATCACATTAACTGCTACGCTACTGTGGCGCCCTTTCTATGTAATCTCTGGTAAGACTGAATTCAGTAGACTCTCCAAGAGTTGGATTCATAACTCAAACACAAGAAGGCGGCTGTGGTGATGGGAGATCAGTAATCCCTGCCTCAGAACATCACCAAAGGATTCCTCGGGAAAGCTTCCTGGACCGAGATATCTTCAGCTGCTTCATTGGTAACCTTGTCTCCATTCAAAGCTCAGCAATGGGAAAATGCTGTTGGATTCAGCTGTAGAATTGTTATTTTCCTTGTAGTTACATTACATTCACAATAATGTAGTGCTTTTTGAGGTTGATGACGAAACATATCAACTCCTACCTGAGAAGCGACTGGGATCTGCTCCAGTTTGCCTACCATCACAACAGGTCCACAGAAGATGCAATTTCATTGGCTCTTCACTCAGCCCTGGAATAGCTGGACAGTGAAGATGCATACATCAGGATACTCTTCTTCAATTGCAGCTTGGTATTCAATACTATCATCTCCTCAACACTAATCAATAAGCTTCAAACCGTGGCCTCAGTACCTCCTTGTGCAATTGGATCCTCGATTTCCTCACTTGCAGACCCCAGACAATTCAGATTAGCAACAACATCTCCTCCACAATCTCCATCAGGACAGGCCACCACAATGCCATATTCAAGTCTGCTGATGACACCATTGTCGTAGATCGAATTGAAGGTGGTGATGAATCAGCATACAAGAGGGAGATTAAAAATCTAGCCGAGTAATGCCACAACAACCTCTTACTCGTGTCTGATACTCGTGTCAAGGAGCTGATTAGTGACTTCCAGAAGAGGAAACTGGAGGTCTATGAACTAGTCCTCATCAGGAGATCAGAGTTGGAGAGGGTGAGCAACTTTAAGTTCCTTGGTGTTGTCATTCCAGAGGACATGCCCCGGGCCCAGTGCGTATGAAGAAAGCACGGCAGTGCCTCTACTTCCTTAGGAGTTTTTAAAGATTGGGTTTGACTTCTAAGACTTTGACAAACTTCTATAGATGTGTGGTGGAGAGTATATTGACTTGCTGTATCACAGCCTGGTATGGAAATGCCAATGCCCTTGGAACAGAAACTCCTACAAAATGTGGTAGGAATGGCCCAGTCCATCACAGTTAAATTGCACTCCACTATTGAATGTATCTACACGGAGTGTTGTCACAGGAAAGCAGCATCCCCACCTAGGCCATTCATTCTTCTCACTGCTGCTGTCAGCAAGGAGGGACAGAAGCCTCAAGACTCAGATCACCAGGTTCTGGAGACAACCACATCTGCTGTTAACTTTATCTTCCTGCTTTTTTGTTCACTTTCCGCTCCCACAGTACTTAATGAAACAATCATATGCAATACATCTTATGCCTCATTTTTGACTTCCTTTAGGTCACAAAAGTATCAGGATGCAACAATGCAAACCTTGGTACAATGTTCATAACTCCTCAGGTAATGAAGCCATCCATGACTGCATTAAGCAAGAGGCAGGCAACGTTCAGGCATAAGCTGAAATGCAGTATTTAAAATTCTTGTCGCAAGTTCCGGGCAGTGACATCATTTGCACTTGTAGCCACTGACCCTCAATAACGTTTCTATTTTTGAGTATCAATATCCTTTGACAATGAGATTATCATTGACCAGAACATCAACATGACCAGACACATAAATACCATGGCTAGAAGAACAGGTCAGAGACGAAATATCCTGTAGCAAGTAACTCACTAACTTCCATGTTTCATTTTCTACCACTGACAATCCTTCACCATTTTCCACCATTTAGAAGGTACGTCTGGAATATGGCGAAATACTCCCCAGGTGCCTAGAGACAATTACTCTCCAAAGTCTGACAGTAATTCTCAACATGAAATATCTACCAACAAGAAAGGCAAAGCCATCAGACTCATGGAAGCACAATCCCCTACATGTTCCACTTTAAGTCAATACACCATTCCAGTGTGGAATTAGAATCAGAATTGGTTTATTATGTTCTGAGGTACAATGAAAATCTCGCAGCGTCTCTACTTTCTGTGAAGGCTGAGAAAAGTCCATCTCCCACCCCCCCATCCTCACCACATTCTACAGAGGCTGTATTGAGAGCATCCTGAGCAGCTGCATCACTGCCTGGTTCGGGAATTGCACCATCTCGGATCGCAAGACCCTGCAGCGGATAGTGAGGTCAGCTGAGAAGATCATCGGGGTCTCTCTTCCTGCTATTAGAGACATTTACACCACACGCTGCAACTGTAAAGCAAACAGCATTATGAAGGACCCCCACGCACCCCTCATACAAACTCTTCTCCCTCCTGCCATCTGGCAAAAGGTACCAAAGTATTCAGGCTCTCCCAACCAGACTGTGCAACAGTTTCTTCCCCCAAGCCATCAGACTCTTCAATACCCAGAGCCTGGACTGACACCAACCTACTGCCCTCTACTGTGAATATTGTCTTGTTTATTATTTATTGTAATGCCTGCACTGTTTTGTGCACTTTATGCAGTCCTGGGTAGGTCTGTAGTCCAATGTAGTTTTTGCGTTGTTTTACGTAGTTCAGTGTAGTTTTTGTACTGTTTCATGTAGCACCAAGGTCCTGAAAAACGTCGTCTCGTTTTTACTGTGTACTGTACCAGCAGTTATGGTCGACATGACAATGAAAAGTGACTTGACTTGATTTGATCAGGGACTGGGGGTGGTGGTGGGGGGTGGTGGTCGAAGCAGGTGCTACACCTTGCCCAAGGGTGACCTTGCAGGCTAGTGGAGGGAAGGAGCACCTTACACCTCCTTTGGTAGAGGGGTATCTCCAGCCCGCCACCCTGTTATTATGCTAGGGATTATATTATAAAGGGTTAATCTTTGTGCTTGCCAAATATCTCACCACCATTGAGGCCTTGAATGTAATTGAACTTTGTTAACAGAACCATGAGAGTCCAATACCACCACGGGAACATGAACGTTAGGTGAACACAGGGATGGGACTCACAGGGAGCGGCAACAAGTGATGATTGGTTCTCATTCGGTGGCTTGAGATGGTGCTATATATTGGTCCGCTTCCTGCAGCTTTTCATATCAGGGAAAGGATATAAAAATAGAGTGGTCAGGGGCTGGGGGATTTTCAAGGCTTCACTGATGGGCTGGTCATTAACGGCACTGTTGATCAAGTGGGCTGTGTGCAGTCAGAGGGGCCCGTATACTGAGATAACGCTTGCTATTCTGTCTTAATAAACAGGGTTTTCTCATTTTAAATGAATAATTGGATTTTGTATCTTTCCACCTACCTAAGCCAGATTCAAGAACGTTCTGTTGTAATGTAACAGGGATCCGTTCAATAGTCTTATAACGGAGGGGTGGAAGCCGTCCTCGAGCCTGGTGGTACCTGCTTTCAGGTTTTTGTTTCTTCTGCTCAATAGGAGTGGGTAGAAGAGAGAATGTCCGGGGTGGGTGATAAATATGATTGATTATGCTGGGTGCTTTACCGAGGCAGTGGGAAGTGTAGAGGAGGGGATATTGGTTCACAACTCTCTGCAGTTTCCTGCAGTCATGGGCAGAGCAGTTGCCATATCAAGCTGTGAAACAAATCTGGCCATTTACTTCCAACGAACAGATATTGTGATAGTCTAACGACGCCTGGTGCACTTTAATCGAGGGTACAGACACGGGCAAGAGGAACAGGAAGGGCAGATGGAAGACACAAGTACAATTATTTCCTGTTGTTGGCACAGACACAGACACATGCACACACACACAAACACAAAGGCACACAGACACAGACAAACACACAGACACCTGCACCTAGACACCGACACACAGACAGAAACACAGACACAAACACACAGACAGACACCTACGCCCAGACACCGACAGACAGAAACACACACATATACACACATTCACACACACACACACACATCCAGACACACACACACACACACACACACACCCACACACAGAAAGACACCTACACCCAGACACTGACAGACAGAAACACACACATATACACACATTCACACACACACACACATACACACACACCCAGACACTCACACACAAACACACACACATACACACAGAAATGTGTGTAGTGCAAACATGGTTAGAGTTACTGTACTGGTAAGTTGGATAAAGCAGAGCATAAAATCATCTTAAAATATCTAGAGTTATAACATATTTATAACAATATTAATGGCAAAATAATTCCACGCTAAGCAGAAAACGCACAGAAAGCTAGTGGCTCAGAGAGATAATATTTCTTGCTGGCAGGATATATCATGGGCATGATTTTGCGATCTGTTGTTTCCAGCAGGAATTGATGGCTTTTACATCAATTTATGATTCTAATCAAGTTAGAAAATCAGATATGAGCATGCCATATTTTTTTAATTTAGGGATAGAGCACAGCCACAGGTCCTTCTGGCCAAAGGAGCCTGCAATGCCCAGTTATACCCATGTGATCAATTAACCTGCTAACCTGCACAACGTTGGAATGTGGGAGGAAACCTGAGCACCCAGAGGAAATCCACACGTTTGTGGCAAGAACATAGAAAATTCCTTACAGACAGCAGCGGGAATTAAACCCAGCTTGCTGCTACTTTTAAGCACTGTACCAACTGCTACGCCATTGTGCTGTTCATCTACGGGACCGGCCATGGGGAGAACGTACAAACTCCACACAGACAGTGATGGAATTTAACCTGGGTTGTTGATGTGGATGTAGTGTAATGTTGGCGCGTGGCCAAGTGGTTAAGGCGTTCGTCTAGTGATCTGAAGGTCACTAGTTTGAGCCTCAGCCGAGGGAATGTGTTGTGTCCTTGAGCAAGGCACTTAACCACATATTGCTCTGCGATGACACCGGTGCCAAGCTGTATGGGTCCTAATGCCCTTCCCTTGGACAGCATTGGTGGCATGGTGAGTGGAGACTTGCAGCATGGGCAACTGCTGGTCTTCCATACAACCTTGCCCAGGCCTGCGCCCTGGAAACCTTCCAAGGCGCAAATCCATGGTCTCACGGACTAACAGATGCCTATATAGATTAGATTAGATTATGAGGACACGCAGTCCTATTTTATTGTCATTTAGTGATGCATGCATTAAGAAATGATACAATGTTCCTCCAGAATGATATCACAGAAACACAAGACAAACTAAGACTAAAAAAACTGACAAGAACCACATAATTATAACATATAGTTACAACAGTGCAAAGCAATGCTGTAATTTGATAAAAAACAGACCATGGGCACGGTAAAAAAAAGTCTCAAAGTCACTCAAAAGTCCCATCATCTCACGCAGACGGTTGAAGGAAGAGAAACTCTCCCTGCCATGAACCCCCAGCTCCGCAAACTTGCCGATGCAGCACCCTGGAAGCACCCTACCACAACTGACTCTTAAGTCTGTCTGAAAACTTCGAACCTCCGACCAGCCCTCCAACACTGAGCACCGAGCACCATCTCTACCGAGCGCTTCGACACTGGCCCCAGCAACAGGCAATAGGCAAAGCCAAGGATTTGGGGCCTTCCCCTCCGGAGACTCTCGATCGCACAGTAGCAATGGCAGCGAAGCAAGCATTTCAGAAGTTTTGTCCAGATGTTCCTCCGTGCTTCTCACATCTGTCTCCATCAAATCAGGATTGTGCACAGTACCTACTTACAAATACCAATATCATTCGGAGCGGCCACGCACGCTGCGTCACACCGCCATCTTCTCCTCCCCTCCCTTCCCTATAGTAAAGTAAAAATAAATATATATAGTAAAGACAATAAAGTAATAATAATAATAAAAACTGAAATTAATGTAAATATATATATTTATAAAGTTAAATTAAATAAGTAGTACAAAAAGAGAAAAAAAAAGTAGTGAGGTAGTGTCCATTCGAATAGCTGATGGCAGAGGGGACGAAGCTGTTCCTGAATCATTGGGTGTGTGTCTTCAGGCTCATGTACCTCCTCCCTGATGGTAGCGATGAGAACAGAGCATGTCCTGGGTGATGAGGGTCCTTAATGACGGACGCCACCTTTCTGAGGCATCGCTCTTTGAAAGTGTCCTTGATACACAACCAAAGCAAAGTTCCTCCAGACCACAGTGCACGCACAAAACATACATCACACATGACACATAAAACAAAATATTACCACAAATAAGTTAATAGAATACAATTCAAAATGCATGTAGTATGCAGCACAGGTGAACAGTAAACAGCTTGCTGTCCGGTAACGAGATGGCAGGGTATTTGTTAGTCTCACAGCCTGGGGGAAGAAGCTGTTACCCAGTCATGATGCTTCTGTACCTCCTTCCTGATGGTAGTGGGTCAGAGAGATTGTGGAATGGGTGGTAGGGATCTTCAACAATGCTTCCGATCCTTTGTACAGTATACAGTGCTCCCAGTAAATTTCACAAAAGTGAGGGCGGGGGAAGGAAACGCCGGTGATCCCCTCAGTGGTTTTTACTATCTTCTGTCGGGTCTTGTGGTCCGATTCTTGCAGCTTCTGTACCACACAATGATGCAGACAGACAGGACTTTCTCGATGGTGGGAGGGTTAAACCCTTGATGTTTTGGGCCAAGACCCTTCATCAGGACTTTTACAATAAGTCGCATAAATTTGATTGGATTCCCCCTCCCCCACTACAGTATTTCTTTGCCTGCATCTATTTGTATCTATTTCAGTACTAAAACTTTGAATATTATAGAAGTAGTAGAATTAATAATGAAATTTGACCTCAATTGCTTTCTGCAGTCATGGTAATATTTCGCGCTGTGACCAGCTGTAATACAGGGATGTTGTAACAGATTACTGAGGGGTATGCTTCTGTTCCACTCCTATGTCTCTCCTGCAGATTTCAAAAGTACCGTGTCGGATTTTGAAGTAGGGGTTTGTGTCACCGTTCATCCTGAGCGGCTGTGTGGCTGGGGACTCTCTGATCTATGGGCTGTTCCCAGGGACACACGCAGAGACAGGGATCCAGTGCAGATCATTGTCTCGCGTATCTACAAATACAAATTTAAAACCTCGTTCAGCATTAATATTAATCAAAATCAAGCGAGGAGAAGCATTTATCTTTTTAAAAGTGGTTGACAATACATTCCTATATTTGGGGTGGTGTTAAGTGTACCAGTCCTGGCTCATGTCACTCAGTGCGTCTCCATCTGACCTACAGCGTATTCTGTAGCACCACACTGTATTTCACCTGCAAGGAGTTGTGGACAGTGCTGTCACCCCCAATCCAGACCGCTCATTTGCATGGAGAGCTGAGGATATAACATTGCACCAATCATTCCCTCACTGCATTTTGCTCTGGCGAAAACTCACTGCTACATCATCATCTCAGATTGTCAACTGATTGTGGACTTCAGGAAAGGGGGAGTCAAGACAAGACACAGCCGACTTCATCGAGGGATCAGCAGTGGAAAGGGTGAGCCACTTCAAGTCCTGCCGAAGGGTCTCAGCCTGAAATCTCGACTGTACTTTTTTTCCATAGCTGCTGCTGAGTTCCTCCAGCATTTTGTGTCTGTTGCTTCGATTTCCAGCATCTGCAGATTTTCTATTGTTTGCGATTTGAGCCTCTTCAAGTTCCTGGAGGTTGACATCCAGCAATTTGAAGCTGGGGCGGCATGGTAGTGTAGTGGTTAGCACAAAGCTTCACCGTAACAGTGACATGGGTTGAGTTGCCGTTGCTGTCTGTAAGCAGTTTGTTATGTTCTCCCCGTGACCGCTCGGATTTTCTCCAGGTGCTCCAATTTCCTCCCACAGTCCAGGGATGTACTGGTTGGTAAGTGAATCGTTCATTGTAATTTGTCCTGTGATTAGGCTAGGGGTTGCTGGTTGACACTTTCAGAGAGCCAGAAGGGCCTATTCTGTGCTGTACATGAGTAAATAATAATTTAAAAAGTTCAAGAACATCTCTGAAGATCTATCCTGGGCCCAACACGTTGATGTAATCACGAAGAAGGCACGCTGGTGACTCTGCTCCATTAGGAGCTTAAAGAGATTTGGTGTGTCACCATAGACTGCAGCGAATTTCTGCAGTTATACTGTGGTGAGGCGAGCATTCTAACTGGCTGCATCACCGTCTGGTGTGGAGGCTCCAGTGCACAGGGTCAAAAGAGGCCAGAGGAAGTCATAGACCCAGCCAGCTCCATCACGGTCACCTACGGTGCCTCAAGGAGGAAGTGTCTATCACTAAGGGCCCTCAGCATCTGAGACAAGGCCTCTTCTCATCACTACCATCAGACAGGAAGTAAAGGAGCCCGAAGACACACAAACTTAACGTTACAGGAACAGCTTCTTCCCCTCCACCATCAGATTTTCATGAACCCATGAAAACTACCACATTATTCCTTTTTTATCACTATCTACTGTACCTATTCTGCTGAAGGTTCTTGACCCAAAATATTGTCTCTTTATTCCTCTGACTTGCTGAGTTTCCTCCGCACTTTGTGAGTGTTCTCACTGTATATGTATTTATTTGTATACATGACTGATGGTCGTTTATATGCCTTACACTAAAAACACAACAAAGTTCATGATATATATCAGTGATAATAAACCTGATTCAGATTCTGAATCTGAAGTGTGGAAACTTACTGCGGCATTGCTGGGCTACAATGGTCACTACATTTCAAATGGAGAGCAAAGCACCATTAATCCACCATCCTTCAGCCTAGCTGTGCTGAAGCTGCAGTTTTTCTAGACTATTGAATGTTACTCTTATTAATACTCAAGCACATTTTCATTTTACTTTTTTTAACACGCTCCACTATAGGGTAATAAATTTTCAAGTGAGCCTTGTTTAAGTGAATGTGTTTAACGGAGTGGGAAATGAAAAGTACTTGATTAGTAAGTTTGCAGCAAGACAAAACCTTGCAGAGTTTTAGATGGTAAGGAAAGTTGTCCGAAGATTCAGCAGAATATAGACCAGTTTGAAATTTGGGCAGAAAAATAATAGGTGGAATTTAATCCAGGCAAGTGTGAGTTGTCCAGCTGTGATGTAAAATGCAAGAGAAACGGATACAGGAAATGGAAGTTTTCTTAGATTTTAGGCTAAAGTAAAGTAAAGGCATCCATTAGTCTTGTGAGACCATGGATCTGCGCCTGGAAAGTCTTCACTCTCCAGGGCACAGGATTGGGCAAGGTTGTATGGAAGACCAGCAGTTGCCCATGCTGCAAGTCTTCCCTCTGCACGACACCAATGTTGTCCAAGGGAAGGGCATTAGGACCCATACAGCTTGGCACCAGTGTCGTCGCACAGCAATGTGTGATTAAGTGCCTTGCTCAAGGACACAACATGTTCCCTCGGCTGGGGCTCGAACTCACAACCTTCAGGTCGCTAGTCCAATGCCTTAACCACTTGGCCACATGCCCACAGATTTTAGGCTAAGATTAGCTTTATTCGCTGCATGTACATCGAAACATACAGTGAAATGCATTGTTTACATCAAATCAAGTCAATGAGGGTTGTTCTGGGCAGCTTCGGTGTCTGTGGGCTCCATGACATTGTGCATCTCCGCGAAGAACATAGCCGAGGCTATGGGCCACTCTGAGCTTCATGTCTGAGCACTCACGTTCATTCTAAATACTATTTGCTTACTTTTATTGTTTGCATGATTTGTTTTTATTTCTCTCTCTCTGCACGCTTTAATGTGTTCTGTTGGGGTTCCTTGCTTTGCGGCTGCCTGCAAGGAGACTATCCTCAAGGTTGTATAATGTATACATACTTTGATCATAAATGCACCTTGACGTTGAACCCAACATAGCACGCCCACAACTTGCTAACCCTAATGGTACGTCTTTGGAATGTGGGAGAAAGCGGATCACCTGGAGGAAGCCAAGTGGTTATGGTGAGAATGCACAAACTCCTTACAGGCAGAGGCAGGACTCGAACCCAGACTGGTGACAAATGCCACTGAAAAGCAATGCACTACTGTGCTACTTTGATACATTCACGTACAGTTGGATCTTGAGGTGTTATTCCATTTCTCCCTGCGGGATTTGTAATGAGCAGGTTAGAAATCAGATCATTTTGTCTGGAATGGAGCTGTCTGTTCACAGAACCTATAATGAGCAAGACTGTTAAGTAGGAAGATAAGTAAAACATAAGATTTTGATTCATTTTGTCCATGAGGCCTTGAAACATTCGGATGTAAGCCATTAAAGAATGTGATAACTTGTTTTCCAGAGATGAACAAAACTATTTTGGTTGGCAAAGTAAAGTCTTGATTGATAAGATTTTCTGAAACAATTGAGACTAGTTCATGGGAAAATGTAAAATCTTCCCCATACATCTATCATTGGAGTTGAAGCTGATGAGTATGTGTAGAGTAGAAAGGAAGCACTGGATTTCAGAATCAGAATCAGACTTAATATCACCAGCATACTTCGTGAAATTTGTTAACTTGGCGGGGGCAGTACAGTGCAATACATGATAACATAAAAAACAACTGTGAATTGCAGTAAAAATATATTTATATATTTATGTTAAATAGTTAAATAGCCTGTCCCCTAAAACCCTCACTAATTTTTATAGATGCACCGTAGAAAGCATTCTTCTAGGGTGCATCACAACCAGGTATGGAAGTTGTCCTGTCCATGACCGGAAGAAGCTGCAGAAGATCGTGAACACAGCCCAGCACATCACACAAACCAATCTTCCATCCTTGGACTCACTTCATACCACACGCTGTCGGAGCAGTGCTGCCAGAATAATCAAGGACACGACCCACCCAGCCAACATACCTTTCATCCCTCTTCCCTCCGGGAGAAGGCTCAGGAGCTTGAAGACTCGTACGGCCAGATTTGGGAACAGCTTCTTTCCAACTGTGATAAGACTGCTGAACAGATCCTGACCCAGATCTGGGTCGTACCCTCCAAATATCCGGACCTGCCTCTCGGTTTTTTTTTGCACTACCTTACTTTCCATTTTTATATTTTCTAATTATGATATATAATTTAATTTTTTAATATTTACTAATTTTTACTATTTTTAATATTTAATATTTGTAATCCAGGGAGTGGGAAGCGCAGAATCAAATATCACTGTGATGATTGTAAATCTAGTACCAATTGTTTGGCGACAATAAGGTATAAAGTATCAAGTATAAAGTATAAATTAAATAAGTAGTGCAAAAACAGAAATAAAAAGGTGGTGAGGTAGTGTTCATTGGTTCAATGTTCATTCAGAAATCAGATGGCAGAGGGGAAGAAGCTGTTCCTGAATCGTTGAGTGTGGGTCTTCAGGCTCCTTCCTGATGGTAGCAATGAGAAGAGAGCAAGTCCTGTGTGATGGGGGCCCTTAATGATGGACACCGCCTTATTGAGGCATCTCTCAGTGAAGATGTCTTGGATATTACGGAGGGTTGTACCCAAGATGGAGCTGACGAAAATGGTTAGCTTTTTGATTGTACGTGTAGATGAGAAAAGAAGTGATGGCTTTCTTAATTAGGCATGCGTGAGCAGTGAGAAAGCTGATCAGAATTCTGTCCTCGGACTAAAATCACGATTGATGCCAAGGGCCTCGACGATCCCCCAGTCCAGTCGCTGCACTGTGCCAATTATTCTGTACTCTATTTTAGACTTGTTGTTTTGTTAATTCTGTGCATTGCCCAGTGGAAACGAATGGGACTTGTTCTTTTATCACTTATTTTACACATTCATGTTGTGTATTTAATATTTTCCATAAAATTTGAGTAACCTTGTGTCTGTATATTGTTTGACAAAGCATTCTTGTTCTTTGGATGATTAATGATGGGTTGGATTTAAAAATTGTCTATGTCATTATGCTACCACATGATATGTGCACTCCTTACTTAAAGTAAACATCAACTACACCCTCATTCCCGAACTCATGCCTTAGGTGAAATTAATTTAGTGTTTTGAATTCACAAAATGTAGCAATTTAGACTGATTTAGATTTAAGCTATCTTTATATGTTTTTCTTTGGACAAACCTCAGATGACGCAGGTAGTTTTTAGTTTTCCGGCTAGAACATTGATGTGTTCCCGTTTCTGTTTTGTATTTGTTTTTATGACACAGTTTCATTTTTAAAACAGAATGCTACGTTCTGTTGCAAGGTACAATAGTGCTGGACTGGAAATTTTTGCTAGATGTGTTGATATACCATATTCTAGCAGTAGTACGGGACAGTGAAGACTTTATCGAAGTACAGGACCCGAAGGTTTGAGAGGAGTCAGTATCGTTTGGCAGTTTAACAAAGGATTGACCTTATTGAGTCTTCGTTGAAGGAGTAGTGACCTGCATCGAGGATAACTCTTGCCAAAAGAGAAAAGAGTTCATGCAAGGTGCTCTCTAGAATTTAAGGTCAGGTTGTTTTAAACTGCTTATTTCCTGCATCGTGAATCCTTTGGACAGAACCAGCAGGAAAGTCGCGTCTATGAAGGAATCCTTCTCCAGAGAAGTCTCTCACAATTGAACGTTTAAATCTGTTGGACTTTTGAATTTACCATTTTAAGAACTATATCTGACTTTACCGCTTTAAGAACTGTTTTCGCATTTAATGCTTTAAGAACCCGTGCTGAGTGATGATTTGTTGAACGGCTGCATAGCGGTTAACTTCCGGTTAAGGTTTTCGTTTGTTATTTTTTGTTGTTTATCCGTGTTTAACAAATGTTTGGTTGTTTTTATATAATCTGTCTCGATTGATATTCATTGTTGCCGGTTATGTAACATAATAAAATATCCCGCAGCAACCTTAACACAAGAAAATCTACAGATGCTGGAAGTTCATGCAACACACCCAAAATGCTGGTGGAACGCAGCAGGCCAGGCAGCTTCTAGGGGAAGAAGTACAGTTGACGTTTCGGGCCGAGACCCTTCGTCCTGACGGCCTGAAACGTCGACTATACTTCTTCCCCTAGAAGCTGCCTGGCCTGCTGCGTTCCACCAGCATTTTGTGTGTGCCACAGCAACCCTGAAGTGTTCCTGTCCCTTTACCGATCAAAATCCTCAGAACTTGTTTATCTTTCCCTTACAGTGTTGGAAATAGATAGCATGGTCAACAGGGAATATACTATCAAACACTTGTATATTAAGCAGTAGTGAATCAAGACAACTGGTTTTGCTGTGTTGTCTGGAAGGCATTTCTCCGCTCATTCAAGAGGCCTCTTCAGTTCTGATCCATGGTGGTTAGTTTTCCAACTATAAACTCTGTGAGTTGATTAATGGTATAGCAATCACCTGAGAGTCATTGAGTCACAGAAGTAATGAAAGGGTCATTTGTCTTATCTTTGCATGAATGGAGGTGTGAATTCTGGAGCTGTCAGGGTAGAGATGTTAGGATTCATCGTAAGTAGCTGATATGTGGTGTTGCACCCCACCTGATAGGAGATAGGTGGCGTTGTACTTCCATCCATTCATGCAAAGAAAAGACTAATGACCCTTTCATTACCTCTGTGACCCTTACAACCCTCAGGTGATTGCAAAACCTCTAAAAAGCTCACAGAGTTTATAAGCCGGAAAACTACGCACCATGGATCAGAGCAGAAGAAGCCTCTTGGATGAGTGGTGAAATGTCTTCTAAACAACACAGCAAGTCCAGTTGTCTTGATTCATTATTGATTGATGTACTATGACTTAGCTGATTTAGAAACTTCATAGACTTGTACAATATTTGTTTTCATTGTTTGAGATTTTAAGCTTAAAAGTCAGTAAGTCACGTTACAGTTCTAGAAAACCTTAGTTAGACTACATTTGGACTATGATGTGCAATTTTATTTGTTGGAGTACAGGAAGGATGTGGAGGCTTCAGTGAGAGAGCAAAATATGTTCACAGGATGCTACCTAGATTACAAAGCATTAGCCATAAAGAGAGGCTGGACAAACTTGGACTTTTGTCTGCCAAGTATAAGTGGCTAAGGGTATGATACCTTAGAAATGCATCTCTTGCATCAATGACCAAAACAGTCCAAGAGTGTCCTTGGAGTAGCCTGCAATTGTCACCATGCTTCCAGTGCCAACACGGCATGCTCAGAACTTACTAAGCCGTACATCTCTGGAATGTAGTGTATGCAGAGGAAACCCACACAGTCCTGAGAAAAATGTACAATCTCCTTACAGACAGCAGCAGGAACTGAATGCTGATCACTGGCAATTATTGCTATACTAACTAGAGGCCATTGCTCTAAGGTGAAGGGTGGAAGTTTAAAGGTGATATACAAAGCATATTTTAAACACAAAGAGGGATAGGTGCCTGGAATGTGCTCCCGGGGCAGTGATGAAAGCAGAAATAATACAAACCTTCACTAAGCACCAAAAAGAACATGAACAGTTCAAACTTCAAAGTAAATTGATTATCATAGTATGTATATGTAGTTGTCTATCCCAGCATGTGAAGACAGACTCCGGCGGATTGAGCGGATGAGACCAATGGAAGGTCCAACGGTCAAGAAGGCAGTCTCTGCAAGCGTTGTGGAACGTGTAGAGCAGGACAAGACACAGAAGACGTCCTGGTCATCCGCTGCGCCTAGTCCCATCTCCAGCCGTCTCGACTCCGTCTTGCCACTGGATCCAGATGGGAATTGGGAAGAGAGAGTGAGACTGAAACTGCGCAACTCTCCGTCACTTAAATCCAAGTCACGCGCTAGTCTCGACACCATCAATAATGGTGTCGAGGTCCTCATTGACGTACGATGGACGAACAACAACAACATGTATATGTCACTGTATATTACCCTGAGATTTATTTTCTTGTAGGCATTGAATCTCATGGGAGTATATGGCAACACACACATACTTTGATAACTAATTTACCTGAACTTTGAACTTTGTTCATGTGCTTGCCTTTGCTCCTTAAACGTTGTTATAGTTTCTTCAGGGTGGCAGGGTGGAGACATGTCACCACCAAAGGAGATGTAAAGTGCTTTTCCCTCCACTAGCCTACAAGTCACGCTTGGGCGAAGTGTGGTACCTGCTTAGCCCCCTGGTCAGGGCCATGTGAAACCGTGGGAGCAAGTATTGGATGGTTGTATGAGCAGCTGGTGCATATCACAAGTCCTGGGGGTTACGTGTCCACTGACGCCAGGCAGACAGTCTCTGAAGAGTATTGATAATGTTTGGGGTCACCCATCTTGTAAAGACACTGCCCGGAAGAAGGCAATGGCAAACCACTTTTGTAGAAAAATTTGCCAAGAGCAATCATGGTCACGGAAAGAGCGTGATCGCCCATGTCTTATGGCACAGCACATAATGAACAAACAATAGTTTCTGCTCCACTAGGGGGAGAACAGAGGGGTGTAGATCATACATAGGGCTGATTCATTTGGATTGTCATCATCTTCAGCACAGATATGATAGGCTGAAGGGCCTACAGGATGAAAGAACACAGCCTTTATCGTGGGGTGGGTGGGGAGTGCAGTCTTAAAACAAGAGGGTGTAGTTTTAAGATAGAGACTAGAAATTTAAAAGTAACACCAGAGGTCCTGATGAAGGGTCTTGACCTGAAACATTGACTGTACTCTTTTCCATAGGTGCTGCCAGGCCTGCTGATTTCCTGCAACAATTTGTGAGTGTTGACCAGATGCAGCTTCTTCAAGCAAAGGGTGTGCGTATTTGGGACAAACTGCAGGAAATATTGGTTGAGGTGGGCACATTAGCAACTTTTGAAAGCCATCTCAATAAATACATGGACAGGAGAGATTGAGCAGGCCATGGGCCAAACGTGGGTCAATGGGACCAGGTTGCTGGACAACACAGTCAGCATGGATGAGATGGGCCAAAGGGCCTGTTTCCATCCTGTATGACTTTATAACCTACAAATATGAAAAGGCCCAAGTAGAATGGACATGGAGAGGATGTTTCAATTAGTGGGAGAGTCTAGGACAGAGGGCACGGTGTCAGAATAGAAAAAAGTCCCTTTAGAACAGAGATAAGGAGGAATTTCTTTAGCTAGAGGATGGTGAATCTGTGGAATTCATTGCCAGAGAACAGATGTGAAAGCTAAGTCATTGGGTTTATTTGAAGTGGAGATTAATGGAGGATCTAGTACCTTCCCGGCGTATATGATGAATAAACTCTTCTTGGGCTTCCAGGCGGCTACAGGTATTGATCATAACCAATGCTTCGATGACAAACTCCACCATCCCTGAAATGGCAGATCAAAATCAGTTATAGTTGATACCTGCACCTGGCTGGAAGCCGAGGAAAGATTATTCGGAGTTTGATAGGTCCTTGGTTAGTCAGAGCATGAAAAGTAACAGGGAGAAGGCCAAGGAATGGGATTGAGAGGGATAGTATATCAGTCAGAATCGATGGGCCAAATGCTCTAAAACTGCTTCCATGCCTTACGGGCTTATAGGCTTATAGGTCTTATGGGCTTATAAGGGACCCAAAATTGCTCACAATACTCTAAGTGTGGCCTCAGTAGTACCTTTATAAAGCTTCAGCATTTCATCCTTGCCTTTTTTACTGGACTTCCCAAAATGATTGAAAACATTGCATTTTCCTTCCTTACCACTGACTCAACCTCCAAGATAACCTTTAGGGAATCCTGTAAAAAGACTCCCAAGTCCCTTTGCATCTCTGATTTCTGAATTTTCTCATCATTTAGAAAATAGTCTACATCTTTATTCCTTCTTCCAATGTTCATGACTATACACAATGTTCCATTTGGCCACTTCAGTGTCCATTATTCTAAACTGTCTAAGTCCTTCTGCTGAGTCCCTGCTTCCTCAACATTACCTGCCCCTCCACTTACCTTGTATCCTCTATAAACTTGGCCGCAAAGCCTTCAATTCCATCATTGGTCATTGACATATAACCACTATTCCCTTTCAGCTGCGCTGGTGTGTGGCCACGCAGTAACTGAAATGCTTCCGCACACATAGCCTTTTTTGCCATGCAGCTGGAATTTTCTTTTACATACTGTTAATATAATTTTGAAATCTACTGTATGTTTGTATAATTGTGAAATACTCTGTAATTCATTATGTGTTAATGGATATAATCCATACATTTTCTAAGTAATAAACATACCACAAACTTTGCTTTGAAACATTTCAGATCTTCAATGTACTTACATTGTCAATGTATAATGTTACAACACTGTTACAAATTGTAACAATAAACACAGAATGGAAGTCGGTAGCCATTGTTAATAAACCACTGGCCTGCTGAATATCAATGCTGTCTAAGTTTAAAAGTTTGTGAAACATAAAAGATTTCCTTTGTTATACTGTATTTTATTAAAAACTTCAATTAATAAATAACATCAAAAGTGTGTGATTTTTCAATTTTCATTCTAAATATTTATAGTATGCATATTACAAATAAAAATTTAAAATGCATACAGTTCTCAACCCATTGTAAAAATTTCCCGCTCAAAGTAATAATTGGTCTGTGTAGCTGGAAAAAAATAGAGGATGACAGACAAAATAGCTGGTTATGTTGCAGGCAGCAAGCATGAGCGAGCGACCTGAAGATGACAAACTTGACTGGAGGCTGCAATGTGTCCAAATGGGAGATGGGGTGTTGTTCCTCAAGCTTCTATTTGACCTCTTTGTAACAGAGCAGGAAGCCACAGACAGAGAGGTCAGTGTTAGACATGTGAGCCCCGTGTACAGCCTTAAACTGCAAAAGGCAGTGGCCAGCACATAAAGAGATTGAGTTAACTGACTTAAGAATTGAATCCCAAACCACATCAGATAAGGAGATACTTAGATCCTGTTCCCGGGCAGTTCCCGTTTGTGACATTAGTCCCATTTGTGATAAGTGTAAAGGAAGTGAGGCTTCTCTTATCCATATTTACTGGGCCTGTCCGAGTCTAGAGAATTTCTGGAGAGAAGTTTTTTCAACCTTATCTCATATTCTCAATTGCCATTTAAAACCTAACCCTCTGGTTGCTCTTTTTGGCACCTTGGGTGAAGTAGATATGCACTTGAGTCCAACTAAACATCGAACATTATCTTTTTCCTCTCTCTTGACTAGACGGTTCGTTCTTCTTAGGTGGAAAGACGCTGCCCCACCTACTCATGCTCAATGGCTTAGAGATATTATGTCCTGTTTACATCTTGAAAAGATTCATTATTTACTTCTTAATTCGGACATAAAGTTTCATAAGGTGTGGGGACCTTTTCTTGAATATTTTCATAACTCCTCTTTAGGTTAAATTTATTCTTTTTTTGTATGCTATAATCCCTTACTTTCAGCTTTTTTTCCTATAGGTTTTACAGTTTTTTTGGTGTGAATTACATTATAGTTTTGGTAGTCGGCATTATATTTTCTTTTTTCTTATATATATTTACAGCTCTGTGGGGTTGAATGCTCCGATTAATTTTTTTTCTTTCATACACAGAAATAGTTGGCCAGGGATTTTTTTCAGTGGGAGATTGGGGTGGACACTAATCTTACATGATTTTATTTTGGGTGCTTTTTTTATTATTGTGAAATTATATATTACTCTTTGCCCATACTCTAGGCTTCACCCTCCCCCTTTCTTTCTCCCTAGGCCTCCCGTCCCATGATGCTCTTGTATCCCTTTTGCTAATCAACTTCCCAGCTCTTGGCTCCATCCCTCCCCCTCCTGTCTTCTCCTAACATTTTGGATACCCACCCCCCCCCCACTTTCAAATCTCTTACTAGCTCTTCTTTCAGTTAGTCCTGCCAAAGGGTTTGCGGCCCAAAACGTCGACTGTACCTCTTCCCTGAGATGCTGCCTGGCCTGCTGCATTCACCAGCAACTTTTATGTGTGTTGCTTGAAATTCCAGAATCTGCAGATTTCCTCGTGTTTGCATTATATATTGGATGTTCGTTTTGCACTGTATAAATCTCCATTTTGTTGATTTTTTTCCCTGTAGCTCTATTGTAGAAACGCATAAAAATTAATTAAAAAAAGAAAGGTCAGACTGGTATTGGGATGGATAATAAAATGGTTCACATGTACTGCAGTCTGCATCCAGAGCCTTTGATACTTCATTGATTAATGACTGCTAGCACAGCAGGAGCTGGTATTCCATAGAAGTCAGTCAACAATTAACCTCCAGATACTTGAGTAGCAGAAATGGGGATTCCTTCCTGCTGTTAAGTGCTTGTATTTTGCACGTACTTAGTGTAAAATCTTCTTTGACAAGCTTTGTCAATAAATCAATGTTGTGGAGACATCAGTTCCGCTGCTGAATTCAGCACCCGAGATCAGCAAAAGAACACAATGTATGGAGGTGAAGGACTGGATGCACTTTACACCTGTCTCCTTGGCTTTTCAGCAGGGCTGGTTGATGTAGGTAATGTGACTCCTTCAATTAGCTTTGATGTAAAAGGTTTGCACAGAAGTGTTTTGGTTATTGTTTCTTTGATTATTTTTATCGAGTCATAGAGCAATACAGCAAGCATATAGGCCTTTGACCCAACCAGTCGACATCGATCACGGTGCCAGTCCGAAACTCCTACATCGGACCATATTCCTCTTATCTCCAGGTGGTGAGCTTCAGGGGCACCACAGTAGCATTTTGGTTAGCACAATGCTTTACAGTACAAGTGAGCCAGGTTCAATGCCCGTTGCTGCCTGTAAGGAGTTTGTATGTTCTCCCCATGACTGCGTGGTTTTCCTCTGCGTGCTACAGTTTCCTCCCAAGTTCCAAAGACATACCGGATGGTCTTTGGTCATTGTAAATTATCCTGTGGTTAGTCTAGGGTTAAATTGGGGATCGCTGGGTAGCACAGCTTGAAGGGCCAAAAGGGCCTTTTCTGCTCTGTATCTCAATCAAAAAATAAATAAAGTAATAGAAATGTACCTATCCAACTATCTTTTAAATGATGCTGTTCCTTTCTTGTCTTAAAGCTTTATTAATTAGGGATACATTTGTATTATCAACTTTTTATAACGGAAATAATAAAATTAAACAATAGAAACAATAAAATAAAATTTCTAATAACAGGACTTTTTTTTATAGGAACAAAAGAACTGTGTTTGAAACACTCTGCAAGTCAGGTAGCATTTGGACAACCCTGGTCTCACTATATCAGAGCAAAACAGCAGGCCCTTCAGCCCAACCAGTCCATGCTAACCATGGTACCAACCCACCTGTCCCAATTTCCTGTGTTTAGCCCTATACCACTCCAAACCTGTCCCTCCATGTGCCTGTCCCAGCGCTTCTTAAATGACACTATTGTACCTGCCTCAACTATTTCCTCTGGCAGCCCATTCCACATATTCACCACCCTCTGCGTGAGAAAGTTGCCCCTCATTCCATTTACATCTTTTCTCTCTGACCCCAAGTCTATGACTCTTACTTAAGAGGTACATTTTTATTTATTTATTCATAAATAGGTGGAGGAGATCAGGAGGATGAGTGACTCCTCTGCTTGCATCCTCGGAAACAGCTCTATTTCCATCTTTAATATCTCTATTTTCCCTTTTCAGGGTTCCTTTGAAGACCCTGACCTGGAGTTACACACTGACTACAGTTCTTTGCGGAAATGGGACCCGCTCTTGGGGTTTCACGACTGGCCGTTATTCGGCACGCCAAGGGCTCAGCCATAGATCTCAGCTTGCCTTCGGAGGGCCGAGATCTCATGCCTCTGGAGACGGGTGGATTGAAGGTCGGTGTCCGGGCAGGAGATCGGTGTGTTGTGGGTGATGGAAGATCTAAGGCTGTGTGATCAGAGACCCAAAAGCTTTGGGCACAGAGCTCGGAAAAACTGACGCAACAGACTTTTAACATCGTTAACCAGCGAGTTGTTTGTTATGCCTCCCCTCTTGCTGTGAAACGGAGACACCTCTTTCTCCCTTATTAGGGAGAGAGAGAGTCTGTGGTATGTCGAGCACAGGGTGAACGCATAGTCTTTGGAGTACTGCAAGCTTGTGTCTTTACTATTGTTTTGCTCATGCTTGAGTGCTTGTTGGTGGGTGCCAGTGCTTTTTTTTTTGCTGGTGGGGGGGGGGGAATTGTTGTTTGCTGTCACTTATATGCGGGAGGGAGGGAGCTGGGGTGGGGGACTTTGGGGTTCTAACATTTGACTGGGGTGGGGGACTTTGGGGTTCTAACATTTATTCTTTGGGGGCACTCCTCTGTTTTCATGGATGTTTGCAAAGAAAAAGCATTTCAGGATGTATATTGTATACATTTCTCTGACATTAAATGTACCTTTGAAACCTTTATTGAGGTATAACACAGAGTAGGCCCTTCTGACCCTTCGAGATGTGCTGCCAAGCAATCGCCCGATTTATCCCAATCCTAATCACGGGGTGATCTATTCGCCCTTTCCGTAAGAAAGTTGCCTCTCAAGTTCCTTTTAAGTCTTTCCCCTCTGACCCTAAATCTATTCCTTTTGGCTTTGGACTGCTGGGCCTTGGGGAAAAGACTGTTACCATCCACCTTATCCAAGCCTCTCAAGACATAAACACTTCTATAACTTTGCTCCTCACTCTCCTATCTTCCAAGGAATATAGACGTTCCCTGGCCAAGTACTCCCTATAACTCAGAATTAGAATCAGTTTAGTCTACTGCTTCACGCTGATGAGTGTGTGGCTAAGCACAGCTCCAAGGCCATATTCAGGAGTGCTGATTGACACCTCTGCAGTTGGCTGAATCAAAGATGGTGACGAATCAGCATCTAACAGAGAGATTGAAAATCTGGCTGAGTGGTGCCACAACACCAACCTTTTACTTAATGCTAGCAAGACCAAGGAGCTGATTATTGATTTACAGGAGGAGAAAACCAGCGGTCTGTTAGTCAGTCCTCACTGGGGAACCAGAAGTGGAGAGGATCAGCAACTTTATATTCCTCAGTGTTATAATTTCAGAGGATCTCTCCTGGGTCCAGCAAATAAGTGCAATTACAATGAAAGCATGGCAGCACCTCTACTTCCTCAGGAGTTTGTGAAGATTTGGCATGACACCGAAAACTTTGACAAACTTATATATACGTGTAGTGGAGGTGTGTATATTGACTGGATGCATCACAATTTGGTATGGAAACACCAATGCCCTTGAATGAAATATCTTGCAAAATGTAGTCAATATGGCCATGTCCATCACTGAGCACATCTACACAGAGCATTGTCACAGGAAAACAAAATCCACCATCGGGGTCCCCACAACCAGGGTCAAGCTCTCTTCTCACCGCTGCCATCAGGTAGATGATACAGGAGTCTCAAGGCTCACACCATCAGGTTCAGGAATAGTTATTACCTCTCAACCTTGAATCAAAGGGGTTAACTTCACACAACTTCACTTGCCCCATCATTGAAATATTCCCACAATTTATGGGCTCACTTTCAAGGGCTCTTCTTCTCATGTTTTCGATATTTATTGCTTATTTATTGAGGAGGGGAAAAAAGGATCAGCCATGATTGAATGGCAAGCAGACTCGATGTGCCAAATGGCCTTGTGCTGTTCTTATCTCTTATTGTCTTATAGTCTTATTATTATTTACTTATTTTTGTATTTGCACAGTTTATTGGCTTTTGCACACTGCTTGAAAGCACAAGTTGGCGCAGTCTTCATGATTTTATTATGTTTATTATTCTATTATGGATAGCATGTCCACAAGAAAATGAACCTGTGTTGTACTGTATATGGTGACATATATGTATTTTGATAATAAATTTACTTTGAACATCGAACTTCGAATTATTTTTTCCCAAATGTTTTCCCTCCTTTTAATTGTGCACAAAACTCCCACTTGTAAATAGCATGTCAAAATACCTAACAATTTTATACACAAAAAATTAAACACCTAGACATTAATTTTTAAGATCAATAATCTAAAGATTAGCTTTATTTATTTGTCACACTGAAGCATGCAGTGAAATGCATCATTTGTGTCAACGCTAAACACAGTCTGAGGATTTGCTAGGAGCAGTCCACCATTGTTGCCACCCTTACAGCATCCGCATCGCATGCCCGTAATGTACTAACCCGAAGCCATTCGTCTTTGGAATGTGGGAAGAAGCTGGAGTACCCAGAGGAAACTTACATAGTCACAGGGAGAAGGTACAAATTCCTTATGGATTGTGGCAGGAATTGAACACAGGTCACTGGTGTTGGAATAGCGTTACACTATCCACTACACTACGTTTCTCATTTTTGCAGGCAACAGAATTTCTTCGTTTTCTGGAAACTTTCATACTGAATAATGGCTTTCAGTGACCTGAGCATAGAAGTACGTTATGTATTTAAAGTTCTGCTTTTCTCTTGAGCTTCAAGCATTTATATATTGCTTTTAATGTCTTCTTTTGCTTCAAGATGACACTCAGCTGGAATGAGAATTTGGAGAGCACTCTCCTATCCAGGACATGCTCTCTTGTTGCAGGAGGTACAGGAGCCTTAGGTCCCACACCAGCAGGTTCAGGAATAGTTATTACCCTACAGCCATCAGGTCCCACACCAGCAGGTTCAGGAATAGTTATTACCCCTCAACCATCAGGTCCCACACCACCTGGTTCAGGAATAGTTATTAACCTTCAACCAGCAGATCCCACACCAGCAGGTTCAGGAACAGTTATTACCCCTCAACCATCAGGTTCCACACCACCAGGTTCAGGAATAGTTATTAACATACAGCCATCAGGTCCCACACCAGCAGGTTCAGGAACAGTTATTACCCCTCAACCATCAGGTCCCACACCAGCAGGTTCAGGAACAGTTATTACCCCTCAACCATCAGGTCCCACACCAGCAGGTTCAGGAACAGTTATTACCCCTCAACCATCAGGTCCCACACCAGCTGGTTCAGGAACAGTTATTACCCCTCAACCATCAGGTCCCACACCACCAGGTTCAGGAACAGTTATTACCCCTCAACCATCAGGTCCCACACCACCAGGTTCAGGAATAGTTATTAACCTTCAACCAGCAGATCCCACACCAGCAGGTTCAGGAACAGTTATTACCCCTCAACCATCAGGTCCCACACCAGCAGGTTCAGGAACAGTTATTACCCCTCAACCATCCGGTCCCACACTACCAGGTTCAGGAATAGTTATTAACCTTCAACCAGCAGATCCCACACCAGCAGGTTCAGGAACAGTTATTACCCCTCAACCATTAGGTTCCACACCAGCAGGTTCAGGAACAGTTATTACCTTTCAACAATTCCATCAGGCTCTTGAACCATTGTGGTTATTTTCACTCACCTCAATTCTGAGCTGATTGCACAACCTACAGACACACTTTCAAAGACTCTACAACTCATGTTCTCAGTATTATTTTTCCTTTTATTTGCACAATTTATCTTCTTTTGCACATTAGCTATTTGTCAGTCTTTGTTTATGTACAGTTCTACATAATTTCTGTTGTATTTCTTTATTTCCCTATAAGTACCTGCAAAAGTGAATCTCAAGGTAGTATATGGTGACAGATTGTATACTTGTATGCACCTTGATAATAAATTTTACTTTGACTTCGACTAAAGAGGCTCCAAAGGACCAAAAACACCACCATTTCAACATCACTTCTTTAGTCAAGAATGCAGAACAGCGACTCCACTTGCTGAGGAGAGTGAGAACCCCCAATGCCCACAATTCTACCCAGTTTTTACAGGAGTGCTGCTAAGAGTGTCCTGACCAGCTGTATCACCATTTGGTCTGGGAATTGCAAGGCATCTGACCATAAGACTCCAGAAAGGATTGTGAGGATTGCTAGGAGCTTCAATGGGGGTCTCCCTTCCAACCATTACAGATATTTATCAAGAGCACTATATATACAGGGCCCTCAGCATTGTCAATGTTCCTTCCCATCCATCCAAAAATGCCTTTGGCACCCTACCTTTGAGCAAGAGATGCCGTAGCATTAGGCCAAGAACTGTTAGGATGGGAAGCAACTTCTTCCCACAGGCCGTGAGACTATTGAACTCCCTGACACCACCCAGGTCTCATCATGAAGTGCCAGTAGTGTATAGTATTTACTTTTTGTCTTGTGTCACAAATGCACCTTATAATTTGATACAACACACATCAAAGTTGCTGGCGAACGCAGCAGGTCAGGCAGCATCTCTAGGAAGAGGTGCAGTCGACGTTTCAGGCCAAGACCCTTCGTCAGAACTAACTGAAGGAAGAGTGAGTAAGGGATTTGAAAGTTGGAGGGGGAGGGGGAGATCCAAAATGATTTTAATTCCACATCCCATTCCCATTCTGACATGTCTATCCACGGCCTCCTCTACTGTAAAGATGAAGCCACACTCAGGTTGGAGGAACAACACCTTATATTCCGTCTGGGTAGCCTCCAACCTGATGGCATGAACATCGACTTCTCTAACTTCCGCTAAAGCCCCACCTCCCCCTCGTACCCCATCTGTTACTTATTTTTATACACACATTCTTTCTCTCACTCTCCTTTTACTCCCTCTGTCCCTCTGAATATACACCTTGCCCATCCTCTGGTTCCCACCCCCCCCTTGTCTTTCTTCCCGGACCTCCTGTCCCATGATCCTCTCGTATCCCTTTTGCCTATCACCTGTCCAGCTCCTGGTTCCATCCCTCCCCCTCCTGTCTTCTCCTATCATTTTGGATCTCCCCCTCCCCCTCCAACTTTCAAATCCCTTACTCACTCTTCCTTCAGTTAGTCCTGACGAAGGGTCTCGGCCTGAAACGTCGACTGCACCTCTTCCTAGAGATGCTGCCTGGCCTGCTGCGTTCACCAGCAACTTTAATGTGTGTTGCTTGAATTTCCAGCATCTGCAGAGTTCCTGTTGTTATAATTTGTTAATTTATTTATGGTAATGTTATGTGTTGTATGTGAGTTATATACATCATGTTGCACGCCCTGGTCCGTAGGAATGTTGTTTTGCTTGTTGGTATACATGTATAAGATTGACTACAATAAACTTGAACTTGAAACAACTTTATGCATGTTTATGATCCCGACAATAGGGCTGAGAATCTATTATCTGAATTAAGCACCGTACAATATGTGTTATACTGGCAAATAAAATTGTTGTGAGCTGCTTCCTCCTGCACAGAACTTATTCCTCTTTGCTCTGACTCTACGATCTCAAACTGTCACAACATTTCTCTTGTTAAATCTGCTGCTTTTTTGAATGAGAGATTGTATGGCCAGTATAATATAAAAGCAAGGATGTAATGAGGAGTCTCTATACGGCGCTGGTGAGGTCTCACTTGGAGTAAGTACTGTGAGCAGTTTTTGTCCGCTTATTAAGAAAGGAAGTGCTGACAGTTAACCTCAGAGGAGGTTCACAAGAATAATTCTGGGAATGAAAGGCTTATCGTATGAGGAGCGATTAATGGCTCAAGGCCTTTACTCGCTGGAATTTGTAAGAATGAGGGCTGGATCTGTTTGAAACCTTTCGAATGTCGAAGGGTCTAAATTGAGTGAATGTGGAGAGAATGTTTCCCATGGTGGGGGAGTCTAGGACCAGAAGCCATTGCCTCAGAAAAGAGGGACACTTAGCACGGAGATGAGGAGGAATTTCTTTAGCCAGAGAATGGTGAATCTGTGGAATTCATTGCCACAGGCAGCTATGGAGGCCAAGTCATTGGGCGTATTTAAAGTGGTGGTTGATAGGTTCCTGACTAGTCAAGGTGTGAAAGGTTATAGGGAGATGGCAGGACAATAGGGCTGAGAGGGAAATACTTCAGCCAGAGCAGACACAATGGGTTGAATGGCTGAATTCTGCTCCTATGTCGATGCAAAAGAACACATCTCACAACATTTGCCAGTGATTCTGACTCTGATTCTGGGTTGTGATCATTGTAATTTAATGCCTGCAAAGATGTCAGTGTTGCCCCCGTTGTTTGGGTTTTTACTGTGCTGAATTGGTTCCAAACTCACGTCAAGTGAATGCACAGTTCAGCTGGTTGCCCTATCGGGAAGGCTATTATTAAATGTGACATATGAGCTCAGTGTCGCCTGCTGCTTTGGATTTGCTCAAAGTTGCACCTACCAGTCGTGGTTCTGCAGTTCCAGTCAATCTTGAGACCTGATTATTGTATTCATGAGTTGGAACAGTCTCCAATCAGTCACCAGCTCCTGGACTCTGTATTCTGTGGCCCTGTCCCAGACTGCCCAAATTGCTTTTCCAAAGCCCATTGTCATCACCAGCCTTTGATTCTGCTAATCAGAAATTTAAAGATACTTTAAATTAAAAAAAATAAATAAACCAATTTACCTAAAATAACCCTGACTACTAGAAATTAAGTTAAAATATAGAAAACATAGTTTTTTTTGAAAGTTAAGTTTTACTTGTCACATGCACATCGAAACATTGAAAAACAGTTTCCGGTAAGATGGTGGAGCATTCCCTCAGGGGCCATCCCCTCAGGGGCCAACCAAAGGTGGTTTTGCCTTTTTTAAATGTCTTTTTTTACAATCACAAGACAATCCTGGACAATAAGAACTTTAGGCACTGCAGCTCCACCCCCTCAGTGAACTGCTTGTTGGCAGAGGAGCTGGAGGAGTTGGACTGCCTCACTACTACGTTGCCTTGCACTGCCTTTCTACAGCATAGCACAGTGGGTGGTGTAATGCTTTAAAGCTCCAGCTGCAACATCAGGGCTCAATTCCTGGTGCTGTCTGTAAGGAGTTTGTATGTACTCTCCGTGATCACGTGGGTTTCCTCTGGGTGCTATGATTTCCTCCCACATCCCAATAATGTATGGATTAGGCTTAGTAAATTGTGGACATGCTAAGCTGGCGACACTTGTGACCTGCCCTTAGCACTTCCTCAGACTGTGTGGGTCATTGGCGCAAGTGATACATTTCACCGTAAATTTCAATCTTTCAAAGTACATATGAAAGAATAAAAAATGAAGTTTAGCTTTCATTGTCACATGTAGATCAAAACATAAAGTGAAATGCATCATTTACATCAAATCAGATCAGCGAGGATTTTGCAGGACTGCTCGTATGTGTCATCGCACTTCCAGCGCCAATATAGCAAGCCCATAACTCACCAACCCGAAGCGTACGCCTTTTGAAATGTGGGAGGAAACTGGGGCATCCAGCGGAAACTTTCATGGTCACGGGGAGAATGTGCAAACTCCTTACCGACAAAGACAGGCATGGTACCCTGATTGCTCATCACTGACGTTATAAAGCGATGTGCTAACTACAAAGTTACCATGCCACCCTGCAATAAATAGAGTGACACACACAGAATGCTGGAGGAACTCAGCAGGCCATGCGGCATCTATGGAAAAGAGTGAACGTTCAATGTTTCAATCTGAGACCTTTCATCAGGACTGTTAATCTTTAATCATTTGTCTTTATTGAAATCTCATTGTACTTCTGGTGATCAGTGCATTGCTGCTGTGCTGATGTAATTTTCATTCTTTGTGTATCTGAAGACTTGCTATTCGGAACCTTTGTTCGACCATCATTCTGAATATCTGCCTGAAAAGAACATATAAGATTTTATTCCACTTATACGACTATTATAGAGGACTCAAAAGGCTATAAGCATTTCTTAAGAAGGTCAAAAGTTTAATTCTTCTCATTTTAGTCCTTTTTTTAGAAGTGAACACCGCTGTCTGCAGCTAGGATCACCACATGTTTCTCATTAGCCACGTGCAGAGCGGAAGAACATCATCTCTCAAAGTCTTTCATTCGTACTGTCTGCTCTCTAAAAAACATCTGGTGGATTTCTGATTCTGTCAAGATCATAGAGATTTTTAATAAATTCCAAAACAAATAAACACTCAGATGTATGTATTTTTGCTGTTAGTCACCCAGTGCATGTACATTGAGTTAGGAGTTTGAGGGGATTTGGTTTGTCACCAAAGACTCAAGTCAAATTTCTACATATGAATTGTGGAGAGCATTCTAACTGGTTGCATCATTGTTTGGTACGGAGGCATCGCTGCACAGGATTGGACAAAGCTGCAGAGATCTGTAAGCTCAACCAGCTCCATCATGGGCACTAGCCTCCCACTATTGAGGACATTTTCAAAAGGCGATGACTCCAAAAGGCAGCATCTCTCATTAAGGACCCCCACCATCCCTGATGGTACAATGCTTTCTTGTTATTGCTGCCATCTGGGAGGCACACACTCAATGTTTTAGGAACAGCTTCTATCCCTCCACCATCAGCTTTCTGAATTGATCATGAAACCCCACCTCATTATTTTGCTGTTTTTTTTTCATTACTTACACCTTTAAAAAAATTCTTAACGTAACTTATAGTTTTTTTAAAATAATGTCATAATGAAGGGTCTTGGCCCAAAATGTCAACTGCTTATTAATTTCCATAGATGCTGTTTGGTATGCTGAATTCTTCCAGCATTTTGTGTGTGTTGCTCTGGATTTCTAGCATAGGCAGAATCTCTTGATTTTTTATGCATTGCTAAACAACAAATTTCATGACATATGTGTATAAGTCTTAATAAACTTGATTTTGATTCTAAAGGAAAAATGTGTTCAGTGAATAAATGTGAAGGATGGTCAACAGTGTCTGAATACAATGAGTCCAATGATGTCCAATCCCTCTGGTTAACGTTAATTTCACAAGTTAAGGAAGAAGAGGATATTTATTACTTCAGCGATCTGGTGCAAAACTAGATCAGAAACAAAATCAGAATCAGGTTTATTATCACCGGCATGTGACGTGAAATTTGTTAACTTAGCAGCAGCAGTTCAATGCAATACATAATCTAGCAGAGAGAGAAAAAAAATAATAAAAATAAAATAAAACATAATAATAAATAAACAAGTGAATCAATTACAAGAATGTGCAAAAACAGAGATACTGTATATTAAAAAAAGTGAGGTGGTGTCCAAAACTTCAATATCCATTTAGGAATCAGATAACAGAGGGGAAGAAGTTGTTCCTGAATTGCTGAGTGTGCGCCTTCAGGCTTCTGTATCTCCTACCTGATGGTAACAGTGAGAAAAGGGCATGCCCTGGGTGCAGGAGGTCCTTAATAATAGATGTTGCCTTTCTCAGACACTGCTCCCTAAAGATGTCCTGGGTACTTTGTAGGCTAGTGCTCAAGATGGAGCTGACTAGATTTACAACCTTCTGCAGCTTCTTTCGGTCCTGTGCAGTAGCCCCTCCATACCAGACAGTGATGTAGCCTGTCAGAATGCTCTCCATGGTACAATTATAGAAGTTTTTGAGTGCATTTGTTGACATGCCAAATCTCTTCAAACTCCTAATAAAGTATAGCCGCTGTCTTGCCTTCTTTATAACTACATCAATATGTTGGGACCAGGTTAGATCCTCAGAGATCTTGACATTGAGGAACTTGAAACTGCTCACTCTCTCCACTTCTGATCCCTCTATGAGGATTGATATGTGCTCTTTCATCTTACCCTTCCTGAAGTCCACAATCAGTTCTTTTGTCTTACTGACATTGAGTGCCAGGTTGTTGTTGCAGCAACTATTACACTAGTTGGCATATCTCACTCCTGTACGCCCTCTCGTCAGCACCTGAGATTCTACCAACAATGGTTACATTGTCCACAAATTTATAGATGGCATTTGAGCTATACCTAGCCACACAGTTGTGTGTACATAGAGAGTGGAGTAGTGGGCTAAGCACACACCCCTGGGGTGCGCTAGTGTTGATCGTCAGTGAGGAAGATATGTTATCACCAATCCGCATAGACTGTGATCTTCCAGTTAGGAAGTTGAGGGTCCAATTGCAGAGGGAGGTACAGAGACCCAGGTTCTGCAACTTCTCAATCAGGATTGTGGGAATGATGGTATTAAATGCTGAATTATAGTCGATGAACAGCATCCTGATGTAAGTGTTTGTGTTGTCTAGGTGGTCTAAAGCTGTGTGGAGAACCATTGAGATTGCATCTGCTGTTGACCTATTGTGGTGATAGGCAAATTACAATGGGTCCAGGTCCTTGCTGAGGCAGGAGTTCAGTCTAGTCATGGCCAACCTCTCAAAGCATTTCATCACTGTCGATGTGAGTGCTATCTGGCAATAGTTATTAAGGCAGCCCACATTATTCTTTGGCATTGGTATGATTGTTGCCTTTTTGAAGCAAGTGGGAGCTTCTGCCTGTAGCAGTGAGAGGTTGAAAATGTCCTTGAATATTCTGCTAGTTGATTGGCACAGGTTTTCAGAGCCTTACCAGGTACTCCACCTGCCTTGCGAGGGTTCAATATCTTTAAAGACAGTTTAACATCAGCCTTTGAGACAGAGATCACAGGGTCCTCAGGCGCAGCAGGGATCTTCACTGCTGCAGTTGTGTTCTCTGTTTCAAAGCGTGCATAGGAGGCGTTGAGTTCATCTGGTAGTGAAGCATTGGTGCCATTCGTACTATTGGGTTTCACTTTGTTGGAAATAATGTCTTGCAGACCCTGCCAGAGTTGCCGTGCATCTGATATCACTTCCAACCATGTTCGAGATTGTTGCTTCACCCTTGAAATAGCCCTCTACAAATCATAGCTAGTTTTCTGGTACAGGGCTGGGTTGCCGGACTTGAATGCCAGAGATCTAGTCTTCAGCAGACGACATACCTCTTGGTTCATCCAGGGCTTTTGGTTTGGGAATGGACGGTAAGTCTTTGTAGGCATGTGGGATTTGGAGCTTTCGTTGGCATTTCTGTAGCACTTTTTTTACCGAATCGGTTTACTCACCCTTTTCCCCTGTATGGTGCCTGAAAATACTCGGAATGTAGAAATCACTCTCTCCTCTCAAACATTTTCTGCACTGCACACTAATGTAGCATGCATGCAGTAAATAATACCACTTTTAGGCAGTTCCTTCTGCCAGTTTCCATTGGCATTTGATGCCAGCTCTGAATGAAGGAAATTAACAGTTTAGAAATGAAACAGACCCTGAGCAAATTCGCTTCTTTCTTTATAAATTACCACTTAACAGCCAGTTGACAAGCAAAGGGATGCATTAGCGATATGGGTTGATCTGCAGTCGAGCATGAGAAAAATAAATCCCAGAGGTAAATTTAGAAACACAGACAAAATTTGTGCAAGGACTCTATTAATGCTAATATAGAAAATTACCGAAATGAATGCACAATTACTGCAAGCATTAGCTCTGGTACACAGACCCCCTTGGAATTTGGAGAGCCTGCATCTGTCAGCTGAATTAAAAGGATACAAAAGATGATTTGATGTGCAAGGACTGCAGGAACGCTGTAGCTCTCAGAGAGGTGAAACCTCCCTTCAGCCATTCTAAGTGCATCCAATCTAATGGGGGGATCAGAAATGGAGAAAGTGAGCAATTTCAAATTCCTTGGTGTCAAGATCTCTGAGGATCTAACCCGATCCCAGCATATTGATGCAGCTATAAAGAAGGCAAGAGAGTGGCTATGTTTCATTAAGTGTTTGAGATTTGGTTTGTCACCTAAGACACTCAAAAACTTTGATAGATGTACCATGGAAAACATTCTGACTGGCTGCATCACTGTCTGGTATGCGGAGATGGAGGGGGAACAGTGGTTACTGCATAGCATTGAAAGAAGCTACAAAATGTCATAAAATTAGTCAGCTCCATCATGGGCACTAGTCTCCGAAGCATCCAAGACACCTTCAAGGAGCAGTGCTTCAGAAAGGCGGCATCCATCGTTGAGGACCCCATCACAAAGGACATGCCATCTTCTCGTTGTTGTCATCAGGAAGGAGGTACAAAAGCCTGAAGGCACATACTCAGCGATTCAGGAACAGCTTCTTCCCCTCTGCCATCTGGTTTCTGAATGGACATTGAACCTATGAATTGAATTGAATTGACTTTATTTCTTACATCCTTCACATACATGAGTAAAAATCTTTACGCTACATCTCCATTTAAATGTGCAATGTGCAATCACATTAATTATAATAATTTATAATAAATAGAACAGTCAATGTAACATAGAAATTCACTCAAATCAGCATGTTAGTCAGTCTGATGGCCTGGTGGAAGAAGCTGTCCCAGAGCCTGTTGGTTCTGCCTTTTATGCTGTGGTATGTTTCCCCGATAATAGCAGCTGGAACAGTTTGTGGTTGGGGTAACTCTGGTTCCTTCGGGCCCTTTTTACACACCTGTCTCTGAAAATGTCCTGAATAGTGGGAAGTTCACATCTACAGATGCGCTGGGCTGTCCACACCACTCTCTGCAGAATTCTACGATTAAAGGAGGTACAGTTCCCATACCAGGCAGTGATGCAGCCAGTCAGGATGCTCTCAATTGTGCCCCTGTAGAAAGTTCTTAGGATATGGGGGCCCATACCAAACTTCCTCAACTGTCTGAGGTGAAAGAGACACTGTTGTGCCTTTTTCACCACACAGCTGGTGTGTACAGACCACGTGAGGTCCTCGGCGATGTGGATGCCGAGGAACCTAAAGCCGTTTACCCTCTCGACCCCAGATCCGTTGATGTCAATAGGGGTTAGCCCGTCTCCATTCCTGCTGTAATCCACAACCTCACTACTTTTTTTCAATTTCCATTTATGCATGACTTATTTTAATGTATCTATTTAATGTACATATAAATACTTAGCAAAATTTGTTTTTTCTTCTATATTTATCTTGTATTGCATTGTACTGCTGCTGCAAAGTTAAAAAATTTCACGATATATGCTGATAATAAATCTTCCAGGATTATTGCAAGCCTTCTGTAAGCATGAAGTTTGTACTAAGAGGTTTTAAGAACACCTCAGGTGCAATGGACATCAAATAAATAGAGATATTCACAACAATAGCGAAGGTACTGATGTGAAAATCAATAAAGAATCAGCTGCAGTGTGGGACATTACAATACAATTTTTCCTCGTAACCTCCAAGAGAGATTTTACAACAACCTATTCATAAGAACAAGCACACCTCCTGACATGAGTAACAGCAGCGATTTATCAATAGCCCGTGAGGATTTATAGGCTCTCTGCAATTTACATGCTTGAAAATTACCTTCTTTGGCTTGATCTCTGCAACCTCCTTTTATGAAAGTGTGGACTTGCTTGCATTTCACCTGAATTTACAGTTCTAGGTACATATATATAGCCAGGGTGTCTAAGTCTTTTGCACAGTACCATAGGAATTTGCACTGTATTGCTGCTGCATAAAAAAAAACAAATTTCAATGCATCTGATATGGGTCTCTGTTGCGGACTGCGAGTGGAAAGGGGAATCATGGTTAGGAAAAGGGGTAGGGAGAGGGGTAGGGAGAGGGGTAGGGAGAGGGGAGGGAGAGGGGAGGGAGAGGGGAGGGAGAGGGGAGGGAGAGGGGAGGGAGAGGGGAGGGAGCAGAAAGCACCAGAAAGACAATCTGTAATAATCAATAAATCAATTGTGTGGAATCAAATGACCTTGCCCAGTGTTTCAGGGCTGGGTGCATCTGCATCTGTGTCTCACCTCCTCCCACCCACAGCCACGGTGCTCGTTCTCTGCCACCTGCCCCACATCCCCCACCGCCCCCCCCCCACCATGGCGCTCCACCCTCGCCATCCCCAACATCCTTTGCCCCTGCCAGATTTACAAATTCACTCTCAGCTTCATGTTGACAAATAGAGTACTGTGCAAAAGTCTTAGGCACCCTGGCTCTCTCTCTCTCTCATTATATATATATGTGAAAAATTCTTAGACCAACCGGTCTGTGGGAGGAAATTGGAGCACTTGGAGGAAACTTACGCTGTCACGAAGAGAAGGTACAAATTCCTTACAGTCGTGGTGCTATAAAGCATTGTGCTAACCACTACACTGCTGTTCTGCTTCTCAACATCCACCTCAACACTGAACTGCTTCCACAACCTCTGGATTCACTTTCAAGGACTCTACAATTCATAAGACCATAAGGCATAGGAGCAGAATTAGAACATTTTCCCCAGTCAGTCTGCTCCACCATTCCATCATGGTTGATTTATTATCCCTCTCAACCCCATTTTCTTGCTTTCTCCCCATAACTTCTGATGCCCTGTCTAATTAAAAACCTACCAACCTCTACTTTAAATATGTATACCCAATGACTTGGCCTCTTACACACATCTGTGGCAATGATTTCCACAGATTCACCACCCACGGCTAAAGAAATTCCTCCTCATCTCTATTCTAAATTCACATACCTCTATACTGAGGCTGTGCCCTCTGGTCCTAGAGTCCCCCACTATAGGAAACATCTTCTTCACATCCACTCTATCTAGGGCTTTTAATATTCTATACCTTTCAGTAAGATTCCCCCCTCTTTCTTTTAAACTCCATTGAGTACAAGCCCAGAGCCATCAAATGCTTTCCTCAAGCCATCCAGAAGCAGCATAATGCTGCTGGTTTGTAGTAAACTATCAACTCTATACCTAGCTTTTAAATATGCTTCTGTAAATTAATTGCTTTGACATTAAAGAAAGAGTGTGATCTCTTCTCACGATTGTAATTGTGAAGTATCCTGATGTCAATTAAGGTATAACACATTGATACAGAACATTGAAAGGTGTCCTTTAGATGTCTTGCCATGGCTGTCTCTGAATTTTAATCCACAAAACTGAAATCACTACCAAGCATATACACACAGGACGGGCTAATTTCTGTTCTGAGCACAGCTGCAGACACTAATGGGTGTCAGTACCTTGACAGGTACTTGGTATTTTCCAATTCGATTGACATGCGTCACACTGACTTTCGTTCTTAAGACCCTTAAGGTTAATTAAGCAGATATGAAGAATAAGCTGAGTTAAAATTGCATTTGGTGTTCCTTAGAAAAGCTAATCCTTTCGTCTTAAATTAAGAGTCTTGAATTTAGTGCACTAGAGTAAAACATGTTGGCGGCTAAATGGAGACTGATTTACAAAGTTATTGTAAAGAGGCATTTCCATCGAATGCACCGCATTATTTGTTAATATATTTTTGATAATCTTACTTCATGTGTTATGAGCAGTTTCTTTCCCTCTGCCATCCGAATTCTGAATGGAACCCATGAACACTACCTCAATATTTTTTTATTTCTGTTTTTGCACTTCTTATTTAATTATTTAATATATATATTTACAGTAATTCATTTTTTTCTATATTATCATGTATTGCATTGATGGCTGCCACAAAGTTAACAAGTTTCATGACATATGCCAGCGATGTGAAACCTGATTCTGATGTGTTTGAGTTATATGTACTGTCCGTGCACCTTGGTCTGGAGAAACATTTTTTCGTTTGGTGGTATACATGTACACAGCTGAATGACAATAAACTTGAACTACCTTTATTGGATTATCAGGGTGGCATATAGCGTAGTGGTTAACACAATCTCTTTATAGCACCAGTATCACCGACGGGGTTTGAATTCTCACCACTGTCTGTAAAGAGACTGTATTTTCTCCCTGTGGCCGTGTGGATTTCCTCTGGTTTCTTTGCGCATTCCAAAGACATACTGGTTAGGGTTAGTAATTATAGGCATGCAGTGTTGTCGCAGGAAGTGCAGCAACATTTGCAGGATGTCCCCGACACAATTCTTGCTGATTTGATTTGATGCAAATGACGCATTTTACTGTACGTTTCGATGTACGTGTGATAAATAAAGCTAATCTTTGATCCTTCTATCTCTATGTTACAGCATTTACATGTATGGTGCCCTTCAGTAATATTTAATGTACCATTTGCTCCGTGATCTTGAAATGATGTATGGCTCCAACATAATCTAATCCATCATTGTTAACTACATTATTGCTTCTCTTGGGATATGACTTCAAAATATTCATGTTGTGGGCACAAGAGTTTCTGCAGATGCTGAAAATCCTGAGTAACACACACAAAATACTGGAGGAGCTCAGCAGGTCAGGCAGCATCAATGGACAGGAATAAAGAGTTGGTATTTCTGACCGTGACCCTTCATCATGACAGGAAAGGAAGGGGACAGAAGCCAGAATAAGAAGATATATGGTGGTTGGGGGTGGTGATGCTGGAAAGAAGCACAAGCTGGCTGGTGATTAGTAAGACCAAATGAGGGGGAAGTTGGGTGGGTAGAGAGTGGAGGATGAGAGAAGAAGCTGAGAGGGGATAGATGGAAGAGGTAAAGGGCTGAAGAAGAAGGAATCTGATATGAGAGGAGAGTGGACCATGGGAGAAAGGGAAGGAGGAGGAGGGGCAACAGGGGTAGACGATAGGCAGGAGAGGAGAAGAGATGGGGTAAGAAGGGACAGAGAATGGGGAATGGAAGTTAGGGAAATCAATGTTCATGTTGTCAGATTGGAGGGTACCCAGATGGAATATAAGATGTTGCTCCTCCAACCTGAGTGTGGCCTCATCGTGGCAGTAGAGGAGGCTGTGCTTAGGCTTATTGGAATGGGAAAGGCAAGTGCTTTAAATGGTTGGCAACTGGAAACCTCTGCCCGTTGCCGACAGTGAAGATGCTTGACCAAGCAGACCCATAATCTATGTCGGTTCGCGCTGATGTAGAGGAGGCTACACTAGGAGCACCAGATACAGCAGAGGAACCCAACAGACTGACTGGTGAAGTGTTGCCTCACCCTGAAGGAATCTGTTTGTGATCCTGAATGTTGGTGAGGGAGGAAATGAATAGACACTTGTCCCACCAGCAGGGATGTACTAGGAGGGGAATCAGCTGTGAGAGATGAATAGGCGAGGGAGTCACGTAGAAAGTGATCCCTACAGAAAGTGAAGAGATTGGGAGAGGAAAAGATGTTGTTAGAGATGTGGGTTGTGACCCAAGGGAAAAAAAAATTAGTTTGAATCACTTAGCACTTTCACGTAGTGGTATTTATTTGGTGTGTCAAAAATCAAACTTACAAAAATGAGCAAACATAATGAAAAGAAAACTGTCAATACTTACCAAAAGATATCTTCCAGAAAACACAACAATAGTTCTGTACTTACACTGGTCCAGTATCAATTCCAGGCAGCTCGATCTCTCTTCCACCGAGAGTGAATTGCCCCACTTTTTATGCACCAGGACAGACTACAGCATCTTTAATTACCCACAAAGTTAACTTAAGCCTACACATCAATTAGATTATGAAGCACCCTGCAACGTAGTTGCAATCCTATACAAAATAAACAAAATATCTACTTTAAACACAGTATACAACAATATTCCATTTCATTAGCAATGGGAGAAGTATACACTTACACATCTCCCATTGCCAGTGAAATGGAATATTCTGCTGTTTATGGCGAGAAAGACACCAGAAAGCCAAACCTTTAGGACCCATTAGTAGAACATACTGGGGGGAGATATTGAAGTGAGCACGCACATTCAGCGCAATGACAGCGGAATGACAAGGCAATGTGTGCGTGTGTGTGTACAGTGTATTTGCTGAGTGCTCTCCATCACAGATGTGTTTAATGATTGATGTTATGGTTTTTTTATTTGTGTTTAAATTATCATTATAAGATGATCCAGAACTTCTGACTCTGCTATTGTTCATTTTGGTTCAGAGTGCAAGGAATTGAATAGAAATATAATGGACTTCCATCCCAACAGATAGAAGCAGATCTTCTGCTTATTAGAACAATTTCAATTAAAGTTGTAGTTTATGGTGAGTAGCACGCAAGAAAACCCCTGGAAGAATTCAGCATCAATGAGTAGTGAACATTTCGTACCTGACGAAGAGTTTTGGCCCAAAATGTCGACTGCTTAATCCTCTCTGTTGATGCTGCCTGACCTGCTGAGTCCCTCCAGCATTTTGTGTGTGGTGCAGAGTACTTCCAGCATCTGCAGAATCCTTTATGCCTGTGGGCTTTCTATACTTTACCCAACAGCAACTGAATCAATCAGGGGGAGGACTCCTTTCTATACATGACTGAACATAATATTAGACATGTGCTTCAGAAATGTGCTTTGAATTATTTTTGACAGTGGGAGAACAGACAATCTCTTCCATTCTAAATGAAGAAATAGGTTGCACAATTTCAACAGATGATGCTTTATTAATATTTAATGCGTTTGTCTTTTTGAAACATGCAATGTTCATTTAGTCCATTAAAACATCAGAAATGAAGTGATGTGGCATAATACTGACAAAGTAGCTGGTCTGGTCAGAGGCCACAAATTACTCTGGACTGTTATGTTAGCTACGCTAGATGACTCTGTTTTTGTCTCAGTGAGGGGTTACGCAAAGTCAATTTCTGCACCTGATTATGTACTGTAAATTGAACAGAAATTTAGTGTATTATCACAGAACCTGCCACCTATGAAATAAGCAGTCTTATTGCAATCCATCTGTGAATAATTTATTTGCACGTTTGTTGTTCCCTTGGATGATTGAACACCATTAACCATTCCCTATGCCGGGAAAGCTACAGGCACAGTGGAGAGTGTAGAGCAGAGAAATCTGGGAATACAGATCCATAGTTCGTTGAAAGCGGTGTCACAGGTAGATAAGGTCATGAAGAAAGATTTTCACACATTGGCCTTCAAAAATCAAAGTATTAAGATGTTGAGATGTTGTGTTGAAGCTGTATAAGATGTTGGCAAGACTTATCTAGGAATATTGTGTGCAGTTCTTGTCACCTAATTTCAGGAAAATTATCAGTGAGATTGAAAGAGTGCAGAGAAAATTCACAAGGAATTTGCTAGGATTTGAGAAGCTTTGTTATAGGGAAGGTTGAATAGGTTAGGACTTCATTAGATTATGAGGACACTCAGTCCTCTTTTATTGTCATTTAGTAATGCATGCATTAAGAAATGATATAATATTCCTCCGGTGTGATATCACAGAAACACAGGACAGACCAAGACTGAAAAACTAACAAAAACCACATAATTATAACATATAGTTTCAACAGTGCAACAATACCATAACTTGATGAAGAACAGGCCATGGGCACAGTAAAAAAGTTCAAAGTCTTTCGAAAGTCCCACATCTCACGCAGACAGGAGAAGGAAGAAAACTCTCCCTGCCATGCCCGACCACAGTCCGACTCTGAGTTGTCCGAAAACTTTGAGCTCTGATCAGCCCTCCGACACCGAGTGCCGAGCACCACCTCTGCCAAACGCTTCGACCTCAGCCTCAGTTGCCAGCAGCAGGCAAAGCCGGGGATTTTGGGGCCTTCCCTCCGTAGATTCTCGATCGCACAGTAGCAGCGGCAGCGAACCGGGCATTTCAGAAATTTCTCCAGATGTTCCTCTGCTTCTCACGTCTGTCTCCATCAAATCAGAATTGTGCACGGCATCCTACTTACAGATACGATATCATTTCACCGGAGAGCTGCGCATGTTGCGTCGCGCCGCCATCTTCTCCTCCTGCCCAGTATTCCTTGGAGGACAGCAGAATGAGGGGATATTTGACAGAGGTATATAAAATTATGAGGGGGGTAGAGAGGGTAAACACAAGCAGGCTTTTCTCATTGAGGTTGGGTGAGACTATAACTAGAAGTCATGGATAAGGGTGAATGTTTAAGGGGAACATGAGAGTGAAATTCTTTACTTAGAGGGTGGTGCAGGAGTGGAACAAGCTGCCAGAGAAAGTGGAGGATGCAGGTTTGAGGGATGCCTATTGTACAAAGTGCTCAAAAATACTAAACTTTAAATCTCAAATGAGGGCTGTGAGAAATCAGCTGGGGGGAAATTGCTCATCTGCCCCCGGCCTCGTCCAGGTAGGCAAGAGATGGATCCCAGGTAGCCAAAAAATTTTTAATTGAATTGGTTCTCAAGAACCTAGGCTTCTCCATCTGTATGACTGAGATCATATCAGCCATCCATCTCCGAAAGGAAGGAGGAGAGGGTGATTTCCATTCCCTCAAGGTAAGTCTTTTGGCAACAATCATCCCCAGCATCAGAGACTGTTGTATGGCTGCAGGGAAACAAATAGTAGATTACGAGCAGCCAAATATGGCGAGACCAGCTTCCAAGGGGAAGGATCTTTTATAGGCCTTTGAGTACCAGTCGAATATTTTGGACCAAAATCCAGTCAATAATTGGCAAAACCAAAAGGTGTGAGACAACGTGGCCTCCTTTGGCATTTATCACACATTGGAGAGACAGAAGGGTAAATCATGTGCAATCTAAATTTAGAGTAGTGGAGATGGTGGACAACTTTAAACTGGATCAGTTGGTGTCTGCTGTTAACAGAGCAAGCCTGTATCATAGACAAACACTTATCCCAGGCAGCTTCAGATAATTCAATGCCCAGCTCCTCTCTCCAGGTGTCTCTAATCTTCACAGTAGACATTACAGTGCAATCATCAAACAAATGTACAAACTTAGAAATGAGATTTCTGAAGTCAGAAGGGTTCTTTAAAATATCAAAAAATATGTTTCCCTGGAAGAATTTCAAAATTACATATCTTAGACTGAATGTTGTGCCTAATTTGTAATTAATGAAAAAAGTGCGAATGAGGCAGCTCAAATTTCTTTTTCAGCAGACTAAATGTTGCAAACCATCCCTTTATGTACAGGTCTTCAATAGAAACTAGACCCTTCTCCCTCCAAGCATGGTAGGTTTTGTCTGGCCACCCATGAGGGTAGAAAGGAGTGACTGAAACAGATTGGTGTTTGTACAGAGGTCTCTGGTAAATTCAGAACTCTCCTCATCTGATTTAGAATTCTGATGGAATTTTTCAAAACAAAACTCAAACTTTTTGAAGTCCCAGGCTTCTCTAACTTAGAGAACAGCATGGCTAGCAAGGAGGAATTGGCAACAGAGTTAGACTCCATACATAGCCACAAGGGAGCCCCAGGGGCTAGGTTATCCAGACCCCCGGTTGCCAAAACATTAAAGCCCTAGCATTGACAATCCAATAATAGTGTCTAAATACAGGTAATCCCAGCCCTCCTTCAGACATGGGCTTTTGTAAATGAATTTTCAAAATCCTGTGATTCTTATAATTCCAGATATAAGACAATATTATGGAGTCCAACGCTTTAAAGAAGGCTGATGTAAGAAAAATGGGGAGATTTTGACAAAGATAGAGAAACCTAGGAAAGGAAACCATTTTAATTGAATTTATATGACCAATCATGGACAGAGGTAGGGTTTTCCAACTTTCTATATTCTGTTTAAGTTTTGAAATAAACTCTGTAAAGTTTAATTTAAATATTAATTTAGGATCTTTGGGGATTACCAAGCCAAGATAAGTAAAGTGATCTTTAACTACTTTGAACGGGACACTTTCCAAAAAACCCGGCGTGTAGTCGTTGGAGAGGGGCACAGTCACTTTTTGTCCAATTGATTGAGTATCCCGATAGTCTGCCAAGAGAGGTGATTAAATCTAGAAGAAGAGGGACTGACTTTTCTGAGTTTTGTAAATAGAGTATCACATCATCAACATATAAACTAATAAGCGTTTTAATACATCCTACTTTCAAACCCAGAATATTTGGGTGACTTCTTATTTTTAGGGCAAGGGGCTCTTATCACGATGGCAAAAAGAGCCGGCGGGAGAGGGCACCCCTGCTGGACTGAACAGTGTAGGGGAAACAGAGTTGAATTGTCACCATTAGTTATAATAGAGCACATTGGACCAGCATATATCAGTTTTACCCAAGATACAAATGACTCACCGAACCTAAACCTGTACAGTGACTGAAACATGTAAGGCCACTCAATCTGGTCAAAAGCCTTCTGTGCATCAAGGGATAAAATTGTTGCCCCATTAGCTTTCCCATGATCAGCATATATAGTATTAAGGAGGCATCTGACATTGGAAAACGAGAACCTACCCGGGATAAATCCTGTCTGATCAGGATGAATGATAGATGACATATGCTTATTTAGTCGGTTAGCCAGCATTTTAGTAATTATCTTTCTATCGAAATTCTGGCGTGCAATGGGCCTATAGCTGGCCGGGTCTGTTCCCTCTTTACTTTTCTTTAAACTGAGGGAAATGTTAGCCTCGTACAATGTTCTAGGCAAGGCTTTATCTCTCTTGGAGCAAGATAGCATTCTGAGGAGAAGTGGGGCAAGGATATCACAGAATTTCTTATAAAATTCACAGCCAAATCCATCTGGCCCAGCAGCCTTGCCGGACGGAAATGACTTAATAGCAGAAGTTATTTCTTCCAATGTGAAGTCAGAATCTAGGTCCTCCCTAGCAGCATCACTAAGTTTTGGCATTACAAAAGAATCAAAGAAGTTATTCAAATCAGATTGAGTGGCATTGCATTTAGAAGTGTAGAGCTCACTACAAAATTCTTTAAAACAGTCATTTACCTCCTTGGGGTTAGTTAACAGTGTACCCACCCTCGATCTAATGCAACGAAAGTGTGGAATCTGACACCTCACCGTTATCGTTAATTTCTATAAAATCTTTTAATTTGGTGGTGATATATTCTATAATTTTCTTATCGGCGAGTAGGGAGGGGTTAAATCGCCAGGAATAGATTAGTTTGGAAAGGGGCTATGGTCAGAAATTAATCTATTATGATATTTTGTATTGGCAACATGAGATATTAAATAAGAATCAACCAAAAAATAGTCTATTTTACTATAAGATTTGTGAACATGAGAATAATAAGAATAGTCCTTGGTGGGATGTTGAACTCGCCAAATATCTACTAAATTCCTAGATCTAACCAAATTATTTGGGACCTGTACTGACACAATATTTGAGGGTGGGTGGGAGGACAATAGGTAGCAATTTTAGTCACCGCCGATTATTATATTTGAATTACTGGCATCCGGAAGTAATTCAAAAACTTTCCTAAAAAAAAATTGGCTCGTCTGTGTTTGGACCATAAATATTAAGGAAGGTTAGCGGAAATGAATTAATGGTGTCAGAGATCATAATAAACCTGCCGAGAGGATCTGTGGTCATGGAAGTGAGTTGAAATGGAATATTTTTCCTAAAGAGGATAGCCACACCACGGGCATGAGAAGTAAATGGCGACTGGTAAACCTGCGATATCTGCTGGATCTCAATCTGCATTGCTCAGTTACTTTGATATGGGTTTCCTGTAGAAAAATCACATCTGCAGATAGAGATTTGAGATGTCTAAAAACTTTATCCCTCTTAACAACATGACTAAGGCCCTTAACATTCCACGAGACTATTGTAATATCTTTACCCCCCAGCTGTGTTCTACCGCAAGGCCTTTGCATATGAGAATAAAAAAGAGATTATTAGAGTTGAGCACAAACATAGTAATCAATGCAAAATAACTGGCAGCCTCATAAGAACACAGGATACACAAAAAAAATGTGTCTGAGCTATAAACAGGAACAACACACACCCTCACCCACCCCCCTTCGTGTCTCCCTAAACCAGACACATAGTTCCCCATTTCCATCCCAAAAGGAGATGCTGGGGAGGTAACTAACATTGCAGATTTATCACAAACCCCCTCTCCAAGAAAATTTATAACACAAACTATATAATACTGTTAAACAGATGCTATTAGGGCTGGGGAGGGTTATCCAGTGTCCGCACCTGAAGCTGAACATTCATGACACCCACTCAAATTTAACCCTTATAAAAACAGAAATATTTAGAACATTCTCTGCAATTAAATCCCAGTGTGGCATACAGCATTGCAAAACTACATATAACAAGCAGGTCCCTCCCCTTATCCGGCACAATATCAGCTGAATAAACAGTGTCAATATATCTACTCCACTTTGCGTGCGTTATTCCTTTCCAAGAATTGTGCTGCTTCTATCGGGTCACCGTATACTTTAGGCGCTCTTCCATCTTGATGATAAAGATAGAGCCTAGCCGGATACCACAGGGTGTGCTTGATTCCTCCATCACGCGGAGTTTGCAGTACATCACGAAAGGCACGACATTGAGTCATCACCTCATTAGTATAGTCCGGGAAGATCAAGACCTTGTTTCCTTTGTACTCCATGGGTTGTAGTCTGCTGTGGTGCAGGATCAGCTCTTTCACTTGAAGGTGATGGATACGTGCCAAGATGGTACGTGTCTCAGCGCCCGCAGCCGTCTTTATTTGGAGAGAGCTATGCACACGATCGACTTTAACCGGGTACGGGAAGTGCTCTTCCCCAAGCAACTTGGGAATCAGTCTGGAAACAAATTCAGTAGGTTTACCATCCTCCTCGCCCTCTTGTATCCCTACAATCTTAATATTATGTCTCCGGGAACGAGCCTCTAAATCATGCACTTTAGCTTGAAGCTGGCTATTTTGTCCCATTAGCTCTGAATACTTAACTTCAAGCTCTTGCACGCGTGCTTCAAGGTGCTAGCAATTAGTTCTTGATTAGCCACACGGGTTTGTAAGTCAGCCTGTGAGGCCACAAGCGTCTGAAACTTGGTCTGAAAAACATCGAAGCGGTCGTTAATGCCGCACAGAACTGACTGAGAAATCTCCTGACCTAATTCCTTGCACATGGCATAAGTTTTATCCGGAGGTATCTCAGATGCAGTGAAGTTCTTTGCAGACCCATTGTTAACACTAACTTCAGTAGTTTGGCAGTCGGCAGTCTTGGCTTTATTTGCCTTCGGCATTTTCAAACTTTTCCAGATACTTAGTTTAGACGTATACTGTTGGCCTATGAATGAATAAAACACGGTATAATAGTAATTTTATCGAGGCCTCGGACAGGTGCACTGACCAAACATGTCTAATCCATAGGCATGCGCACTAGCGCCCCAATGTGCAGGTTGATGAAACTGGGCAGAGTAACAGTTCAGCATGAACTAGATGGGCTGATAGGCCTACTTCTGTGTTATAGTGCTCTATGACTATATTTTTATTTGGACTTTTTAGATTCAGAATCTCACACAAGAAAACTACATTAAGTCTAATTTTGCAAGCATAAATTTGAAATATTTTTTCTGAAATAATTATTTAAATACAGCAAAGTGATGTCGAGATCAAAATCAAGTTTATTCTTTTTGATTTTCTGCACAAACCCATGAAAGCACAGGTGCAATGAAAAACTTGCAGGTACAACGCATCGGATCCACAACATTCACAAGACAAACACAAATTAAATGTAAATAATATACAATTTTTATAAGAGAGAGCACAATTAGAACAAAAATAAAGTCGTTTTCGGTGAAAAGTGATCAAAGTGGTTCATATTGCTATACAGTAGTGTTTAAGCTTTTGCAGGTCAGTTCAAGAATCGAATCCTTAAAAAGCAGCCCCATTAGATTTAGATTGATCTATGAGTACTGCACTGTAGAGTCCCAAGTTCCATAACACGAACTGAAACAGTTATTTGGAAGTCCAGCCATTAACAACTGAAATTGCTGAATTCAGATATCTTATTGCCTGTCTGATAGGTCAGATTTGAAATTACCTGATCTGTTTGATGTAGTTGAGTCACTTGGGTCAGTACACACTCTGTGGGAGCTTTACCTAGAAGCACACATAAGAAACCTGGGTGCCTGCTGAGCGTAATTTTCTGCTCCGCTGTGCACAATGAACCCTCCAGAGAGTTATAGCAAAAACGTCATTCCATCTTCAACAACGATGGCCTTTGGAGGCCTCGAGAGAGAGACCTGATGAGATCATTACAATGCAATCGTTTAGTAGTTTTGCAGTAAAGTAGGAGAACGCCATCAAATCAAAATAGGAATGAGTTATAATAAAACCTTTGCTGGTTTGGAGTGCAGAGCCAAGGACAACATTGGACTATCTCAGGAAGGACACTCAGTGGCCACTTTATTAGATACATCCTGGACCTAATGAAGTGACCACCGCGTGTACGTCCATGGTCCTCTGCTGTAGTGTTCCATCCTCTTCACGGTTTGAAGTTCTGTACACTTGGAGATGCCTTTCTCTGCACGACTGTTTTTAATGCGTGGTGACAAACTTCTATAGATGTGTGGTAGTGAGTACATAAACACCAGTGCCCTTGGATGGAAAATCCTACAAAATGTATTGGGTACGACATGCGTAAAGCCCTCCCGAACACTGAGCGCATCTACGTGGGGCTTTGTCACAGGAAAGCAGCATCCATCGTCAGGGACGCCCAACTCCTAGGTTGTGCTCTCTGCCCACTGCTGCCATCAGGAGAAAGGTACAAGGACTCACACCACCAGGTTTATTGGTGATGCCGCAAGAAAAGGAACCTCAGGGTTGTATATAGTGACATATATGTAGCTTGATTATAATTTTACTTTGAATTTTGTCTGTCAGCTGGAAACAGCTTGGACATTATCCTCTGAGCTCTCTCGTCAACAAGGCATTTTTGCCCACAGAACTGCCGATCACTGGATGTTATGGTTCCTTTTCGCACCATTCCCTATAATCTCTACAGACTGTTGAACAGGTGTAGGTGTACAGCTGTAACCAATAAGGTCTCCCTCAAACCTACCTTCCTTCCATCCCTTTGTTCTTGGGTTCAATGCAATGCCCTAGAATGCAATGCATGCACCTGTGCTTGCAAAGGTGAAAAAATCGGTATATAAAATTGAATATTGTATTAACATTGAATTAACCAACTCTGTGTACCGGTCGTTGATGATGCTCGTCAATTTGAATGTGAGATTTTCTTGTTCCTGCATCCTGTTATTCCATTGCTTCCCTGATTAGCAAAGATTAGCTTTATTTATCACACGCACATCGAAACATACAGTGAAAGGCCTTGTTTGCACTGACGACCAGGAGAGTCCAATGAAGTACAGGGGGCATCCTGCAAGTGTCACCATGCTTTTGGTGTGAACACAGCATGCCCACACCTCACTAACCCTAACCTGTGCGTCTTTAGCATGTGGCAGAAAACTAGAGCATGGGGAGGAGACCCACGTGCTCACAGAGAGGACACACAAGCTCCTGTAAGACAGAAGCAGGAGCTGAACGCTGATCACTGATGCTGTAGAGCACTACGTTAGGCTGTGCCGTATCTGTTCTAATGAGATCAACAGTGGCACAATGCTCAAAATTTCTTTCCCTCGAGAATGGTGTGCGTAACGACAGATCACAAGAGCACTTGCTGAACACTCCAGAACGGTAACACTTAAAGAACAACGAGACTGAATCTGCACAGCTGACAGCTGCACGCCACCCTGCACGCTCACAGATTAGTCAGTACCACGGCTCACAGTGACGACCGGTTCTTCCGCAGATCCTGAGACAATTTGCTGAGAAACCTATCCTCACTTAAAGTGCCCACTTGCTGGATTTTCACATTTCCTGGATGATGTAGGTGTGTAACAGATGGCTTGCAGACACCACAGGCACAACACATTCTGGGTCATCCTCACTGTCAACTTCCCCAGCCTCAAAACATCCTCGCCGGCACCAATCATTGCTGGATTCTTTCACAGTTTACAGGCTGTGCAAATTTGTTGTTTTGCAGCAGCAGTACAGACCAATATATAAAATATACCATAAATTACAGACGCTCAACAGGTCTGGCAGCATCTGGACAAACCTGGCCTCACTGTATAAGAGAATTGGAATCAGGTTTAATATCATCAGCATATGTGGTGAAATTTGTTGACTTTGCAGCAGCAGTACATTAAAACACATAATAGAGAAAAGAACTGTGAATTAAAGTAAGTGTATATATATTAAATAGTTAAATTAAACAAGTAGTGCAAAACTGGAAATAAAAATGTGGTGAGGCAGTGTCCAAGGGTTCGATGCCCATTCACAATTGGATTGCAGAGGGGAAGGAGCTGTTCCTGAATCACTGAGTGTGTGCCTTCAGGTTTTTGTACCTCCTTCTTGTCAGTAACAGTGAGAAGAGGGCATGCCCTGGGGTGATGGGGGTCCTTAATAATGGACGTTGCCTTTTTTGAGGCACCACTGCTTGAAGATATCATGGATACTACAGAGGCTAGTACCCAAGATGAAGCTGACAAATTTTACAACTTTCTGTAGCTTCTTTCTGTCTGGTGGAGTAGCCACTCTCCCCCCAGTACCTGGCAGTGATGCAGCCTGTCAGAATGCTCTCCACATTACATCTATAGAAGTTTTCAAGTGTTTTAAGTGATAATCCAAACCTCTTCCTACTCCTAATGAAATATAGTCTCTGTCTTGCCTTCTTTATATCTACATTGACATGATGGAACCAGGTTAGATCCTCAGAGAACTTGACATCCAGGAACTTGAAATTCCTCACTCTCACCACTTCTGATCCCTCTATGAGGATTAGTATGTGTTCCTTCATTTTACTCTTCCTGAAGTCCACCAACAGCTCTTTCGTCTTACTGACATTGAGTACAAAGTTGTTGCTGCGGCACCACTCAACTAGTTGGTATATCTCGCTCCTGTACACCCTCTCATCCCCATCTGAGATTCTACCGACAATAGTTGTATCATCAGCAAATTTGTAGATGACATTCAAAGTATACCTAGCCACACAGTTACAGATAGAGAGGGAGTAGAGCAGGGGGCTAAGCACACAGTTCTGAGGTGCACCTGCACTGATTGTCAGTAAGGAGCAGATATTATCACCAATCCGCACAGATTGTAGTCTTCTGGTTAAGAAGTTGAGGGTCTGATTGCAGAGGGAGGTACGGAGGTCCAGCCTCTGTAGCTTTTTGGTCAGGACTGAGCTATAGTCAACGAACAGCATCCTAACATAGACGTTTGCATTGTCCAGGTGATCTAAGGCCACGTGAAGAGCCATTGAGATTGTGTCTGCTGCAGACCTACTGTGGAGTTCCAGCATTTCCAGATTTTCTTGTGTTTGTGAAAATGAACTTGAACTTGAAAATTGTAATTGAACAGTGGGAGTAGATGATTTATTTGCAATTATTATCTTGAGTTAGGAAGGTCTGATAATTAAAACCAGAAATCCCTGAATTAACTCAAAGATGAATAAAATAATGCAAAAAAAAAGGAGACTGTTTAGTGGAGAAATCAAAAAGGAAATGAGATGGACAAAGAGTGTATATGAAAAACGGCTGGAAGCCAGGGCGCGGGGTCAAACTTCTCAGTGTGGGTGTCATACTATGGGAAGCTTGCTTCTGATGTGTCAGGTAGTTTTGATGATCTTGGCTTGTACCACAAGAGATGTGAGGTTTGCATTCAGTTCCTAAAGGGAGAAAGGCAAAATAAACGCAACATTCCTACAGACCTAGGGGAGAATCTGTGGTGGCCAGTGCTATCATGTTTGCTGTTATGTGCTGGGGCAGCAGGCTGAGGGTTGCAGACACCATCAGAATCAACAAACTCATTCGTAAGGTCAGTGATGTGTGGGGATGGAACTGGATTCTCTGACGGTGGTGTCTGAAAAGAGGATGCTGTCTAAGTTACATGCTATCTTGGTCAATGTCTCCCACCCACTACATAATGTACTGGGTGGGCACAGGAGTACATTCAGCCAGAGACTCATTCCTCTGAGATGCAGCACAGAGCGTCATAGGAAGTCATTCCTGCCTGCGGCCATCAAACTTTACAACTCCTCCCTTGGAGGGTCAGACACCCTGAGCTGATAGGCTGGTCCTGGACTTATTTCATAATTTACTGGCATAATTTACATATTACTATTTACCTATTTATGGTTCTATTACTATTTATTATTTATGGTGCCACTGTAACGAAAACCAGTTTCCCCCGGGATCAATAAAGTATGACTATGAGTCCATCGTCAAGGAGCCCCTACCACCTCAACCATGGTCTCTTCTTGCTGCTGCCATTGGGAAGGAGGTACAGGAGCCTTAGGTCCCACACCACCAAGTTCAGGAACACTTCTTATCCTTGAAACATCAGGCTCCCGAACCAGAGTGGATAACTTCACTCAACCCAACAATAAACTGATTCCACAACCTATAGATTTACTTTCGAGGACTGTACAACTTATGTATGTTCTCAATATTATTTATTACATTTTTTTCTTTTCTTTTTGTATTTATAGCTTGTTATCTTTTTCACATTGGCTGTTCATCCTTCTTTGTGTATAAGTTTTCATTGATTCTACTGTGTTTGTATCCATTGGGAATGCTCAAAAGGAAATGAATCTCAGGGTAGCACTTGACGTATATGTACTTTGATAATTAACCTACTTTGAACTTTAAACTTCAAGAGTCAGCACTGGAGGAGTGGCTGATGCCCTGATGTTAAAAGAGTGTGATTGTTCCCCTTGGTGATCTGAGGGACTTGGACTGGCTGACAAAGAACAATCTCCTCAGGAGGTATATGCTTTGTGGTTGAGGGCCACAGGGATCCTTCACAGCTCCACCTACGTCCTCCTGGCCGAGGAAACCAAGAAGAGAGTCTCTGAAAGTCTTCATGCTGGGGAAGCAAAAATAAATGAAGTCCCCTTTCCTTGAGAATGGAGTGTAGATGAAAATAAAGGATGCAGTGTTAGCCCTTAACACGGCATGCTTCAGGGGAAATGGGGTAAATGAAACCTTGTTCTCAGAGTGAAATATACATGTCATTTTTCAGACATGAGAGATTCAGACCATTTCAGATGAAGTTCCAAAGACAGTCCTTTTTGGAGTTTGGAATTTGTCCAGCAAAGGATTGAGACATGTAATTATTTGATGCAATTCTGACAATGGGAAAATATCTAATGTTTTAACATAGATCATGACCAGAAGTATTAGATTAGATTAGATTCAATTTTATTGTCACTGTGCCGAGTACAGATACAAAGTCAATGAAATGCATTTAGCATCTGACCAGAAATGCAAAGAATAGTGTTATTTACAAAATAACTGCGAATAAAAAGTAACTGCTACAGCACACAAATATAAAAGTACTGAGACAGTAGAATATGGGTGCAATACTGCTTAGTGCTGTGATGAGAGGTTCAGCAGTGTCACAGCCTCAGGGAAGAAGCTCTTCCTGTGCCTGGTAGTGCGGGAGCGGAGGCTCCTGTAGCGCCTACCGGATGGGAGGAGAGTAAAAAGTCCATGGTTAGGGTGAGATGCATCCCTGATAATGCTTTTCACCCTGCCCAGGCAGCATTTATGGTAGATGTTCTCAATGGTGGGCAATTGGGTGCCGATAATCTGCTGGGCAGTTTTCACCACACGCTGGAGTGCTTTGCGGTCCAATATGGGACAATTGCCATACCACACTGAGATGCAGTTGGTGAGTATGCTCTCAATGGTACAGCGGTAAAAGTCCGTCAGTATCCTGGGACGGAGGTGAGCTTTCTTCATGCTCCGCAAACATGAGAAAATCTGCAGATGCTGGAAGTCCAAAGCAACACACACAGAATGCAGGAGGAACTCAGCAGGTCAGGCAGCATCTATGAAAAAGAATAAGCACTCAATGTTTTGGGTCGAGACCCTTCATCACGACAGGAGGGGTCGGCTTCAAATTTGTAATTGGCATAATTTCATCTAGAAACTTTCTTCAACGTGATTAGTCTGGTGAAAAGTGACTTAGGTTCTGAGAAACAACTGAACCTCTTGACCATGCCTGCATGTTTTTATGCATTGAATTTCTGCAACATAATTGGCTGATTAGATGCTTTCATTAATGAGCAAGTGTATAGGTCTACCTAATAAAGTGGCCACTGTGTGTATGTTCAATGATAAAAGAGCACCATAGAAATATTTCTCAGTGTCTGAGGTAAGGAGGGCACTGTAACTGTATCTGTTGAACAACATAAATAATGTCTTCCTACGGTTGTGTTTCACTGAGATCAACATTGTTTCAATAGAATTAAATCTACACTCAGTATACATATCATATTAATGACCCTGTCATTATCCCAAGCGCCCGTGATCAGCAAGTCCTGGTGTCAATTATGAAGATTGAAGACCTTAAGTTGACAAGGCCTGAAGTCGAAACACAATGGTTGGAGCTCCTGGTTCAGTGTGTTCTGAAGTTGAAATTTTAAAAAACTGCACAATACATTTTCAAAACATCTGACTAGACACAACTCTTAATCTCCATGTCTTTTTCAGATTCAGATTCATTTATTTATCACACGTACATCAAAACATACAGTGAAATGTGTCGTTTGCTTTAGCAACCAACACAACCTAAGGATGTGCTGGGTGCAGCCTGCAAGTGTCACCACACATTCTGGCACCAACATAGCATGCCCACAATCTTTGGCAGAACAACGTTGGACGCAACAAGCAACAAAGCACCAACAGCAAAACAAAGTTCAAAGTTCAAAAAGTACTTTTGTTATCAAAGTATGTATACAGTATGCAACCCCGAGACAGACAGCCCCATTCCTCTGTCCTTCCTACCCACCCATGCACATACACAGTTCTCAAACTCCAAGACTTCTTCCGTCTCCAGTTGACTTGGACTCACAGACACCAGAATGTTCAAAGGTTTACCGAAATTTGATAAATAACTTTTCAGATTATCTTTCTAACAAAACAGCAAAGTGCCAACAAAACAAATGAGGCTCTCTGGCTCTCTGCTCAATCACCATCCATGTGTATGCAGGGCTATTAATGTGTGCACATTTGTATAGATGATCATTTATCATAATATTATTTTATGAACATCAAGTTTCCTTAACGATTCTTCTCTTTACCCACCCTTCCTTCCTGAAAATAGGAAACTACCAATGATGTGCCATGAGGGGTAAAGGTAGGATAAATACAAGCAGGCTTTTTTCCACTGAAGTTGGGTGAGACTACTGTAGATCCAGAGGTCATGGATTAAGAATCAATGGTGAAATATTTAAGGGGAACATGAGGGGGAACTTCTTCACTCAGAGGGTGAAGAAGAGCTGCCAGTGGAAGGGTGGATGCAGGTTTGATTTCAAGATTTAAGAAAAATTTGGATGGGAGATGGGAAAGGAGGGCTATGTTCTGGGTGCAGATTGATGGGACTAGCCAGATTAGTAGTTCAGTACAGACTAGATAGGCTGAATGGCCTGTTTCTGTGCAGTAGTGTTCTATGACTCTATGATCTGTGCTCCTCAGTCTTTGCCTGAGGCATTGCTGGTAAGAAATTGTCTTGCAACATTTACCCCATTGAATGTAGCAAGTCTAGTCAATATGGCTGTCTTCACAGTTGAGCCTGATCATCCTCAGGCTGAGGATCAGCAGCTGCAAACCTTTCAGTGCGAGTGACAATAAGACAAAGAATTCCTCGGCAACCCAAAGCTGTCAAGGAAGTTACTGCATCCACATCCTCTGTCACTGTTAACTTGACCCAAATCCTTCATGGCTCAGCAATAAGCATGTATTGGACTTGTTCAATAGGCGCTTGTCAAAATGTTACAACCTACTTCTTTATGCACTAGGGTATTTAGTGATGTGATCAGTCTGCCAGATTTCTATTTCCGTGTTAATTTTTCTTTTGAATTCCAGCTTCAGTTAATCACTTGGCAGACACATCGGTTTTGTTTTGATGAAGATGCGCAGAGGCTGATTAAACAATTAAGGCATGAGCAAGCTGAGACATCGCCTGTTAAAGATTTAATTTTGAAATTCATGCGTCAAAGATTCAGGAGCTTGTTAATAGCAGCCACTGCAGCATTCTGCATCTCTTGACTATTAGCCTGAACTTTGCACAGCTTTTCTTGTTTGCTGAGTGGACAAGACATTTCATAATTAGACAACATGGACTATTCACCACTCAGACAGGCTCAGCCCCAATGCTCCGAAATGCTTCCTGTGTTTAATGAACAGACCTTTTTTCATTGAATGCTGGAATCTGTCCTGCTTGGGAAGACTAAGTATTCCTCTAGGAAAATAGGGATATTTAGTCTTTCATGCAAGGATCAGAGGTGAATATAGAACATAGAACACCACAGCACGGTACAGGCCCTTCAACTCACGATTTTGTGCCGACCTTTTAACCAACTCTAAGTTCAGTCTAAAACTTCCCTCCTGCACAGAGTAGTAGCTACTGCCTGGTACACCACCAGTACTTAGGGCAGCAATGAAGCTCTTTGTTGCTGCTTCTGTAACATTTTGTTTTTTGTCTAGTCAGGGTTGTTAGCCTTGAAGTGAACCCCCGAACCTGGAGGACCAGTGGACCACTCATAGGCTGACCTCTACCCTTTGACCTGTTTGGCATGGGTGATCCAACCAAGAGTCAAAGCATAAAGCCCTGGCTCCAGCCAACATAGCTCTCCGGGTCATTGAGGCACACAAGACTCCAAACTACGATAAGGTTGCGGTCCTCCTATATAGCCCTTCGTTTATCTATCATCCATGCGTCTATCTGAGAGTTTATTAAAATGTCTCTAATGTAACTGCCTCTATCGCCGTCCTTAGGAGGGCATTCCATGCACCCACCACGGGTCTGTGTAAAGAAACCTTACACAAAGTACAGATTACTTAATCAATGAATGAGATCATTGGTTCTTCAAACTTGATATAGCTGCCCTTTCCTAATTTGCTTCAGCATTCTGTCTGACAGAATTCCAGTCATCTCCTTGCTAATGTCAATAAATCATTCAGTATTCATTGCAGTTCACAGAGAAAAAAAAACTTGCTAAACTTCTGCAATCCTCTACATAAAAAATACCCTGTGTATTTCACACTTTGAAGTAAAATATTGCAAATGCTGGAATTCTATAAGAGAGATGGAAAATGATTGGAATAAATTGTTAAATTGGTAATTGTGTTTATTACTGACACAGTGTGCTGACTGGCTGCATCATGGCCTGGTATGGGAACACCAAGTACTTTGAGCAGAAAATCCTGCTATACAGTAGATAGAGGATTCGCCCCAGTACATCACAGGCAAAACCCTCCCAACCATTGAGCACATCTACATGAAACATTGCTGTAGAATAGCAGCATCCATCATCAAAAATCCTCACTACCCAGGCCATTCTTTTTTCTCGCTGCTCCCATCAGGTTGAAGGTACAAGAGCATCAGGACTTGCACTACCAGGTTGAAGAACAGTTACTACCCCTCAACCATCAAGGTGTTGAAGAAAAGGGGATAACTACATTCACTTAAAGACCCTTTTATCTTGTTATATCATGTGTTACATGCTCAAGGAGATCTGTTTTTTTGTGAGAATGCTGTAATGGGGTCTTTTGGAGGTCACCTGATGTGATTTTCCCGCCGATGTGAGGTCACGTGATGACATGTGCCCCGTGACTATATAAGGGTCGACTCAGGTGACACAGTGGGTTTTTGAGTTTGTAGATTTCCAGGTAGAACGTGTTGTGCCTCCGTTTCTATTGCGTGTTTGTTATTGTGACGCAGTTTCATTTTTAAAACGGAAGGTGCGTGCGTTCTCTTACAAGATATTGTATTTGGACTGGAAATTCGTGGCTGGAAGTGCCAATTTACTCAATTCCGACAGTTTTGACGGGAGAGTGAAGAATTCATCGAAGTGAAGGATCGAGAGAAGTTGGCATCGTTTGGCAGTTTAATAAAGAATCGACCTTATTGAGTCATCGTTGGAGAGAACCTGCATTGAGATAACTCTTGCAATAGGGCAATGAGTTCATGCAAAAAGGTGCTCTCTCTTCTCTAAAAGGAATTTAAGGTCAGTCGATTTAAACTGTTTATTTTCGGCATCGGGAATCCTGTAGACAGAACCAGCAGTAAAGGTGCGTCGGTGAAGAAATCCTTCTCCAGAGAAGTCTCTCCCAATTGAATGTGTAAAACTGTTGGACTTTCGAAGTTATCGCTTTAAGAACTGTATCTGACTGTATCGCTTTAAGAAATGTTTTCACATTTAACGCTTTAAGAACCAGAGTCGAGCGGAGTTGGTGAACGGCTGCGTACCTGTTTAACCTCCGGTTAAAGTTTTCCTTTGTTTTTTTTTCCTTATCGTTTATACGTGTTTAATAAATATTTGGTTGTTTTTATAAAACCTGTCTCGATTAATATTCATTGTTGCCGGTTACGTAACACATGCTCATTATTTATTGCTATTTATTTATATTTGCACTTGCACCATTAGTTTACAGTTTACAGATCCTGTTTACAGTTACTGTTCTGTAGATTTGCTAAGTATGCCTGCAGGAGAAAGAATCTCAGGGTTATATGTGGTGACTCTGATAATAAATGTTATTTGAACTTTGACTTATTGAGGTAATGAAATCTTGTCTTCCATGCCATTCATGTAGATCGATTTACTACACTGTGCAATGAGGTAGCACGAGGAAAAAAAAATAACAGAGTGCTGAATAAAGTGTTACAGTTACAGAGAAAGGGCAGTGCAGGCAGACAATAAGATACAAGGTCATAACAAGGTAGAGAGTGAGGAGAACAGTCCATCTTATTGTAGTACGCAGCCCGCTAACGTAGCAGTTAGTGTAACACTTCGCAGCAGCGAGCTCGATTCGTCACTGTCTACAAAGGGTTTTGTATGATCTCACGGGTTCTCCAGTCTCCTCCCACATTCCAAATGCTGTACAGGTTAGCGTTAGTATCTTGGCACCAGAAGCATGGCGAAGCTCGCGGGCTGCTCAGCACAACTTCTGTTGATTAGATTTAACGCAAACCTCGCATTTCATTACATGTTTCAATGTACATGTGACAAATAAAGTTAATATTTAAAAACAGTTCAACAGATTTATAACAGTTAGGTTGAAGCTGTCCTTGAACTTGGTGCTATGTGGGCTTTTGTACTTCCTGCCTGAAGGGAGGGGGAGAAGAGGGTGGGTGGGTTTTTAATTATGCAGGCTGCTTTACTGAGGCAGCAAGAAGTTTGTACAGAGTCCATGGAGAGGAGACTGGTTCCTGAGGAGGCTGGTTCCTGTGTCGAGTTTCCTCTGTGTCCATAACTCTCAGCATTAGATTATTAGATTATGAGGACACACAGTCCTCTCTTATTGTCATTTAGTAATGCATGCATTAAGAAATGATACAATATTCCTCTGGTGTGATATCACAGAAACACAGGACAGACCAAGACTGAAAAACTGACAAAAACCACATAATTATAACATATAGTTACAACAGTGCAAGCAATACTGTAACTTGATGAAGAACGGGCCATTTAACACAGTAAAAAGTTCAAAGTCATTCGAAAGTCCCACATCTCACGCGGATGGGAGAAGGAAGAAATCTCTCCCTGCCATGCCTGACCACAGTCTGACCCTGTGTCGTCCGAAAACTTCGAGCTCCGACCAGCCCTCCGACACCGAGCACCGAGCACCATCTCTGCTGAACGCTTCGACCCCAGCCCCGACCGTCAGTAACAGGCAAAGCCGAGGATTTTTGGGCCTTCCCTCCGGAGGTTCTCGATCGCACAGTAGCAGCGGCAGCGAACAGGGCATTTCAGAAGTTACTCCAGATGTTCCTCCGTGCTCTCACGGCTGCCTCCATCAAATCAGAATTGTGCACGGCCCCTATTTAACAATACAATATCATTTCACCGGAGAGGCTATGCGCGCTGCGTTGTGTCGCCATCTTCTCCTCCCACCAATATCTTCGGAATATGCCAGTGATATTAAACTTGATTCTGATGCATCCAGATAAGATGCTTTCTACCGTGCATCATTAAAAATTGGTAAGTGTTGACGGGGACATGCCAATTTATTTTGCCTCCTGAGGAAGCAGAGTTGTTGGTGACCTTTCTTAGATGTGGCTGAGGTCAGGTTCTAACTCAGGTGGTGGGAGCACAAATCATGACCGCATTGTTGGTCTCCTCTCAAGCTCCCACTACATGCCGCATACCATGCGGTGTTGATCTCTGCTGCACAAGGAGAGGTTTAGAAACTTTATATTCTACAATCAGAAGTTTATTATCACTGACTTGTGTCGTGATGTTTGTTGTTTTGCAACAGCAGTACAGTGCAAAAATATAAAAAAACTACTTTAAGTTACAAAAATTAAATAAATTGTGCAAAAGAAGAATAATGACTTCATGGGTTCATGGAACATTTAGAAATATGAAGACAGACAAACTGTTCCTAAAACTTTGAGCGTGGAACCTCAGACTGTTGTACCTGCTCCCTGATGAGAAGAGGGCAGGCCCGAGATTGTGAGAGTCCTTTGTGATGGATGATGGCTTCTTGAGGAACTGCCTCTTGAAGATGTCATCGATGGTGGGGAGGGGAGGGTTGTGTCCATGATGGAACTGACTGAGTCTAAACCTCTGCAGCTTCTTGCGACTCTATCCATTGGATCCTCTGTACCAGGCTGTGATGCAACCAGACAGAATCCTTTCCACCAACAATGCGCAGAAATTTGCAGGAGTCTTGGCTTGACGTAAAAATCTCCTCAAGCTTAAGCCCAGAGTTGGACTACTTTTTATAACACAAGAGATTCTGCAGAAACCCAGAACAACGTATACAGAATGCTGGAGGAATTCAACTGGGGAATAAACTGTTGACATTCAGGCCAAGGCCCTCCATCAGGACTGGAAAGGAAGTGGGAGGAAGCCAGAATCTGAAGCTGGGAGGAGGCAAGGGGATACAAACTGGCAGTTGATAGATGAAACCAAATGAGGGGGAAGGTGCGTGGCCGGGGGAGGATGGATGAAGTGAGAAGCTGGGAGGCGATAGATGGAAGAAGAAAAGGGCTGAAAAAGGAGGAACCTGATAGGAGAGGAGAGTGGACCATAAGAGAAAAAGAAGGAGAAGGGCCACCGGAGGAAGGTTACGAACAGTTAAGGAGAAGAGAAAGGGTGAGAGGGAAACCAGAATGGGGAATGGAAAAAGAAAGAAGGGAGGCAGGGGGAGAAATACTTATTTTCCTTTAGCACACATGAGGAGACAGAGTGGGAATGGTGATTACTTTGTTCACAAGAGACAGACATACATAGACTGAACTTCTTGTTTCCCCACCACACCTCCAACAAGCCCTGATGGTCTCTGTCAAGATAGCCAACAGTACTATTTTGGAAGGGACATCCCATTTTTCAATTCAAAATAATCTGTCCTTACCTCATCATATATTCTTGGAATACAGTATAGTCTTCATGAATTTAAAGAGAAATGAGGAGGAATTTCTTTAGAGTAGAGATGAGGAGGAATTTCTTTAGAATAGAGATGAAGAGGAATTTCTTTAACCAGAGGTTAATGAATCTGCGGAATTCATTGCCACGGACAGCTGCGGAGGCCAAGTCACTGGGTATATCTAAAGTGGAAGCCGATAGATTCTTCATCAGGGTATTAAAGGTTATGGGGAGAAAGCAGGAGAATGAGGTTGAGGGGGATAATAAATCAGCCATGATGGAATGGCAGAATAGACTTGTTGGGCCAATTGGCCTAATTCTGCTCCTATGTCTTATGATCTTTTGACCAGAGGCCCTCCTGCATTGTTTGCTGTGACCTACAAGAGTTGAGGTCCTCTTATTAAGACTGTTCTCTGCAGTCGGGAATGGGCAGTGTAGTCATAGTGAAGGACACGCACTCTCCAGATGCTGGTGGTGGTGATGTGTATTTGTGACTTTGTAGACGTGGCTGATGATTTCTCGGCTATAGGTGGAGGCTACAAAAAAAAATGACCAGCAATCCTCCCCAGAGAGAATTTTCACAAGGGAGACCAAAAATATTATTGCTCATTCAGTGCAAGTAAACTCTTTCATTTTTGTAACATCTGGGAGCTATTTGACAACATCTTAACACCCAATAAATGTTACAGAGGAATTTCAATACCAGGGATTCATTCAATCCCACATAAAGGATGACTAGTCAATGTCAGCAGGGTGCTAAGGAAACCCATTTCACACTACAACACTCTCCCCACCCTTGAACGAGGCTGAGTGCCAGGCAAAACAAAATTTGTTTTGTTCTAAAGATCTGGCTGGAGGCTGAGGTTTATTTAAGCAAAGTGAAAGCATCTGTTGAATATTTTCACACAAAAGCATTTCCATTATAGCATCAAACTATCCTTCATTTCAATAGTGCAGCCTCTTCTTTTAAAGGTTCAGGCTATTAAACATTAATTTCAACACAATTTATTTTGGTTAAGTTTCATTAATGTAGTCTATTTGATACTCATTTATCTTGAAGCAGTTGCTGGCACAACCTTCATTCAATAGATAAAAAATTCTGCCTCTCAGTAATTGCCTGCTATTAGTGATATCAATATATTAGCACCAGAATAACAAGGACACACACCAATCCTCACTGAGGGGTCAGCGGTGGAAAGGGTGAGCAGTGGATTTGTCTTCAGCCAGACACATTGATACAGTTGCATGCCAGCATCTATATTTCATTAGGAGTTTGAGAAGCTTTGGTACGTCACCAAAGACTGGTAAAAACTTCTATAGCTATACATTGGATCAGTGTATATTATTCCTTTATATTTATAATTTTTATATGGACAGTGTATATAAATATTTAAAGTATACTTTATACATAAGTATAAAGAAATAATATAGAATCAGTATATTCAGAGATTGAATGTGCATGTGTTTGTACATATACAGTGTATATAGATATAGAATATGCATAAATATTTGCTGTACAACAGTCTTTGGCACATATGCAGTGGTATGCAAAAGTTTGGGCACCCCAGTCAAAATTTCTGTTACTGTGAATAGCTAAGTGAGTAAAAGATGAACCGATTTCCAAAAGGCATAAAGTTAAAGATGACACACTTCTTTAATATTTTAAGCAAGAAAACTTTTTTATTTCCATCTTTTTACAGTTTCAAAATAACAAAAAAGGAAAAGGTTCTAAAGCAAAAGTTTGGGCACCCTGCATGGTCAGTACTTAGTAACTCCCCCTTTGGCAAGTACCACAGCTTGTAAACGCTCTCTGTAGCCAGCTAAGAGTCTTTCAGTTCTTGTTTGGGGGATTTTCGCCCATTCTTCCTTGCAAAAGGCTTCTAGTTCTGTGAGATTCTTGGGCTGTCTTGCATGCACTGCTCTTTTGAGGTCAATCCACAGATTCTCGATGACGTTTAGGTCGGGGGACTGTGAGGGCCAGGCCAAAACCTTCAGCTTGCGCCTCTTGAGGTAGTCTATTGTAGATTTTGAGGTGTGTTTAGGATTATTATCCTCTTTTCATCTTCAGCTTTTTTACAGATGGTGTGATGTTTGCTTCCAGAATTTGCGGGTATTTAATTGAATTCATTCTCCCCTCTACCAGTGAAATGTTCCCTGTGCCACTGGCTGCAACACAAGCCCAAAGCATGATTGATCCACCCCCGTGCTTAACAGTTGGAGAGGTGTTCTTTTCATGAAATTCTGCACCCTTTTCTCTCCAAAAATACCTTTGCTCATTGCGGCCAAAAAAGTTCTATTCAAAAAGTTCAAAGGATCATTTAACAAGCCTAATGCATTTTGGAAACACGTCCTGTGGACTGATGAAGTTAAAATAGAACAAAATAAAATATTGTGAATGAGGGGACAGGGAGAGGGGGATCACGGTGGGAAAAGGGGAAGGGAGCGGGAAGCATCAGAGAGATATTCAGTAATGATCAATAAACCAGTTGTTTAGAATCAAATGACCTTTCTTGGTGTCTCAGGGCTGGGTGTGTCTGCACCCACGCCAATCTCCAACTCGACACTCCTTCTGTTCCATGTCCTACACCGCACCCGCGGTGCTCCATCCTTGCCATTCCCAACATCCTTTCTTCCTGCCAAATTTAGAAACTCATTTTCTGCTCCACATTGACAAGTAAAGTATTATACAAAAGTCTTAGGCACCCTAGCTATATGCAGTGTCTATAAAAAGTATTCACCCCCCGCCCCACGGAAGTTTCACAGTGGAATTAATTTGGCTTTTTTGACATTGATCAACAGAAAATGACTCTTCTGTGTCAAAGTGAAAACAGATCTCCACAAGATGATCTAAATTAAATACAAATATAAAACTCAAAGCAATTGTTTTCATATGTATTCATCCCCTTCAAGGCAGTATTTAGTAGATGCATCTTTGGCAGCAGTTACAGCCTCGTACCACAGAGGCAAAATTCAGAAGAGTGAAGAATGCAAGGTGCTGTATTGAAATGCATGTAGCAGTCAGAATAAGGTGGATGAACTCGTGACGCTTTAAGAGATTGGTTGGTATGACGTTGTGGGCATCATGGAGTCCTGAGCTGAAGGAAGACCATAGTTGGGAGCTTAATATCAAAGGATACACTTTGTGTCGAAAGGACAGGCAGGAAGGCATAGGAAGTGGTGTGGCTCTGTTGGCAAGAGATGGAATTACATCTTTAGAAAGAGGTGACAGAGGGTCGGAGAATGTTGAATCTTTGTGGGTAGAGTTAAGAACCTGTAAAGGTAAAAAAAAAATTATGGGGATCATATATAGGCCTCCTAATAGTAGCCAAGATGTGGGTTTGAGATTGCAAAGGAAGCTGGAAAAGGCATGTAATAAAGGTAATGACAAAAGTGTAATGGGGGACTTCAATATGCAAGAGTATTGGGAAAATCAGGTTGGTGTCGGATTGCAAAACAGGGAATTCATTGAATGCCCGCTAGATGGCTTTTTTGAGCAGCTTGTGCTCGAGCCACCTTGGGAAGGGTTATCTTCGATTGGATGTTGTATAATAACCCAGATCTTATTAGGGAGCTTAATGTAAAGGAACCCCTAAGAGGCAGATTTAATAATATAATTAAATTCATACTGCAATTTGAGAGGGAGAAGCATAAGTTACATGTATCTGTATCACAATAGAATAATGGGATTTACAGAGGCATGTTAGAGGACCTTGCCCAGGTGGATTGGAGGAGGATACTGGCGGGAATGATGGCAGAGCAGAGGTGGCTGAAATTTCTGGGAGTAGTTCACAAGGCGCGGGATAGATAAGTCCCACAGAAGAAGCAGTTCTCACATGGCAGAGGTAGGCAACTGACTGACAAGGGAAGTTAAGGACTGCATAAAAGCCAAGGGAAGGGCATATAAGGTAGCAAAAGTGAGTGGGAAGTTGGATGATTGGGAAGCTTTTAAAATCCAACAAAGGACAACTAAAAAAAGCTATAAGAAGGGAAAAAATGAAATATGAGGGCAGACTAGCCAGTAATATACAGCAGGATACCAAAACTTTTTTCAGTTATATAAAGAGTAAAAGGGAGGTGAGAGTTGATATTGGTCCATGGGAAGATGATGTTGGTGAGGTAGTAATAGGGAACAAAGAAATAACAGATGAACCTAATTGGTGCTTTGCATCCACCTTCACTGTGGAAGACACTAGCAGTGTGCCAGAGGTCTGTGGATGTTAGGGAGCAGGAGTGAGTGCCATTGCAATTACAAAGGAAAAAGTGCAAGGCAAATTCAAAGGTCTTAAGGTGGATAAATCACCTTGACCAGATGGACTACATCCCAGAGTCCTGTGAGTGATTATTCAAGAGATGATGGATGTATTGGTCATGATCTTTCAAGAATCACTTGAATCTGGCATGGTCCCGGAGGACCGGAAGAATGCAAATGTCACTTAACAAGATAAAATCCTATGATGTTACAGGAAAATTACTGGCATGGATAGAGGCAGGAGGTAGCGACTGGGAATAAAGGGGGCCTATTCTGGTTGGCTGCCAGTAACTATTGGTGTTCCTCAGGGTTCAGTATTGGGACCACAAAAATATTAGGAGTAGATATAAAAGGTGGGGGGTGGAGAGAGAAACACAAGGTGATAGGTATACCAGAGGCCACACTGGGAACACCGGTCACAGTGACCCCCAACAGACTCACTGGTGAAGTATCGCCTCACCTGGAAAGACTATTTGGGGCCTTGTACAGTAGCGAAGGAGGAGGTGTAGGGGCAGGTATAGCACTTGTTCTGCTTGCAAGGATAAGTGCCAGGAGGGAGATGAGCGGGGAGGGATGAATAGACAAGGGAGTCGCGTCGGGAGTGATCCCTGCTGAAAGCAGAAAGTGGGTGGAGGAAAAGATGTGCTTGGCCTCCTATATATCGGTGGGACCCGACATAGATTGGGAGACCGTTTCACTGAGTACTTATGCTCCATTCTCCAGAAGAAGCGGGATCTCCCAGTGACCAGCCATTTTGATTCCCCTTCCCATCCTGATATGTCAACCGACGGCCTCCCCTACTGTCGTGATGAGGCCACACTCAGTTTGGAGGAACAACACCTGGGTAGCCTCCAACTTGATGGTGCAAACACCAATTTCTCCAACTTCCAGTAATGGCTGTCCCCCTCTCCTTCACCATTCCTCACTCCTTTTGCCCTTTGTCATCTTATCTCTTTGCCTACTCATCGCCTCCTTCTGGTGCTCCTCCCCCTTTTCTTTCTTCCATGGCTTTCTGTTCTCTCCTATCGGACTCCCCCTTCTCCAGCCCTGTACCTCTCTCACCAATCACCTTGCCTCTTACTATTTCTTCTTTCTGTTAGTCCTGACGAAATATCGACTGTACCTCCTCCTATAGATGCTGCCTGGCCTGCTGCATTCACCCGCATTTTGTATGTGTTACCTTCCCAGCTCTTTACTTCATCACTCTCCTTCCTGGTTTCATCAATTACCTTGTGTTTCTCTCTCCTTCCCGCGCATTTTATATCTACTCCTCATCTTCTTTCATCCAGTCCTGCTGAAGGGTCTAGGCCCAAAGCGTCGACTGTACTTTTTTTCCATAGTTGCTTCCTGGCCTGCTGATTTCCTCCAGCATTTTGTGTGTGTGCTTGGATTTCCAGCCTCTGCAGATTTTCCCTTGTTTGTGTTAGGGATGGTGTGTTTTTGATGATGTGTGGTGTTTGGCTTATGCCAAACATAGCGTTTCATCCGATGCCAAAAAGCTCAATTTTGGTTTCTTCAGACGAGAGAGCCTTCTTCCAGCAGACTTCAGACTCAGAGCCATCTCTAGCCAAGATTTCATGTGAGTTTTTTCAACAGTGGCTTTCTCTTTCTCCATAAAGCTGTGACTGGTGAAGCACCCGGGCAACAGCTGTTGTATGTGCAGTCTCTCCCATCCCTGCCACTGAAGCTTGTGACTCCTCCATGTTTGCATTGGTCTTTTGGTGGCCTCCCTCACTAATCCCCTTTTTGCATGGTTACTCAGGTTTTGAGGACAGCTTGCTCTAGGCAGATTTACAGCTGTGTCATATCCTTTCCATTTCTTGATGATTGACTTAATTTTACTCCAAGGGATATTCAGTGACTTGGAAATATTCTTGTATCCATCTCCTGACTTGCGCTTTTCCAAAACCTTTCCACGGACGTTCATGGTGTAGTTTTTGTCAGGATGTCTGTCTGTGTAGGTACCATATCCAATGTGGACTTTGGTGACCATGGTTTTCCATATAGATCTATCCTTCGTTTTTTGGATGACTTCCATTTCCTCGATGTGTAGCCACCTGGCTATGCTTTTAATGTACATAAGCTGACATCTTCCTCTAGGTTGACCCCCCGCCGAATATTTCCAGAGAGTATGAGTTTTTCTAGTCCATCTTTCTGCATGATGTGTCCTAGGAATCTGAGTTGTCTTTCTCTTATCGTTGGTATGAGTGATCGAACTGCTTGGGCTCTTCTGAGAACTTCTTCATTCGATGTGTGTGTGGTCCATGATATTTTTAACATTCGCCTGTAGAACCATAAATCAGCTACTTCTAGTCTCTTTTCCAATGCTGGAGAAATGGTCCAGAATTCACTTCCATAAGTCAGGATAGAATAAATGTAGCACTGCAGTATTCTGTTTTTAGTGTATGTGCTCATCTTTCTGTCTGTTAATATGGTCTTCATTTTTTGGAAAGCTTCTTTCGCCATTGCTATTCTGTATTTGATATCTGTGTTGCACCTGCCATTACTTGTTATTAGGCTGCCAAGATATTTGAATTTGTTGACTTGTTTGATGTTTGTATTTCCGATCTTGATCACACATTGTGGGATGTTTGTCTTTCTGGAGATGACCATGCTTTCTGTCTTCTTGGTGTTGATTGAGAGGCCTCTGCGATTACTTTCTGCTGCCACTATAGTGAGTAGTTCTTGAAGTTTTGTTTCTGAGTCAGCTATTAGTACGATGTCATCAGCATATCTGATGTTATTTATATTATGGCCTCCAAATGTGAATCCTTTGATGTATTTGATACTTCTCAAGATATTTTCACTACTCAGGTTGAATAAGTCTGGTGAAAAGACACAACCTTGCCTGACTACTCTCATGATATTCACATACTCACTCACTTCCCCTTCTATTCTGATGGATGCTGTCTAGTCCCAGTATAAGTTTCTTAAGAAACATATATCTTTCCCATCTATGTCAAAATCTTGAAGCATTTCCAGAAGATCTTGCTGCCTGACAGTGTCAAAAGCTTTTGTATAGTCAATGAAACATAGGTAGATGTCTTTTTGTACCTGGATGGCTCGTTCACAGATCATCCGTAGCATGAAAATTGCATTTCTGGTTCCAGTGTTATCCACAAAGCCGCATTGTTCTTTACTGATATGTTGGGATACTTGTAATGTGAGCATTATTAAAACTAAGTTAATACTAATTAGGATAATGGGGGGAGGGGGGGAGTTTACTTCTGTTCTTTTTACTTCCGGTCTGCTTTGTATATAGTGTGCCTGCCATGCCGTGCGGGTTGTGAAAGCCTCTGTACATACATAACGGTTTTGATGTTCGAGACAAAGTTGTTTCTTTGGCATGAAGTTGTCGAGTGTGCCTTTTTTAAAGTAGAAGTTACCACAATACTGACTAAAAAGCAGTTGGACCTTCCAGATACAGGTGTATTTTTACTACAATCAATTGCAACACCTTGACTGCACACAGGTCTCCAAAAACAGATCTCCTTTTAATTAATTATGTGACGTCTAAAACCAATTGGCTGCACCAGTGATGATTTGGTGTGTCATATTAAAGGGAATGAATACTTATGCAATCAATTCTTTTGTGTTTTATGTTTGTAATTTCGGATAGGTGGAACTCATCAGCCTGAGAAGGCAGTCCACCTAAGAGAGGGAAAACTCTGATTTCAACTCTGATTGCAGTTATACTCACTCATGGGAAAGGCTTCGGGAATAAACCCTGAGGACAAATCCGGAGCTGGAGTCCCTAAGGCAGTCCGACGTTGCCTTCAACCTCGTTCTGGCAGCTCCTGCGATGACACTGGTGCCAAGCTGTATCGGCCTTCGCCTTTCCCTTGGACAACATCGGTGTCGTGGAGAAGGGAGACTTGCTGCATGGGCAACTGCCGGTCTTCCATACAACCTTGCCCAGACCTGCGCCCTGGAGGGGACACTCCACAAGACTTTACAGGCACAGATCTATGGTCTTGCGAGACTAACGGATGCCAACATGATTGTAAATCATTTAGATCACTTTGTAGAATCTGTTTTCACTCTGACACAAGAACCTTTTCTTCTGTTGATCAGTATCAAAAAGGCCAAATTAAAAATGAAAGCTTCTGGGGGGCGGAGGGGTGAATAATTTTTATGGGTTCAGTATAGGTCTTTTGCATTGTGCTGTATACCCATGAGTCAGTATAGCTGCTAGGCAGTTGAGGATTGAGATTAGTTTTCCTCCTCCTAGATTAGCTGCAAAACCACGGCAGACATCCCCGTTTACCTGAAGCGACTGGTTTTAAGGTGCCAGTTATCTGTCTTTGCTCCTTCTGTAAGTAGAAACAGTTCTGCCGGGCTTAGTAGCTAAGCTGCACATGAAGGCCAGGAGCTGGACTTGGTTGTCAGAGGTTATTTGAGACACACGCCATTGAGAACATTTAATAAGTAGTGAGAGTTTGTCCCTACTACCTCCTCCGGCTATAACAAGCTTTAGGAAACCTTAACTGAGTAACAAATTATATAATTAAATGAAAAACAGAACAAATTACAACACTATTAATACTACTACAGTACTATAAATCTGTGTATTAGTTCCTAATAGTTAACGACAGATATGCTGCCATATTCTTTTGAGTGACTGTAAAAGAATAAAATCAGCACAGAGACCTTGTGCAGATAACAGACTGCCGACAGACAATGCTTTTGACAATTACATCCTCCAAATCTCTATTTTTTATTGTAACTTTCAAGGTGATTGTTGATACCTCCAAATTCTTTGTACTTCCTAACGGCTGAAGTAGTGAAATCATTTTATTTTCGATCCCGGTTGTTTCTGGCATCTCCAAGCCTGAATGCTTGAAACCGTAGTGAATTGTCTTCCGGCTTATTTCTCACCAACTGCTGTATCAGCGTCAAAAATCATTTCTTTTTGAACACAATCACACTCAAGTGACGCTATTTAAAAACTGTGCACCCTTAGCACAGTGTCGCATCTAGCAGGCACAGAGGTGCTTGAGACTGACGTGAGTTAAAAACTGTTTGGCAACAGTATTCTGTCCAAATTAAGCGGCGTAGTGTCCAAAATAAACAAAGGGAATCCTGGCTATTTTCTCAATTAGTTTTATTTCTTTAGGAGTTGTCCCGAATAAGCGACTGCCCTGATTAACTGGGAAGGATCCACATATTGTACATACAGATGTATACGTATATACACACACATACAGTGGATACAGGTATATATATATGTATGTATATAGTGGGCCAAGGGGGCTATACTGTGTTATAGTGCCCTGTGTTTGATGTTCAACACACTCAAGCCCCTTAGGAACCCACCACTGCCAGAAATCCTCCATTCTGGTCATGGATATGATGTGCTCCTTCTTCAGGGACACCAGGGCATGGGCATAACCCTGGAAGAGGGGCAGCCAGTACCCTTGGGCAGAGCCCTTGACTACCTGCCTCCTGGATTGTTGAATTACTAGTTTGGCCAGGCCCAGGAGCAAACTGACTGGATGTTCCCCCTAGCAACCCTCCCAACTCCGTGCAAAAAACATTAACCATCATCCAATCATTGGCACCACTTCTGAAGCCAGGATGTCGCTGACCTTTCAGTTACCTCTCAGTTTAATTCTCCATCCAGTTCCCACATTAACGAGCCTGCATTTTGTTTCTGGCATTATCCTATCATAAGATAAATCTATAGTATGCCATCAATCAATAGTATGAGCACATAAATATCCTTGGTTCCCACTTTCCAGTTGTGATTGAACTGGCCAGAAATCAGTAAATTGCAAAATCAGTACAGTCTTACTCTCTCCAGAGATGCTGCTGGATATGGAGAATATTCCCAGCATTGCAAATTCTTAGCCTCTGAATAGCTCTGTATCTCACAATTCAATTACAAAGTTCTTGTAAGTTTCTACAGATGTACCTTGGAGATCATTCTGAATGGCTGCATCACAGCCTGATGTGGAGGCTCCAATCCACCAGAGGATGTAGAGGATTGAAGACTCATACAGCTCCATCACAAGCACCACCGTCCTTATCATTGGGGTCATCTTCACATGGTGATGCTTCAAGGAAATTGAATTCGAATGTTCCCATAACCAATGCACTAACTTTCAAGGACTCTTCATCTCATATTCTCGATATTTATTGCTTATTTATTTATTATTACCATTCTTTCTTTCTTTTTGTATTTGCACAGTTTGTTGTCTTCTGCACTTTGATTGAACACCCAAGCTGGGCGGTGTTTTATTGATTTCGTTATGGCTATTATTCTCTAGATATATTGAGTTTGTCCACAAGAAAACGTATCTTCAGGGTGATGAATATGTACTTCGATAATAAATTTACTTTGAACTTTAACCATCCATCATTAAGGCCTCTCCCCATCCCGGACATGCCCTATTTCATATCCACCCTCAGACAGGAGGTACAGGAGCCTGAATACCCACACCTAATGACTTAGAAACAGCTGCTTCCCCTCCATCATTTTTGGATTTCAAAATGTACATGAATCCATGAACCCTACTGAGTTTCCACTATTTCTTTCCACTATTTATTTATTTTGTATTCGATCGCATCCTCTTTGTCTTTGCACTGCGTTCTGCTACAGAGCACATTAAATGACATGTAAGACAAAATCAAAAACCGAAGTATGTATGTTACGATATACTGCCCTGATTTATTTTTTTGACAGGCATTTACAGGAAAATGAAGAAATAGAAATAAACTTATGAAAAAAAATCCATAAAGAAAGACTGACAATAAACATTGGTGATGATTGTTGGTGCATTTTCTGGGGTTAGCACATATAATATCAGGGGTAAGCTTTTTACACAGAGAGTGGTGAGTACGTGGAATGGGCTGCTGGCGGCAGTGTTGGAGGTGGAAATGATAGGGTCTTTTAAGAGACTCCTGGATGGGTATATGGAGCTTAGGAAAATAGAGGGCTGTGGGTAAAGCCTAGGTAGGGACATGTTTGGCAAAGCTTTGTGGGCTGAAGGGCCTCTATTGTGCTGTATGTTTTCTATGTTTCTATATAGCAAATAACTTCAGCAAATCGCTTCAGCCACCAATCTTCAAATCTGAATGTGGACTGGAAATTAAATTTAAAATGGGTTCCTAAGAGCCATGAAGCTCAGACAATGCTGATTAAAGTTCATTTGGTTGTCTGTACTGTGAGTGCAAAGTGGAACGTGTGGAGTTCGTGTGCAGTTCAAAGGAAGCATTGTGGATGGATTATAAATCTGGAATTGTCCTTTGACCTTTAGCACATAAAATGGTGTGTAGCGTTGGGTCGAGCAGGCCTTGTCCTCCAAAAGGGGTCTCAATATGATGCCTGCTTGCTGTGTCTCATTTTGTCAAATAACGAGACTGCTTTATATCTACCAGTACTTCTCTCCGGTGACTTTGTTCACGCAACAACATATTTTAGCACTTTTTTTGACTTTGCACTGTATTCCACCACAGAGCACATTAAATAAGTCAAAGTCAAAAACCAAAGTAAATTATGTAAGTACGAATGTTACTATATACTGCCTGAGATTTATTTTTTTTGTCAGGCATTTACAGGAAAGTGAAGAAATACAATCGAATTTATCAAAAAAAAACTAGACATAAAGAAAGACTGATAATAAATTTTGGTGATGATAAACCTGATTTTGACACTAAACTATTTTGTTTATCTTTATTTGTCTTATATTTCCTCTCTTTTCTGCTCTCATTCATCTTCTTCACACTAAACCCTGACTGGAGAGCTCATCTGTGATTAACAAGCTCTCACCACTTTCCCTTAACAAGCATGGATAACTAGCTTTCCCTGGAGACCTCCCTGCCTCCCCTCCCCTTTCTCCCTGCAACTTCAAACATTTGCTTTTTTTTCCCCCTCACTTTTCCTAGCTCTAACGAGGATTCATTGATCTGTAATATCTCTGCAAATGTTGACTAGACACACTCCTACACCAACAGTAGATTTACCTACAATTAACTGTTACCAAGAAGGCCTAGGGACACGAGCACAAGGCAGAACATTTTGCAGAGCACAGATTAAAAGGTGCATCGAAAGTGGTGGATAGAGCCCATCCATCACAGGCAGAACACTCCCAACCATTGAGCACATTCTCAAAGAGTGTTGCCACAAGAAAACACCCTCCATCGTCAAGGACCTCCCACCATCCAGGCTATTCTCTCTTTTCACTTCTACCATCAGGCAGGAGGTACAGGAGTCTTAGGATTACATCACCAGATCATGATTATTGACCTACAGCCACCAGGCACCTGATCCAACTTGTACACTTCACTTCATGGATAACTCTAAAGTGTTGCCACAGCATACAAACTCACTTTCAAAGACTCTGCAAAATCCTACCCACCCTGTTCGTGGACTGTTTGTCCCGCTCCCGTCAGGGAGCAGGCAATGAAGCATCCACACCAGGACCATCAAACTCGAGCAGTTACTCTCCCCAAGCAGTAAGACTGATCAACATCTCCACCCACTAACTCCACCACTACTTTATTTCCTGTCAATCACCTTTTGTTCAGCTTGGCATCACTTTATGTACATACAGTACAATATATAAGCTATCTTATGTATTTATATTTACTGTGATTGTTATATTATGAATATTTTTGGTATTACTTGTATTTTTTGTGATGCATCAGATCTGGAGTAACAATTATTTTGTTCTCGTTTACACTTGACACCAAATGACACCAATGAATCTTTAAATTCTCAGTATTATTTATTCTTTTTTATTTTAATTTGTGCAGTTTGTCTCTTTTCCATGCCGCTTGTTTGTTAGTCTTTGTTATGTATAGTTTCATAAATTCTATTGTATTTCTTCATTTCCCTGTAAATACATGCTAGAAAATGAATCTCAAGGGAGCATATAGTGACATAAAAATTCTTTGATAATAAATTTACTCTGACACTGACTAAAAACTAATACGGTTTAAGTGACACACATCAAAGTTGCTGGTGAACGCAGCAGGCCAGGCAGCATCTGTAGGAAGAGGTGCAGTCGACGTTTCAGGCTGAGACCCTTCGTCAGGACTAACTGAAGGAAGAGCTAGTAGCTTCAGTTACTCCTGACGAAGGGTCTCGGCCCGAAACGTGGACTGTACCTCTTCCTAGAGACGCTGCCTGGCCTGCCGGGTTCACCAGCAACTTTGATGTGCGTTGCTTGAATTTCCAGCATCTGCAGAATTCCTCGTGTTAAGGTTTAAGTGACAGCGGAGAGAGAGCATGCTGAATTTGGACTGGATTCTCTCACTCTCACAGAGACAGCAGATCTGAGGATGAACTACAGTACCAGTGCAGATCCTTTGCTCTGCTCTCTGTCAGTGCAACTTCCAGTGGATAATAAAGTAGGTGGCATGATAGTGTAGTGGTTAGCATTAGGCTACAATAGTGTAAGCGACCCAGGTTCAATTCCTGCTGCTGTCTTTAAGGAGTGTGTAAGCTCTCCCTGTGACAGTGTGTGTTTCTTCCAGGTACTCCCTTTTCCACCCACATTCCAAAGATGTACAGGTGAGCAGGTTAACTGGCGTGGGCTCGTAGAGCTGGAAGGGCCAGTGACCATGCTGTATCTCTCAATAAATGAAATGAAACTTCCAGCTGAGCTTCAGTTTTCCCTTAAGTGTACTGGTTAGCGTAACAGTTTACAGAGACAACTAAGAGCGGGATTCAATACCCGCTGCTAACTGTAAGGAGTTTGCATGTATTCCCTGTCGGGCATGTGGCCAAGTGGTTAAGGCGTTCGTCTAGTGATCTGAAGGTCGCTAGTTCAAGCCTCAACTGCGGCAGCGTGTTTGTGTCCTTGAGCAAGGCACTTAACACACACATTGTGCGAGGAGTGGCGCCCCACACAACGCCTTGTGAGGCGTGAAAATGCCCAACACAGGCCTCTCAAGGTCTGAGTTGACGTTCCCTCCCCCCCCCCACTGTGATGGATGGGAGTGGGCACTTTAAATGGTTTTGGAATGGACTAGGTGGGCTGAATAGCCATTTTTTGTGCTGTACTTCTCTATGACTCTATAATATTAATATTATTGGAGAACCAAGCATGCAGGAGGTTTTACTGTTCACTATTCCTCGTTATTCTACAGAACTCTATTTCAGGTGTTGGGCAGTGCTAAAATCTTATGCAGCTTTCCTCCCACATTCCAAAATCATTTAGGTCGGTAGGTTAATGGGTCACAGGGATGTAAATGGACAGCGTACGCTCGTTGGGCTAGAAGGGACTGTTACTGTGCTGTATCTCTAAATAAATAAAATTAATCTTCCAATTTATCCAGTAAAGTGGCCATCTTTGGATTAGTTTCTCAGAATGTGAAGATCCTTCAATCAAGATGCATGGAGCAAGCTACAGGTAGTTGCAATTCTGGGTGCCAACATCTCTGAAGATCTATCCCAGGCCCAACGTGTTGATGAAATCACAACAAAGGCATTCCAGTGGCTATATTTTGTTAGGAGTTTGAGGAGATTTCATATGTCACCAAAGGCTCCAGAAAATTTCTACAGTTGTATGGTAGGGAGTATTCTAACTGGTTGCACATGTTAGGAAAAAGCTGCAGAAAGTTATAAACTCTGCCAGCTTCATCACAGGCACTAGTCTCCCCATCACTGAGGACTTCTTCAAAGGGAGATGCCTCAAAACGGAAACATCCATCATCCATCATTAAGGACACCCACCACAGAAGACATGCCCTTTGCTCATTACTACCATCAGGGAGGAGATTCGGGAGCCAGAGGACCCACACTCAACATCTTAGGAACAGCTTCTTCCCCTTCACCATCAGATTTCTGAACAGTCCATGACCCCATGAACACTACCTCACTATATTTCTCCCAGTTTGCGCTGCTTATTTTTCAAAAATATATTTGCTATTGTAACTTATAGTACTGTATTTTTCTGTATTGCACTGCACCGCTGCCTCAAAACAATATATTTCTCAGCATATGACAGTGATAATAAACCTGATTCTGATTAGATGTCACAGTATGATTTTGTGCTCTAAAGAGAAGCACAAGAAATCTATACAATATCATAAAGATTTCCATCAAATGTTGATCAAAATGAAAACACCTAAGAGATATGCTGGAGCCATAACTTTCAATCATAAGGATCTTTACCTGACCCTCACAAGGCCTATCCTGTTTGTTTAATCAATAAAATGTGAAGTTGGAGAGTTCATAAATTTCTAGACAGATAAGTAGAGCAAACATTACAAGTATTATTGGAAATAGATGGTGCAAAGTACACTCATGGGTTTTGCTGGTCTATCCACATCAAAACTTATTTGTTTCTGCCAAAGAATCACGCAGAACATAGGAGTAGAAACAGTCCCTTTGGCCTACAACGTTGTGCCGAAAGAATTAAATTAGTAATCAAGTGGCCTGCTAAGCTAAACCTTTCTCCTCACAATGTCCATATCCTTCCATTTTCCTCCCATTCTTGTGCCTACTGTATCTAAATGTCTCTAGTGTATCTGCCTCTGTCACCTCCACCGGCATCACATTCCAGGCATCCACAACTCTCTGTGTAAAACAAAATGTACCCCTCATATCCCCTTTGAAACTGTCGCCTCACGCCTGGAATACATGCCTTCTGGTATTAGACATTTGAAACCTGGGAAAAAAAGATACTGTCTGTTTACTCTATCTGTTCCTCTCATAATCTTATAAACTTCTATCAGATCTCCCCTCAGCCTCTGCATTCCGAAGTTTGTCCCACCTTTTGTAATTGCACATGCCCTCGGATCCAGGCAGCATCCTCGTAAACCTCTTCTGTGTCCTCTGCAAAGCCTTGGCATCCTTCCTTTAATCGGGTGACCAGAACTGTATGCAATTCTCCAAATGCAGCCAAACTAGCGTTTTATGAAACTGCATAATAACTTCCTGACTTTTGAACACAATACCTTGACTAATAAAGGCAAGCATTCTATATGCCTTCTTAACCATCCTATCGACCTGTGTAGCCACTTTCAAGGAGCTATGAACTTGGACCCCAAGATTACCAGCTCATCAACACTGTTCAGGGACTTGCACTTACCACATCAAATTAAAATATATAATTATGAGATGTGTTTGCAAAAATAAGTCCCTGAGATAAACAAGGATTTTATAGAAGGTACAATTGAGTGTTGGATAGTGAGGTGGAGATACATCTCCACTGAGGGAGGTGTAAGGCACTCCTTCCCTATGCTAGCATGCAGGTCACCATTGGGCAAGGTGTAGCACCTGCTTAGCCCCCCGATCAGGATCATATGAGGCCAGGGGAGCAATGGTGAATGGTCGTATGAGTAGTTTGTGCATATTACAAGACTTGATTATGGGACCACTGACGTCAGAGTGATGCCCTGGTTCATATTTTTTTACTGTTCTGTATTTAATTTTGTGCTGTTCTCTGCAAGCTGCTTGTTTGAGTTACTGTTAAAGGTAAGAAATAGGAGAATTGTGTGCCATCCAATTATGATGGCCAGATTAAGAGAAGAGAAGGAACACCTACGCTCTGTCAGTCACAGAAAGCAGGATCTCCCAGTGGCTACACATTTTAATTCCACGTCTCATTCCCATTCTGATATGTCAATCCATGGTCTCCTCTACTGTCCAGATGAAGCCACACTCAGGTTGGAGGAACAACACCATATATTCCGTCTGGGTAGCCTCCAGCCTGATGGTATGAACATCGACTTCTCTAACTTCTGCTAATGCCCCTCCTCCCCTCCTTACTCCATCCCTTATTTATTTTTAGTTCCCCCCTTTATTTTCTTCTCTCTCTGTCACAGTCACTCCTCACCTGCTCTCCATCTTCCTCCGGGCTCCCCTCCCCCTTTCTTTCTCCCTGGGCCTCCTGTCCCATGATCCTCTCATATCCCTTTTGCCAATCAACTTTCCAGCTCTTGGCTCCAGCCCTCCCCCTCCTATCATTTTGTATCTCTCCCTCCCCCTCCCACTTTTAAATCTCTTACTGTCTCTTCTTTCAGTTAGTCCTGACGAAGGGTCTCGGCCTGAAACGTTGACTGTACCTCTTCCTAGAGATGCTGCCTGGCCTGCTGCGTTCACCAGCAACTTTAATGTGTGTTTTTTGGAGTAATTGATAGTGTATCAGCATGCTTAGCCTATCAAAGTTAATAGCAGTTTGAACATAGAACAGAGAAGAGAAACACAAGAGACTCCATAAATGCTGGAAATCCAGAGTAACACACACAATATGCTGGAGGAACTCAGCAGGTTAGGGAGTATCTATGGATGGGAGTTGACATGTTGGGCTGAGACCCTGAGGAGTCTGGATGAAGTGTGCCTAGTGAATGAATGGTTTTTCCTCATGTTGTGTTTGTTAATGTGGGTGAGTGTAGAGCACACACAAGCGCGACAGCATGCAGTCTATTCAACTGAACTTTATTGATAACACTGCTTGTACAATATGTGAACTCCTCCCATGTGGGAGCGGCTAACTGAGTGACATGGGAATAACCTGTTAGCTACCACCACACCTTAGTTGCATTAAGTAGTATAAGCGTGAACCGTCTTTGCACTAGGAGAGCTGGTGCAGAATGTAAGCTGCCTGAATCAAGTTTCTTGAGGTGGCAGGGCAGCTTTATTCACCGAGCAATGGTCCTCTGAAAGCCTGTTTCTAATCAAATGCCTCTGTAGGTATAATGTGTTTTGATAGATGCACAGTGGAGAGCAGCCTGACTGGTTACATCACCTGCTGGTATAGAAATAGCAATCAACAAGAATGTAAAGCCTACAAACAGTGGTGGATACAGATCAGTCTGTCACAGATAAAGCCCTCTCACCATGCTCTCTTCTCAGTGCTGCCATAAGAAAGAAGGTGCAGAAGCTTTAGGTCCCACACCAGCAGGTTCAGGAACAGTTATTACCCTTCAACCATTGGACTCCTGAACTTCACTCACCACAACACTAATCTGATTTTCCAACCTACGGACTCACTTCCAAGGACTCTGCAACTCATGTTCTCAGTATTACTCATTTACTTATTGTACTTACATAGCTTTGCACGCTGGTTGTTTATCAGTCTTTGTGTGTAGTTTTTCATTAATTCTATTGCTTTTCGTTGTTCTATTGTGAATGCCTACAAGAAAATGAATCTCAGGGTTGTATATGGCGACATATACGTAGTTTGATAATAAGTTTGTTTTTGAACTTTGAACTTTTGAGTTTAGTCCACCATGGGGGCTGTACAGGTGCAATTAAAATCACCCAACACACAACAATATTTGTGTGGTTACTGCACAAAAAGGTGGTGCAGACTTGATGGGCTGAATGGCCTAATTCTGCTCCTATGGGTTATTGCAATCTAATTGCATTCAGTCAACAATGATAATCAAAAATTAAAACAACTTTCCTGAAATGTTGCAAACAGATTTGCCTGAATTATATCGATATCTTTGAAATGAAGTTTCGATACTCCCAGCAACTGAGGAATTAACATATTATTTTGGTCATCTTTATTCAAAGTAAATTTTATAGCCAAACTTTTTCATATCATATTGCATGCAAATGTCTTCTTTTTAATGTAGTAGTTCATGAGGTAGGGTTTGTTTCTAACGATAATCAATCAAATAAAATTCTCCTTTCTGACTTTAGAGAGGTTTGGTAACTTCAGATGCATGTCCTCTAGTTTTTGAAGAGTTGCAAAATAAATTTTGACGTTTTAAATTAAGCTATCAAGTCTGAATTACTCTCCATGTCAGACAAAATTACATTTGTCATATTTTTGGAAGCTTTCAATTGATCTTGGGAGAATAAGAATTTCTTAAATTCATTTACATTGGATCTTGATAAAAATAGACCCAACAAGGTGAGTAAGAACGGCTGAAATTGCAGAAAGACATTCCCTACAATATTTACTTCCAGTTGAGAAAAAAAGATGTAAATAGATTTAAATCTTAAATTGTATGTCTACCATATTGCATTTTTTCAGTTGCTGTTAAGACATCTTACATGTCTGCAATGTGCGGAGTGTAATGAACCTTGTGAAGAGTTAACACAGCACTTAGAAAAATACAGCACAGGAACAGGTCCTTCAGCCCACAGTGTTGTGCTGAACTCATTAAATTAGTCATCAAATACCCAACTAAACTAATCCCTTCTGCATTTCCTTCTATTTCCTGCTCATCCATGTGTCTAACTGAGAACCTCTTGAATGCCTCTATCACATCTGCATCCTCCACACAAGCCAGCACATTCTAGGCACCCACTACCCTTGGTGTAAAAAACCTTCCCCTCACAACTCCTTTGAAAGTACCCCCTCACACCTTAAAAGCAAGCGCTCTGATATTAGACATTTCAACCCTGGGAGAAAGATCCCCTCTATCCCACCCCACCACTCCATTCACTAAAAGCTGAACTTCACAAGTGGCCAATTATTTTACTTCTATTTCCCTTTCCCTTTCCCTTTCCCTTTCCCTTTCTGACATGTCAGCTCATGGCTTCCTCATGTACCACGATGAGGCTACCCTCAGGGTGGAGGAAAACAACACCTTATATTTGTCATGGTCCCATATGGCAATTCCCCATCTTGCTATTACCTCCTTAATTGGGCCTTAATCCCCTCGTCTGATTTCCAGTCATTCCCATTTCCACTAATTACAGCACACCTGGTTCCCATCAGCGAACATACAGGATAAAACTCAGGCGACACAGCCATGCTTTGCTAGTTTGTTGGTTGACTCCAGTGTGAGTAAACTTTGTTTCCTGATTCCTTGGGTCTGTCAATTCTAAGCTCCACATCATTTCCTGGAAACTCTATGTAAACCTTGTCTCTATGTAAAGACTCTCCTGGATACTGGTTCCCTGTTCGCAGTGGTGCTAATGCCTCACGACTCTGCCTCTGTGCCTGTGTCCTGCACGTGGATTTGTCGTCAGCCTCATCCTTGCAACAGAATGAACTGCCAACCCAGTGGACATGGACCCTGTGCAACAGACTCTCGCCAGCCAGGGCTACCTACTGGGTGCCCACGACCAAATGCTCAGAGAGGTCACGGAAAACCTTTGTGTGCTGTCCACAAATGTGAGGAAGGTCAGTGAGCAGGTTGACTGGGTATCCGCTTCCCTTACTCTGTCCCTTCCAAGAACCCCAGCTGACCAAACCACACAGCCTGGGATGGCTATGCCCCTTGGATTGGAAACACAATCCCCTCGAGCCGTACATACCCGAACTGGAACCCTGTGCTGGGGACCTAGGGAAGTGCCGGGCCTACTTATTACAATGTTCTTTGGTCTTTGAGCAACAGCCACGTACGTTCACCTCAGACAGATCAAAGATTGCATACATCATGGGGCTGTTACGAGGGGATGCCTTGGTATGGGCCACCGCGATCTAGGACAACCGACCAGAGGTCTGTTCCTCCTTCCCCTCCTTCGTCTCTGAAATGAAGAAGGTCTTTGAACAGCCCATTCACGGTAAGGACACCGCTAAGTCCTTGCCGATCGACACCGGACTCCTGCACCTGAGTATCGACCTGGGCAGATGGTGTGGCTTTCATCCAAAGACATCCCTCTCAAAAACGAGCTTAAGAAACTCGCCCCTTACTTCCTGGGACATTTCAAGGTCAAAAGTATCATCAACCCCACAGCAGTCTGACTTAAACTACCAAGATCTAGGCACATCCACCCTACTTTTCATGTTTCCCAATTAAAACCACTTTCCGTCAGCCCCTTGTGTCCTCCAACCGAAACCCCTCCACCTGCCCGGATCATCGACAACCATCCGGCATACACCATCCGGCGGCTACTAAATGTGCGCCGTCGGGGCAGGGGCCTCCAATACCTGGTTGACTGGGAAGGGTTCAGCCCAGAGGAGCGTTCTTGGGTTCCCCGCTCCTTCATCCTGGACCCCTCCCTCATCCAAGACTTCCATCGGGACCATCTGGACAAGCCTGGAGGTTTGCCTGGAGGCTCCAGTTTGGGGGGTGGGGGTAATACCGTCATGGTCCTGTCTGGCAATTCCCCATCTTGCTATCACCTCCTTAAATGGGCCTTAATCCCCTCGTCTGATTTCCAATCATTCCCAGTTCCACTAGTTACAGCACACCTGGTTCCCATTAATGAAAATAGAATAAAACTTGAGCAGCACAGCCATGCTTTGCCAGTTCATTGGTCAACTCTAGTGTGAGTAAACCTCATTCTAAGTCAGTTCTAAGCTCCGCATCATTTCCTGGAAACTCTACGTAAACCTTGTCTCCGTGTAAAGACTCTCCTGGATACCAGTTCCCTGTTTGCAGCGGTGCTAACGCCCCACGACTCTGCCTCTGTGCCTGTGTCCTGCACTTGGATTCATCCTCAGTCTTGTCCTTGCAACAATATTCCATCTGGATAGCCCCAAGCTAATGGCATAAATGACAAAATTGCCTTCTGGATTAAAAAGAAAATTGCTCCTCTCTCCTCTTCTTCTATTCTCCACCCTGACCTCTTACCTCTTTTCACCTGCCTATCACCTCCTTCTGCCCTTTCTCCTATGGTCCTCTATCCACTTTATCAGATTCCTTCCTCTCTAGCTTCTTACCTTTCCCTCCCATCTGGCTTCACCTCTCATCCTACCCCTCACTCCCATCTTTTTATTTTCGCATCTTCCCCTTTCCTTTCCAGTCCTGAAGAAGTGTCTCATTCCAAAGCGGTGACTGTTCAGTCATGTCCATAGATGTTTCCTGACCTGCTGAGTCCCTCCAGCATTGTATGTGTGTTCCTCTGGATTTCCAGCATCTGCAGAATCTCTTGTGTTTATGATTTACTGTCTGTTGCCTCTACCTTTGACTTTCATATCCTTATTAACTTCTGTCAGATCTCCCCTCAGCCTCTTCCACTCCAGAGAAAATAACTCAAGTTTGTCCAACCTCTTATGGCTCACATCCTCTAATCCCAGCAGATTCCTGGCTGGTTGAGTTTCATTTTCTTTTCACACTGGAAGTGCTAAATAACTTCAGTTAAATTGTTTATGCAAAGGTAAACATTTTTTCCCCCAGTGGATCAAATCCATTTCACCAGTGAAGAATCTATGCTTTTACCCATATAGGCAAAGCCAGAATACAGGGAGTGCCCTCTTGAACGAGAGTGTATTTGTTTTAAACATAGCTTTTTAAGTAGAGGTCTTTACTCAACAGTCCCAAATAATTCCTTTGAAATTCATGTATGTCATAAATTTCCAGATGCAGCAAATCTGAAATAAAAACAAACAAAAAAATGCTGAGAACATTCAGGCATTCAGGAAGCATCTGTAGGGTACCTCCAGAATTCTTTTTACCTGCCTACTTGAAGGTCTACCTGCATTAATTTTTATCTGTAGTTGCTACACTTTATTCTGCATTCTGTTATTGTTTTACCTTTTACTACCACAATGCATCGTGTAATGAATTGATCTGTTTGCAAGACATTTTTTTTCACTGTACACCAGACCCCCTGTTGTCTGGGGTCAACCATGGATGTTACATCACAGGTGTCTACATAACTCACAAGCCAGGGCAGTACAACATGGAGAGCGAGCTGTTATCCACATTGCAGGCTCCCTGTCTCCACGCAGTGGATGAGTGCCGGAAACCAATAAAATTTAGCACCAGTGACGTCGCAGGAGTTGCTGGCCAGCTTGAACTCAGCCTTGAGGACTGCAGCTTCAGATTTATTCTCAGGGTTTACTACTGCCATTTTATTAGGTTCCCATCCGCCTGAAGCAACAAGTTTTAAGGCACCAGTAATCCACCTTTGTGCTTTCTCCTGTCAGTAGAAATGGCTCCACTGGTCTTTGTAGGTAAGCCATACTTAAGGCCGGGAGCTGGACTTGTTTGTCAGAGGGTAGTTGAGATGCATGCCATTGGGAGCATTTAATAGGTAGCGGGAGCTAATCCCCACTACCACCCTCAGCTATAACAACCTTAAGAAACCACACTAACTGTACATGTGACAATAATAGAACAATTCCAATTTCAGTTCCAATTTCTCTGATGTACAAGTCCATCATTCAGATGGACAGCTTAAATAGCAATGCAGTAACTTCAGGAGAAAGCAATAGTCACCAGGATATAAAACAAGATGGACAATCCCAAACCATTGGGTTAACTCTGGAATCGATATCTCCGACACAAAGTCCTATTTGTGAGGAAAGGTTGACGAGCTAGGGCTTTTCTCTTTTGGGTGAAGGAGGATGAGAGGTAATTTGCTAGAGGTACTCAAGATAATGAAAGGCATAGATTGAGTGGATAGATAGAGACTGCTTCCCAGTGTGGAAATGGCTAATACAAGGGGGGCATAATTTTAAGGTGATGGATTGATAGGAAGATGGAGCTAAGTAGGAGGGAATTGTTGTTATTCCTTTCTACACCATTGGCATGTCAGGTGGCAACTTTGCTATTTCTTTAGAATTGTTCTGTTTCTTTTTAACGAGTCTGAGTTACTAGCTCAATGCTCAACCCAGCGTGGATGGAAAGTATGCAAGGAGCCAATTGGATTCGAACCCAGGACCACTCCCCTCAAAGGCCAGTGCAGAAGCCGCTACACCGCCAACCAGCATATAGGCCGGAATAGTTAGACCGATCTTTCAGGAGGTTGAGGTCAGCGCAACGTTGTGGGCCGAAGGACGTGTACTGTGCAAATTTCCTATGTTTAGTCTATCTGATGCAGATGTAATACATCCATGGAACTAGTCGCAGTTTTTTCAGTATCTTAGCGAACATCTGACATAATCCATTTTGTACAATCCAGTCAAAAAGCTTAAAGTTTACCAAGCACAATGGAATCATCTAATGTCATCACTGGCTTAGGATAAGGCACCTGCACTAATTTCAGATAATCCTCTGGCTTCCTCTGACAGCTTTAACACTCATTAATATTGTTCATTGAAGTATGAAACTATTATCAATATGCTTTTACCATATTGTTGATCCAACTTCGGGCAATTTCCTCAAAAAAAACATGAAATCTCTCTTAATTAGTTATGGATCCTCAGCAGCAGTACAAGCAATTATTGTAGCAATCCGGTAATTAGTTGCCGCTGGAGTATTTGTAAATAGATACTCAGTAGCCACATTATTATGTACACCTACCCATTAACGCAAATATCTAATCGGTCAATCACGTGGCAGCAACTCAATGCATAAAAGCATGCAGACATGGTTAGGAGGGTCAGTTCCAGCTTTCCTCCTCATGTAAAATGGCATTGGGGTGCCTATTCTAAAGCCTGGGAAACCCCACTCGTATCCTTCTAGTTATAGACCAATACCGTTAACATCCCATTTGTGTCAACTTATGAAACGTATGGTAACAGAGTGGTTGAATTATATTTTAGGAAAGAGGTGATATAGCGTTTTATCAGAGTGGAATTCAGTAGGGTAGAATGACATTGGATTCAGATTTATGTTTGGAAGACGCTATTAGCAAAGCACAGCTAAATATAAAAGTTGTAATAGCAGTATTTTTGATATCGATGTCAAATGTCAAGGAAAATGTCAAGATAATTATGGGGATTTTAATATAAAAGTGGATTGGGAAAGTCAGAAAAGTACTGGATCTCAGGAGAGGGAGTTTGTAGAATGCTTACGGGATGGATTTTTGGAGCAGCTCGTCCATAAGCCCACCAGGGGATCGGCTGTTTTGGATTGGGTGCTGTGTAATGAACCTGAGGCAATTAGGGAGATGGAGGTAATGGAACCCCTTGGAAGTAGTGATCATAATATGATTGAGTTGAGTTTCAAATTTGAAAAGGAGAAGCTCGTATCAGTTGTATCGATATTTCAGTGGAACAAAGGAAATTACAGTGGTATGAGAACTGGCCCAAGTTGGTTGGAAAAGTAAGCTAGATAGAGGGACAGTAGAGCAGAATTGGATGAAGTTCCTACAAGAAATACGGAAAGTGCAGGAAAAATATATTCCAAGAAAAAAGAAAATCATGAATGGAAAAATGGCACAAATGTGGCTAACGAGAGAGGTTAAGGCTAAAATAAAAGCAAAAGGGACAAGGAAGCAAAAAGCACAAGGAAGCAAAAATTAGTGGGAAAACTAGGACTGGACGACTTTTAAAAACTTACTGAAGGAAACTAAGAAAGTCATTAGGAAAGAAAAGATGAATTATGAAAGGAAGTTGGCAATTAGCGTAAAAAAGGATACTGAGTTTTTCAAATATATGAAGAGTAAAAGAGTGACACGGGTAGGTATAGGACCAATTGAAAATGATGCTGGAGAAACTATAATGGGTAACAAAGATGGCAGAGGAACTAAATGAGTATTTTGCATCAGTCTTCACAGTGGAAGATATTAGCAACATACCTGATAGCCAGAGGTTTCCGGGAATAGAATTAGGTACAGTCAATATTACCAGAGAGAAAGTGCCGGGAAACTAAATGGACTAAGAATAGAAAAGTCTCGGGCCAGCTGGTGGGGCAATGACACCGGCGCCGGACCTGGGAGCGGAGGTTCCCGGGTTCGAAACTAGTCGGGTCCGCTCCCAAGTACGCTTTCCATCCGTGCCGGGTTGAGTGTCGAGATCGCAACTCGACCTCATGAAATAAAGGGAAACTATTGCGAAAAAGGCCGTGTGAGGAGTGGCGCACCACACAGTCGCTCTCTCTCGCTCCGCACCTTGTAAAAAACCATGAAAAAGACATCATCGTGGACGCACGCATGGACGCACGCACAGACACACAAGCACAGACTCACACGCACACAGACACACGCACAGACTCACACGCCAAAAAACAAAAGAATAGACAAGTCTCCCAGACCGGATGAGGTGCACCCACGGGTTCTGAAGGTGGCGGCTCTGGAGATTGTGGAAGCATTGGAAATGATCTTCCAGTAATCAATAGACTCTGGCATGGTTCCGGAGGACTAGAAGGTTGCAAACGTAGTTCCGCTGTTTAAGAAAGGAGTGAGGCAGCAAAAAGAAAATTACAGACCTATTCAGTAGTTGGAAAGTTATTGAAGTCGATCCTCAAGGACGAGGTTATGAAATACCTCGAGGTGGATGACAAGATAGGCCCGAGCCAGCATGGTTTCATGTGGGGAAGATCCTGCCTCACCAACCTATGGGAATTTTTTGAGGTAATCTCAAATAAGATTGACAAGGGAGAGGCTGTGGATGTTGTGTATTTGGATTTTCAAAAGGCCTTCGATAAGGTGCTGCATAAGAGACTGCTTAATAAGATGAGAGCCCATGGAATTATAGGAAAGATATTGGAATGGGTGGAGCATTGGCTGATAGGCAGAAAGCAAAGGGTGGGAATAAAGGGATCCTATTCTGATTGGTTGCTGGTTACTAGTGGTGTTCTGCAGGGGTCGGTGTTGGGGCCGCTCTTTTTACAATGTATATCAATGATTTAGCTTGTGGATTAAATGGTTTTGTGGCTAAGTTTGCGGATGACACCAAGATAGGTGGAGGAGCAGGAAGTGTTGAAGAAATGGAAAGGTTGCAGAGACTTGGTCAGCTTAGGAGAGTGGGCAAAGAAATGGCTGATGAGATACAATGTTGAGAAATATACGGCTGTACATTTTGGAAGAAGAAATAATCGGGCAGATTATTATTTAGATGGGGAGAAAATTCAAAAATCGGAAGTGCAAAGGGACTTGGGGGGGTCCTCGTGGAGGATACCCTAAAGGTAACCACCAGATTGGATTGGCGGTAAGGAAAGCGAATGCTATGTTGGCATTCATTTCAAGAGGAATGGTGTATAAGAGTAAGGAGGTGTTGATGAGGCTCTATGGGGCACAGATGAGACCTCATTTGGAATACTGTGTGCAGCTTTGGGCCCCCTATCTTAGAAGGGATGTACTGATGTTGGAGAGAGTTCAGAGAAGATTTACGAGGATGATTCCTGGAATGCAGGGGCTAACATATGAGGAGCGTTTGTCGGCTCTTGGACTGTATTCATTAGAGTATAGAAGAATGAGAGGGGATCTCATAGAAACATTTCGAATGTTGAAAGGGTTGGACAGAGTAGATGTAGAAAGGCTGTTTCCCTTGGTGGGTGAGTCCAGGACAAGAGGCCACAGTCTTAGAATTAGAGGGTATCCATTTAAAACTGAGATGAGGAGAAATTTTTTTAGCCAGAGGGTCGAGGATTTATGGAATTCGTTGCCACATACAGCTGTTGAGGCCCAATCACTGAGGGTGTTTAAGGAGGAGATTGATAGGTATATAATTAGTCAGGGTATCGAGGGATATGGGGAAAAGGCCAGAAATTGGAACTAGATGGGAGAATAGTTTAGCTCATGGTGGAGTGGCAGAGTAGACTCGATGGGCTGAATGGCCTACTTCTGCTCCTTTGTCTTGTGATCTTGTCTTGATCTTGTGATCTTGTTATGGAGGGAAAGCCTTTTGATTAAATTATGGAAATTGGGAGTGACAGGAAGGATTTTTTTTTTGAGCTTTTTATCTGGATGGTTTATGCAGGTAAGGGTAGGCAAGGTATATTCAGTCTTCTGTGAAATAGAGAATGGGACTTTGTAGCCCTTTATTATGTAATATTATGATTAATGATATTTTCTCTGAGATAGGTACTGGGGTGGGTAAATCACTTTTGCAGATGATGGAGCTTTATGGTAGAAATTTCAACTTAACTAAATATAGGAATCAATTAGCGAAATAAGGTCAAAGAGTGGGCAAGTAGATGGGGTTTTAAGGTTTCAGTAGGTAAAGCAAAAGTTATGTTTTACAAGGAGGTTCAATAGACCAGAACTTGATTTGAAGTTATATGGTCAAACTCTTGAAGAAGTGTCAGTGGTAAGATTTCTTGGAATATGGATGGATAATAAGCTGACATGGAAGCATATATCAATAAAAAATTGATAAAAATAAAGGAGCATTAAATATCCTTGGGTGTCTATATGGGTATTTTTAGGATGTTACACGAAAATCTGTGTTGACCATTTATATTTGTTTGATTAGATCTGTACTGGATTATGGCTGTGTGGCATATGGTTCAGCTTCATCTTCAAATTTAAAATGTTTGGATGTGATACAAGCACAGGTTTTAGGAATGTTTTGTAGTGCAGTGATGTTATCTCTTGTTTCAGCTTTACTGGTCAAAACGGGACAAATACCCTTACAGTTGTGGAGGTTGAAGTCAATGTTAACATTCTGGATTACTCTGAGGGGACAGAGGAATGATCACTCTGTTAAAAGTGTGTTGGAGGGTTGTTGGGAACATCACAGGAAGAGTGTTTTTAGTTTTGTGTGGCTGGGTTCTTATCATGCTAGGAGTATGGGTCTCTGGGTTAAGCAATATGTCCAACTGTAGCTTTTTCAGTAACGCCATCTTGATGAAACAACAGATTTCAGACATATCAGGATCCTTGTACTTCACTAAATCATGCAACCTAGAGTCAACTAAAGTCAGTTTTTCCAAAGACTTTACTTGATTTTAGGTTGACAACTTTACAGAATATGTAAAACTGTTGGATTGATGGGAGAAGGGAGTAAAACAAGAAGGAGGGAATTATAAACAAGAGAAAATCTGCAGATGCTGGAAATCTGAGCAACATACACAAAATGCTGGAGGAACTCAGCAGACCAGGCAGTATCTATGGAAAAATGTACAGTCGACATTTCAGTCTGAAACCCTTTCGCAGGACTGGAGAAAAAAAGCTGAGGAGTAGATTTGAAAGGTGGTGGGAGGGGAGTAGCAAGAGAAACACCAGGCGATTGGTGAAACTTGGAGGGGGAGGGATGAAGCAAAGAGGTAGGAAGTTGATTGGTGAAAGAAACTGAAGGCCATGGAAGAAAGAAGAAAGGGGGTGGTGGTAGGGGGGTGGGGGAGGGGAAGGAGCACCAGAAGAAGGCGATGGGCGGGCAAGGAGATAACATGAGAGAGGGACAAGGGGATGGGAAATGGTGAAGTGGGTAGGCATTACCAGAAGTTTGGGAAATCGACGTTCATGCCATCAGGTCGGAGACTACCCAAATGGAATATAAGGTGTTGATCCTCCAGCCTAAGTGTGGCCTTATCCCAACAGTGGAGGAGGGAAGTGGAATTAAAATGGGTGGTCACTGGGAGATCCCGCTTGTTCTGGCAGATGGAGTGTAGATGCTCAGTGAAGCGATCTCCCAAACTATGTTAGGTCTCACCGATATACAAGAGGCCACATCAGGAGCACCGAACACAGTGTAAGACCCCAACCGACTCACAGGTGAAGTGTTGCCTCACCTGGAAAGACTGTTTGGGGTACTCAATGGTAGTGAGAGAGGAGGTGTAGGGGAGGTGAAGCACTTGGGAGGATGGAGTAAGAGCAAATGTGCGTGAAATGGAAGAGATGCAGTTGAGGGCAGCGTTGATGGTAGAGGAAGGGAAGCCCCTTTCTTTGAAAAAGGAGGGCATCGCCTTCATTCTAGAATGAAAAGTCTCATCCTGAGAGCAGATGCAGTGGAGACGGTGGAATTGAGAGAAGGGGGTGACGTATTTACAAGTAGCAAGGTGGGACCAGATATAGTCCAGGTAGCTGTTGGTTTATAATAGACATCGATGCACAAGTTGTCTCCGGAGATAGATACAGTGAGATCAAGAAAGAGAAGGGAAGTGTTGGAAATGGACCAGGTAACTTTGAGGGTCAGGTGGAAGTTGGAGGCAAAGTGGATGAAATCGACGAGTTCAGCACGGGTGCAGGAAGCAGCCCCAATGCAGTCATCAATGTAGTGTAGGAAAAGTGTGAGATGATCACCAGTGTAGGCTTGCAACATAGGCTGTTCCACGTAGCCAACAAACACGTAGCAGGCACCAATGTGAGTGCCCATGGCTACCCCTTTTGTTTGAATGAAGTGGGAGGGGCCAAAGGAGAAATTATTTAGAGTGAGGACAAATTCTGCTAGGCGGAGGGGAACTGGTTGGTCTGGTGTCCAGAAAGAAATGGAGAGCTTTGAGGCCTTCTTGATGGTGGATGGAGGTGTATAAGGACTGGACATCCATAGTAAAAATAAGATGATGGGGGCTAGGGAATCTGAAATCACTGAAAAGATCCAGAGCACATGCAGTGTCACGGATGTAGGTGGGAAGGGACAGAATCAGGGGGGATAAAATAGAGTTGAGGTATGCAGATACGAGTTCAGTGGGGCAGGAACAAGTTGAAACAATGGGTCTAGATGGACAAGCAGGTTTGTGGATTTTGGGTAGGAGGTAAAAGAGGGAGGCGTGGGGTGCAGGAACTATGAGGTTGGTGGAAGTGGATGGGAGATTCCCAGAGTCAATAAGGTTGGTGATGGCATGGGAGGCAATAGCCTGGTGTTCCTTAGTGGGATCCTGTTGGATGGGTAAGTAAGAGGAGGTGTTTGAGAATTGGCACTGGGCCTCAGCAAGGTAGAGGTCAGTACACCAGACTACTATAGCACCTCCCTTACCTGCAGGTTTGATGGTGAGGTTAGGATTGGTGCGAAAGGAGTGGAGAGCCGAGTGTTCGGAAGGAATGAGTTTGGAATAGGAGAGAGGAGTGTTAAAGTTTGGACAGCGAATGTCCCGTCGGCGGTTGGCAATGAAAAGGTCCAAAGCAGGCAGAAGGGCAGGGTGGCGTGTCCAGGAAGAGTAGGAGGGTTGAAGACAGGAGAAGGAGTTATTGGTGTGGGGTGGGGAGTCTTTGCCAAAGAAATAGGCTTGGAGATGGATGCGGTGGAAGAAGAGCTCAGCATCATGGTGGGCACAGAACTCGCTGAGGTGTGGGCACAGGGGGACAAAGGTGAGGCCCTTACTGAGGACAGAACAGTAAGGGTTCCCAAGGGAAGGGTGATTTGAGGTGGTGGGGTGAAAGGATGCTGGAGTCTCCGAGGGCCCAAGAGCTGGTGGTGGGACCTGAGAGAGACGGGATTGCGGAGTGGCAGCGGGGGAAGGGGTGACAGCGGTTCCAGCGGCAGCAGGTCAAGACCCGCCTGGGGCTCAAGGCTGCAGTTGGAGTCGGAGGTTGTGTGATCAGTACTTGGACGATGTCTGAGGTCGTTGGAACCTGCCGGTTTGAGTCTGCTCTGGATTGTTAGAGCCAAAGGGATCGCAGTCTGGAGGCCTCCAGGCTTGCCAGCATTCGAGTCAGCAGGTTCTGCAGTCTGCAGGCGGCGATCTTCCGATCCTTGCAGGATGTGAGAAAGTCAAAGAACTGGTGATTGAAATCGTGGATCCTACAGAGGACAAAGAAGCAGACAGTTCCATTACAGGCAGCAGAGAGAGAATCCCAGAGTTGTGGAAGTTTCTGCCATAGGGACAGGAGGTACCTCCTCATGATGGAAAGCTGCCAATGGAATGCCACGTAGAACGCGGTGGGAGAAGCTGCCAATGGAATGTGAGTACCTGGGCTTCTCGGTGTGACCAAATCGAGAAGCTTGAAAACGAATCTGGAAGCCGTGTGGTATAAGTTGGCGGTGAAGACTTGCTCCCAGAAAGGATACATGGCTGCAATAGCGGGTGTGGGTAAGCACGTGGTCAAAGAGTTGGAGAGCAGCAGGGGAGCTGTGAGAGGGAGTTTCACTGAACTCCCGTCAAAGGGAAGATTTAAACTTCTTCAGTGTAGGCATCCCTGGAAGAGACTTCGCAGAGTAGTAATTGGATTGCTAACAAGAGAAAATCTGCTGATGCTGGAAATCCGAGCAACACACACAAAATGCTGGAAGAACTCAGCAGGCCAGGTTACATCTATGGAAAAAAGTACAGTCGACGTTTCAGCTGAAACCCTTCAGCAGGACTGGAGAGAAAAAGCTGAGTGGATTTGAAAGGTGGGGGAGGGGAGAGAGAGACAGAGACCTCAGGCGATAGGTAAAATTTGGAGGAGGAGGGATGAAGCAAAGAGCTAGGAAGGAATTATATTGACTCAACTTAGAAATGAGCATATTGTTCCTCATATCCTGTTAGAAAACATCACTCCAGGGTGTATGGGTTTTGTCATCATTATGAAAGAGTTGAACACGGTCTTTTACAATGTGAAGCATATAAGGTTGAAAGAAAGCAAATGCAGGATGCACAATCTTTGGGGGTTAATAGTTTTCATTTAAAAACTTTATTAAATTATGGAAATTACATTAATTTAATCCAAAATATTGTCTTTCTTTATTTACAGTCTGTAGGGTTTTTTGGGGTAATTTAGTCTTAATTTGATGAAGAACTCAAAGGGGTTTTATTTCCCAACTCTCTGCACCACATTCCAGTCCAGTTGGTGATGGTAATGCACCTTTCAGTTGGACTGCCAACCGTCACTAAAGGCCAGAAGAAGAAGAAAGAAGAGGTCCAGTTGTTGTTCAGTCCAAACATCAGAATGGGGAAGAAATCTGATCTAAGTGAATTTGACCACGGAAGGATTATCAGTGCCAGTCAGAGTGATTTGAGTAAACTGTTGATTTGGGATTTTCATGCACAACAGTCTCTAGAGTTTATAAAGACTGATGTGAAAAACAAAACAAAAAACATCTAGTGAGTGGCAGTTCTGTGGGTGAAATCTTTTTAATGAGAGAGGTCATCAGAAAATGGCAAGACTACTTCAAGTTGACAGAAAGACGACAGTAACTGAAATAAACATGTGGTGTGCAGAAGAGTATCTCTATGCACAGCACATCAAACCTAGAAGTGGACGGTCTACAGCAACAGATAACCACAGATATGTACGGAGTGGCCACTTTATCAGGTACAGGAGGACCTAGAAAGCTCCAATGTGTTTTAATACAGATGCTGGAGATTGGTGATGGTGAGGGGAGAGTGGGAAAGGGGATTGATGGTGTTGAAAGGGAAAGAAGGGAGAGGAATAACAATTCTGTAAACAAACATGTAGACCCCAATCCTATTTATGAGCCAATGTGAGCAAAATTCTAGACCACAACACATGGAGTTCACCACACAGCCAATCAGCAAAGAGATTTCCTCCTCTCATCACAATTGATTTTCCAACATGACGTCCATTTAGCTGATGGTAAAGTTTATAAAGGCCAAGCATTCAGAGGACGCAGCACAATTAACAGTGCACTGATGATGTCTTCTCACATGTTGACAAATTGTTTGCAAGTAAATTGCCAAGATAGGGGAACAACTCTACTCAACCAGGAATAACCATAAATAGCCTAATTCTGTTCTTCTTTTTATTGTCTTATGGCATTGGGCTTCTCTCTTTTGGCAAGCTTATGGAAAGTATCACTGACTGAGCTCCTAAAGGGGCCACCACCAGTGTGTAATTAGGACTTGTGTTCCTTTATTGGCTGCTACACCTCATGCCCTTTTTGCTAACTCTATGCTTCAATTCATTAATTGTCCAAAGTGTTTTATCTCACACACTTCCGCACTACTTTATATCTATCATTTACTTCCCTTTCCACTGTTCCTCCTCATCTCTCCTAATTTTTCTTCTAAGGTTCATCCTTGTATTCTGAGGCTGTGCCCTCTGGTCTTAGACTCTGCTGCTATTGGAACATGCTCTGCACGTCCTCTGTATCTAGAGCTTTTATTCTGGGATGATACTTATTCAAGTACTTTTGAGTTAGATCACGGCGAATGTCTGCTGGCTGAATCCTTCTTTGAAACCTTAACAGACTCCTACAAATCCCTGGTGTTTAGTCTGTTTCTGGAAAAAGTCTAGGAGTCCTTCAAGAATATGGACAACTTCAACATCTGCGCTTAGAGGCTAAGATATTTTAGCAATTTCTTGGAATCTCTCCAACGTTAGCGTTCACAGAGAGCTTATTGCAATTAACCAGCAGATCACTGTGAAATCTGCCCTTGGACTTTCAAAGCTGAGAGTTCAAAGTTTCAAAGTTCAAAGTGACTTATTGTCAAAGTACCATATATTTTCTTGCAGGCACTTACAGGAGAGATGAAGAAATACAACAGAACTTATGAAAAATGATACACAAACAAAGACTGATAAATATGTGCGAAAGAAGACAAATTGTGCAAATAACAATAATAATACTGAGAACATGAGTTGTAAGCTTGGACCAGATCAAACTAAGCCAAGAAACATAATCCCAGTCGTTTGAATGGAAAGCAGTAGCTGCCAGGAAAAAAAATGTTATGTATAAAGTAATTTGCTATCTTTTGACCTAATTGAACTTCCTTAATATTTTGAATTCTCCAAACGAGTTCTAATTTTTTTGGTTGTATTTAATTGACTTTTGATGGTATTTAAGTGTTTCTAAATTCAAGATATCAGCTTTGACAATACCTGAGGGATTATTTTGCCAGCTGTCAAATATTTTTTCACCAACACGGGATGATGCAGATGAAGTCTTGGGCAACTCATACAAAATGCTGGAGGAACTCAGCAAGTCAGGCAGCATCTATGGAAGAAAGTAAAGGTTAAGGGTCTCAACCCAAAAGGTAGACTGTTTACTCCCCTCCATTGATCCTGTCTGATTTGCAGAATCTCTCCAGCATTTTATGTGTTGTTGTTCAAACATTTTCCTAGTTTTTTTCTGAAAAAGGATTGTCCACTCTGCGGCATTATGTCACTCAAGGTCCCGCCAAAGTCAAAGTTTGCTCTCTGACTGGTACAAGATCTATCAGCTAATCAACACTGAGAAATCCACAAGAAGCAAATCACAGATTGTTACATTTTTTTTTGCTGGCAATCACACCAGGTTGTCAGCAGGAGATCTTCTGTGCGTGTCTTTGTTTTCCAGATTTCAGAACTTGAAATTGACACAAAATTAGAAAGTAAGACAGAGAAGCTGATGTTTATTTTCCGCTATTTTCGTTCCGTCAAAGTCAAAGTAGAATTTATTGTCATATATACTTCTCCGCTTTGTGGGGAGGCCGAAGAGAGCCGGACTCCGGTCATCTGTACGTTATTCTACAGAAGCAGAGCCAAGAGCATCCTGTCAAGCTGCGTCCCTGCTTGGAATGGAAGCTGCACTGTGGTGAACAGAAAGGCTCTATAACACTGACAAACTCATCACCCGTACCAGCCTACACACCATCGAGGACATGTATACAGAAAGGTGCTGGGAAAGGGTCAGTAACATCATGAAGGATCCCACCCACACTGCTCGTGGACACGTATGTACTTAACAGTAAAAACTATTACAAGCCATTAATATAATGGAAGTATAATGTATGCAGGGTAACACAGCAGCATCAGGAGAATACCTGAATCAGCTGTTGAACACCAACAAACAAAGGCAGGTTTTCAGTTTCTACCTACGATGTCATGTTTTGATTAAAAGGTTACAGTGAGCTGTATTTGTATTTTACTTATGTTTAGATGTTATGTAAGGTATAAAAATGATCAGCATTGTAGAATTGTTCAGCTGTTAGTTTTTAATTAGTGACGATCTTGGCAAATACATCAATGGATTTCTCTGCCGCTTCATGATCATGCGTCAGGAATTTAATGCGGTGTCTCTTCTTAAATTTCTGCAACCAGAGTGCTGAATATTTGCAAGTATCTTCAATTTTCAGTTTGTTGAATCATTGTCTTTCCATGGCCGTAATTGTTCTTGGCAATTTTTTCTACAGAAGTGGTTTGCCATTGCCTTCTGGGCAGTGTCTTTACAAGTTCGGCACAGACTAGAAGGGCCGAGATGGCCTGTTTCTGTGCTGTAATTGTTATATGGTTATATGGTTATAAGACAGGTGACACCAGCCATTATTAATGCTCTTCAGAGTTTTGTCTGTCTGGTGTCAGTGGTCACATAACCAGCACTTACGATGTGCACCAACTGCTCATATGACCATCCACCACCTGCTCCCATGGCTTCATGTGACCCTGATCAGGGTACTAAGCAGATGCTACGCCTTGCCCAAGGGTGACCTACAAGTTACCAGAGGGAAAGAGTGCCTTACACCTCCATTGGTAGAGACATATCCCCAACCCAACATCCAGATATAGTAACAACTCATTTTGCAACATTGCCTGAGGTCAAATCTACCCGTCAGAATTAGAATGCAAACTGAGGCTACGTCCACACTAGACCGGATAATTTTGAAAACACTGGTTTCGCATAAAAAAGATAGGCGTCCACACTAGGAGTTTTTGAGAATACCTCCATCCACATTAAAACGAATATTTGGGTGAATCTCCTCCTACCGGGCATGCGCAGGACACATCTACAGAAAACAAGCGAAAAGGAAACGGTGTACTATTTCCGTTTCCGTGCTGGCGTTGTGCTATTTCCACTAGTCAAAAATTAGAGTACCTACAACAACAACAAAAGAAAGTTTTCAACAATGTCTTCGAGGAATACAAAGAAAACCTCCACTGGAAAAAGTAGACCGGACTTCTTCGTTTGGACAGACGGTGAAGTCGAGCTGCTTCTGCGAGTTGCAAAGTCAGCAAAGCAGTGGAGAACGTGGGACTGGGAGTCGTGCCAAACCATATGCTCATATATTTGCAAGTCTACGAGCATCATGGACACAGCCCGGCCATTTCACAACAACGTCCATAAAGCAGTACTTGTAATCACATGTAGCCTGCACGTTCAAAGAAAATCTGCCCTTTCTGTTCAGGTAATTTGTGGAGTTTGTTGTAGGCTGTTCAACTTCAATGTGTGTGCAATCAACCACCCCTGAACACCGAGGTATGCTGTGAGCATGGAGGAAGTTGGTTACAAGGTATTTCACTTCAGATTCTGTGCGTGCGATCTTGATATATGCAGGGCCCAGATGTACAGTTCCAGCCTTGCATACTTCTCTAATTATCCTGGACACCACCTGCCTTGATAATCCAAAAGCGTTAGCCATTTTCCTGAGCGCTCCTTCGTTTCTTTGGTGGTACAAAGTGCAAGTCCACCGATGATCTCATTCGTGTTGTCTGGCCTTCGATGTGAGGACGTAATCGTTCACTTAGACGAAGCAAGGAGCTCCTGGACATTCTAAAGTTATCACACCATTCTTCAGGAACCATAACTTAATTTGCAAAATTGTCCCACCACGCGCTGGTCTCCAAAACCGCCGGTCTTTGTACAGTTGATAACGGCGTTGACGTTGTGCGGATCCATTGCACAATGACTTGAGAGTACAAAAGACGCCTTTCTGTACGTAGATATGCTGCCTGTGTGTGGTAGATAGCTATGTTTAACTCCAAACAAGCTGTTAACGTAGACAATGAAGTAAATAACACATGCATGAAGCCGTCCGCCATTGTTGTTGTGGTGTTGGAGGCTGCGTTCAAGGAAACAATGAGATGCCGCGCTGCCACCACCACCTGTTCCGGCACGTCATGACAGCGGTTTTAAAAGCTCCGGTTACTCCGTGCACACTACATCACCCGACCGGCGTTTTCAAATTTACACACTCTGGAGAGCATTTTAGAAAAGCTCCATTTTCAGGGGGAGGAAAATGCTGTTTCAGTGTGGACGGAGGGTCAAAACGAAGAGAAAAAGCTTTGGTTATGGATTTATCCGGTCTAGTGTGGACATAGCCTGAGGAGGCAGGAAGAATACCTTCTGAGATGGTCAGATTCAGATTTATTTCAAAGTTTAAAGTACATTTACTACCCTGAGAGTTATTTTCTCGCTGGCATTCAAAGTAAATACAAAGAAACATGGTGGAATGACTGGAAAACTGCACACAAGGACTAACAAACAGTCAATGTGCAATAGAAGACAAAATGTACAAATGCAAATATAAAATAAGTAATAATAATAAATAAGTAATGTTGAGACCATGAGTTGTAGCATCCTTGAAAGTGTTCATACTGTAGGTTGTGGAATCAGTTCAGTGTTGTGGTGAGTGAAGTTATCCCTCTGCTATCTGTTTTCTCAATGGACATTGAGCCCATGAACACTACATTACTTCTTTTAATTTTTAATTTTGCATTACTTATTTAATTTAACTATTTATTATATATATATATATAACTTATGCAATTCACAGTTTTTTCCATTATTATGTATTGCAATGTACTGCTACCGAGAGGGTTAACAAATTTCACAACATAAGCTGCTGATATTAAACCTGATTCTGATTCTAATTCTGGTCAGGAGCCTGAATTATTGTTCAAATTAATATAGTTCTGAAGTTGCGTCGAGGACACTAATAATAATCACTTTACTGCTCTGATTCTGTGTTTAAGCCTACAAAAATTAGATGGTCTGAGAGAACAATGCTTTGAAGAGTTTGCATGAGTAGTCCAATTAAAAAGAGCGCAGCGGAACAATGCTGAAATCAAAACATAACTTCTCAATGTCTTGCTGAGGATACACTTTCCATATGCTCACTAATTTCCAGTCAAAGAAGTTATTATCCATTATATTTCACGTCAACACTAGGCATTGAGAGTATTACTATTGGCATAAAGTTGTCAACATGTTTAATAAAAATTCAAAACCCTTGACTCCAATCTATTTGGAACTTGGAACTAATAAGAATAGCACATCCAATAAATTATGTGATTAAATCTGATCTGCATGGGCACGTTATGGTAATTTAAACTAGATTGTTGTTTCATAGGTGTCTTTATTAAACCTCCAGGGTAGATTTCTGTTATGGTAAATAGGAATGCATGTAACCATAGCATTTTAATTAGACCACATTTATTTATTTATTTTTATTTATTGATTGAGATACAGCACAGGATTGGCCCTTCTGGCCCTTCAAGCCACACCACCCAGTAATCCACCGATATAATCCTACCTAATCATCAGATAATTTAAAATGACCAAATTACCAAACAAACAGTACATCTTTGGACTGTGGGAGGAAACCGGAGCACCTGGAGGAAACACACGCGGTCACGGGGAGAATGTACAAATTCCCTACTGGCAGTGGTGGGATTTGAACTCAGGTCGGCTGTACTGTAAAGCGTTGTGCTAACCACTATGCTATTGTGCCACCCATTCCACTCATACATAAGATAAACAACTAGATTGTCTATGAATTCTGTTGCAACAGAAGGATGGAGCTTAGTGATGATGGTACTAAATGGCGACTCCTTTACTTGCGTCTTTGGAAACAGCTCTATTAATATCTTTGATATCTTTTTTTTCCCTTTCAATGCTCTTTTGACGACCCTGACCTGGAGTTACACACATGGCCAACTGGTTAAGGCGTCGGTCTAGTGATCTGAAGGTCGTGAGTTCGAACCTCAGCTGAGGCAGCGTGTTGTGTCCTTGAGCAAGGCACTTAACCACACATTGCTTCTGCATGCTTATAGCCCAGCAGCGGCGGCTGGTGCAGTATGGACAAGACAAGACTTCGGTTCTTTGTGGGAATGGGACCCACTCTCAGGACTTCATGACCAGCCGCTTTTCGATATGCCAAGGACGCGGCTTGGAAGACTAGCACGCCTTCAGAGTGCTGGATTTTCGAGTCTCTGGAGACAGGCTGATTCAAGGCTGGTGCCACCAATGAGTGATGTGTCACGGGATAACACAGAAAATCAGAAGCATCGGGCTAGCTGCTGGCTATGTGCCCAGAGACCTGAATTCTTTGGGCACAGGGCCCAGAAAAAGTGATGCTACAGACTTTTAATCAGCGAGTTGTTTGTTATGTCTCCCCTCTCGCTGTGAAACGGGGACACCTCTTTTTCCCTTATTAAGGAGAGAGAGAGAGCCTGTGGGATGTTGAATTTGGGTGAACAAGTAGTCTTTGGGGTACTGCAAGTCTTTGTCTTCATTGATGCTTTGCTGCACGCTTGAGTGCACATGGAGGGTGCTGATGCTTTTTTGATGGTGGGGGTGGGGGGAGTTGTTGCCTTGCTGATGTGTGTGCATGGGAGGGGGGGCTAGGGGAGGGACAGGTTGTCTTCAGCCTCCAGCCTTCAGTAATCCTGTGGATTCACCGACATTGGGCCTTCAACTTCCCCATTGGATTTGCAGAGATTCAGAGACTCAAATCTCTGGTCATTGGGCCTTGACTTCCAGACTTCTGATTGAAATTCGAGCTGTGATCTTTGGCATTGACCTAGAACTCGCCAGTGGTGATGAATTTGGACTCTGGATGAGGACCAAAACTGCAAATCTCGCATTCCGGACTTGTCAATTTGCATACCTAGCGTGTTGGCAACATTCGTGCTTCCTGTCTAAATGGAAGTCTAATCTCAGAACCCAGCAACCATTTGATAACACTGATGCTCCACAAGGTTGTGTGCTCAGCCCTCAACTCTACTCCCTCTACACGCACGACTGCCTGGCCAAATTCTTCTCTACTTCAATCTACCACCATGGTGAGCCATATCTCAAATAACAATGAGTTGGAATACAGGAAGATGACAGAGAGATAGCAGAATGGCAACAAACATCCCTTCAATGTCAACAAAGTGAAGGAGCTGGTCATTGACATCAGAAAGGGAGGGGGTTCACATGTTTCTGTCTACATTCACAGTGCCAAAGTTGAGAGGGCCGAGGGCTTCAAGATCTGAGGAGTGAACATCAGCAACAGCCTCTCCTGGTCCAACCATGTAGATGCCGCAGCCAAGAAACTTCACCCACACTTCTACTTCCTCAAGAGGCTGAAGAAATTTAGCACACCCTCATCGACCCTTACCATTTTTTATTCATGCACCAGAGAAAGCATCTTACCTGGCTGCACGATGTGTTGGCACGGAAACTGCTCTGTCTGTGACTGAAAGAAACTGCAGTGTTGAGGAGACAGATCAGCACATCGCACATCCGTGGACCCTCTCTGCCTTCCTCACTGCACTTCTGTACGGAAGAAAGTGAAGGAGGAGGGCAGGGGCACCAGAGGGAGTTGAAGGGCAGGTGAGAGAAGGTGAAAGAGGGGAACCAGAATGGGGAATGGAAAAAGGGAGAAGGGGGGAGGGTGCAGAAAGTGACAAAGTGACAAATAAAGTTAAACTTTAAAAGAGTCATAGAACACCATATCATAGAAGCAAGCCCTTCAGCCCATCTAGTAAATGCCAAACTATTAATTTACTAAGAACAGAGTTGATAGCGCATTTCCTCATGCTGGGCTATTGTATTCCAAACATCACCGACAGTATTTCCTTTGAGCTTGATGGAAAATTAACAATTATTCACAAATGTTTGGATCATGAGGACCAACTGAAGTGCCCTCTCCATGCCATAGATATTCTAAGGCAGGGGTTCATGGACCAATGGACCAATACCATTGTATGCCATGGATCAATACCAATAAGCAAGGGATCTGTGAATGACAGGTCGGGAAGCCCTGTTCGAATGCACCATTCAATAATTGACATTATTGCATGCTGTTGAGAGGTGATAAAACCCAACACTGATAATTAGCTTCCTCCCAAAAGCACCTACGATGTATTGGGAAAACAACTTATTTGGGGATGAGTTATTTGTCTCGAGTGGATGAGAGTCAATTTGGCATGAAGTGCTCACACAGCTGATGGAGATGGCACACCAAGAGGAGTGGCTAAAAGTCCTTTGGATGTGAGAGGTTCTCATCTGGCTTCAGATCCTAGGCAAATAGTCAGACCTTGTGCCATTATTTATAGGCCTCCGCTCCCTCATTACTCACCTAAGCTTGCTTCTGCTTGGTTAGGATGTACCCAGGCATGCAGAGCTTCCAGTCTTCCTATCACTACCAGTATTCTCCATTTCACCAGCAGCCAAATGGTCATTGAATCCTTTACGCCCCCAAGCCCAAACTCATTTCTATTTGTACATTCACATTGTACCTTTGCTCTGTTCTTTGCAATCGGTTTTAATTTCCTTAAAACTCAGATCAGCTGTGCCAAACCGTTGTCCTGTAGGTATGAGGTTGCTGTCCCCTGCATGGACGAGGGAGAAAATGCAGGGTGGATGTGTATCAATGAGCTGGTGTACCCAATCAGGTGGCCACTGAGTGTATGACATCTTATTTACATTTTGTAGCCATTCAGAGAAGAGTTAGCAAAGACAGCCTTCCAATTAACTACCTGTTCTCCTATGATGTTGCACTTCAGCAGAGATGGTGAGGAACAGGGTGTGATCAGACCTGTGTTGGACACCTCTCCCATTCCCTCATTTTCTATACACCAACAGGAGACTGAGACTGAGAGGGAAATAGATCAGCCATGATGAAAAGGTGGAGTAGACCCAATGGGACAATTAGCCTAAATCTGCTCTTGTATCATATGGTCTTATAACACTCGGTTTGCCCACCCCTCCACTCTATTTCCCCACCCCTCCCCATTCTGTTTCCCCACCCCCCCCACTCTGTTTCCCCATTTTTATATATATACAAATTCCTGGATGTCTTGGTTCTCGATTCTTGTATATTCTTTTGTTCCTGCTTCTTCAAAGGGAGTGGGAAGCTGGGAAGCACAAGAGAGACATTCTGTAATGATCACTAAACCAATGATCTTGCCTGCTGTCTCAGGGCTGGGTGTGCCTGTACCCATTTCACCTGCCCCCCCCCCACTGTACCTGGTACTCCTTCTCTGTCCCACACACCACCCGCAGTGCTCCATCCTCGCCATTCCCAGCATTCTTTGCCAGATTTACAAACTCGCTGTCTGCTCCATGTACAGTACTGCGCAGAAGTCTTAGGCACCCTGGCTATATATATCTACCTAAGACTTTTGCACAGTAAGTTTATTATTTTGTGACCGCAGTACAGTGGAATATATTGTTATAAGTTACAATAAAAAACATAAAAAGCAAATAAGTGGTGCAAAAACGATCAAAGTAGTGATGTAATTTTCATGTTTTCAATGATGTGACGGTGGAGGGGAAGAAGCTGTTCCTGCAGTGATGAAAGTACTCAATAGGGAAGTTCTAGAAGTGGATGGGATGAAATCAGTCTGAAGTGAGAGGGGTTAGGTAGGCTGAGAGCAAGGCAATTGCAAAACAAAATGTACCAGAGCTCCCAAAAGATTTCAGCTGCACTTCTGAGACTTAATCAAAACTGATTTCTTTAATGATGTCCTTCGGAGGATTTTGTGAATACTGATGCTTAGGCCACATATAACCTGATAATCCTGAATTCATTAGCATTGCCTGCAGCTGCCCTCAGGGAAGTTGGCTTTCAGGAAAATTTCTGCTCGCTTCTCAGTCTGGTGTGGAGGCTTCGATGCATAGGATCGCAAGCAGCTGCACAAAGCTATAGTCTTGTCCAGCTCTATCATCGGCACAGTGCAACCCACAATAGAGGACGTCCTCAAGAGGCATTCCCTCACGAAGGTGCATCCTTCATTAAGGATCATCACCATACAGGACATGCCCTCTTCTCATTACTACCATCAGTGAGGAGGTACAAGAACCTGAAGACACTCACTCAACATTTCAGGAACAGCTTCTTCCCCTCCACCATCAGATTTCTGAATGGACAATGAACCTATGAACACTTCCTCACTAATCCTCTTTCACTCTATATTTCTTGTAACCTACTGTAATTTTTAAACTTTGCAACACACTGTTGCCACAGTACAACAAATGTCACGATATATGTCAATGATACCTGATTCTGATTCTAATTCTTATTTAACGGGTCCAGAGAACATTTTCTCCGAGGAGCCAGCACTCCTGTTCTTCTGTTTTTAATAATATTTCCACCACAAAACATGCATCTACATCATAACAGTGTTTAAAATTATGGGAGCCATAAATGAGGTCCTCCACCTCTGGTGGTGTTTAGACTTTCCTTCATTGTGCCAGTGACTTCTCGGTTGTCACTACTGTCAGTCATGCAGTCCTGGGTGAAGACTCATGAATGCTGTCACACTCAGATGTAGAAGGATTCTTCGTTGCTGTTTCTGAAACAATTTTGTTTTACCAGTCAGGGTTGTTAGCCCTAAGCTGAACCCTCGAATCTGGAAGACTGGTAAACCACTTTTAGACTGGCCTTTACCCTTTGACCTGTTTGGCTTGGGTGACCCTACCAAGAGCCAAAGCATAAAGCTTTGACTCCAGCCTACATAGTTGTCCAGGTCATTGAGGCACACAAGCTCCAATTACAACAAGTTTGTAGTCCTCTTGGAGGAACTGTGGAACATAATTAAATACAATATAGTTCTTTTTGCTTTGCCTGCTCAGGATCTTTAATGAATAATTTCTATTTTGAATTCTTCACAGTTTTCTGACTTTTCCACTGCTCTGAATTTCCATATCCAGCAGCTGAGTATTATCGACTTGTAGTCAATGAGTTCTGTGAAGGAAGTAAAATATTGTTTTCCAATGTAAGTCACACAAAATGCTGGAGGAAATCAGCAGGTCAGGCAGCATCTATGGCAAGGAATAAAGAGTTGTTGCTTAAGGCTAAGATCCTTCATCAGGACTGGTGACGAAATGGTAAGAAGCCAGAATAAGAAGGTGGGGGGTGTGGAGGGAATACAAGCTGGTAGATGAGAGTTGATGTTTTAGGCTGAAACCCTTCATCAGGGCATCTTGTGTTACAATTTTTCAGTAGTATATCTGGTTGATTTTTGACTATTTTTCACTTCTTACATTACCATTAATGCAGACAAGAGTGAGGCTTTGCAATATGGTAGGACCAAAATCTTACACAGTGAATGGTAGGTCACCGAGGAGTGCGGTAGAACAAAGGGATCTGGGAACACCGGTCCATAATTCCTTGAAAGTGGTGTCACAGATACATAGAGTTGTAAGGAAAGCTTTTGGCATATTGTCCTTCAGAAATCAAAGTATTAAGTACAGGAGTTCAGATGTTAAGTTGAAGTTGTATAAAACATTGGTGAAGCCTAATTTGGAGTATTGTGTGCAGTTTTGGTCACCTACCTACAGGAATGTTGTAAATAAGGTTGAAAGAGTGTGGAGAAAATTTACAAGAATGTTGCCAGAACTGGAGGATATGAGTTCTAAAGGAAGATTGAGTAGGTTAGGACTTTATTCCTTGGTTGTAAAATATTAAGAGGAGATTTGACAGAGGTATACAATATTATGAGGGGTGTAGACAGAGTTAATGCAAGCAGGCTTTTTTTTAACTGAGGCTGAGCAGGACAATGACTAGACGTCATGGGTTAAGGGTGGAAGGTGAAAAGATTAAGGGGAACATGAGGGGCAACTTTTTCACTCAAAGGGTCGTGCGAGTGTGGACTGAGCTGCCAGCCCAAGTGATGCATGCAAGCTTGATGTCAACATTTAAGAGAAGTTTGGATGGATGGTAGTGGTATGGAGGGCTATGGTGCAGGTGCAGGCCAATGGGACGAGGCAGTTGACATGGTCCAGCACAGACTGGATGCACTGGAAGTCTGCTTCTGTGCTGTACTTTTCTGTGACTCTGTGTCTCCATATTTCGAAGAGGACCACGACCTTGTTGTAGGGTCTGGAGGTTTGTATTCCTCAATGACCTGGAGACCTATGTAGGCTGCAGTCAGTGCTTTATGAATTGGCTCTTGCTAGGGTCACCCATGCTAAACAGGTCAAAGGGTAGAGGCCAGACTAAGAGTGGTGCACCAGTCCTCCAGGTTTGTGGGTTCATCTCAGGGCTAACAACCCTGACTGGAAAAACAAAATTGCTACGGAAACAGCAATGAAGAATCCTACTTCTGAGTGCGATGGTATTGCAGACTCTGCACCTGAGACTTGCATGACTGCCAGTAGTAAAAACGGAGAGGAAGCTACTGGGATGATGAAGGAAGCCCTGAACCCCGTCAGAGATGGAAGACCTTCATTGCTGCCCTAAGCACCCCTGGCGTAAAGGGCAGTAAAAAAAGACTTTATAACTTCAATTCAACCATGAAGGAAAACAGTAAACACTCATCACTGAAACACTTACCGAAACATTTAAGGGACTTTCGTCATCCTTTACCACACTTCCACAAAAACAAAATGATCTGTTATTAGCTAACGTGTGTTGAATGGGATAATGGGAGGCTGAAAATAAAGTGCCCAGTGGTAATTTAATCAAGCATTTCGGAGCTATCAACCACTATGGGTGTAGAGCTTGAGTGATTCATGAATATCAACAGACGTTTATAATGAAATGTTCTCATAAAGGAATAGTGCACTGGTTCAACACGTTGCTGTGACAACAGTCGAAAGACACATGCTTGACTGATGTTCCCTTCTCAGCTTTGTTGTTTAAAATCCTAGCCAGACTGTTTCATAGACTAACAAGAAATAACTAAGTGTTTACCTACTGTGCAAAGAGACAATCCAAGGGAGACTAATCAGTGATCACTGCACTGTGACTTGTAGAAAAGAATATTTCACAGAAAAATTGAGTCTAAAACAGGTTTAAAGGGAGTAATTCAGGACCAGAATAAGATCTATTATCAGTGTTAAAGAGCACTACAGCAGAGAAACAGGCCCATTTGCTCACCTAGTCTGTTACAAACTGTTAATCTGTCTTGTCCCATCAACCTACACCTGGACAAAAGCCCTCTGCACCCCTCCATTCCATCTGGATTCTCCCCCCTTCTTTACCAGTCCTGATGACAGGTCTCAGCCCAAAATGTCAGCAGTTTATTCTCCTTCTAAAATGCTGCCTGGCCTGCATTTTGTGTGTGTGTGTGTGTGTTGTTCAGGATTTCCAGGATCTGTCAAATCTTGTGTTTTTGAAACTCCTCCGAGGATTAGTCATTTGGAAATGAACCAAAAGGTAAAAAAAAATTCTCCCTACCCTTTGAGTAGACAATCATTATCCAAAGATGGGTTGTCTAACACGAGACAAGGTGGATTTTTTTTTAATCTTCCTTATGGAGATGGCATTGCTGTCATAGGTAGCATTTATCTCAGACACTTGCTAGTCCTTAATGAAGCATCGGGTAAAATAGGAAGTGTGGAAAATGAATAAATCATTCAGCTACTTCAAGATTAGTTACACTTCTTTTCTAATTTTAAAGGATAATTACACACCTACGCAAAGCAAACTTTGTATGCCTTTCAAATTATCATTCTCTTTACTGACTCATCACAATAACACTACAGCACCTAACATGCCTAATCTTATCGATTATCCACTTAAACATCATTTTTAAATCATCAGTTTTCCACCATGAATTATACAGTGATTTTAAACCAGAATAGTATCACCTTTTTTTTAATATTTCAATAAGAAGAACACTTCAACCCAGAGCAGGTCCTTCAGCACACAATGTAGATAGTTGTAAATGGATTGACCTTAGAGTAATCTGACCCTTCCCTCCTACAAGCAACAGCATTGCCCTTTATGCTGCTGGCACCAATAAAAGTTGTCCATCTCTGGTGGTGTTCAGGGGTTCCTCCACTGTGTCCGTAGCTCGGCTTTCACTACTTTCAGTCATGCAAGTCCTGGGTGGAGGCTCAGGACTACAGTTGCACTCAGATGTAGAAAGATTCGTCATTGCTGTTTCATAACAGTTTTGCTTTATCAGTCAGGGATGCTAGCCCTGAGCTGAACCCTCAAACCTGGTGGACCACTCTTAGTCCAGCCTCTACCCTTTGACCTGACTGACATGGTTGACCCTACCAAGGGCCAAAGCATAAAGCTCTGACTCCAGCCAATATTGCTCTCTGGGTCATAGAAACATAGAAAATAGGTGCAGGAGTAGGCCATTCGGCCCTTCGAGCCTGCACCACCATTTATTATGATCATGGCTGATCATCCAACTCAGAACCCTATACCAGCCTTCCCTCCATACCCCCTGATCCCCACATCCACAAGGGCCATATCTAACTCCCTCTTAAATATAGCCAATGAACTGGCCTCAACTGTTTCCTGTGGCAGAGAATTCCACAGATTCACTACTCTCTGTGTGAAGAAGTTTTTCCTAATCTCAGTCCTAAAAGCCTTCCCCCTTATCCTCAAACTGTGACCCCTCGTTCTGGACTTCCCCAATATCGGGAGCAATCCCCCTGCATCTAGTCTGTCCAATCCCTTTAGGATTTTATACGTTTCAATCAGATCCCCCCTCAATCTTCTAAATTCCAACGAGTACAAGCCTAGGTGATCCAATCTTTCTTCATATGAAAGTCCTGCCATCCCAGGAATCAATCTGGTGAACCTTCTTTGTACTCCCTCTATGGCAAAGATGTCTTTCCTCAGATTAGGGGACCAAAACTGCACACAATACTCCAGGTGTGGTCTCACCAAGGCCTTGTACAACTGCAGTAGTACCTCGCCGCTCCTGTACTCGAATCCTCTCGCTATAAATGCCAGCATACCGTTCGCCTTTTTCACCGCCTGCTGTACCTGCATGCCCACTTTCAATGACTGGTGTATAATGACACCCAGGTCTCGTTGCACCTCCCCTTTTCCTAATCGGCCACCATTCAGATAATAATCTGTTTTCCTATTTTTGCCACCAAAGTGGATAACTTCACATTTATCCACATTAAATTGCATCTGCCATGAATTTGTCCACTCACCCAACCTATCCAAGTCACCCTGCATCCTCTTAGCATCCTCCTCACAGCTAACACTGCCGCCCAGCTTCGTGTCATCCGCAAACTTGGAGATGCTGCATTTAATTCCCTCATCCAAGTCATTAATATATATTGTAAACAACTGGGGTCCCAGCACTGAGCCTTGTGGTACCCCACTAGTCACTGCCTGCCATTCTGAAAAGGTCCCGTTTATTCCCACTCTTTGCTTCCTGTCTGCTAACCAATTCTCTATCCACATCAATACCTTACCCCCAATACCGTGTGCTTTAAGTTTGCACACTAATCTCCTGCGTGGGACCTTGTCAAAAGCCTTTTGAAAATCCAAATATACCGCATCCACTGGTTCTCCCCTATCCACTCTACTAGTTACATCCTCAAAAAATTCTATGAGATTCGTCAGACATGATTTTCCTTTCACAAATCCATGCTGACTTTGTCCGATCATTTCACCGCTTTCCAAATGTGCTGTTATCACATCTTTGATAACTGACTCCAGCAGTTTCCCCACCACCGACATTAGGCTAACTGGTCTATAATTCCCCGGTTTCTCTCTCCCTCCTTTTTTAAAAAGTGGGATTACATTAGCCACCCTCCAATCCTCAGGAACTAGTCCAGAATCTAACGAGTTTTGAAAAATTATCACTAATGCATCCACTATTTCTTGGGCTACTCCTTAAGCACTCTGGGATGCAGACCATCTGGCCCTCGGGATTTATCTGCCTTTAATCCCTTCAATTTACCTAACACCACTTCCCTACTAACATGTATTTTGCTCAGTTCCTCCATCTCACTGGACCCTCTGTCCCCTACTATTTCTGGAAGATTATTTATGTCCTCCTTAGTGAAGACAGAACCAAAGTAATTATTCAATTGGTCTGCCATGTCCTTGCTCCCCATAATCAATTCACCTGTTTCTGTCTGTAGGGGACCTACATTTGTCTTTACCAGTCTTTTCCTTTTTACATATCTATAAAAGCTTTTACAGTCAGTTTTTATGTTCTCTGCCAGTTTTCTCTCATAATATTTTTTCCCCTTCCTTATTAAGCCCTTTGTCCTCCTCTGCTGAACTCTGAATTTCTCCCAGTCCTCAGGTGAGCCACTTTTTCTGTCTAATTTGTATGCTTCTTCTTTGGAATTGATACTATCCCTAATTTCTCTTGTCAGCCACGGGTGCACTACCTTCCTTGATTTATTCTTTTGCCAAACTGGGATGAACAATTGTAGTTCATCCATGCAATCTTTAAATGCTTGCCATTGCATATCCACCGTCAATCCTTTAAGTGTCATTTGCCAGTCTATCTTAGCTAATTCATGTCTCATAACCTTCAAAGTTACCCCTCTTTAAGTTCAGAACCTTTGTTTCTGAATTAACTATATCACTCTCCATCTTAATGAAGAATTCCACCATATTATGGTCACTCTTACCCAAAGGGCCTCTCACGACAAGATTGCTAATTAACTCTTCCTCATTGCTCAAAACCCAGTCTAGAATAGCCTGCTCTCTAGTTGGTTCCTCGACATGTTGGTTCAAAAAACCATCCCGCATACATTCCAAGAAATCCTCTTCCTCAGCACCTTTACCAATTTGGTTCACCCAATCTACATGTAGATTGAAGTCACCCATTATAACTGCTGTTCCTTTATTGTACACATTTCTAATTTCTTGTTTAATATCATCTCCGACCTCACTACTACTGTTAGGTGGCCTGTACACAACTCCCACCAGCGTTTTCTGCCCCTTAGTGTTATGCAGCTCTACCCATATCGATTCCACATCTTCCCGGCTTATGTCCTTCCTTTCTATTGCGTTAATCTCATCTTTAACCAGCAACGCCACCCCACCTCCTTTTCTTTCATGTCTATCCCTCCTGAATATTGAATATCCCTGAACGTTGAGCTCCCATCCTTGGTCACCCTGGAGCCATGTCTCTGTGATCCCAACTATATCATAATCATTAATAACAATCTGCACTTTCAATTCATCCACCTTGTTACGAATGCTCCTTGCATTGACACACAAAGCCTTCAGGCGCTCTTTTACAACTCTCTTAGCCCTTATACAATTAGGTTGAAAAGTGGCCCTTTTTGATGCTTGCCCTGGATTTGTCAGCCTGCCACTTTTACTTTTCTCCTTACTACTATTTGCTTCTACCCTTACTTTACACCCATCTGTCTCTCTGCACTGGTTCCCATCCCCCTGTTGTGAACTAACCTCCTCTCACCTAGCCTCTTTAATTTGATTCCCACCCCCCAACCATTCTAGTTTAAAGTCACCTCAGTAGCCCTTGCTAATCTCCCTGCCAGGATATTGGTCCCTCTAGGATTTGAGGCACACAAGCCTCTAAACCCAAAGACAAGGTGATGGTCCTCTTGGAAGTCCCTCCTACAAAGCCCTCCATTTTCTTATCTTCTCTCTGTCTATCTAAGAGGTTCCTAAATACCCCCTACTGTATCTGTCTCTACCATGTTCCACACATCCACCACTCTCTGTGCAAAAAAAAAAACTCTAACATTCCCCATACTCTTTCCTCCAATCACCTTCAAATTATGGCCTCTCGTATTAGCTATATCCACCCTGGAAAGAAGTCTCAATAAAAACAGATAAAATTTAGCTTTTTTTGACTTATCACAATAACAGCACAGCACCTAACATGCCTAATCTAATGGATTATCTACTTACCATTTCTCCTAAAATATCTGTGTATTTCTTTTTGCTTTGCCTGTACTGAATCTGCAAAACAACAAATTTACTTCATATATGAGGATGATGATGAACCTGATCCTGATTTAGAATTTTTTTATCTTCCTTGTGGAGATGGCATCACTGTCATAGGTAGCGTTTATCTCAGACACTTGTTAGTCCTTAATGAAGCATCGGGTAAAACAGGAAGTGTGGAAACTGAATAAATCATTCAGCTACTTCAAGATTAGTTACACTTCTTTTCTAATTTTAAAGAATAATTGCACCCCTATGCAAAGCAAACTTTGTATGACTTTCAAATTATTATTCTTTTTACTGACTCATCACAATATCTTCATAGCACCTAACATGCCTAATCTTATCGATTATCCACTTAAACATCATTTTTAAATCATCAGCATTTTACCGTGAATTATACTGTCATTCTAAACCAGATTAATATTGCCTTATTTTTAGCATTTCAGTAAGGTCTCAAACTAGGACAGCATGTGCTTGCTAAATAACTGAGCGTTGTTTACATCAATGCAAAACATGTTCATAACATTCAATTAAGACATTTACAGACACAAGAGATTCTGCAAATGCTGGAAATCCAGAGCAACACACATAAAAGATTGTTCACAATACGATTGAATTCAACTTGAAATTTGATAGAGAGAAAATAAAATCTGACATAGCAGTATTTCAGTGGAGTAAAGGAAATTAGAGTTGTGTGAGAGAGGAGTTGGCCAAAGTAAATTGGAAGGAGATGCTGGCAGGGATGATAGCAGAGCAGCAATGGCTTGAGTTTCTGCAAGAAATGAGGAAGGTGCAAGATAGATGTATTCTTAAAACAAAGAAATACTCAAATGGAAAAATAGTACAACCATGACTGACAAGGAAAGTCAAAGCTAATGTAAAGGCAAAAGAGAGGGCATACAACAAAGAAAAAAATTAGTGGGAAGACAGAGGATTGGGAAGCTTTTAAAACCCTGCAGAGAGTGACTAGGAGAATCATATTCTCCTAATAGGAGGGAAAAGATGAAATATGAAAGCAAGCTAGCCAACAATATCAAAGTAGATAGTAAAAGCTTTTTCAAGTATGTAAAAAATAAAAGGGAGATGAAAGTGGATATAGGACAGTTAGAAAATGAGACCGGAGAAATAATAACAGGGATCAAGGAGATGGCAGATGAACTAAATAAGTATTTTGCATCAGGCTTCACTGTCGAAGACACTAGCAGTTTAGCAGATGTTGAAGGGTGTGAGGGAAAAGAAGAGAGTGTAGTTACTCACTTTTGAGAAGGTGCTCAAAAAACAGAAAGACCTAAGGGCACATAAGGTACCCGGACCAGATTAACTGCACTCTAAGATTCTGAAAGAGGTAGCAGTAGAGATGGTGGAGGCATTAGTAATGATATTTCAAACATCATTGGACTCTGGCATGGTGCCAGAGGACTGGAAAATTGTAAATGTCACTCCACTCTTTAACAAAGGAGGAAGGCAGCAGAAATGAAATTATAGACCAGTTACCCAGACCTCAGTAGCTGGGAAGATATTGGAGTCAGTTGACTAAGATGAGTTTATGGAGTACTTAGTGACAGAGGACAAGATAGGACAAAGTCAGCATTGTTTCCTTAAGGGAAAATCTTGCCTGAAAAACCTGTTGGAATTCTTTGAGGTGATTACAAGTAGGGGAGATAAAGGGGAGGCAATGGATTTTCAGGAGGCCTCTGACAAGGTGCCACACATGAGGCTGCTTACTAATTGAAGAGTCCATGGTATTACAGAAAAGTTACTAGCATGGTTAGAGCATTGGCTGATTGGTAGGAGGAAACAAGTGGGAATAAAAGGATAATTTTCTGATTGGCTGAAGTAACTAGTGGTGTTCTGCAGGGAACGGGACCGCTTCTTTTTATGCTGTATATCCATGATTTAGATGATGGAATAGATGGCTTTGTTGCCAAGTTTGTAGATTATATGAAGATTGGTGGAGGGGCAGGTAGTGTTGAGGAAAAAGGTAGGCTGCAGAAAGATTTAAACAGATTAGGAGAATAGGCATGACAGTGGCAAACAAAATACAATGTTGGAAAATGCACGGTCATGCATTTTGGTAGTTGAAATAAATGTGCAGACTATTTTCTAAATGGGGAGAAAATTCAAAAATCTGTGACGCAAAGGAACTTGGGAGTCCTTGTGCTGAACAACCTAAAGGTTAACTTGCAGGTAGAGTCGGTAATGAGGACAGCAAATCAAATGCTAGCATTCATTTCAAGAGGTCTAGAATACAAGAGCAGGGATGTGATGCTGAGGCTTTATAAGGCACTGGTGAGGCCTCACCTTGAGTATTGTGAACAGTTTTGGGCTCCTCATCTGAAAACAAGGATAATTCCAAGAATGAAAAGGTTATCATACGAGAAACGTTTGCTAGCTCTGGGTCTGTACTCGCTGGGATTTAGGAGGATGTGGGGGGATCTCACTGAAACCTTTCTAATGTTGAAAGGTCTAGACAAAGTAGATATGGAAAGGATTTTTCCCTTGATGGGGAGTCTAGAACAAGAGGGCACAGTCTCAGGATAGAAGAGAGTCCATTTAAAACAGAGATGCAGAGAAATTTCTTTAGCCAGAGGATAGTGAATTTGTGGAATTTACCACAGGCAGCTATGGAGGCCAGGTTGTTGGGTGTATTTAAGGCAGAGTTTGATAAGTTCCTGATTAGACATGGCATCGAAAGTCATGGGGAGAAGGCCAGAGAGTGTGGCTGAGGAATGGAGAAAAGGTTCAGCCATGATAGAATGGTGGAGCAGACTGGACAAGTCTAATAGCCTAATTCTGCTCCTATGTCTTATGGTCCAAAATGCTGGAGGAACTCAGCAGGTAAGGCAGCATCTATGGAGGGGAATATACAGTCAATGCTTTGGACAGAGACTCTTCATCAGGATTTAATCGGACATATAGAAAGCAGATTATAAATTTGCCATCACCATATTGCCAATGGGAAGGAGGTACAGGAGGTTAGGTCCCACACCACGAGGTTCAGGAACTGTTATTACACTTCAACCATCAGGCTTCTGAACCATTGTTGATAACTTCACTCACTTCAACTCTGAACTGATTTCACAACCAATGGACTCACTTTCAAGGACTCTATAACTCACATTCTCAGTATTATTTATTTGCTTATTTATTATTTTTTATTTGTACTTACAGAGTTTGGCTCTTGCACATCGATTTTTTGTCAGCCTGTGTGTGTAGTTTTTCATTCATTCTACCATATTTCTTTGTTCTACTGTGAATGCCTACAAGAAAATGAATCTCAGGGTAATATATGGAGACATAGTAGTACTTCGATGATAAATTTACTTTGAACTTTGAAAGGAATGGGCATTTTTCAGATTAATCATATTTTGGGTGGTATTCATATCCCGTGGATGGCCAGTGGAGGTTAAGCTATAACCTGAAAGCCATTAATGAGGGTTGTAACCTCATATCAGGATAATTGGCAGATAGGCTGCAGGCATCTGCACAGATACGGGGACTGAACTTCACAGAATTACGTATGGCACACTGAAACAACTCAATTAACCATATTCAGAAGAGCTTGTTGCACGTGTCACCAGAACTGGAACTCTTTGCACTCAGTGGCTACTTTATTAGATACACCTGTACACCTGCTTGTTAATGCAAATGCTCATTAAGAGCATGCAGGCATGATCAAGAAGTTCAGTTATTGTTTAAACCAAACATCAGTTTGGGAAGGAAATGTGATCTAAGACTCTTTGACTGTGGAATAATTGCTGGTGCCAGACAGAGTGATTTGAGTATCTCAAAACTGCTGCAGATTTGGTCAAGAAGTTTAGTTATTGTTCAGATCAAACATCAGAATGGGGAAGAAATGTGATTGCTGGTGCCAGATGGGGTGGTTTGAGTATCTCAGAAACTTCTGATCTCCTGGGATTTTCACACACACTGGTCTCCAGGGTTTACTGAGAATGGTGCAAGAAACAAAAAAACATCCAGTGAGCAGCAGAAATCAGAGGAGAATGGCCAGACTGGTTCAAGCTGACAGGAAGGTGACAGTAACTCACATAACCACATGTTACAACAGTGGTGTGCAGAAGAGCATCTCTGAATGCACAACACATTAAACCGTGAAGCGGATGGGCTACAGCAGCAGAACACCATGAGAATACACTTAAGGCTGATTTTACTTGTGCGTATGGGCTACGCCGCAGGCCTGATTTATACTTTTGCGTAGCCCTATGCCATAACGCACATGCGTAGTTGTGTCTGTGTCGCTCTGCAATTGATGGCCAAAACGCTAGTTGGCAGTGGGGTTTCTATGCCACTGTGTTGAGTTTCTTTGTGAGAGACATGGACGAGGAAATGCATGTCAAATATTTTCGGATGTCGGCAGGTAGATTTGACGATTTGGTTCATCGTCTCCAACCAGTGTACAGACATGGCGGAAAAAAGCAACCAGAAATGCATAGGAGGAAATGCGATGCTACCAAGCGGACCAATCACAGTTGTTATGGTCTGCGTCGCTGCGACACGTGAGTTGCATTTTTGGGGAGGTGCACGTCACCCTACGGTGTAGGATACGCGGTACCTACGGCGTACATTTGACACACAAGTATAAACCAGCCTTTAGTTGTCACATTATTAGGTACAGGAGATAGCTGTTAAAGTGTTCATTAAGCAGATGGTATTAACTTTGAGCCAAACTCAGGCCAGTGTTTTCTTCGCCCTGTGAATCTTTCCCCTTGCTCTGTGTTTTTACATTATGAATATGATCCCCTGTTCCCAGGTCTAACTGCAGGTTTACACCTCCCAGAAAGGCTGTCCTTTCTGCTGGTGAGCTAAATCAATGTGTCTGATGTGAGATGGATGGCCAAATCCCCTCAGGCATTGTTGCCTTCTTTGTTAGCCTTATTGATACGCAGTAAAAGGAAGCTTCTGTAGCTGTCAGCAAGATAGACATGTTACTGCAACAATGTCCCATGCTTTTATTTTATTTAAAAAATTTTATTTAGAGATGCAGTGCAGAACAGGCCCTCCCAGCTCAATATGCAGCACCAGCTTAACCCTAGCTTAATCATAGAAACATTTACAGTGACCAATTAAACCTACTAACTGGTATGTCTTTGGACTTTGGGAGGAAACCAGAGCACCCGGAGGAAATGCACGTGTTCATGGGGAGAATGTTCAAACTCTAACAGAGGCCATTGGAATTGAACACCAAACTCTGAATCCCTGAGCTGTAAAAGCATTGCACTATCCACTATCCACTATCCTACCATGCCAGATAGCTTGCTTGCTCTCCTGCGATTTCACTCCTCTCTCCACGGCACTGAGGCTATGAAGACTGCCTCGGCTGCTGTGCTCCACGCCCATTAATATGATGAATTGATACTGAAGCTTTGGGCCTACTCTGGGCTGCTCCGGGCTTCAGGCCTGAGGATTTATTTTGGTTTGGAATGTTTATTCTTGCTTCCATTGTTTGCTTGATCTGCATTTTTTTTTGTTTTTCCTTTCTCCATGCATCGGGTGTTGGTCTTTATTAATTTTCTTATAATTGGGTTCTTTCAGGTTTCTTGCTTTGTGGCTGCCTGCAAGCAAACAAATCTCAAGGTTGCATAATTTATACATTCTCTGATAATAAATGTACTTTGAAAATTTGGAACTTTGAAACTATACTCAGTGGACAGTTAATTCGGCACACTTGTATCCATGCTCGTTAATGCAAATTTCCCCAGAATATACTGGTGGAGTTCTCCTCTGCCGTCGTAGAGAGCGTCCTCACATTAGGCATTGCTGTCTGGCTTGGTCATCAGAGAAGGCCATTGGGTGCAGCCTATCATCGCTGCAAAACTGTGTCCAAGACAAAGAAATGGGCAGGAAAAGTCATTGCAGAGAGTATTCACCCCGCAAACTGCCTCTTTCAAAAGCTCCCTTCTGGAAGGTGCTAAAGGTCAATTAAAGCAACAAGAAAGCTTCATCTCCCAGTGGCCACACGTTGTAATTCCACATCCCATTCCCATTCCGCCAGAGAAAGCAGGATCTCCCAGTGGCCACACGTTGTAATTCCACGTCCCATTCCCATTCCGCCAGAGAAAGCAGGATCTCCCAGTGGCCACACGTTGTAATTCCACGTCCCATTCCCATTCCGCCAGAGAAAGCAGGACCTCCCAGTGGCCACACGTTTTAATTCCACGTCCCATTCCCATTCCGCCAGAGAAAGCATGAGCTCCCAGTGGCCACACGTTTTAATTCCACGTCCCATTCCCATTCCGTCAGAGAAAGCAGGATCTCCCAGTGGCCACACGTTTTAATTCCACGTCCCATTCCCATTCCGTCAGAGAAAGCAGGATCTCCCAGTGGCCACACGTTTTAATTCCACGTCCCATTCCCATTCCGACAGAGAAAGCAGGATCTCCCAGTGGCCACACGTTTTAATTCCACGTCCCATTCCCATTCCGCCAGAGAAAGCAGGACCTCCCAGTGGCCACACGTTTTAATTCCACGTCCCATTCCCATTCCGCCAGAGAAAGCAGGACCTCCCAGTGGCCACACGTTTTAATTCCACGTCCCATTCCCATTCCGCCAGAGAAAGCAGGATCTCCCAGTGGCCACACGTTGTAATTCCACGTCCCATTCCCATTCCGCCAGAGAAAGCAGGATCTCCCAGTGGCCACACGTTGTAATTCCACGTCCCATTCCCATTCCGCCAGAGAAAGCAGGATCTCCCAGTGGCCACACGTTGTAATTCCACGTCCCATTCCCATTCCGCCAGAGAAAGCAGGATCTCCCAGTGGCCACACATTGTAATTCCACATCCCATTCCCATTCTGACATGTCTATCCACGGCCTCCTCTACTGTAAAGATGAAGCCACACTCAGGTTGGAGGAACAACACCTTATATTCCGTCTGGGTAGCCTCCAACCTGATGGCATGAACATTGACTTCTCTAACTTCCGCTAGGCCCCACCTCCCCCTCGTACCCCAGCTGTTACTCATTTTTATGCACACATTCTTTCTCTCACTCTCCTTTTTCTCCCTCTGTCCCTCTGAATATACCTCTTGCCCATCCTCTGGGTCACCCCCCCCCGTCTTTCTTCCCGGACCTCCTGTCCCATGATCCTCTCATATCCCTTTTGCCTATCACCTGTCCAGCTCTCGGCTCTATCCCTCCCCCTCCTGTCTTCTCCTATCATTTTGGATCTCCCCCTCCCCCTCTCACTTTCAAATCTCTTACTAACTCTTCCTTCAGTTAGTCCTGACGAAGGGTCTCGGCCTGAAACGTCGACTGTACCTCTTCCTAGAGATGCTGCCTGGCCTGCTGCGTTCACCAGCAACTTTGATGTGTGTTGCAAGAAAACTTCACCCCATTTTTAACTGTTTTTACAATTTTTTTACCCTAGACAGTTAACCTGATCAACCATTCTAGTTACCCACCCCCACTATTAGCCCTGTTACTGCACTATGAAGACTTTAACCACTCTATACAATGCTGTTTAATTTGTAAATACGTGCTGGTAATTATGTATTCGTGCACATTTGATTCCATATCTGTACTTTAACCTCAAACTTTTTTTTCAGATGTATTCTTTATGTGGTTGAATGTTGTTTTTGTTGCATGTTGTACCCTGATCAACACACCACAGCAAATTCCTCATACGTGTAAATATATATGGGGAATAAGGTTGATCCTTGATCGTTAACCTCCCAATCTGCATGCTTTCTCAAAACACTGGGAGAAATAAACACAAGGAATTCTGCAGATGCTGGAAATCCAGAGTCACGTACGCAGACTGCTGGAGGACACAGCAGGTCAGGCAGCATCTATGGAGCTGAATAAGGAGTCGATGTTTCAGTCTGAGACACTTCATCGGGAGTTACTGGGAGAATTCTGCACAGTCAGAAAGAGCTCTCTTCCCACAGGCTGCACAGACAGTTTGTCTTGAACCTGTTTCACTGTCAGTTAACAGCTCTGCCAGCTGTCCCACTGTACTGTTGTGGTGACTTCAAACACCCACTGAAGATTCATTGCTTTGAATGTTGCACAGAGCAGCAATCGCTGTCTAACTACATTAATCAATAAATCCTCTGTTTTGCTTTTGACCTCTTCTTGTAGAACAATTCTCAGGACATTTCTGGGCGTGTTTACTGAATGACTCAGATTCTCCTTGGCTTTATCTTATACTGTTGTTATACTTTTACAGCTGTTAACAGGCCAAGAGCAAACCAGAGTCCAAAATTCGCAAACATGGGAAATTCTGCAGATGCTGGAAATTCAAGCAACACACATCAAAGTTTCTGGTGAATGCAGCAGGCCAGGCAGCATCTATAGGAAGAGGTACAGTCGACGTTTCTGGCCGAGACCCTTCGTCAGGACTAACTGAAGGAAGAGTTAGTAAGAGATTTGAAAGTGGGAGGGGGAGGGAGAGATCCGAAATAATAGAAGACAGAAGGGGGAGGGATGGAGCCAAGAACTGGACAGGTGATTGGCAAAGGGGATATGAGAGGATCATGGGACAGGAGGCCCAGGGAGAAGGAAAAGGGGGAGAGGGGGAAAAACCCAGAGGATGGACAAAGGGTATAATCAGAGGGACAGAGGGAGAAAAAGGAGAGAGAGAGAAAGAAAGTGTGTATATAAATAACGGATGGGGTACGAGGGGGAGGTGGGGCATTAGCAGAAGTTAGAGAAGTCAATGTTCATGCCATCAGGTTTTTCCCCCCTCCCCCTTTTCCTTCTTCCCGGACCTCCTGTCCCATGATCCTCTCATATCCCTTTTGCCAATCACCTGTCCAGCTCTTGGCTCCATCCCTCCCCCTCCTGTCTTCTCCTATCATTTTGGATCTCCCCCTCCCCCTCCCACTTTCAAATCTCTTACTAGCTCTTCTTTCATTTAGTCCTGACGAAGGGTCTCGGCCCGAAACGTCGACTGTGCATCTTCCTAGAGATACTGCCTGGCCTGCTGCATTCACCAGCAACTTTGATGTGTGTTGCCAGAGTCCAAAATTTCCTTTTTTATTTAGAGCAGCACATACAAAATCTTGGAGGAACTCAGCAGGTCAGGCAGCATCTATGGACTTTGAATTTTGAACTTTGGAAAGGAATAAACTATCTATGTTTCAGATGAAGACCCTTCATTAGGCATGCAGAGGACGGGGACAGAAGCCCAAAGAAGACAGTGGGAGGTAGAGTAGGAGTACGAGCTAGAAGGTGATAGGTGAGACCAGGTGAGGGGCAAGTGAGGTGGGTGTGCGAGGGGATTGAAGTGAGAAGCTGGGAGGTGATAGATGGAAAAGATAAAGGGTTGAAGAAGAAGGAATCTGATAGAGGAGGACAGTGGACCTTGAGAGAAAAGGAAGGAGGAGAGGCATCAGGGGGAGGTGATGGGAAGGTGCAGAGAAGATAAGAGTTGCTTCTTACTCATTGCTTTCCAATCCTGATGAAGGCTTTCACCCCAAAATATAAACCGTTTATTCAGTGCCATTGATGCTGCCTGACCTGCAGATTTCCTTCAGCAGTTTGTGTGTCGCTCAAGATTTCTCGCATCTGCAAAATCTCTTGTGTTTTTTTCTCTCACTTAGCTGCAGGTAACAATTGCAAATCAGATTCCTCATCGTTGGCCTTAAGTAGATCTTCCAAAACACTTTTTCTACTTGACGATTAGCCTCCTAACTGCAAAATAAATACCCTTTTGACAAATGTTTGTATATATTCATTCACGTCTGTGTCCATATTTGCATTTTAAATAATGAAAACAGCAATTTAAGTGCCTTGGAAGATCTAGCAAGTGTCATTTCAAGTTCTCTATAGAGCATTAATTTGACAGGCATTAATATTCATGAATGCGAGCAACTCTTTGTTTTCAGTGGTAACTTTTGATTTTGTTTTCATTGTTACCTAACCACACATATATACACATGGACGAGATGACAATGCATTCTCTTTATTTATTCCATTCCATGGTCCATTAAATTCGAGCACTCATAGTGTAGAGCACATGAGAACTGACTAATAATTCAGGACTTTATTGTGAAACTAAGTTTAAGTTAATTAATGCATTAATTGAGATACAGCACGGAATAGGCCCTTCCATCCCTTCGAGTCACACTGCCCAGCAACTCTGATATAACCCTAGCTTAATCATCGGACAATTTACAATGACCATTTAACCTACCAATGGGTATGTGTTACGGGTGTGGGAGCAAACCAACCCCCCCGGAGGAATCCCACTCAGTCATGGGGAGAACGTACAAACTTCTTACAGGCAGCAGCAGGGTGTGAATCTGTGCCACTGGTACTGTAAAGCCTCGTGCCAAACATTACACTACAGTGTTGCCCTAAAGTTTAAAGTTTAAAAAAATACACTCAGCTGCCACTTTAGTAGGTACACCTGTACCCCTGCTTGCTAATGGAAATATCTAATCAGCCAATCATGTGGCAGCAACTCAGTGCCTAAAAGCATGCAGACATGGTCAAGAGGTTCAGTTGTTACTCAGACCAAATATTAGAATGGGGGGGGGGAAGAAATGTGATCTAAGTGATTTTGACCAGAATAGGAAAGAAATGTGATTGTTGGTGCCAGAAAGGGTGATTTGTGTATCTCTGAAACTGCAGGTATCCTGGTATTTTTCATGCACAACCATCTCTGGAGTTTACAGAGAATGATACAAAATGATATGCACCGTTCTGCAGCATTCTTTTTTCTGTTTTTCACATCTCAGAATGGTGTGAGAAACAAAAAAGACTGGTCTAATCTGACAGGAAGGTGACAGTAACTCAGATAATCGCATTTCAGCAATGGTGTGAGAAACAACATCTTTGGATGCACAACATGTTGAACCTTGTAGTGGGTTAAAGCAGCAGAACACAACGATCATATCTCCTGTACCTAATAAAGTGGCACTGAGTGCATATCTCAGCTTTTATTTTGTTATTTTCATGGAATATATGCTTCATGCTTGTTAATTGTGCTTCCTAATGTTGCATATTAAAGTATGGCTTTTGCAAATAGTCATAACATTCTACCTCTCACAATGAAACATTACTGTAATGTGGCAGGGAAGGGTCATTAGGCAAGATGGATGAAAAAATAAATTAAGGTATGTTCACACTAAATTAGAGTGATAGCATTAACTTTCACATAATTTGTCATGAGTAATTTTTTTTGATAAATGTTCTCTTAAAAGGAGTTTGGTACAAATGTGCTGTAAATGAAAGAGCTAAATAATATCTTTGTACCAGAATCTTCCCACTGGCATTTTGGATGTACACTTTACTGGTTTTGATTACATTGACAACTATTTTTAATAGAACACAGAGGAATACAGCATGAAACAGAGCGACACACACAAAAAGCTGGAGGAATTCAGCAGGTCAGGCAGTATCTATGGAAAAGAGTGAACAGTCAACGTTTTGTGCCGAGACCCTTCTTCATGACTGTAAAGGAAGGGGAAAAGTCAGAGTGAAAAGGTGAAGGGGAGGGGAGGAAGAAGTACAAGGTGGAAGGTGATAGGTGAAACCAGAAGAGGGGGAGGGTGTGAAGTAAAGAGCCAGGAAGTTGATCAGTGAAAGAGAAAATGGCCTGGTGCTCCTTAGTGGGGTCCTGTTTAAGGGGTAAGTAAGAGGAGGTGCCTGAGAGTTGCCGCCTGGCCTCAGCAAGTTAGTAGGTCAACCCGCCAAACTACTACAGCACCCACCCCGACCCTCCCCATCTGAGTGTTTGATAGTGAGGTTAGGATTACTGCAGAGAGAGAGTGGAGAGCTGTGCAATCAGAGGGAGTGAGGTTAAAGCTGGAGAGAGGAGTGTTAACGTCGAGACGGTTGATGTCTTATTAGCAATTAGAGATAAAAGGATCCAGAGCAGGCAGAAGGCCAGAGATGGGTGCCCAGGAAGAGGAGGAGGGTTGAAGATGAGAGAAGGGGTTATTGGTGCAGGCTGGAGAGTCCTTTAGCCCAACTTGTCCATTCCCAACCTAGGATCGACAGACCCCTTGCTTCATGGTATTGGTCCATGGCATCAAAAAGGTTGGAAACCCCTGGTGCCAACCAAGATCTCCATCTAAGAGATAAAGAGATTAGCATTACTTATCAGATGTACATTGAAACATACAGTGAAATGCATTGTTTTTGCTTTAATGACCAACACAGTCTGAATATGTACAAGGGGCATCCTGCATGTGTCAACACGCTTCAGGCACAAGTGAACCCACAATTTACTAATCCGTAAATCTTTCGAATGCGGGAGGAATCCAGAGCACCCAGAGGAAAACCACGTGATCACAGGGAGAATGTGCAAACTTCTTAGAGACAACAGCGGAATTGAAGCCAGGTTACTGGCATAGATCAGTGTTATGTTAACCAGTCTGCTGCCATCCCCTACATAAACTCAGCTTGTCCCATTTGCAAAGCTATTGTGCAATTTCATATTAACAGATCTATAGTGAGTTGAATTGGAACTTTGAACTTTATTATTCTTAGAGTTCACTGAAGCTTTGCTTCACGCAATTGAGATGTCACCTTTAACCTTTCACTATTTTAAATAGTTTGGTACATTTGTACACTAATTGCCCATTGTGGAAACTTTATAAAGCACTGGTCAGGCATCAGCAAGTCAAGTCAAGTCAAGTCAAGTTTATTATCATTTTCACCATAAGCTGCTGGTACAGTACACAGTAAAAACGAAACAATGTTCCTCCAGGACCATGGTGCTACACGAAACAACACAAAACTACACTAGACTATGTGAGACAGCACAGGGCTTCACTAGACTATGTAAAACAACGTAAAAAAAACTGCACTTGACTACAGACCTGCACAGGACTACATAAAGTGCACAAAACAGTGCAGGGCAGTACAATAATTAATAAACAAGCCAATAGGCACAGTAGAGGACAATTTACAATATAATAATAAATGATGTAGATGTCAGTCTAGACTTTGACACTTGGAGTACTGTGAGCAATTTGGGGCCCCTTATCCTAGAAAAGATGCGTTGAAACTGGAACGGGTTCAAAGGAGCTTCCTGAAAATGATAACAACAGGAATTTTGCAGATGCTGGAAATTCAAGCAACTTTTATGTGTGTTTCCTGAAAATGATTTCAGGATTGAATGGCTTGTTGTATGAAGAGCGTTGAATGGCTCTGGGCTTGTATTCACTGGAATTCAGAAGAATGAGGAGTGACTTCATTGAAACCCATCGAATGGTGAAAGGCCTTGATAGAGCGGATGTGGAGAGGATGTTTCCTATGGTGAGGAATCAAAGACTAGAGGACACAGCCTCAGAATAGAGGGGTGTCCTTTTAGAATGGGGATGAGGAGGAATTTCTTTAGCCAGAGAGTAGTAGATATTTGGAATTCATTGCCACAGGCAGCTGTGGAGGCCAAGAATTTATGAATACTTAAGGCAGAGGTTGATAGATTCTTGATTGGTCAGGCTATGAAGGGATACGAGGGGAAGGCAGGAGACTGGGACTGAAAAATGGATCACCCATGAAGAAATAGTGGAGCAGACTTGATGGGCCAAATAGCCTAATTCTGCTCCTATATCTTAAGGTCTTGTGGTCTTATATTCAAGGCTTTTGAATGAAGAATAGGAGGGTGGAAAGTATTCTAACTCTGGGATGGAAACACCAATGCCCTGGGTTGGAAAAGACTACAGAAAGTGGTGGAGACAGCCCAGCCAATCACAGACAAAACCCTCCTCATCAATGAGCACATCCACATGAAGCACTGTCACAAGAAAGAGGCATCCATCATCGAGGACCCCCACCGTCCAGACCCTTCGCTCTTCTTGTTACTACCATTGGGCAGGAAGCCCAGAATTCTTAGGTCCCATACCACCAGGTTCAGCAACAGTTATTACCCCCTAACCATCAAGCTCCAGAACCAGCATGGATAACTTCACTCTTCCCAACACAGAACTGATCCCACAACCTATAGACCCACATTCAAGGACTCTACAACTCATATTCTCAGTACTATTATTTTTATGTGCACTATTTGTCTTCTTTTGCACATTGGTTGTTAGTCCTTTTTTTATATGTAGTTTTCTCATAAATCCTATTGTATTTTTTCATTTTTCTGTAAATGCCAGAAAATTAATCTCAAGGTAGTATACAGTGACATTTATGTAATCTGATAATAAATCTACCTTGACTCTCTTTGAGAACTGAAAGCAAATCGAATTTTCTCTCATATTTTCTTTTTTCTTTTCTTCTAACCCTTTAACCTTAAGACCATATCCTCTGGTGTTTGCTTTACTACCTTGGGGAAGTGATTCCAACTGTTTACCCTATCGATGCCCCTCATAAATTTAAAAGCTTCTGTCAGGTCTCCCTCAGCCTCAAATGTTCTAGATTCAAGGTTCAAAATTCAGGATTATTTATCACATGTACAGTACGTTGAAATACACGGTGAAATTCATCGTCTGCATTGACAACCAACACACCGAGGATGTGCTGGGGACAGCCTGCAAATGTTGCCACACATTGCTGCGCCAACATAGCATACCCACAATGCTTAGCAGAACAACACAGAACCCAAATCACAACACGCAAGAATTCAGGGAGAACAGCCACGTTTGTTCAACTTTTCCTTGAGAACATAGTATACAAACTGGCATCCCGTTAAACTGCATCTACACCTTTTGCACAGTCGCCACATTCTTCCCATAAGGGAGTGACCAGAAATGCACACAACACTTCAAATGCAGACTGACTAAAGTTCTGTTTAAATATATTTATATTATTGATTTATTGAGATACTGTGTGGAATAGGTCTTTACGGCTCTTTGAGCCACGCCACTCATCAATCCCTGATTTAATCCTACCTTAATTACGAGACCATTTACAATGACCAATTAACCTACTAACTGGTACATCTTTGGACAGTGGAAGGTAATTGGAGCACTCAGAGGAAACCCACACGTGCGCCCAGGGAGCATGTGCAAACTCCTTGCAGGCAGCAGAGGGAATTGAACCAGCGTTGCCTGTACTGTAGAGCGTTATGTTATTGTGCCACTACCTATGTGGTTTCATTGGCATAGTAGCAAATTGTTTTAAAAATTTATCATTAGATTTTGGTTTCTTGCTTTACATGGTGACTTATATCAAATATCTTGGTTACTCACTGCAGGCAATGAGTAAAGATAACAAGTACTTCAATTTTCACTGAACAGGATCATTTATAAAATACTCCAAATCATGCTAGCTCTGACCATTGTTTCCAAAATCATAATGATGCATTCAATTGAATTTACACCTGGATAAATGCGCATGGGTTGTGAATCCTGCACTTACTGATGGATTTGAGTGGGAGGTTTTAGATTCTGCAGTTACAAGCAGGAAAAAAATCCAATAAAAATCTGAGCAAGCACTAGATCCGGTGTTCAATTGATTCCAGTCGTACTTGTGCTGACAACTTTAGGAAGCAAGTGATGGTCATAGGGTACCACAGCACAGAATCAGGCCCTTCAGCCCATCTAGTCAATGCTAAATTTATTCTGCCTAGTCCGATAGACCTCCATACCCCTCCCACCCATGTACTTATCCAAACTTCTCTTAAGAGGTGCAATCAAATCCGCATCTATAGGCAACCAGTGTTACGAACTGTAACGCTTTGAAATAAAACAGCAACAAGAGATTTCACACTGAGTCGGGTTTTAATGTTAAAACCACTATCTTTACTAGTATCTACTTATAATATTGTAACTTAACCAAGATAAATGTTAACAGTGTTACGTGTATATATGTGTGTAAATATAGCTCCCAAACTAAGTTAAGCTTGCGGAAACAAAGCTTAGAGCCTTGAGATGGTAAAGTAAAAAGTTCAGTTCATCCACGGAATGTATGATAGGAGAGAGATATTTGTAATCAAGGGTGAAACATAGAGAAGAGGTAATTACGAAGTATTCTACAGGTTCCACAATGGTATAACGAGATAACAGTCGCCGTAGATCTTGTCCGTCGTGTCGTTCCAAATCCACATGCAAGTTACCACTGAAAGTGATCTGTCACAGGGATATCGTCTTCAAGGGATTACCACACATTGTACCCAGGCAAGGTTTAACACGTAAGTGTTCTCCACAGGATATCCCAAAGAGAATCCACTCCTTTGGATTAGACGAAGTGACAGTCCCACATTCGTTGTGCACCGTGTGCTGATATTTAACCCAATCTTTTGGGCTAAAAAGAGTTTCAAACCATCGCAGTGACCAGCTGAAGTGTCAGCAGCCGGTCATCCTCTCTCTCTCTCTCTCTCTCTCGACCGTGACTGTCTGTGTCCTTGTTTGAAAGTTAAACAAGCTGCAAGTCAGTCAGTGAACAACATCATAGTCCTGCATCATTCAGGCGCTCTTAAAATAACAGTCCACAGTAAACAAAACCTGTGGGTTCGTAACACTAGTTCCACACTCACACTATCCTCTGAGTGTAGAAGTTTCCCCTCAAGTTCCCCTTAATATTTCACCTTTCACCTTTAACCTAAGACCTCTACTTGTAGTCTCACCCAATCTCTGTGAAAAAAACCTGCTTTCATTTATCCTATCTATACCCCACCATAAGTTTGTATACTTTCAACACCCCCTCCATTCTCCCACACTCCAGTTAATTTTAGAAAAAGTTATCATTTAATGATACTCAGGTGTCAGGCCACATCAACCACACTCCCAACACCAGACCTCTACCACAGCTGCTCTAGTCTGTCAGGACAACTCAAGGATCTTTCCAGAGAAGAGCAATATGCCCGTTTACTTGTGTACCTTCCTAGTTCATTTCTCTCGAAATGGGGAAGGGCACTGGACAGCTTCGGGCAACTTACTCAGGAGCACATGGGTTCCCAGGATAAAAGAGACAGGAAAGCTTCTATCTCACTGCTCCTGACACTCGAACAGACTTCAAACACGAGAAAATCTGCAGATGCTGGAAATCCAAAGCATCACACACAAAATGCTGGAGGAATTCAGCAGGCCAGGGAGGATCTATGGAAAAGAGTAAACAGTTGCTGTTTCCTGATGAAGGGTCTCGGTCCAAAACATCAATGGTTTACTCTTTTCCATAGATGCTGCCCGGCCTGCTGAGTTCTTCCAGTATTTTGTTTGTGCTGCTCCAGAGTAGATCTTTTCTAGCATGAGTAGGATCACTTGAGTCAAGTAAGATATTCTCCTAAGGGACTGTCTATTGGTGAATCCACAGGTGGCTGTAGAGGCCATTACAGGATCCACATATCCTGGTGCAGTGTGGCCCTGTGTAAGTGGTGATTGTGGTTACTGGTTCGGTCTTTTGGTTGTTCATCCTCTCCTTTCACAGCTGCTGTTTGTTCTTTGTGGCACAATGGAGGTCGCTTTCATGCAGCGCAGCTCCCTCTTGAACAGATTTCCTCCAGGTGTATCTATTGAGTGTAATGTCTTCCAGTTTCTGGATGTCAAGATGGCGCAAGTGTACAATACTTCTTCGGTTGACATCTTTTAGATAGTGCACAGAGCTATTTATTTCACTTCTTTTTTGTTTGCTTTTCATCTTAAATGTGTTTCTGGGACTTTTTAGAGCCTGTGATTTACAGCTTGGAGATCGATTGCGTGATCCAGTGCTTTGTTGTATCCGAGAAGGTTCCGGAAAGCAGGCGTGAACACGAGCAGCCTCGAAGCGGGGCGCAAGCCGATGATTGGCTCCATTTCACTGATTAGTACATCCATTAAAACATTGTGGAAGGTTGAAACGTCGATACAAATGAAGAAAGTGGGCGAGGGTTCAGTGCCGACTGCCTGCCTTTTGATCGCTGATGCGAATGGATCTCTCGCTGCTGTTGGTCGAGGAGTCTGTGTGAGAGACTATCACTGCTCTGGAGGGTAGGCATCTGCGTTCGAATGGTATCCCTCTCTCTTGATTCTGCCAGAGATGTTCTGTGTTTACAAATTGGACAATTGACTCTGAACTTCCTCAACCTTATGTTTTTTGTATTCTATGATTTTGCCTGTTCCTTCTTGTTGCCGTGTTATTAGTTTTTTGTGCCTGGGGAGGGGGTTTAGGGGATGATATTCTTGTTGCCGTGTTATTAGTTTTTTGTGCCTGGGGAGGGGGTTTGGGGGTTGATACTCTTGTTGCCGTGTTGTTAGTTATTTGTGCCTGGGGAGGGGGTTTGGAGGTTGATATTCTGGTTGCCGTGTTGTTAGTTTTTTGTGCCTGGGGAGGGGGTTTGGGGGTTGATACTCTTGTTGCCGTGTTATTAGTTTTTTGTGCCTGGGGAGGGGGATTAGGGGATGATATTCTTGTTGCCGTGTTGTTAGTTATTTGTGCCTGGGGAGGGGCTTTGGAGGTTGATACTCTGGTTGCTGCTTGGCATGTTTTATCAGTTTCTTTGTGCAGGGAGAGGGGGTGTTGGTGCGTTGATAATCATGTTACAAATCTTTTTTTTGTGTTGGGGGTGGGTTTAATGTTTTTCTTTGAATGACTTCCACAGTTTTCTTTGTTTCGTGGTTATCTGGAGAAAACCAATCTCAGAGTTGTATACTACATGCGTACTTTGACAATCAATAAACCTTTCAACTTTTGGTGTAATGTTGAATTTCTTCAGGCTGACTTTGGTGTTAACTTTGAAGGATTTCCTTTGCCAACTCGGGGCTCACTAACTTTCTTTCGACTGTGAGTAAAGGAGACATGAGTTAGGCTCCGGATGACATGACCTATCCATCAGAGTTGGTGTTGCTTTATCATGGTGCAGATGCTTCTCATGCTGGCCTCCTCCAGCACGCTGATATCAGTGCATCTGTCCTTCCAGCTGATCCTCAAAGTCTTTTGTAAGGCTGTTTGGTGGTATTGTTCCCTGGCTTTCATGTGCCCACTGTTAGTGGTCTGTGATTCAGCTCCATATAGTAATTTGGAAAGGAAAACTGCTTTCAACTGGCCAAAAGTTTTGATTGGACCTGCAGGTCACAGTCTTCAGACGCTTTTCCTTAATCTTGCATAGGCCCCTCTAGCACAACTCAGGAAGCAGTTGATCTCTGAGTTGATTCAAGATTCAAGATTCTAAAAACTTTATTGTCATTCTAACCGTACATCAGCTCTGCAGGACAGAATGAGACAGCGTTTCCCAGGAGCAGTGCAATGTTTGTTTTGAGGAGAGAATGCTGTTTAGAAAAGGAAGGTAGTCTATATTTTCAAGGATGATATTGTCCGCTTTTATGGAGGGTTGGATAAATGGCTATTTGAGCCTCTTGTACAATAAGGTGGACTCTTTACCTTACAATCTACCTTGTTATGACCATGCCCTTTATTGTTTTCATGCACTGCACTTTCTCTTTAGATTTACACTTAATTCTGCATTGTTATTGTGTTAACTTGTTCTACATCAATGCACAGTGTGTATCTGATCTGCATGAACAGCGTGCAATACAAGCTCCTCACTGTTTCTTAGTACATGTGGCAGTAATCAACCAATAATATACAAACTCTTGAAGATAATTCTTTTTGCAAACTAATGAGTAGCAACAGACGATTGACATTTTGAGATAATTACATTTGAGCTTTTGAGTCTAATATTATCCTCATCCAATCCTTACAATTCTAAACACATGTTACTTGACACCAGTTAAGAGCAGGACCTCAACTTCTCTGTTTCTAATTAAAACATTTTCCAGCAATTACCACGGCCTTATTGAAATTAATTAAAAGAACCAAGATCTCATCTTCTTAACACAGTATTACACCAGGTGGAGAGTTTAGGGATGGCTTAGGGACATTAAAGTTTCTTACTGATAACAGAAGGAATTGTAAAATAAAGTAGTAATTGGTTCAAAAACTACATAATGGTCATTGATCTTGGGGGTTGGGGTGGAGAAGACATCTTCATTAATTTTCACATTGCATCACCATAATATCTTTAATCATTGCTTGTGGAGGACAAATCAAAAAATATTTAAAGATTCCAAAAAAAGTAGTTTTCAGAAATGTTTTCAAAATCAAAGAGGATCTAATTAGCACAGAACATAATAGATACCTCCTGTACGACATAAAGTGGCCACTGTATGTACATTCGTGATCTCCTCTGCTGTATCCCATCCACATCAAGGTTTGATGTGTTTGCATTCAGGGGCGCATTCTGTTGTAATGCATTTTATTTGGGTAACTGTCACTGGCACTAACAAAGCAGTTTCACCCACAGAATGGCAGCTCACTGCATTGTTTTTTGTTTCTCACACGATTCTCTGTAAATTCTGGAGCCTGTTGTGATCAAAAAGGTTGGGAACACTCCGCTCTTGACTATAACCGCAAGCTTTTATGTATTGAGTTGCTGCCACATGATTGACTGATTAGATATTTATATTAGTGTGTAGGTGTACCTAATAAAGTGGCCATTGAATGTAGTTTCAAGCAAAAAATCCAGGCTGTTTTCTGATGTCTGAAAATGAAGAACTGTTTAATTCAAGCTTTGATTATTCAGCACAATCTTGCAGGTTCTTCCTGATGCATTAAGAATACCTCTTGTAATTATAAAATTGCAGTTTCCATGGAACCGAAAAATGAAGAATATTCTCAAAACGTAAATTGGTAAGAAAGCAAATAATAATGGTGACAAAAGGTCATAAAAATTGTAATTAACTAATTATCCAAGCTATTTGAGCTATCAAGTTTGTATTTTTAAAGGCAATATATTATATGCCTTTTACAGTTCTTGTTAAATTTGTTATTTTGAATTACTGATATTACCTCCATTAGAAGATTACAGATTCAGGTCTGTTTACGGATCTGAGAAGATTCTTTTAAATGTTTTTACTTACAATATAGAATTATTTTCCTGGGGTGGCTAGGTAGAGATACATCTCTACCAAAGAAAGGAGGTGTAGGGCGTTCCTTCCTTCTGCTAGCCTGTAGGTCACCCTTGGTGTAGCACCTGCTTAGACCCTGATCAGGGTCACCTTGATGCCATGGGTGCAGGTGGTGGATGGTCGTGTGAGCAGATGACGCATATCACAAGTCCAAGTCCTGGTTATGTGACTACTGACGCCAGGCAGACAATCTCTGAAGTGTATTCATCATGGCTGGGGTCACCCGTTTTGTAAAGACACTGCCCAGGAGAAGGCAATGACAAACCACTTCTGTAGAAAAATTTGCCAAGAACAATCATGGTCAAAGACAGAGAAAAGAAGATCAACAGTATGAAGATGGTCTTCCCCACAGACAACAATCCCTCGCTCAGTAGATAAAGACAGATGGAAAACCATGATTGCCCCTATTAGACGACGTGGCACATAATAATGATGATTTAATTCCCTGATTTTATCCGATTCTTTGTCGGTAGATGTTGTGTGAAAAGTAACGCACAAAATGCTGGAGGAACTCAACAGGTCAGGCAGCATCTCAGCAGGAAATCAAACGTCATCAATTTTGGACAAAACCCTTTATTTGTCCAGGTGTGGTATGATAGCATAGCAGTTAGTGTAACGCCTTATGGCACCAAATATCAGAAGAATTGGATCCAATTTCTGCCGCTGTCTGTAATGAGTTTGTCTATTCTCCCTCAGGAATTTCCTGAGAAAACTGTACCGGTTTCCTCCCACATTCCAAAGATGTAACAGGTGAGGATTAGTAAGGCGTGGGCACGCTCTATTGGAGCCAGAAACATTGCAGCACTTGCAAGCCATCTCCAGCACATGCTCAACATAAACAACACACTTCCCTGTATCTTCCAATGTACATGTAACAAAATAGAGCTCACCTTTAATCTTATTATCCTGGACCTTGTATCGAAAGGTTCTCAGTCTGATTGGGCCGAACATTCCAGAAATCAGATTCAGTGAAGAAAAAGGAACTGCGGTATATATTCTCATGAGGATGGCATGTGTTTGAGAAGGGACAGTGAGGGAATGGCGTTCTAATGAACTTGTTGCCTTGTTGCTTCTTGGAGCAGGGCATCATATGTAGTATGGAGACATGAGCAGAACTGGAAGTGTTTTATTATTGTCACAAGTATGGAGGAAAAGAGAAAAATATGACTTGCATGTTGTTCATACAGATCAATGTTTTACATTTCATGGAAATCATAGAAAGTAAAACAATAACAGAATGAAGAATTCCTGATGAAGTGTCTTGGCCTGAATCGTTGACTATTCCTCTCCATAGATGTTGCCTGATTTGGTGAGATCCCTCCTGCATTTTGTGTGTGATACTCTGGATTTCCAGCATCTGCAGAATCTCCTGTGCTTATGAGGATTAAAATGTTACTGCTGCAGTTACAGAGAAAGTGCAGTGCAGGGAGACAATAAATTAAGAAGCATATTGAGGTAGATTGTGAGGTCAAGAATCCATCTTATCATCTAGGGAACCATTCAATAGTCTTACAAACAAAAGGTATTCCTGAGCCTGGTGGGCATACTTTCAGGATTTGATATCTTCTGTCCTGATGGGAGCGAGTGTCTGGGATTATTGGAGTCTTTGATTGCTGAGGCAGTGAGCAGTGTAGACAGGACCATGAAGTGAAGGGTGCTTTCTGTGATGCACTGGGCTGTCTCCACAACTCACTGCAGATCTATTCATTACAAAAGTGCATTGAGGTAGTACAAGGTAAAACACTAACAGAGCGCAGAATAAAGTGCTGCAGTTACCGAAGAAGTGCAGTTTAGGCAGACAATAATTCCCAAGGTGATAACAAGGTAGATTGTGAGCTCAAGGGTCCATCTTATCTCAATGAGAGCTAAAGAATTTTGGCATGTCCCCTTTGACCTTTACCAATGCACCATGGAAAACACCCAAAGATGGTTGCATCGTGGCTTAGTATGTCAACCACTCTGTCTGTGACCACAAGAAACTTCGAGAGCTGTGGGCACAGTTCATCACACCATGGAAACCAGCCTCCACTGCATGGACTCTCTCTATACCTCTCGCTGCCTCAGTAAAACAGCCAGCACAATCAAAGACCCCACTTGGCCTGAGCATTCTCTCTTCTCCCCTCTCCCACTGGACTGAAAGTATGCACCACCATGGACTTCATAGAAGGTGGGTGGAAACCCCCTTTGAGCAGGGTAGGCTGGTACGTAGCAACTGAAAGTGTTCCAAAACACTTGTCATCAGCAAAAGCGTTTGGAAGAAATGAAAACGTCCACAAATGTTAATCATCAGCTCACAGAGAGCTCATTCTGCACTGTGGTCTCCCCCTAACGAGAGGACAGGAATTTTAGCACCTAGAAACGTCATCTAAAATAGGATCATTTAAAGCAGACATGATTGCCTACTTCAACACAAGAGATCCTGCAGATGTTGGAAATCCAGAGCAAAACACACAAGACTCAGCAGGTCAGGTAGCATTTGTGGAAATGAATTAATAGTCGACATTTTGGTCTAAGACTCTTCATCAAGACTTGTCTAATTTTGATTTTTAATATAATTTACTCCTTTATGGAATGAAATAATGATGAAGGTAATAAGTTTCAATCTTTTTGATCCAAATTCTGACAGAGACATAAGCTGCATTGCACACATTGATGACACCATCAGATGTGAGGAAATATAGGAGATCCTGTCACAATATACCCAAACAGTAATTTCATTTTCTTAATTGATGCTCGGGTAAATTGTGAAACCCTGTGGTTCTAGAATCCTCCCTTATTAGAAACATCCTCTCCACATCCACTCAATCTAGGCCTTTCAAAATTCAACAGATTTCAATGAGATCTCTCCCCATTCTTTAAAAACCCAGGGAGTACAGGCCCTGAGCCATCAAACGCTCTTAAAGTCAATTATAGGCACTATATGTTAGTAGTGATTCTAATCAATTTATTACTGTGTGTTACTAACTCTTTGAAATTATGAAAACCATTTCCTGTGACTTTTCAGTGCTCTGTTTCAAGAACTTTCTTTGTTAATTGAATCCTCCTGAAGGTTTATTCACAGCATCTAGTTTACTGAAGAAAGATACAAATCATGACCGCACATTAAATCAGATAGCACTTACTAAAAGTGTTTCCTAATTACTGACATCATTTGTATTTCTTTCAATTAGCTAAACTCAGAAATTATCATCAAATCAAAAATCTACAGAGGTTATTATGTGTCATTGCAGAAAGCAATTAATGGAAAATGATACACACAAGAGATTCTTCAGATGTTGGAAATCCAGAGCAACACACACAAAAAGAAGGAGAAACTTAGCAGGTCAGGCAGCATCTATGGAGAGAAATAAACAGTTGATGTTTTGGGCTGAGACCCTTCTTGTGGACTGGAAAGGAAGCAGGAAGATGTTAGAATAAGAAGATGGGAAGTTGTGTATTGTATTTACATAATATTTCAGTAATATTTGAGTAAAACTGTAAATGTATTGTTTGATTGAGCATTCTTGTTCACTTAAATAGTTTTTCTTATTGTTTATATGGAAAAATAAGTGAGTTGCATACGTGTACCCTCGTTTAAAGTAAAGAGAAACATACACAAGTTACCTCCCAGCTTTTTGCTTTTATTTTAATTAGATTTTATATTCAGAATTATTTTATTTATTTATTTATTTGTTTATTGAGATGCAGCATGGAATAGGCCTTCTGTCCCTTCAAGGTACACTGCTCAGTGTCCCGATTTAATCACGGAAAATTTACAATGACCAATTAACCTACCAACCAATATGTCTTTGGACTGTGACAAGAAACCAGAGCATCCAAAGGAAATTCATGCAGTCACAGGGAGAATGTACAATCCTGTCACAGGGAGCGGTGGGAATTGAACTCGGGTGGCCTGGACTGTAAAATGTTGTGCTAACCACTATGCTACCGTGCCATCCTGTATTACTAAGCAATACAGGATGGTTAAAATGAACCTGAGACGAATCCCTACCTGTTCAAGTACAGTGAGACATTCAAGTAAAAAAATATGCTGTGAGAAATAGACAAGTAAAAAAAACAGTGCAGTGTGTGCTTCTTCAGAAAAGGAGACAATTGAATAAGAAAAAAAAAAGGTAGAAAACATAAATTCACAGATTCATAAACAGTAAATACTGGAAGGAAATAATAATAGTAAAATGTAAAAAAACAGAAATGACTGGCCACATCGGAAAGATTGATGTGTTCAATTGCATAACAGATAACTGGATCATGTATACTGAATGATTTGAGCAGTATTTTTAAGCAAATGGAACAGCCGATGAGAAGCAGGTGCTAACTTAGCTAAGTGCATTGGATTTAAAGGCATACAGTTTGCTTAGAGGTTTGACTCCTCAGCCAAACCAGCCTCAATAAGCTTTGCTGCTTTGGTGAAACTTATACAGGAGCATTAAGAGCTAAGACCATTGATTGCAGAATGGTTTAGGTTTCATAAGCAGAATCAAAATGAAGGGGAGTCCATTTCAGTTTACGTGGCTGAATTGAAAAGATTGTCTGAGCATTGTCAGTTTAGTAATGAGCTTAATGGTGGACTGACAGATAATTTTGTTTGTGGAATCTTACAAGAAAACATTAAAAAATGGCTCCTAACTGAACCACAACTTACATTTAAAAGAGTAGTTAAAATAGTTGTATCAATGGAAACAGCAGAGAGAGCGACACAATCGAGTCACAATCAGGAATGATCGTGAGCAAGAAAAAATTTGCAAAATCTAAATAGAAACTACTCTGGCCAAACAAGTTCTGTTACCATTGTGGCAGGGGATCAGATACACCAGACCAATACAGATGTAGTGGTGAAACTTGCAGAAAATGCAACGAGGTAGGACATATACAAAGAGCATGTTGGGCAGAAGAAAATAAAATGGACTGCACATGGAAGAGAAAAAGATAAGTTGCAGTTTCAAAAAGAGCACTAATCTATATGCTGTTGGTGAAAATTCTGATAATGATGAGAGTGATACAGGACTGGGGAGTCTTGAGATTTACAATGTGAAAACTAACAGTAGACAGGCAATATGACTTACACCAGAAGTGAATGGCAAATTGAATAAAATGGGATTAGACACTGGCTCAGCTGTTTCAGCCATTTCACAGAATGAGTTTCAACAACATTTCAAAGTTACTGAACTAAAGCCTGCAGATATCCAACCAAGAAATTATACTGGGCAAAAGATAAACTCCAATGGAAATGACATATATAACAGTGACATATAACAACCAACAAGCTACACTGGGCTTGTATGTATGTGGTAAAAACAGGAGGGCTAGAATTATGGGGTTGTGAGTGGCTGAGACAATTACAACTTGATTGGAGATCCATCCACCATTTGCACTCCAAATCCCCTGCAATAGAATTAACTGAAAGTGAATTAATAAAGGTATTGGATGATACCACAGCAGTATTCAAGGATGAAATTGGAAAACTCAAACATATCAAGGGGAAAATAATGTTTAATGAAAATGCCACACCCAAGTTTTGTAAAACCCATACGGTTCCTTATACCATCCATGTTAAAGTAGCCAATGAGCATGAAGGCTGATGGAATCCTTTCCATGGCTGAGTGGAGCCCATGGACAATGCCAGTGGTACCAGAGGGTTGGGTCTATGAGGATCTGTGGTGATTTTATGTCACTGTCAACACAGTACTGAAAGTATATCAATACCCTCTGCCCAAGATGGAGGATATCTTTGCAAATCTGGCTGGAGGATGGCACTTCAGCACAGTAGGCTTAGCTGAGGCCTACCTACAGATGAAGATGAAATATTAGCCTGAAGTGTCCTCTTTTTCTTCTTCTTCTTCTTCTTCGTCTTCGTTGTCCAGCCTTTCACTGTCGACTTCATTGATTTTATTGTATTTCATGTATTTACTGTGAATGCCTGCAAGAAAATGTATTTCAGAGTTGTATATGCTGACAAATACTGTATATAATTTGATAATAAATTTGCTTTGGACTTAGAACAAATGACGCACTTCACTTTGGTGTACATGTGATAAATAAATAGCCATAAAAGTATTAGCTGGGAATGTATATGGCAGTACTTTTGCTCTCTGAGTCTGCTCTCCATTAAGTCTAACATCATGCAACCTCAGAAATGTATCTCTCATTCCTAATCTTTGGGTCAAAACACCAAGTCTCTTCCGTTTCACATGGATGACAACAGATAAAGGACTCAGCTCATCAGCACTTTCTCAAGGGTATCTAAAACTGAAGATAATTGCCCGCCTTTCTCACAGTGCCCAGTTCTCAGAAGTAAGTCATCATAATTTCCTTGTTGCTCTGTGTCTTTTTACAAAATACCACTGGCCTGTCTATTTGCTAATAATACATCAACATAATTGCTTGGTGTGCTCTCTCTAATGGTTGGAAGATTACTTTGCTTACACTGAGAATTTGCAATTTAGAATAGCATAATCCTTAACAGGAAACTGGTATACAGCATTATGATGATGACAGACTCGTTTGTGGATGTTCACTTGCAGGATGCAGTTACAAGGTTTATAAGCAACAATTTTATCCCTCTCCAAGCTTCGTCGCCCTGTCATGGTGGGCAGGCTTGTGAGTTCCCGAGATCCCCAGAGCGATGCTGGCTGGAGCTTAGCTCCTGGTAGGGTCACCCAAGGTTGTTCATTCAAGGGGGAGGTTCCTGACAAAGAGCGATCCATCCAAGACCTCAGTGGTGGAGCTGGCGAAGATGATGACACATCTCAATGGGAGTGAAGGCAGTGGAAGGCGGGCTACAGTGAAGGGACCCATTTGTTTTGCATTCCATGCTTCTATACTTTGACCCTGACCTGCTTAGGACTGTACGTCAGTCTCCCCATGTTAAACAATGTCACACACAGACACTCTCATATGTGGATCCTGCATCAGCCACCTGAGGACCCACCAATAGACAACCCCCTGGGAGAACATCATACTTGACTTGAATGGTTACCGTTCCGGCTGACCGGAAGTGCACTGAGAGCGGTAAGCGTAAAGGAGTTGGGTGCTTGCTGATCTGGTTAACAACAGATGGTGCAATCCGGAGTATATTACGATCGAGGAACGTGTTTGTAGACCGGATATTGAACTTTTTACTGTTGGACTTCAGCCACATTCCACCGTGATACAACACTTGGCGGAACGGGAGGTCATTCCTGCCTGTGGCCATCGAACGTGCAGCTCCTTCCGTGGAGGGTCAGACACCCTGAGACTGGCCCTGGACTTATTTTCCATCTGGCATAGTTTGCATTTTGTTGTTTGATTGTTTGTGGTTTTTATACTGCTATATTTATGCTCTATTCTTGGTTGATGCAGCTGTAACGAAACCAAATTTCCCTCGGGATTAATAAAGTATATCTATCTATCTATCTATCTACACTAGTACTACTAAACCTTAGTTCAAGTTCCATCTCCATAATCAGTAATAAGCCTATAAATTTTAGTTGTTTCTTTTGTTAATTACTTTATGTTTTGTTTCAGCATTAAAACACTCCATGGCCATTCAATTATGTATCTCCTGTACGTAACAAAGTGGTCACTGAGTGTATGTTTGTGGTCTTCTGCTGCTGTAGCCCATCCACTTCGAGGTTCAATGTGCTGTGTTTTCAGAGAGGCTCTGTCAAACTCCACTGTTGTAACTTGTGGTTATTTAAGTTACTGTGCCTTCACCCTTCCCCATTCTCATTTCCATCTCTCACCTTATCTTCTTACCTGTCCATCACCTCCCTCTGGTGCTCCTCCTCCTTCCCTTTCTTCCATCGCCTTCTGTCCTCTCATATCAGATTCCCCTTTTTTCAGCCCTGTATCTCAACTGCCCAGCTCTTTACTTCACCACTCTCCCCCCACCCCTGATTTCACCTAGTGTTTCTTCCCCAACCACCCCCCCAACCTTCTTACTCTGACTATCATCTTTTTTACTCCAGTCCTGATGAAGTATCCCGGCCCAAAACATCAACTATATTATTTTCCATAGATGCTGCCTGGTCTGCTGAGTTCCTCCAGCACTTTGTGTGAGTTACTGTTGACTTCCTGTCAGTTTGAACCAGTCTGGCCATTCTCCTCTGACCTCCCTCATTAACAAGGAATTTTCACCAAAGAAACTGCCTTTCACTGGATTTTTTCACACGATTCTCTATAAACACTAGAGACAGTTGTACATGAAAATCCCAGGAGATTAGCAGTTTCTAAGATACTCAAACCACCCTGCCTGTCACCAACAAACATTCCACCCTCAAAGTCACTTAGATCACATTCCTTCTTCATTCTGATGTTTGGTCTGAACAATAACTGAACTCTTGACCATGTCTGTATGCTTTTTATGCATTGAGTTGCTGCTATGTGACTGGTTGATTAGATATTTGCATTAACGAGCAGGCGTACAGGTGTACCTAATAAAGTGGCCACTGAGCATATGAACCGTAATTGAACTTCTGCCTCCACAATGGGATATTTACCTACAAGTTTTTGTTGATTTTTGTTTATCACTTTATAAGTTTAGTTTAAGCATTAAATATAAAAGAGTACTATTAAAAATAAAAGTTATATAAAAACAGAAAATTGGTTACCAACACATTAATCTGACCCATGAGGTACCAGCAGAGGAAATTAATTATAATAACAACGCTGGTACCTTTACAACATTAAGCTCATTTATTAAACTTAACATCTCTTTCAAGTGGGGATTACCAGACTGATGATAATTAATGGACTTCTTCTACTCTTCTCTGTGCCTAATTAAAAAGCAGTAAAATGGTCTATATCTATTTCCACCCACTTAACACTTTTTTTAAACAAATCCAGAGATTACTCACTCACACATGTCAAAGGAAACACATACTTTCCTTCAGTACTTCTGCATTTTCCTTTAAAATAAACTTTCTCAAACTCAGCGCCTATGCACTTGAATCAAAATAGGACACTGTGGTAATGAAAGGAATAATTAATGTAGTTTGCATTGCTCTCCTCTCCTTCTGTTTTCTGTGATTCTTTCTTGTTGCCAATTGTTGCCGGGTTGATGTTCCAGCTGGGCGATATGTTAGTTTTTGCGCGAGGGCAGGGCTGGGGACTTGTGGTCTACTGTTCTTGTTGGTTTCTCTGTGTGGGCAATTTGTTAGATTTTGTGTATGAGAAAGGGGGTTGGGGGTTTGATGCTATTGTCACTTTTTTTTAACAAGGAAGGGGATTGGGGTTTGTGGTTTGATGTTCCAGTCACCATTTTCTGTGTAGGCGATCTGTTAGCTTTTGTACGAGGGAGAGTGCGAGGGGGAGTGATGGTGTTGGGGTTTGCAAATCCTGTTTCTTTTTCCTTATCGTGCGGGGGTGGGGTTGATACCCTCTCTTTCAATGACTCCCATCTTTCTTTTCTACATTTCATGGCTATCTAGAGAAGACAAATATCAGGGTTGTATTGTATGTGCATACTTTGACAATAAAAGGAAACTTTGAACCTTTGTATTAAGCCACAAGGAATATCTTGAATGGAGCATTCTTTTTGATCTGGGCACCACGGTAGCACAGTGGCTAGTACAGTGCTACTACAGCTCAGGGTGTCAGTGTTTGGAGTTCAATCTGTAAAGAGCTTTTGTATGTTCGCCCTGTGGAATGTGTGGACTTTCTGTAGGTACTCCGGTTTCCTTCCACAGTCCAAAGACATACCAGGTAGGTTACTTGGTCATTGCAAATGATCCTGTGATTAGTTTAGGATTAAATCGAGGTTGTTGTGGATTGCTGGGCAGTGCAGCTTGAAGAGCTGGAAGTGTCTACTCTGCACTCTAAACTAACTGAATATATAAACAATATGGTTCCTTGTTATGCAACACTTTGCTCCGGAGGGGGAGAGGAATCCAAAATAATGTGGGTCAGATTGGTCACGATGCACAGTGGTCTATTCTGCACTGTATCTCTAAGCAAAAGTAAATAAATAGCTCACAGGACTGCAAAATACTGCGTATCTTGAAGCAGAGGAGGTAACAAGAAGCTACAGGAGGAACTCAGCGAGTCAGGCGACATCCATCTGTGGAGGGAAAGCCACAGTTGCGTTCCAGTTAGTGCGACTCTTGGGACATCAGAGTTCAGAGTTAAATTCCGGCATCTTTTGCCCTTCCTGCGTGCGCCTGGGTTTCGTCCGGGTGCTCCGGTTTCCTCCCACAGTCCAAAGACGTACTGGCAAGTAGGCTAACTGGTCGTTGTAAATTGTCCTATAGTTCCACCATGGACGGTCTCAAGCCTGGTTGTAGAAGGAGGAGGGTTGGGAATGGGACGAGCAACCCCATCCTGTAAAATTGCAGAGCCACAGGAGCTCCAAGTACCTCATCTCTGGGAGAGGAAACATCTCCAGAGATGGACTACGTGTGGGGACACTTTGAAAGACTGGCCCAAGACGGAGACTCTGTTAGTTGCCGTCAGCAGCCAATGACCCAGTAGGTGTGATTAGGCTGGGGTTAAATCCATGAGTTGCCGGAAGGGCCTGTTCTGCACAGAATCTCTAAATAAATGAAAAATACATAAGTAAATAAAAATGTCTCAGGTCAAAATACAGCATCAGGGCTGAGAGTGGGAGTCTCATTCACGTGCAGATGGACTTGGGAGTCCTTGTGTAGGATTCCCTGAAGGTTATAAATACAGCAGACTCTCCAGAGATGCTGAAAATTCAGAGAAACAGACACAAAATGCTGGAGGAACTTTGCAGGCCAGGCAGCATCTATTGAGAGGAACAAACGTTGACATTGCCAACCGGAATCCTTTATCAGCAATGGAGGAGGGGCATTAGGGTGGAGGTGATAGGCAGATGAGGAGAAGATAAGAAGTAAGAGGGGGGCCAGATTGGTTTCTTCTCCCTTCCTTTCCAGTCTTGATGAAGGGTCTCAGCATGAAACACCAACTCTTTATTCCTTTCTTTAGGTACTGCCTGACCCGCTGAGTTCCTGAGTCAGTGGTAAGGAAGGCGAATGCAATGTTAGCATTCATTTCAAGAGGACTGGAATATAAAAGAATGTAATGCTGAGGCTTTATAAGGCATTGATTTGACCATACTTCGGATATGGTGAGCAGTTTTGTGCCCTTTATCCAGGAACGGATGTGGGTGGCAATGTCCCGAGGAGGTTCACAGGAGTTATCCCGGGAATGAAAGGGAGCATTTGACGGCTCTTGGCTTGTACTCAATGGAGTTTAGAAGAATGAGGAGGGATCTCATTGACACTAATTGAATATTGAAAGAGCTTGATAGCGTGGATGTGGAGAGGATGTTTCCTATAGTGGGGGAGTCTTGTACCAGAGGTCACAGACACAGAATACAAGGACATCCCTTTAGAACAGAGAAGAGGAGGAATTTCTTTAGCCGGAAGGTGGTGAATCTGTGGTATTTATTGCCACAGTCAGCTGTGGAGGCCAAGTCATTGGGTATATTTGAAGCAGAGGTTGATAGACTCTTGATTAGTAAGGGTGTCAAAGATTAACGGGACAAGGCAGAGAATGGGTTTGAGAGAGATAATAAATCAGTCGTGATGGAATGGCAGAGCAGACTCAATGGCTGAATGGCATAATTTTGCTCCTATGTCTTATTTTCTTGAGGTTTTAGGAGTTACAAATGCCTAATCTAAAATCTCAGTGAGAGATGAGAATTCCTTTTTTGATATATGAAACAGTTACTTGTAGAAGTTGCAACACATTAAATTCCCTATTGTAAAGCTGTACCTTCACTGAATTGGCAAGCTGAATGAATTGGACTCTTGGCTAAGCCCCTTGCTTTCATTATAGTGCACAAATTTATCACATATCACTAGTAATCAACAATTCAGAGAGGGGTTGTTCAATAGATGTACGAAATTCTCCCCTGATTACTACCAGGCAGGAAATTGGAAACTGATTGCAAAGCAGTGCTGAAATTTAAATTGAAACCTTGCACCCTATAGTTATTTGGATAGAACCTTCCTGCAAAAGCAGTTTTGAAAAGATCTGATTTAGGTGGATTCAGAGGGAGTCACATTGTGTCTGACTATAGTTATGCATCAAACTTCACAGATCCTTATCAGCCTAAAAATAAGGAGGCACCATGCCAATGTAGTGGTTAGTGCAGTGCTACTACAGCTCAGAAGGACCACAGTATAGGGTTCTTCCCCTACTAGTCACTGAGAGCCCAGGCTGGGTGAGGAAGCACCTCCGTTACTGTAATAGTGTATCACCCCAGTGGCCTAACTGAGTGGCAATAGTCTTATTGGTTTTACGTAATGTAATAGGACAATACTTAAATCATTGACTATGAATGCAAGAATGAAAAGACATTGCATGGATTATTCTTATGAATAGCATTTATTTCGATATACAAAAACAAAGTTCCGCTCTAATTGACCCTGTGCTACCTGTGCCAAGAATTCCAATGGAGCAGCGCAGAAGTTTGCAGCTCATTCATCAAGAAATGCGCTTGTCCAGTCTGCACCAGGTTTTCCAGATAGGACGTCACACACGCTCGGAAATAGTCGATTTAAATGGCAGGTCCGCAGCTGAGGACTCGGTGGGCTGGAGATCATCAGCTCTTCTGGAGAGAGACGGAATTGGAAAAGCATTATACTGTGGGTGCGGGGGGTGGGGTGTGCAAACATCAAATAAGCAGTGTATATATGAAAATTTAGATTAAAGGAGTAGAGCAAAAAGAGCTGAAAAACAGTGAGGTAGTGTTCATGTGTTTATCGTCCATTCAGAAATCTGATGGCAGAGGGAAAGAAGCTGTTCCTGAATTGTTGAGTGTGTGTCTTCAGGCTCCCGTACCAACTCCTTGATAGTAGCGAAGAGAAGAGGACATGTTCTGGGTGATAAAGGCCCTTAATGATGAATGCCACTTTTTCGAGGCATCGCCTTTTAAACATGTCCTCAATGCCGCGGAGGCTAGTCTTAGTATAGGTTAGTAGTGTAATCAGTCACATAGATGTAATTGGACAGCAGGGGCTTCTTGGGCTGGAGGGGCCTGTTAGCACGCTGTATCTATCTCAATAAGAAAATAAAATAATCCTGGACATCATCATTGACCGTAACGTTTGGACCAGCCAAAAATTAATCCACTCCTTGTCCTTCCTTTGCCATTAAGCCATCAATACTCCCAATAGAGTAACTGCTCCCTTCCTGTTGCTGACTTCCACCCATACTGGCTCAAAAGAGGATCCTGCTACATTACCTGCCCTTTCTGTAGCTGTAATAGTATCCCTGACCAGTAATGCCACCTTTCCTCCCCTTTCCCCCCTCTCTATCCCTTTTAAAGCACTGAAATCCAGGAATATTGAGAATCCATTCCTGCCCTGGTGCCAGCCAAGTCTCTGTAATTCCATGCATGTATCCAAGCTCTCAGTTCATCACCTTTGTTCCTTATGTTTTTTGCATTGAAGTACACGCACTTTAGCCCTTCTACCTTACTACCTTTACACCCTTTATTCTGCTTCTCTTTCCTCAAAGCCTCTCTGTATGTTAGATCTGGCTTTACTCATAGTCATAGTCATACTTTACTGATCCCGGGGGAAATTGGTTTTCGTTACAGTTGCACCATAAATAGTTAAATAGTAATATGTAAATTATGCCAGGAAATAAGTCCAGGACCAGCCTATTGGCTCAGGATGTCTGGCCCTCCAACTGAGGAGTTGTAAAGTTTGATGGCCACAGGCAGGAATGACTTCCTATGACGCTCCGTGCTGCATCTCGGTGGAATGAATCTCTGGCTGAATGTACTCCTGTGCCCAACCAGTACATTATGTAGTGGATGGGAGACATTGTCCAAGATGGCATGCAGCTTAGACAGCATCCTCTTTTCAGACACCACCGTCATAAGAGTCCAGTTCCATCCCCACAACTCCATGTGCTTCTTTCACTGGTCTATTGCTCTGAGTCCCATCCCCCTTGCAAATTAGTTTAAACCCTCCTGAACCATGCTAGCAAACCTACCCGCAAGGATATTGCTCACCCTCGAGTTCAGGTGCAACCAATCCAATCTGTACAGGTTCCACCTTCTCCAGAAGAAATCTCAATGATCCAAAAATCTAAAACCCTGCCTCCTGCACCAACTCCTCAGCCACGCATTTAACTGCCATCTCCTCCAATTCTTACCATCACTATCACGTAGCACTGGCAGCAATCCTGAGAACACCACCCTTGAGGTCCTGTTCTTCAGCCTTCTGCCTAGTTCCTGAAACTCACACTTCAGGATCTCATCCCTCTTCCTGCCTATGTCGTTGGTGCCAACATGTATCACGACTTCTGGTTGCTTCCCCTCTCGTACCAGGATGTCGTGCACCCGGTCAGAGACACCCCAGACCCTGGCACCCAGGAGGCAACAAACCATGTGGGTGTCCTTCTCACGTCCACAAGATCTCCTGTCTGCTCCCCTGACTATAGAGTCTCCAATGATGACAGCTCTCCTCTTCTCCGTCCCACCCTTCTGCACCACAGGGTCAGACTCAGTGCTGGAGGCCCTGCCACTGTGGCTCACACCTAGTCGGTCGTCCCCACCAACAGTATCTAGGAAAGTATACTGATTATTCAGGGGGATGGCTACAGGGGTGCTCTGCACTCCCTGTCTACTCACCTTTGCTTTCCCCCCTCTGACTATCACCCAACGACCTGCTTCGGGCAGCCTAGGTGTGACTACCTCCCTGTAGCTCTCATCTATGACTGCCTCATTCTCCCTTATGAGTCGAAGGTCATCCAGCTGCTGCTCCAGATTCCTTACACGATCTTCCATATCCCCCAACCACAAGCAATTCTGGCAGACGTGACTCTGCAGGAGAGGGGAGTTCCCCCAATACTGCCACATCTCACATGAGAGGCACATCACTGTCTCAGGAAGCATTGCAAAGCCTAACTGGGAGCAAGTGGGTGTGAATTGGGATGATGTTTTTGAAGGAAAATGTACTATGGACATGTGGTCGATGGTTAGGGATTCAAGATTCAAGATTCAAAAAACTTTATTGTCATTCTAACTGTACATCAGCTCTGCAGGGCAGAATGAGACAGCATTTCCCAGGAGCAGTGCAATCATAACATAACAAACGCAACAGTAAATAATAAACATAACAATGAATAATAAAACACAACAGCCACATGTCAGTTAAAATCAAGTTATAAGTATCCAGTGCAAGTTAAAATTGTCCACAGCAGAGTCAGGTGGAGCAGCTATTTAGCAGTCTGACTGCCTGTGGGAGGAAGCTGTTTAGTAGCCTTGTGGTTTTAGTTTTGATGCTCCTGTAACATTTGCCGGATGGCAGAACAAACAGTTCATGGAGAGGGTGTGAGGGATCTTTAATGACGTACCGTGTCTTCTGGAGGCATCGACTCTGAAAGAGGTCTTGGACAGAAGGTAGGGAGACCCCAATAACCTTCTCTACTCCCCTAACCACCCTCTGCAAGGCTTTTATGTCGACAGCACTGCAGCTGGAGTACCAGGTTGTGATGCAAAAGGTCAGCACACTCTCAACTATGCCTCTGTAGAAAGTAGTTAAGACGTTAGTGGGGAGTGATGCTTGTTTAAGCTTCCTCAGAAAGTGCAATCTCTGCTGGGCCCATCTCACAATCCCAGTGGTGCTCCTGGACCAGGTGAGATTGTCCGAGATCTGCTCCCCAGGGAACTTGATGTTTTCCACTCTCTCCACTGTGGAGCCGCTGATGCTGAGGGGTGTGTGCTCAGGCTGAGACATGTTAGGGATAAATTCGTTCCAGGAAGGAAGATAAAGAATGGTAGGGTGAAGGAACCATGGGTGACAAGTGAGGTGGAAAATCTAGTCAGGTGGAAGAAGGCAGCATACATGAGGTTTAGGAAGCAAGGATCAGATGGGTCTATTGAGGAATATAGGGTAGCAAGAAAGGAGCTTCAGAAGGGGCTGAGGACAGCAAGAAGGGGGCATGAGAAGGCCTTGGTGAGTAGGGTAAAGGAAAACCCCAAGGCATTCTTCAATTATGTGAAGAACAAAAGGATTTCAGGAGTGAAGGTAGGACCGATTAGAGATAAAGGTGGGAAGATGTGCCTGGAGGCTGTGGCAGTGAGCGAGACCCTCAATGAATACTTCTCTTCGGTATTCACCAATGAGAGGGAACTTGATGACGGTGAGGACAATATGAGTGAGGTTGATGTTCTGGAGCATGTTGATATTCAGGGAGAGGAGGTGTTGGAGTTGTTAAAATACATTAGGATGGATAAGTCCCTGGGGCCTGATGGAATATTCCCCAGGCTGCTCCACGAGGCGAGGGAAGAGATTGCTGAGCCTCTGGCTAGGATCTTTATGTCCTCGTTGTCCACGGGAATGGTACTGGAGGATTGGGGGAGGTGAATGTTGTTCCCTTGTTCATAAAAGGTAGTAGGGATAGTCTGGGTAATTATAGACCAGTGAGCCTTACATCTGTGGTAGGAAAGCTGTTGGAAAAGATTCTTAGAGATAGGATCTATGGGCATTTAGAGAATCATGGTCTGATCAGGGACAGTCAGCATGTCTTTGTGAAGGGCAGATCATGTCTAACAAGCCTGATAGAGTTCTTTGAGGAAGTGACCAGATATAGATGAGGGTAGTACAGTGGATGTGATCTACATGGATTTTAGTAAGGCATTTGACAAGGTACCACATGGTAGGCTTATTCAGAAAGTCAGAAGGCATGGGATCCAGGGAAGTTTGGCCAGGTGGATTCAGAATTGGCTTGCCTGCAGAAAGCAAAGGGTCATGGTTGTGACTAGTGGTGTCCCACAAGGATTGGTTCTGGAACCTCTACTTTTCGTGATTTTTATTAATGACCTGGATGTGGGGGTAGAAGGGTGGGTTGGCAAGTTTGTAGACGACACAAAGATTGGTGGTGTTGTGGATAGTGTAGAGGATTTTCAAAGATTGCAGAGAGACATTGATAGGATGCAGAAGTGGACTGTGAAGTGGCAGATGGAGTTCAACCCGGAGAAGTGTGAGGTGGTACACTTTGGAAGGACTAACTCCAAGGCAGAGTACAAGGTAAATGGCAGGATACTTGGTAGCATGGAGGAGCAGAGGGATCTGGGGGTACATGTCCACAGATCCCTGAAAGTTGCCTCTTTCTTTCTTTTTAAATCTTTTTATTGAGTAAGTATACAAAAAAGGTAAGCCATATAAACATTAATACAATGTTAAAGTACAATAAAATTCCAAAAGATAACAATACCAAAAAGAAAATACTACAAACAATGTAATTTAAGCATAAGAAACCAAGATAAAAGCAAAGCAAAGCAATGGGCTAACTTGAAACCAAACAGAGTTAAACTTAAAATCACGTCCTCAATCCCGACCTCCATTAAAACAGTGAAAAAAAAACAAGAAGGGTAAATATTACATTAAATGAAAATATCGAATAAAAGGTCCCCAAATCTGTTCAAATTTAAATGAAGAATCATAAAGGTTACTTCTAATTTTCTCCAGATTCAAACATAAAATCGTCTGATAAAACCAAAAAAAGGTAGTTGGAGCATTAAGCTCTTTCCAATGTTGTAAAATACATCTTTTCGCCATTAAAGTAAGAAAATACCTTAGAAATAATATTGAAAATATCTCTCCAAAAAGTTTCCAAAGTAGGGCAAGACCAAAACATATGAGTTAAAGAGGCTATCTGCCCCGAACATCTATCACAGAAAGGATTAATATGCGAGTAAAAACGCGCTAACTTATCTTTGGACATATGTGCTCTATGAACCACTTTAAATTGAATTAGGGAATGTTTAGCACAAATAGAGGAAGTATTAACTAATTGTAAAATCTGCCCCCAATCATCCACAGAAATGGTAAGCCCCAATTCCTGTTCCCAATCTACCCTAATCTTATCAAATGGAGCTGAAAGTTGCCTCACAGGTAGATAGGGTAGTTAAGAAAGCTTATGGGGTGTTAGCTTTCATAAGTCGAGAGACAGAGTTTAAGAGTCGCGATGTAATGATGCAGCTCTATAAAACTCTGGTTAGGCCGCACTTGGAGTACTGTGTCCAGTTCTGGTCACCTCAGTATAGGAAGGATGTGGAAGCATTGGAAAGGGTACAGAGGAGATTTACCAGGATGCTGCCTGGTTTAGAGAGTATGCATTATGATCAGAGATTAAGGGAGCTAGGGCTTTACTCTTTGGAGAGAAGGAGGATGAGAGGAGACATGATAGAGGTATACAAGATATTAAGAGGAATAGATAGAGTGGAGAGCCAGCGCCTCTTCCCCAGGGCACCACTGCTCAACACAAGAGGACATGGTTTAAGGTAAGGAGTGGGAAGTTCAAGGGAGATATGAGAGGAAGGTTTTTTAATCAGAGAGTGCTTAGTGCCTGGAATGCACTGCCTGAGTCAGTGGTGGAGGCAGATACACTAGTGAAATTTAAGAGACTACTAGCAGGTACTTGGAGGAATTTAAGGTGGGGGGTTATATGGGAGGCAGGGTTTGAGGGTTGGCACAACATTGTGGGCCAAAGGGCCTGTACTGTGCTGTACTATTCTATGTTCTAAAATGCACAGGTTTTGAGCTGATTGAATATGCATTTCACAATAAATCAGTAGATTGATTTATTATTACCAAACGTACCAGGGTCACAATGAAAAACATATTTTGTGATTAAGCATTCTTTACAAACTTGGCTCCAGTTCCGAAATTTTTTTAATCTTAAAAAACTTAAACTTTGCAGTTTAATTTATCGAAATTACTTTTTAAGCCTTTTTTGACTGATCCAATTTTTTTTCTTAGGAAAGATAAAGGTATTAATTCTTTTTTGGATTTATTTAAAGAAGATAGACTGATGTCTTTTGAACAATTATTTGATAAATATTAAGACCATAAGACCATAAGACAAAGGAGCAGAAGCCGGCCATTCAGCCCATCAAGTCTGCTGCGCCATTTAATCATGAACTGATCCATTCTCCCATTTAGTCCCACTCCCCCGCCTTCTCACCATAACCTTTGATGCCCTGGCTCCTCAGATACCTATCAATCTCTGCCTTAAATACACCCAATGACTTGGCCTCCACTGCTGGCCATGGCAACAAATTCCATAGATTCACCACCCTCTGGCTAAAAAAATGTCTTCGCATTTCTGTTCTGAATGGGCGCCCTTCAATCCTTAAGTCATGCCCTCTGGTATTAGACTCCCCCATCATGGGAAAAGACTTTGCCACTTCCACTCTGTCCATGCCTTTCAACATTCGAAATGTTTCTATGAGGTCTCCCCTCATTCTTCTAAATTCCAAGGAATACAGTCCAAGAGCGGACAAGCATTCCTCATATGTTAACCCTCTTATTCCCGGAATCATTCTAGTGAATCTTCTCTGTACCCTCTCCAACGTTAGCACATCCTTTCTTAAATAAGGAGACCAAAACTGCCCACAGTACTCCAAGTGAGGTCTCACTTATAGAGCCTCAACATCACATTCCTGCTCCTATACTCCATTCCTCTGGAAATGAATGCCAATATTGCATTCGCCTTCTTCACCACCAACTCAACCTGGAGGTTAACCTTAAGGGTATCCTGTACGAGGACTCCCAAGTCCCGTTGCATCTCAGAACTTTGAATTCTTTCCCCATCTAAATAATAGTCTGCCTGTTTATTTCTTCTGCCAAAGTGCATAACCATACACTTTCCAACATTGTATTTCATTTGCCACTTCTTTGCCCATTCTTCCAATCTATCCAAGTCTCTCTGCAGACTGTCTGTTTCCTCAGCACTACCGCCCCCTCCACCTATCTTCGTATCGTCAGCAAACTTAGCCACAAAGCCACCTATTCTGTAATCCAAATCATTGATGTACAATGTAAAAAGAAGCGGCCCCAACACGGACCCCTGTGGAACACCACTGGTAACCGGCAGCCAATCAGAATAGGATTATTCTTATTCCCACTCTCTGTTTCCTGCCAATCAGCCAACGCTCTATCCACGTATGTAACTTTCCTGTAATTCCATGGGATCTTATCTTGTTAAGTAGCCTCATGGGTGGTATTCGCTTTCATACTGACACTTTTTACAATACCTTCAAGTTAGACATTTCTTACAAAAATATTTAAGTAATTTTTCCTACATATTGGATGCTGACCTGTTAGATACTATTATGAGTATGAACCCTTTGATGAAGGGTTCTATTGGAAGTATTTATAATTTACTATCACAATGGGATAAGCGTACTTTATTTAAGATTAAACAAGATTGGGAAAAGGAACTGAATTTGACTTTTATGACGAAGGATTGGATGTGGATTCTGAAGATGGTTAACTCTTCTTCGATCTGTGCCAGTCATTCACTGATTCAATTTAAAATTGTACATGGATACCTTTTGACGAAGGTGTGACTGTCTAAAATATTCCCTAATGTTGATATTTGTTGTGATAGATGTAAAACTGAGACAACTACACTGACACACATGTTTTGGTCTTATTCTATACTGGAAGTCAGTTTTTTCGACAATTTCTAAAGTACTTAAAATTAATTTACAACCTACCAAATTAACTGTGCTTTTTGGAATAATTCCTCAAAATATCTGTGGTATCTCTGTTTCTGACCAACATGTTATTGCATTTGTTACATTGATAGCTAGGAGGGCCATTTTGTTGAAGTGGAAGGATACATCGGCTCCCACTTTGTCACAATGGTTCTCTCAAGTGATGCTATGTCTTAGTTTGGAGAAAATTAGAGGTCGAACCTTTGAACCTATGTTTGATTTTGAGAAAAGATGAGGTTCATTTGCTCGTTATTATCATTTGAGTTAATTGATAGATATCCTCCACGATCTAATTGTAAATTTTTGGCACTTTTTTTTTGCTGGCGGTTTGATGTTTATCTTTAGAAGCTTTCTGTATGACGCATGTCTCCGGGGTTGAACACCTAATGGGGTTTCTTTCTTTTCCTTTCTTTTTCTTGCTTAGTAGGGTTTTTTTTTAATCATCAAAATTTTTTCAATGTTTAAAATAAAGTTTTTTTTCTTGAGTCATTGTAAGTGTTGCTTACTTCGATGTACTCATGTTAATTTTGGATAATAATAATAAAAAGATTTGAAAAGAAAGAAAACACATTTTGCATACCATTCATACAGATGAATTCATTACAACGGCACATTGAGGTAGAACATGGTAAAGCTATAGGAGAATACAGAATAAAGTGTTCCAGTTATGGAGAAAGTGCAGTGCAGGGGAAAAAATAATGTGAAAGGTCTTCATGAAGACTGACCATTGACTTCAGGAAAGTGAGAGGTGGGGGTGCACATGCTTTTGTCTACATCAACGGTGTTGAGCTTGAGAAGGTCAAGAACTTCAAGTCATGACTATTGACCTGTTCTGGTCCAACCATGTCAACGACACAGCCAAGAAAGTTCAGCAATTCTACTTCCTCAGGAAGTTAAAGAAATTCAACATGTCCCCATCTGTCTTTACTAATTTTTATTGATGCACCTATAGAAAGCATCTTACCGTGGTTTGGATTGGCAACTGCTCTTCACTTGACCCTGATCAGGGGGCTAAGCAGGTGCTACACCTTGCCCAAGGATGATCTGCAGGCTAGCCGATGGAAGGATTGCCTTACACCTTCTTTGGTAGAGATGTATCCACACCCCGTGACCCAGTTAAAAAGTTCACTGGTATTGAAAGCTCAGAACAAGGTGGCTAAAACTTTTCTTCTCCTCACTGCCTCCTGCAAATGTTAGCGGTTGGAAGAGATGATTGAAGGTAGTAGAGTTTTACAGTAGCTTGTTTGCACCTTTAAACAGTTAAAAACACAAAGATGCAGTCAGTAAGTGTAATCTTCTAGGAGATTGAATCTGCTTGTTTGCACTGTGTTTATTGAAATTTAGCCACAATGAATGAAAGATCGAGGTACATGCAGTAACTCAGATAAAGGAAATGACTTGGTAATGTATTCCCCTTTGGAATGCTTCTCAGTTATCAGAGAGACGGTTTGGAAATTGAAACTTTATTTAGCTTCAGTCTAACAAGTACTGAACAAAAACAAACCAACAGAAAATAGAAAACTGGTTATTCATTTAGTGTGGCTCAGGGTGAACCTGTACTCTGTTGAATGAAAACAGAAAATTCAGAAAATAGTCAGGATCAGCTTTATGGTCACTGACATACAGAATGAAGTGAAATGTGTTGCTTTCTGGTAGCAGTACAATGCAATACCTAAAATATACCATAAATTATATTTTAACATACAATAAAAAGAATGAAATAAGTAGTTCAGGTATTGTTCATGGTTTCATTGTCTGTTCAGAAATATGATGGTGGAGGGGAAGAAGCTGTTCCTAAAATATTGAGTGTGTGTCTTCAGGCTCTCGCACCTCCTCCTGTTTCAGGTTGACATACGTACATAAGGTTATCTAAATGATAGTTCTCCAAAGCTATATTGACACGTTCAATATTAAAAACAAATGATGAAAGATCACCATTTTGAAGTAATCATTTATTGTCTTTTCTTCTTTTTTCTACCCAACCTGTTGAGTATTTCTGGTGATATTCGAAGTGGAGGTGGTGTACAGGATGTTATTGGCAACTCCAGTCAACGGATTCGAGGCCTTGGGAGGGGGAGGAGTACAAGCTGGCAGGTGATAAGTGAGACCAGATGAAGGAGAAGGTGTATAGGTTGGCGAGGAGATGAAGTAAGAAGCTGTGAGGTGATAGGTGGAAGAGGTAAAGGGAGGAAGAAAAAGGAATCTGATAGGAGAGGAGAATGGACAACGGAAGAAAGGGAAGGAGGTAGGCACCAGAGGGAGGTGATGGGCAAGTTAAGAGAAGGGAAGGGATGAGAGGAAAGACAGAATGGGGAATGGAAAAAGAATGTAGTGGGAGTGGGAGAAATTAGAGATCCAGAGGACCAATTTTGTACCTTGCAATCTGTTTGCTTTTAACATATCTGTAGAATCCCTCAGGATTCTCCTTCATCTTGTCTGCTAGAGCAACTTCATGCCTTCTTTTAACCCTCCTGATTTCTTTCTTAAGTGTTACGTTGCATTTCTTGTACTCCATAAGCACCTCTTTTGTTCCTACTTGCCTATACCAGTCATGCACCTTTTATTTTTCTTAATCAGAGCCTCAATATCTCTTGAAAATCAAATTTCCCTACACTTGTTATCTTTGCTTTTTATTCCTATGGGCACATTCAAGCTTTGTACTCTCAAAATGTTGTTTTTGAAGGCCTCCCACTTACCAAGTACACTTGTTGCCAGAAAACATCCTGTCCCAGTCTACACTTGCCAAATCATTTATGATGCCATCAAAACCATCCTTTCTCAATTTAGAATCTCAACCTGTAGACCAGATCTATCTTTGCCTATTTACTTCAAAACTAATGGCCTTGTGATCATTGGATGCAAAGTGTTTCCCTACACAAACTTCTGTCACCTGTCCTGTCTCATTCCCTAATAACAGATCAAGTATTGCACTTTCTCTTGTTGGGACTTCTATGTACTGATGAGGGAAACTTTGCTAAACACAGTTGACAAACTGTATCCCATCTAGGCCTTTTACAGCATGGGATTCCAATCAATATGTGGAAAGTTGAAATCACCTACAATAACAACCTTTTGTTTCTTGAAATAGTCTACAAACTCTAGAAATTTGTTCCTCTAAATCCCTAGTACTGTTAGGTGGTCTGTAATATAGCCCCATTAATGTGCTCATACCTTTCTTTTTCCTTAGTTCTGCCCATAACTCCTCATTAATCGAGTTCTGCAGTCTGTCCTGATGGAGCATTGTCATGATGTTTTCCCTGACTAGTAATGTCGCACCTCCTTCTTTAATCGCTCTCACTCTGTCATGTCTAAAACAATGGAGTCCTGGAATATTGAGCTGCCAGTCCTGGTCCACCTTCAACCAAGTATGACTAATGGCTACATACAATGTTGTAATTCCAAACCAAGGTCTCCCAGTGGCCACCTATTTTAATTTCACTTCCCATTCCCATTCTGACATATCAGTCCATATCGTCCTCTACTGTCACCATGAGGCCACACTCAGGTTGGAGGAGCAACACCTTATATTTCATCTGTAAAGCCTTCAATCTGATGGCATGAGCATCGATTTCTTGAACATATGGTAATGTCCCCCCCACCCCCTTCACCATTACCCATTCCCGTTTCCCTCTCTTACCTTATCTCTCTATCTGTTCATCAGTTCCCTCTAGTTCTCCTCCCTCTTTTCTTTCTTCCATGACCTTCTGTCCTCCCCCATCAAATTCCCTCTTCGACAGTCCTGCACATCTTTCACCAATCAATTTCCCGGCACCCCTCACCCCTCCCGGCTTCACCTATCACCTTGTGTTTCTTCCTCTCATCCCCCCCTCCTTCTTAGTCTGATTCCTCATGTTTGTTTCTCCGGTCCTGATGAAGGGTCTCGGCCCGAAATGTCGACTCTGCTCTTTTCCATAGATGCAACTTGGCCTGCGAAGATTCTTACTGATTTTTTTTTCAGTTTTTGTTGTTGAATTTTCTTTGATGTCCAATATATTTCTGTTTGTTCCTAATTCTGTCCGACTACCAAGCACATTAAAACAATTCTCAGTAACTTCACTGGGCGTGTGGAAGTAACGTTAATATTATTTCTGCTGTAGAACAATATCAGACAAAAGGAAACTTCAATAGTTCAGTCTCAAATTTATGAAGCAAATTGGCATTGATTTCTCTTCTTTTTTGAAAGGAGAGATTATTTTATACACTATTCACAAGTACTGGGTAGACGCCAGTACTTATCATTATTTATTGATTAACTAAGACAAAGGAAGCCTATGTGTTCAAGGCATAGCGACTTTGCCGGTGTTTCTTATTGCAAAACAAACTATCTTTCTTCCTGTGATAGTTTCCTTTCAATATTCAATTAAAAGGGAAAGATCTAAGGATGCCTTTCAGGCCAAACGTCATCTATAAGAACATAAAACATAGGAGCAGAATTAGGCCATTCAGTCAATCTAGTCCACTCCGCCATTTCATCATGGCTGATCCCAGATCCCATTCAAACCCATACACATGCCCTCTCACCATATCCCTTGATGCCCCAACCCCCAGTCAGGAATCTACTAACTTACTCTTTAAACATACCCACGGACTTGGCCTCCAGTACAGTCTGTGGCAGAGCATTCTACAGATTCACCACTCTTTATCTAAAAAAAAATTCCTCCTTACTTTTGTTCTAAAAGTTCGCCCCTCAGTTTTAAGGCTGTTCTCTCTAGTTCAGGATACCCCCACCAGAGGAAAGATTCTCTCCACATCTACCTTATCTAGTCATTTCAACATACTTATCTATCATCTATCTATCTATCTATCTATCTATCTATCTATCTATCTATCTATCTATCTATCTATTTATCTATCAATTTATTTATTTCATGATTCATCTTCTTTTGAACATTGGTTGTTTGTCAGCCTTTGCTAGCATACATAAATACATAAATTCTATAATATTACTTTATTTCCCCTATAAACGCCTATAAGTAAATGAATCTCCAGGTAGCATCTGGTGACATAGATATATTTTGACAATAAATTTACTTTGAGCTTTGAACTTTGAAATGACAAAATTCTGCCCTCAGATTTCTGATTGATCAGTCCATGAACTCATGAAGACTACCTCACTATTTTGCTCTGTTTTTGCAACACTTTTTAAAATATAGTTTTTATTGTAACAGTATTTTTCTAATGTCTTGCACTGTACAGCTGCCACATTGCAACAGAGTCTGTATGTGTGGGTGGGAGGAAAGGGGCTTCTTTTTCTGTTCAATGCACGCAGAATGCTGGAGGAACTCAGCAGGTGAGGCAGAAGACACTTCATCATAGATGCTTAGGAGTCCTCATGCAAGACTCCCAGAAGGTTAATTTACTGGCAGAGTCTGTGGTAAAGAAAATAAATGCAATGTTTGCATTTATTTCGAGGGGAATAGACTATAAAAACAAGGAGAAAATGCTGAGGCTTTATAAGACACCAGTCAGGCCGAATCTGGAGTATTGTCAACAGTTTTGGGCCCCATATCTCAGAAAAGATGTGTTGTCATCGGAGAGAGTCCAGAGTAGGTTCACGAGGATGATTCCGGAAATAAAGAGGTTAACATATGAGGAGCATTTGGCAGCTTTGGGCCTGTACTCACTGGTACTTAGAAGAGTGCATGGGGATCTCATTGAAACGTATCGAATGTTGAAAGGATTAGATAAGGTGGACATGGAGAGGAGGCTTCCTGTGGTGGGAGTATCCAGAACCAGAGGGCACATCTTCAAAGCTGTGGGTGACCTTTTAGAACAGAGGTAAGGAAGAATTTTTTTAGCCAGAGAACTGTGGGTCTGTGGAATGCTTGCCACAGACTGCAGTGGAGGCCAAGTTCATGGGTGTATTTAAAGCAGAAGTTGATATTTTCCTGATCAGTCAGGGCATCAAAGGATATGGCGAGAAGGCAGGTGTGTGGGATTGAGTGGGATCCAGGATCAGCCATGATGGAATTAGGCTGAATGGCCTAATTCTGCTCCTATGTATTTTGGCCTTATGCAGTCTAACCTGTTTATTCTCCTCCATTGATGCCGTCTGAATTGTTGTGTTCCTCCAACATTTTGTGTGTGAAAATACTCGTGGGTTGTCCCCGGCACATCCTTAAGTTGTGCAGCTTGTTAACAAAAACATTGCATTTCACTACGTTAAATAAGTGAATCTGAATCTGATTCTGAATATTAAAAATATTTTGCTTTTAAGGTTTGGAAATATTTCAGTGGAAATTTCAGTTGCTTTTTCTGAGATTGACCTTGTAACTTAATGGGAGGTGTCAGGGTACGATTGTAAGTTGGGAGCTTGGATTTAGACTTCAAATTTCTTGGCCCCTGTGGGCAACTAGATTTCAATGCTGCTGAAATGATGGCTGAGCAAATCTGTGGTACTTAGTTTCAGATGAGCAGGAGGGGGACAGGACAGCAGGTCAGAGTTCACAGGTCAATGCGAGGATAGAGAGCAGAGGCCAAGTGACGGGTAGATGAGAGTCAAAGTGTGTTGTGATTGGGTTTGAGATTTCTCAAATAGTAACATCCAGAAAAGTGTCAAGTGATTTAATCTGAAAGGTCAAATTTGAAAGCAGAATACAGGGTTTATGGCAAGATTCTTAGCAGCGTTGTGGAACAGAGAGATCTAGGGACCATGTCCATAGATCCTTCAAAGCTGCCGTGCATGTTGATAGGGTTGTTAAGAAAGCATATGGCGTCTTCGCCTTCATTTTGAGGGATTGAATTCAAGACCATGAGGCAATGTTGCAGCTCTATAAAACCCTGATTAGACCACAAATGGAGTATTTGTTCAGTTCTGGTCGCTTCATTATAGGAAGTATGTGGAAGCTTTAGGGAGGGTACAGAGGAGATTCACCAGGTGCTGTCTGGATTGGAGAGCATGTCTTATGAAGACAGGCTGAGCAAGCTAAGGCTTTTCTCTTTGGAGCAAAGGAAGATGAGATGTGTCTTGATAGAGGTGTACGATATGATAATAACATTGATAGAGTGGATAGCCAGAGACCTTTACACGGGTTGAAACTGGCTAATACGAGGGGGCCTAATTTTAAGGTGATTTGTGGAAAGTATATGGGGTTGTCAGAGGTAAGTTTTTTATGCAGAGAGTGGTCAGTACGTGGAATGCCTTGCCGGGGTAGTGGTAGAGGCAGATACATTAGGAGAACTTCAGAGACTCCTCAGTAGGCACATGGATGATAGAAAGATGGCGTGCTATGTGTAAGGGAAGGGTTAGTTTGATTGTGGAGTACGTTAAAATGGTCAGCACATTATCATGGGCTGAAGGGCCTGTACTGTTCTATGTTCTAACGGGATCCAAACCCATCAGATTTTGGTGTGTAACATTCCCATTTTGCTCTTCTGAACAGCAGTTTTATGCATAACCAGCAACAAATATTTTGCAGTTCAAATAGTTTCACAATTAAGTGTCTGAAAAGCAAACTATAAGATGATACTCGGGGCAGGTCATTGTTTTTGTTGGGTTTGAAGTGCAGAGCTTAAAGGACTGGTCACGCAGTCCTAGAAGATGATGCCCCAGTTACTCAACCCTGCTGTAATTTGAAATGCCACTAATAAGCTCATGAAAGCATAATTTAAATTACAGTGTATAGCTGAAAGCTGAAAGCTATTTTTAACAAAATGCTTCTCGCTGTTGGTGTAATCTATCATTGGAGAAAAAGACCAGCTTTCTCTTAGTTTATCCACAAATGTAGACTGGTGATGTACAGTGCATGGCGAAATGCAAAATGTAACAGCAGTTAGGTAACTGGATTCTCTCTGCAGGGATGTCCAAATAAGCATGTTAATTGGAAAGGAAGAAAATGTAACCTACTTAAAACAAGGTGGATAAGAGAGAGCTATTTTCATTCAATGCAAAGTACATCCATTTGGACTTCATGCTCATTTTTAATACTCTTAACAGGAGGTGGTATTTTATGAAATTAAATTTAGAAATATCTGCAATTGATCTAACTTTAATGAATCAATACATTCAGTTGCCATTTTTGTATATCAAAGACATTTTGAAAATTCAGATAAATCCATTGCTTTTCAATCGAGCTTTAATCAATCAATATGTCCAATTGAATCGTTTTGTGTATCAAAAACATTTTGAATGTTCAAATATAACAAATCCATTACTTTTCAATTATTTATTCAACAAGTTAGACCCTTGAAACAATACCATGGGCCAAAGGGCCTTATAGTGTTCTATATTCTATATTCTAATGGGATCCAAAAACACATCAGGTTTTGGCAGTGAGCAGAACACTTCACAGTGACAGCAATCGCCATTCGGGGTTCAATTCCCACTGCTGTCTGTAGGGATTTTACATATTCTTGCCGTGGCCACATGGGTTTCCTCCTGGTGCTGTGGTTTCCTCCCACATTCCCTGGCGTACGGATTAGTAGGTTGTGGGCATGCTATGTTGAAACTGGGCACATTGCAATGCTCGCAGGCTGTCCCCCTGAATATCCTCGGACTGTATTGGTCGTAGACCTAAAATGAAGCATTTCACTGTATGTTTTGATATACATGTGACAAATAAAGCTAATCTTTATCCTTAATCATTTGGGAATTTCTCATCCAGACGGTTACACATTTTGCTCTTTTTCTGTCTGGGTATTGGATATTCCGAGAGAATGCTTCCCGTATGAGCAATAGATCCCCAGAAGCAAATATACTAAAGACCAAATATAGTATTACTGTATGTTTAAGACAAGTATTCATTACCTAGATATTGGATTGTGCCCTTAGATAGGCACAGAACCCAAACCAGCTTTATTAACACTGCCTCACTGCCTTACATGATTTGAACTTTGTTGTTTTATGGCAGAAGTACAGTGCAAAGGCATAAAATTACTAACGTACAGCGCATATATCCCTGTAGAACTAGGTTGCCTAAGATTTTTGCACAATACTGTAGTAATTTTTTGTATTGCACTGTACTATTGCCGCAAAAAAACACAAGTTTCATGAGACGTGAGTGATAACAACCCTGTTTCTGATATGGGTCTCTACTGTGGACTGAGAGCAGGAAGGAGACAGGGAGAGGGCAATCATGGTTGGGAAAAGGGGAAGGGAGAGGGAAGGGAGTGGAAAGCACTAGAGAGACATTCTGTAATGATCAATAAATCAATTGATTGGAATCAAATGACTTTGCTTTGTGTCTCAGGGCTAAGTGTGTCTGCACCTGCCCTAGTTCTGCCCAGGCACTCTTACTCTCCCACCCATCCCAAATCCCTCCTGTGGCACTCCGCCATTGCTGTTCCAAACACCTTTTGTTCCCACCAGATTTACAAACTCACTCTCCACCTCACGTTGACAAATACTGTATTGTGCAAAATAAATAAGTACTGCAAATTCGTAATTCGTTCGTAAGGCCAGTGATGTTGTGGGGATGGAACTGGACTCTCTGACAGTGGTGTCTGAAAAGAGGATGCTGTCTAAGTTGTCTCCCATCCACTACGTAATGTACTGGGTGGGCACAGGAGTACATTCAGCCAGAGACTCATTCCACCGAGATACAGCACGGAGCTTCATAGGAAGTCATTCCTGCCTGTGGCCATCAAACTTTACAACTCCTCCCATGGAGGGTCAGACACCCTGAGCCGACAGGCTAGTCCTGGGCTTATTTCATAATTTCCTGGCATAATTTACGTATTACTATTTAACTATTTATGGTTCTATTATTATTTATTATTTATGGTGCAACCGTAATGAAAACCAATTTTCCCCGGGATCAATAAAGTATGACTATGACTAAGTAAAGGAATATCGAGTTCTACACTCGCATTCACTGATTGCATATCTTTGTGGCAGAGGGCTGAGCAAGGGATGCCAATGGGCTCCTAAAGGCACTTAGCACTTTTTAAAGGTGTGATGCTTGTAGATTGAAACCAGAAAGTTTCACTTAAGAAATAAACACCGAGATTCATGTTGAAAACTATTAATCTTAACTATGAGTAACAGAACAGAGCACTTTCAGACAGCAGGCAGAGCTTGGAATACTGATGTGGTCAGTAACAAGAACTTGGATTTGATTGTGTCAATAATTCAGAAATAGCTTCTTTCCCCCTGCCGTCAGATTTCTGAATGGACATTGAACCCATGAATTAGAATTGAATTGACTTTATTTCTTACATCCTTCAAAGGAATAGGATGGGAGGTAGAAAAAGGGTGGGGGAGTAGCATTACTGGTCAGGGATAGTATCACGGCTGTAGAAAGGAAGGACGCTGCAGGGGGAGTGTCCACTGAGTCGGTGTGGGTGGAAGTCAGAAATAGGAAGAGATCAAACACTGTGCTGGGAGTAGCCTATAGGCCCCCAAATAGCCCTCAGGACACCGAGGAGCAGATAAGCAGGCAGATTTTAGAATGGTGCAGGAAATACAGGGTTGTAGTTATGGGTAATTTCAACTTCCCTCATATTCACTGGCACCTTCTGACTGCAAGGGGGATAGATGGGGCTGAATTTGTCAGGTGTGTTCAAGAAGGATTCCTGACACAGTATGTGGACCGGCCGACGAGAGGAGAGGCCATACTGGATCGAGTTCTGGGTAATGAACCTGGTCAGGTGGCAGACCTCTTGCTGGGGGAGCATTTTGGTGAGAGTGACCACAACTCCCTTAGCTTCAGCATAGCTATAGAAAAGGATAAAAACAGACAAAATGGGAAAGGGCTTACCTGGGGAAGGGCTAACTATGAAGGGATGAGGCAGGAACTAGCGAGAATAAATTGGAAACGGATGTTCAAGGGTGAAAACACAGAAGTAATGTGGAGGAAGTTTAGGGACCACTTGTGCTTGGTTCTTCAGAATAGGTTTGTCCCACTGAGACAAGGAAAAAATGGTTGGAAAAGGGAACCGTGGCTGACGAAATACGTGAGGCAACTCGTCAAGAGGAAGAAGGAAGCATATGTTAGATATAAGAAGCAGGAAGCAGGAGGGGCTCATGAGAAATATAGGGTAGCCAGGAAGGAGCTTAAGAAAGGATTTAGGAGAGCTTGAAGGGGGCATGAGAAGGCCTTGGCATGTAGGATTAAGGAGAACCCCAAGGCGTTCTATGCGTATGTGAAGAACAGAAGGATGACATGAAGGTGGGGCGGCTAAAGGATAAAGAAGGCCACATGTGCCTGGAGGCAGAGGAGGTTGGGGAGGTCCTAACTGAATACTTTGCTTCAGTATTCACAAGTGAAAAGGACCTTGATCAGGGTGAGGTCGAAATAGAACAGGCCTGTGTGCTGGACAATGTGGAGTTTTAGGAAGAAGAAGTGTTGGGTCTTCTTAAAAACATCAAGATTGATAAGTCCCTAGGGCCGGACGTGATATATCCCAGGTTGCTGTGGGCAGTGAGAGAAGACATCACTGGAGCAGTAGCTATGATCTTTGAATCCTCTTTGGCTGCAGGAGAGGTGCCGGAGGATTGGAGAATGGCAAATGTAGTTCTCTTGTTTAAAAAAGCTAATAGGGAGAATCCTGGGAACTATAGACCGGTGAGTCTTACGTCAGTGGTCTGCAAACTATTGGAAAGGATTCTTAAGGATAGGATCTACGACCATTTGGAGAAGTACAGTCTACTCAAGAATAGTCAACATGGCTTTGTGAAGGGAAGTTCGTGCCTCACAAGCCTAATTGAGTTTTTTGAAGAGGTAACAAAAGAAATTGATGAGGGTAGAGCGGTAGATTTGGTCTACATGGATTTTAGCAAGGCATTTGACAAGGTCCCCCGCGAGAGACTCATCCAGAAAGTCATGAGGCATGGGATCAGTGGAATCTTGGCTGTTTGGATAAAAAATTGGCTTACAGGAAGAAAGCAGAGGGTTGTAGTGGAAGGAATGTATTCTGCCTGGAGGTTGGTGACTAGTGGAGTGCCGTAAGGATCTGTCCTGGGACCCCTGCTCTTTATGATTTTTATAAATGACCTGGATGAAGAGGCGGAAGGATGGGTGAGTAGGTTTGTGGATGACACGAAGTTTGGAGGAGTTGTGGATGGAGCTGTAGGTTGTCGAAGGTTACAGGAGGATATAGACAGGATGCAGAGTTGGGCAGGAAAGTGGCAGATGGAGTTCAATCTGGATAAGTGTGAGGTGATGCATTTTGGAAGGACAAACTAGAAGGCTGAGTACAGGGTTAATGGTCGGTTACTTAAGAGTGTGGATGAACAGAGGGACTTTGGGGTTCAAATCCATACATCCCTGAAGGTCGCTGCACAGGTTGATAGAAGAGTTAAGAAGGCCTATGGGATGCTAGGCTTCATTAATAGGGGGATTGAGTTCAAGAGTAGAGAGGTCATGTTGCAACTCTACAAATCTCTGGTGAGACCATATTTAGAGTATTGTGTTCAGTTCTGGTCACCTCATTATAAGAAGGATGTGGAAGCTATGGAAAGGGTGAAGAGGAGATTTACCAGGATGTCCCCTGCATTGGAAAACAAGTCTTATGAGGCAAGGTTAGCAGAGCTGGGACATTTCTCTTTGGAGCATAGAAGGATGAATGGGACTTGATAGAGGTCTACAAGATTATGAGAGGCATAGATAGGGTGGATAGCCAGCACCTCTTTCCCAGGGCACAAATAGCAAAACCAGAGGGCATATGTACAAAGTTAAGGGAGGGAAGTTTAAGGGAGACATCAGGGGTAAGTTTTTTTACACAGAGGGTTGTGGGTGCCTGGAATGACTTGCCAGGGATGGTGGTGGAGGCTAAAACATTAGGGGTATTTAAGACCCTCTTGGACAGGCACATGGATGAAAGAAAAATAGAGGGTTACGGGGTAGTGTGGGTTTAGTATTTTTTTAAGGAATATATAGGTCGGCACAACATTGAGGGCCGAAGGGCCTGTACCGAGCTGTAGTATTCTAGTGTCTAATGTCTAATATATATATGAGGAGTAAAAATCTTTACGTTACGTCTCTGTCTAAATGTGCAATGTGCAACTTATAGTAATTTGTAATAAATAGTATGTACAACGGTTCAGTCAATATAACATAGAAATACAATTGTGTCAACGTGAATTAATCACTCTGATGGCCTGGTGGAAGAAGCTGTCCCGGAGTCTGTTGGTCCTGGCTTTCATGCTGCGGTACCATTTCCCGGATGGTAGCAGCTGGAACAGTGTGTGGTTGGGGTGACTCGGGTCCCCAATGATCCTTCAGGCCCTTTTTATGCACCTGTCTCTGTAAATGTCCTGAATAGTGGGAAGTTCACATCTACAGATGCACTGGGCTGTCCGTACCACTCTCTGCAGAGTCCTGCGATTGAGGGAGGTACAGTTCCCATATCAGGCAGTGATGCAGCCAGTCAGGATGCTCTCAATTGACAGGAAAAGTCAGGAACACTACCTCACTACTTTTTTTTCTCTTTATGCAATACTTATTTAACTTAACTATATATATATACCAACAATTTTCACCAGTGATATTAACCCTGATTCTGATTCTGATGCAGCCCTGTATAGGCATGTCATCATCTCTGGGCTTTAACATAATGCATCCAAATTTCAAAGTTCAAAGTACATGTATTATCGAAGTATGTATATGATATACAACCTTGAGATTTGTCCTCTTGCAGACAGCCACAAAACAAAGAAACAGCACAGAAGGGTTCAAAGAAAAACCCACACAACTAGACCATTAAAGGTGCAAGAAAAAGAACAAACAAGAAAAAGTGAAAGTTGCACATCAGACTGCAGAGACCCCAAAAGTGAGTCTGCGGCCACGAGCCACTCGGAGAGTGAAGCCCGTACAGGAGCCGATGGCCGTGGCCACAGCCACTGAGTCGGTCAGTTCACCACTGTGTCGAATCGCGCAAATAGTGAAGTGCGTACAGTACTGAGGACGTTAAACATCAAACTGTAACTGCAACGAAATGTGAACAGATGACACACAGAACATTAAACCTCAAACTACCAACTCCCGGAAATTGAGTCTATAGCCATGAGCTACTGAGGTGATCGAACTTTGCAGTGTGGGACCCAAGACTTCTGCACCTTCCGCTGACAGCAACGAGAGGGAGACTGTTCAAGTGTGGACAGATGGCAATCAACATCAGTTCATTTTCCACTCTCATCCTCATTGATTTTAATCTTGGTCGATGCTTTCATTGGCACGGAGTAATGGAGCCAACATCGGGGTTTGTGTTCTGTTGTTAGGAATCGGCGTAGGGTACACCCCTCCCCAAGTGACGGACTTGGCTGCAGTCCATGCCAAATGCCCCTAGAAGATCGCAGAAGCAGCAGATCGTTCACTTGGCCCTAAAGTACAGCCTACAAAAAGTATTCACTCCCTTCGTAAATTTTCATGTTTTATTGTTTTACAGTGGATTTAGTTTGGCTTTTTTTTGACACTGATCAACAGGAAAAAACTCTCAAGTCAAAGTGAAAAAAGATCTCTACAAAGTGATATAAATTGATTACAAATGTAAAACACAAAGTAATTGAATGCTCTCCATGGTACATCTTTAGTCATGTCACTCCTGTCCATGTACACCTGCTGTTCAATCATGGCAGCTATATTTTCTAAATAACTCACAAATGTTCTACGGGCACATGCCACTCCTGCAGGAGAATGTGGCATCAAGCACGAAGCAGCAAATTTCCGGCAGACAAAGCCATGTCACATGCTCTTCATCTACCTGCTGGCACTAGTGAGTCGGAGGAGAAATATCCCTAGGAGGATGTTCAAGTTCACTTTTACTGGCATATAGGTTTATATACTAAGGGTTTTCAATGCCAAGAATATTAGCTCTTTGTAGCAGCAGGTCAGTGTATTACTAGACAAGTACAAAGATAAACAAGAAATTCTGCAGTGCTGGAAATCCAAGGCAACGTACATAAAATGCCGGAGGAGCCCAGCAGGTCAAGCAGCATCCATGGAAATGAACAAACAGTCGAAGTTTCAGGTTAACATCTTTCTTCAGGACTGGAAGAAAGAGGAAAGTCACCAGAATAAAAAGCTGGGTTGTGGGGAAGGAGGATAGCTAGCAGGTTGAAGAACATCATAGCTAGAACATCACTGAAATGTTCCAACAACCAGTGGGGTCACTTTCAAGGACTCTTCATCTCACTATTCTATTTATTGCTTATTTATTTATTATTATTATTATTATTTCTTCCTTTTGTATTTACAGTTTGTTGCCTTCTGCATTCTGGTTGAATTTCCTAGTCCGGCTGTCTTTCATTGATTCTGTCATGGTTATTATTCTATAGATTTTTTGAGTATGCCCACAAGAAAATGAATCTCAGGGTTGGAAATGGTGACATATTTTTTGTAATTTGATAACATTTATTTTGAACTTTGAAATTTGATAATTACATTCCAACCCCTAAAGAAAAAAAGAGGTTAGAAAAGGAACAAGTATGCTCTCCTTCTGACTGAAAAAACTTAAAATACTGAGAGTAAAAATTAATATCCAGAAAGACGTATAACAAGCATTTCAATTGATTTGATCCATTTTATTTTCCCGCCCAATGGCAAAACTATTTTGACCCTTTCCCATTGTTTTCCTTCTGTGTTCATTGACCATATGTTTTGCCCTTTAGAATAAAATTAACTCAAATAATTAGCTTACTTGTTTTTTCATATAGGGTGGGCATGTGGCCAAGTGGTTAAGGCATTGGACTAGTGATCTGAAGGTCGTGAGTTCGAGCCCCAGCCAAAGGAATGTGTTGTGTCCTTGAGCAAGGCCCTTAACCACACATTGCTCTACGACAACACTGGTGCCAAGCTGTATGGGTCCTAATGCCCTTCCCTTGGACAACATTGGTGTCGTGGAGAGGGGAGACTTGCAGCATGGGCAACTGCCGGTCTTCCATACAACCTTGCCCAGGCCTGCGCCCTGGAGAGTGAAGACTTTCCAGGCGCAGATCCATGGTCTCCCAAGACTAACAGATGTCTTTACTTTTTCAAACAATGCAAACACAGGCACTGCAAGAAGCCGACTCAAATCATGACCCAGATTTTCTCTTCTACAAAATCCTTTTCTACATTGTGGGCTGAAAGGGCTGTTTAGTGCCCTCAGCATAGCATGCTAGTACAGCAGCTGGCAAAATCACGTTACAGCACCAGCAATCATTGATTGGGTTCAATTCAAATTTTCCCTGCATTCTTTCAATCTTATTGATTTCTTTCCTGTAGGTAGGTCCTCCAAGAGAACCACAACATTGTGGCAGGGTTTGGAGTCTTATGTGCCTCAATGACCCAGAGACCCATGTTGGTTGGAGTCAGGGCTTTACGCTTTGGCTGGTGATAGGATCACCCATGCCAAACAGAGAAAAGTGGTCCATTTGTCCACCAGCTTGGTGAGTTCGTCTCAGGGCTAACAACCATGACTGGGAAAAAAAAAATCTGTTACGGAAACGGCAGTGAAGATTCCTGCTGCATCTGAGTGTGACAGTGTTCCTGAGTCTCCACTTGGGACTCGCGTGACTGACAACCGTGAAAACTGAGCTACTGACATGATGAAGGATGCCCTGAAAGCCAACAGAGATGGAGGACCTTCATTGCTGCCCTGAACACCAGTGGCATAGCGGGCAGGACTGCTGTTGCTGGTGTAGGTAGGTGACCAGAAGTGCACCCAGTACACCGAATTAGGCCTCACCAATATCATAAACAAGTTCGACATAACATTCCAACCCTTGTCCCAATATGCTGATTTATTACAAATTGTTGGGTGAACAATAGGTTTGCTGGATGGCAGATCATGGTCTCTCTTTGGGGGCTTTGCTATTGCTTGCTTAGTGAGTGGTGGGTGCTGATGCTTTCTGCTGAAATAAGAGGGGGAGGGTTGATGCTTTACTGCTGCTTGTGAGTGGAAGGGAGGAGAGGGGGCTTTGGGGTTCTAACATTTTTCTGTCATTCATTCTTTGAGGTTCTTTTCTGTTTTTGTGGATGTCTGTGAGAGGAAGAATTTCAGGTTGTATGCTATATACATTCTCCGATATTAAATTGAACCATCAAACCATTGAACCACTGAAGAACAGTGTACCTAAAGTTCTCTTTACAGTCTTGCCTACCTGTGACACCACTTTCAAGGAATTACAGTCCTGTATTGCCAGATCCCTCGGCTCTACCTCACCTTGGCACCCCACCATTCACGATGTAATCATCTTGTTGCTTGTCTGCCACTCAATCTAATGAAACTTTCGCACCAATAATCATGAGTCTACATCATAATTCTTGCAAAGTGCACATATTTGTCTCTCACCACAATTTCTCCAGGAGGAATGGAAACAGTTGTAAGCACGAAGTATTATTTGATGTTGCATGCTAGAATTTTGATGAATACCTTGAATTGTCATTTAAGCTTTTCATTGTTTTGAGAGTTACAGGAAATCCATAAATGTCCAAGTATATTTAAAAATGGATTAAACGCTCGGTAGCCATTTTATTAGGTGTCACATGTACCTAGTAAAGTGGCCACAGATTGTATGTTTGTGGTCTTCTGCTGCTGTAGCCCTTCAGCTTAAGGGTTTGACGTGTTGTGTTTGCAGAGATGCTCTGCTACACTCCACTGTTGCAATGCATGGTTATCTGAGTTATTGTCCTCCCTGTCAGTTTGAATCAGTCAGGCCATTCTCCTCTGACCTCTCTCATTAACAAGGCTTTTTTGCCCATAGACCTGCTACTCACTGGATGTATTTGTGTTTTTCAGATCATTCAGAGATTGTTGTGTGTGAAAATCACAGGGGAGCAGCAGTTTCTCAGATACTCAAACCACTCTGACCAGCACCAACAATTATACCATGGTCAAAGTCACTTAGATCATATTTCTTCCCCATTCTGATGTTTGGTCTGAACATAAACTGAACCTCTTGACCATGTCGGCATGTTTTTATGCATCGAGTTGTTGCCACATGATTGGCTGATTAGATACTTGTATTAATGAGCAGGTGTACAGGTGTACTAAATAAAATGGGCAAACAGTTACAATGATTAAATAACAGCTAGCCTGCTTCTTCAGAGGGAGTCATAATGGAACGTGGCATTGTTAAACCCAGTCTGGAATGAACCGGATGCTTTGTCAATGAGTTAATCACGCAATCTCCACATTTAAACCTACACACTTCTTAATGTTGCAATTTCCTTAGACATACATGAGAAGTTTGTTAGAAAGGTTCAGTCGCTTGGCATTCAATAAAGGTAGTAACTTGAATTAGACATTGGCTTTGAGGGAGAAGTCAAAGAGCAGTAGTAGAGGGTTGCCTCTCTGACAGGAGTCCTGTGACTAGTAGTGTGCCGTAGGGATCGGTATTGGGTTCTTTGTTGTTTTAACATCTATATCAATAATCTTGATGATAATGTGGTTAACTGGCTCAACAAACTTGTGTAGGACACCAAGATCGAGGGTATAGTGAATAGCGAGGAAAGCTATCATGGCTTGCAGAGCGATCTACATGAGCTGGAGAAATGGGCTGACAAATGGCAGATGCAGACGAATGTAAGGTTTTGCACTTCAGGAGGGCCAACCACAGTAGGTCCTACACAGTGAACGGTAGGGCACAGAGGAGTGCGGTAGAACAAAAGGATCTGGGAATACAGGTCCATAATTCATTGGAAGTGGGGTCACAGGTGGATAGTGTCATAAAGAAAGCTTTTGGCACATTGGCCTTCAGAAATCAAAGTATTCAGTACAGGAGGTGTGATGTTCTGTTGAAGTTGTATGAGATGTTGGTGAGGCCTAATCTAGGAAAGATTACATCTGCAGGAAAGGTGTAAATAAGGTTGAAAGGGTACAGTGAAAATTTACAAGGATGTTGCCAGGACTGGAGGACCTGAGTTATAAGAAAAGATTGAATAGGTTACTGTAGGCCTTTATTCCTTGGTACATAGAAATCTGAGGGGAGATTTGATAGAGGTATACAAAATTATGAGGGATGTAGATAGGTTAAATGCAAGCAGGCTTTTTCCACTGTTTGGTTGGGAGTACAACTAGAGGTCATGGGTTAAGGGTGAAAGGTGAAATGTTCAAGGGAAACATTAGGGGAAGCTTCTTCACTCGGAGAGTGGTGAGAATTTGGAATGAGCTGCCAGCGCAAGTGGTGCATGTGAGCTCGATTTCAACATTTAAGAGAAGTTTGGATGGATATAGGGATTGGAGGGGTATGGAGGGCTGTGGGACGAGGCAGTTTAAATGGTTTAGCATGGATGAGATGGACCAAAGGCCTGTTTCTGTGCTGTACTTCCCTATGACTCCATAACTCTATACAGCAGGCATCCTGTTTCCAGAAACTATCTAAGATCTAAGATAAGTTGGCTTGTTGAGGATTGTGGAATTGCTGTTTTTGCCAGAATGTGTGGCAGCATTTCAACATCCAAAGTGCATTTATTATCAAAGTATACATACTATATATGACCTTGACATTCATCTCCTTATCGGGAGGCACAGAAAAAAAAGAAACCCTATAGAACCAATTAAAAAAAGAAGACGGTCAAAAAACCAATGTGTAAAAAAAAACAAATCATGCAAGCAATAAAAAGCAAGTAAATAGGATTCAAAACTAAATGTTCACAAAAGTGAGTTCACAGCCGTGAATCCAGTCATCATTGCAGTCAGTTCAGCAGCTCGTTCGTTGTAGGCCACTGCCTCAGTTCATGCAAAGATGAGTAAACCTCATCTTTGTCCTCCTCCTCCTCCCCCACCCCACCGTCTTATTCTGGCTTCTTCCCCCTTCCTTTTCAGTTCTGGTGAAGGGTCTCAATGGACAGGAAAGGAGTGGAGGGTTATGGGCTGAGTGCAGGTAGATGGGACTAAGTGAGAGTAAGCGTTTGGCACGGACTAGAAGGGCTGAGATGGCCTGTTTCCGTGCTGTAATTGTTATATGGTTATAACCTTGCCAAGCACCCTGACATCCGACCCTGACACCCTGACCTTTTCAAAGTGGCTCGATACTTAAATCAGCCAAACATTAGCTCATTCCACACTCTCGGAACCAGGCCCTGCCACTTCGAAACACTCTCGGGCGCACCACCTTGATTTGGCCCGTACCCGACCTTTCCAGTCTGGCCCGACGCTTAAAAATGGTCAAACACCAGCTTGTTCGTCACTCTCAGGCCTGAGCCCAACCGCCTCGGATCTGCCGCTTCAAATCAGATCCAAATCTACTCCAGCAATAGCCAAACATTGGCTCGTTCCTCGCTCTTCAGCCAGAGCCTCACTATCTCAATCTAATCTGTACAGGCTACGCCACAACCGTCCTACCCCTTTGAGACTTCAGTTCACACTGCAAAAACTCCAAAAGGGAAGTTAAAGGCAATTGATTACTGTGATCATTGTCCAGAAAAAGAGTCATTAATAAGATAGTCAGTAGTTTTGTTTCCTGCCAGTTAGACATCATTGTGTCTCACCAGCACCATCTTAAACAGGAAGAATCACCTGCGGGCTGCCCACAGCACATTCACATTAATACAAACAGCTCATTTATATGCATGTTTTGATGTACGTGTGATAAATAAACTTGAATCTTGAACCTTAAGAGTGAAAGACTGAACAGATTGTGGACATTAAAGTGCCTGTAAATGTCCCATGATTTGTTTTTACCTTTCTGGTTTTTCAATGCAAGTCTCTGAGTCCAGAGATCAATTTGTCTATTGGCTATCTTCTAAGTTGACCTCTGAAGCATATATGTTGTCAGTATCTGAGTTGGAGCTTGCAAGAGTCAGGCTGAGTTACACCACAATTGTTGTGAATGGATATTGGCCTTTGTACAGCGGTATCTAAGCATCTTCAGCATCTGAATTAAAAGAAAAGGGAACAGCGATTCACAACTCACAGAAAATGCTGGTCAGGCAGAATCTATGGAAATAAATAAACAGCTGATGTTTTAGATTGGGACCTTTCACCAGGATTGAAAAGGAAGAGGGAAGAAGCCAGAATCAGATGGTGGGGTGGGGGAGGAGGAAGAGGACAAGCTGGACGAGAGTCGGAGGGAAGTAGAATTCACAGAGGGGGAGCAGTAAGGGAGGATCTCACTGAACTCCTGTCAAAGAGAAGATTTAAACTTCTTCAGGACAGGCATACCTTGATGAGACTTCACTGTGGAGCAGCAAATCACAAACACGAGGCATTAATACTTTTGTAAAGGGAGGTTGAAGGGAGATACGCACTGTATATATATGGGGTGTCAGGGAGGGGTAGCACTTCTGGTGGGGGAACATGTCGCGTCCTTTTCAGGGCGGTTAGTCCACCTTTGGTCCCCCCCTGGCACTCAGCTCTTACCTGTGGCTCCCCGTAGCTGTTTGCATGCGACAGCGGCCACACCCTGGGCAACGGCTTCGACAAGCCGGCTAAACCAGGTGAGGGTAGCCGACGGGTCTCAAACCCTCGGTGAGACAGGGGGTTGTCTATCCCAGCATGTGAAGACAGACTCCGGCGGATTGAGTGGACGAAACCAATGGAAGGTCCAACGGTCAAGAAGGCGGTCTCTACAAGCATCGTGGAACATGTAGAGCAAGACAAGACACAGAAGACGTCCTGGTCATCCACTGCGCCTAGTCCCATCTCCAGCCGTCTGGACTCTGTCTTGCCACTGGATCCAGATGGGAATTGGGAAGGAGAGTGAGGCTGATGCTGTGCAACTCTCCCTCACTTAAATCTAAATCACGCTCTAGTCTCGACACCATCACGAGGTCCTCATCGACGTCAACGATGGATGAACAACAGCAACATATATATATATATCAGCTAAATATCATGGAGAGTAGGAGGGAATAGGGTAGAAATAAAAATTGAAAAGATATCAAACATATAGGTGTGAGGAATAATTATGCAGCATCCCCCCTACACTTAATGCAATACATTAGCGTAGTGGCTGGTGGATTCATAGTCATGATCCCGGGGGAAATTGGTTTTCATTTCAGTTGCACCATAAATAATAAATAGTAATAGAAATAGTAATAGTAATATTACTATTAGTAAATAGTAATAGTCATAGAAATAATAAATAGTAATAGAATAGTAATAGAAAATAGTAATAAATAGTTAAATAGTAATATGTAAATTATGCCAGGAAATTATGAAATAAGCCCAGGACTAGCCTGTTGGCTCAGGGTGTCTGACCCTCCAAGGGAGGAGTTGTAAAGTTTAATGGCCACAGGCAGGAATGACTTCCTATGACACTCTGTGCTGCATCTCGGTGGAATGAGTCTCTGGCTGAATGTACTCCTGTGCCCAACCAATACATTATGTAGTGGATGGGAGACAATATCCAAGATGGCATGCAACTTGGACAGCATCCTCTTTTCAGACACCACCGTCAGAGAGTCCAGTTCCATCCCCACAACATCACTGGCCTTACGAATGAGTTTGTTGATTCTGTTGGTGTCTGCTACCCTCAGCCTGCTGCCCCAGCACACAATAGCAAACATGATAGCACTGCCCATCACAGACATGTAGAACATCACTTTACAGCTGTAAGATTGGTGTTCAATTCCTGCCCCTGTCCATAAGGAGTTTGCATGTTCTCCCTGTGTCTACATGGGTTTTCTCTGGCTGCTCCAGTTTCCTCCCACATTCTAAAGATGTGCACTTTAAGAATAGTGACTTGTTGGGCATGCTATGTGTGCGTTAAGAATAGTGATTTTAGATTATGAAGACACACAGTCCTCTTTTATTGTCACTTAGTAATGCATGCATTAAGAAGTAATGCAATATTTCATGTGGTGTGATATCACGAAACACAGGACAGACCAAGACTGAAAAAAACTAACAAAACCACATAATTATAACATATAGTTACTACAATGCAACAATACCATAACTTGATGAAGAAGTCCATGAGCACAGTAAAAGTTCAAAGTCTCCCAAATGTCCCACATCTCACGCAGACGGGAGAAGGAAGAAAACCTCTCCCTGCCATACCCGACCACGATCCGACTCTGAGTCATCTGAAAACTTTGAGCTCTGATCAGCTGTCCAATACCGAGTACTGAGCGCCATCTCTATCCGAGCGATTCGACTTCCATCTCAGTCGCCAACAGCAGGCAAAGCTGGGGATTTTGAGGCCTTCCCTCCGAAAGATTCCCGACCGCGCAGTAACGACAGCAGCGAACGAGCGTTTCAGAAATTTTTCCAAATGTTCCTCTGTGTTTTCACGTCTGTCTCCATCAAATCAGAATTGTCCACAGCCCCTATTTAATGGATATGATATCATTTTTCACCGGAGGGCTGTGCACGCGCGGCGTGCTGCTTTCTCTCCTCCCGCGCAGTAAGAATAGTGACTTGTTGGGCAGGCTATGTGCGCACCAGAATCGTGGTGACACTTGTGGGTTGCTCTGCACAATCCTCACGGATTTGATCCGATGCAAACAATGCATTTCACTGTATGTTTCAACGTACATGTAACAAATAGAGCTAATTTTTATCTCTTCATAAGTTATAAATAATTTAAGCTAACTTACATTAACTTATTTTTGTCCTCTGCATACAACGTATAATTTTCTACAGCTTCTGCCATCTACAAAGGAATCCTTCCACAAAACACATCTTTAAATTCCTCCCCAACTTTCCACTTTCCACTTTCCACAGTGATTACTCCCCCCTTGATTCCCTTGCCCTTTCATCCCTCCCCATTAATCTCCTTCCTGGTACTTACCCCTGCAAGCAACCTGCCCGTTCAGTTCATCCCACACCTCCGTTCAGGGCCCTAAACAACTTTTCCAGGTGAGACATGTGAACCTGTTGGGGTCGCCTACTGTATTCGGTTCTCCCAATGCGGCCTCCTCTACATTGGTGAGACCTGTCATAAATTGAGGGACCGCTTTGTTGAGCACCTCCACTATATCTGCCAAAAATACGGTCATATAGTCATAGAATGTTACGGCAGAGAAACAGGCCCTTTGGCCCTCCAAGTCCATGCTGAACTGTTAACTTGCCTCATCCTATCGACCTGCACCCGGACTATAGCCCTCAATGCTCCTCCCATCCATGAACCTATCCAAATTTGTCTTAAGTATTAAAACCAGACCTGCATCTACCACTTCCATTGTCAGCTTGTTTCTCACTCTTACTTCCCTCAAATCAAGGAAGTTTCCTTGCATGTCCCCCTTAAACTTTTCACCTTTCACCCTTAACTCATGACCTGTAGATCTAGTCTCACCCGATCTCAGTGGAAAAAACCTGCTTGTATTTGTCCTATCTATACCCCTCATGATTTTGTATACATCTGTCAAATCTCCCCTCATTCTCCTGCACTCCAGGGAATAAAATCCTAATCTATTCAACCTTTTCCTATAACTTGGAAACGATATCGCAGCATAAAAGCCAGGACCAACAGGCTCCGGGTCAGCCTCTTCCACCAGGCCATCAGATTGATTAATTCTTGCTGATACAATTGTATTTCTATGTTATATCGACTGTACAGTTGTACGTACTATTTATTACAAATTGCTATAAATTACACATTTAGTCGGAGACGTAACGTAAAGATTTTTACTCCTCGTGTATATGAACGATGTAAGTAATATAAGTTAATTCAATTCAATTCAATTCAAGTGCTGGCAATATCCTTGTAAACTTTCTCTGCACTCATTTAATCTTATTGACATCTTTCCTGTAGGTAGGTGACAAAAACTGCACACCAAAGTCCACATTTGGCCTCACTAACATCTCATACAGCTTCAAGGTATCATCCCAATCTTGTACTCACTACCTTGATTTATAAGTGCCAGTGTGCCGAAAACATTCTTTACGACCCTATCTACCTGTGAGGCCATTTTCAAGGAATTATACTATAGATCTGTATTCCCAGATTCCACTGTTCTACCACGCCGCTCAGTGCCCTCCCACTCACTGTGTAAATCCGACCCTGATTTCTCTTCTCAAAGTACAGCACCTGACACTTGCCTGCATTAAATTACATTTGCCATTTTTCCAGCTGGTCCAGATCCCGCTGCAAGATTTGATAGAATCTCTCACTGGCCACTATACCCCCAAACCTGGTGTCATCTGCAAGTTAACCATATTATCATCCAGGTCATTGATAAAGATGACAAACAATAACAGATCCTGGAGCACACCATTAGTTACAGGCCTCCAGTTAGGGAGGCAACCATCTACTACTACTCTGTGACTTCTCTCGTGAAGTTAATGTCTGATTCAATTTCCTACCTTATTTTAAATGCCAAGCAACTGAACCTTCTTGACTAATCTCCGATGCAGGACCTTGTCAAAGGTCCTGCTAAAGTCCATGTAGACAACATCCAGTGCTTTGCTTTCATCAGCTTTCCTGGTAATTTCCTCAAAAAACTCCATACAATTGATAAGACATGACCTACCATGTACAAAGCCCTAATGACTATTCATAATCAGTCCCTGAATATCCAAATGCAGTGGATTATGGTTAATTAGAACACTTATTGACCAGTACATCTTGGACCAACTAAGAGGCAACCCCAATTAGCTGAGTTTTTATGGAAATAGTTAAAAGGTATGAAAAAGGCAAACTACAGTTTAACTGAGTAACAAATTATGTATTGAAATGAAATACACAACAAATTAAAACACTGCCAGTACCTCTACAGCACAATGTTACTGCATATTAATTCCTAGTACTTATCGATGGAGCAATTCATCTGCTGTGTTCTTTTGGTTGACTGTAAATGAACAAAATCATCTAGTGCAGATTATGGACTGTTTCATATAATGCTTCTAATGATTACATCGTCCAAATTTTCATTTTCATTGTAATATTGAAGGTGCTTGTCGATACCTTTGTAGTTCCTAACTTGTTGAAGTAGTGAAATTGTTTCATTTTTTAGTCCCAGCCGTTTTTGGCTTCTCTGAGCCTGATTGCTCGAAACCGTAGTGAGCAAAACTGTTCTGAATTGTCTTACTGCTTATTTCTCACCAGCTGTCAGTAACAAAAATCTCGACTTTTTGAACACAAACACATAAAACTGATGGAATTTAAAAACTATTTGTTATCAGCATGGTGTAGTGTCTAATGGCCACGCAAGTGTAGGTGACTGACACTAGTTAGAAACTGTTCGACTATAGTCTCCTGCCCCAACTAAGTGGCATAGTCACAAATAAACAAAAGGAATCCTGGCAATATTCTCAAGGAAGAGAAAATCTGCAGCTGCTGGAAATCTGAGCAACACACACGAAATACTGAAGGAACGCAGCAGGCCAGGCAGCATCAATGGAAAAAAAGTACAATCCATGCTTCGGGTTGAAACCCTTTGGCAAGACTGGAGAAGAAAAATTGAGGAGTAGATTTGAAAGGAGCGGGGAGGGGAGAGGAAATACCAGGCAATAGGTAAAATTTGGAGAGGGAGGGCTGAAGCAAAGAGCTAGAAAGTTGATTGGTGAAAGACACTGAAGGCCATTGAAGAATGAAGAAAGGTGGGGGCAAGGAGATAACGTGAAGGAGGGAAGGGGGATGGAAAATAGTGAAGGGGGGTGGTTTGGAGGCACTGCTGGAAGTTTGAGAAATCGATGTTCATGCCATCATGTTGGAGGCTACCCAAACAGTCACCAACCTAAGTGTGGCCTTATCCCAACAGTGGAGGAGGCCATGGATGGACCTACCAAAATGTGAATGGGAAGTGGAATTAAAATGAGTAGCCATGGGGAGATCCCACTTGTTCTGGTGGATGGAGTGTAGATGCTCGGCAAAGCGGTCTCGCAATCTATGTCGGGTCTCACCAATATATAAGAGGCCACACCGGGAGCACCGAACACAGTGTGTGACCCCAACAGACTCACAGGTGAAGTGTCACCTGGCTATGTTCTCAGTATATATTCTTAATGAGTCTTTGTTCTCTAAGAGTTATCCCAAATAAAGTTGTGCACTGTACTTAAATATCAGTCGCTTAGAATACTTTCCAATAGCTTATCCGGTACTGATTCAGGCTCATTGGCCTGTAATTTCCCAGCTTATGCTTAGAGCCTTTCTCGAACAATGGATATTTGCTGATTTGATTTGATACAGATGATACATTGCACTATATGAGTTGATGTACACCTGACAAATAAAGCCCATCTAATCTGTAGAAATGGAGGCTGCATTGCGTTCTCTGGTGCACCGATAACAATGGCATCACCCCTGTAAATGGACTGCATAAACTACTCAGACCTGTTCTTTTCATTTATCCATCATTGTATCACATGCCTCTCATGATGTACCTTGCAGTAGTAATCACTGTGGTCCTCTGGACCATAACTATTTGCCATAGATGGTTGCCCAACAGATTGATGGATTGCCTGATTCTAAGGATGAAGTGAATGCATCATCATTGGTAGCTGATCCATTCATTGCCTCTTTTTTTTTGAGAAAAAAGCATCTGTCATCCTTGGTCAAGGTAATTAGATGAAGTGCAGGTGCTTTATTTTTGAGAATATAGAAATGAGATATGGCCTGAGGAATACCAGTCATTTATTTAACTGTCTCCCAGGTAAAGTTTTAGATCCATGAAAAATCTTCCATGGTGGCTATCTCCTGCCTTGTAGAAATTGCTGCCACATCAATCTGACTGATTAAAGTTCTGAGAGTCCAACCTGCGATTTATTTCAGTTAGGTTGCAGTAGTTACCACGGCAATCCTTTAGTTCTCAACTATCAGCAGGACTGTGAAAGGAAGGTTTAAAAGGAAGAATAATCGGAATCAGAATCAGGTTTAATATCACCGGCGTATGTGGTGAAATTTGTTGTCTTTGCGGCAGCGGCACAATGCAATACATAACAAAAACACTGTGAATTACATTAGGTTTCAATAGGTACATTTAATGTCAGAGAAATGTATCCAATATACATCCTGAAATTCTTTTTCTTCGCCAACAACCGCGAACACAGAGGAGTGCCCAAGGAATGAATGACAGTTAAATGTTAGAACCCCAAAGCCACCCCCCCAGGTCCCCCCTCCCATGCACAATCATCAGCAAGGTAACGACCCCCCTTCCCCAACCAGCAAACAGCATCAGCGTCCTCCACCGAGCACTCAAGTGTGCAGAAAGCATCAATAAAGACACAGACTTGCAGTGCCCCAAAAACTGCTTGTTCACTCAGTAATTCGAAATACCACAGGCTCTCTCTCTCTCCCTAATAAAGAAAAAAGAGGTGTCCCTGTTTCACAGCGAGAGGGGAGACATAACAAACAGCTCACTGATTTATGATGTTAAAAGTCTGCTGTGTCGCTTTTTCTGAGCTCCGTGCCCAGATAGTCAGCCCCAGGAAGGCGCAGATCTCTGGATACACAACCTATGGCAGTTAACCCACTGCTCCTGATGTTCCGTGTTCTTCAGCGATGCCTCAGTCAGGGGCATCGGCCTAGAATCAGCACATCCCCAGAGCCTCAAAAATCTGGAACCCTGAAGGCACACTAGTCTTCCAGGCCTCGTCCTTGAGATATCAAAAAGCAGCTGATTGTGAGACCCTGAGAGCGCAAAGAACCCCAAAGTCAGAGTGTAACTCCAGGTCATGGTCTTCAAAAGAACCTTGAAAAGGGAAAATAGAGATATCAAAGATAGAAGTAGAATTGTTTCTGAAGATGGAAGCAAAGGAGCTGCCATTTAGCGCCATCTTGACTTTGCTCCGCTCGTCCGAGAATTACAATGAGTATATCTATATTAAATAGTTAAATTAAACAAGTAGTGCAAAATAGAAATAAAAAAGTTGTGATGTAGTGTTCCTGGGCTCAATGTCCATTCAGAAATAGAATGGCAGAGGGGGGAGAAGCTGTTCCTGAATTGCTGAGTGTGAGCCTTCAGGCTTCTGTACCTCCTTCCTGATGGTCACAATGATGACAGGCATATTCTGGGAGATGGGGGTCCTTAATAAAGGATGCTGCCTTTTTAATCTGTCGCTCCTTGAAGATGTCCTGGATACTCAAGAAGTGAGTGCCCATGATTGAGTAAACTAAGCTTACAACTCTCTGCAGCTTATTTCGATCCTGTGCAGTCGCCCCACCATATCAGACGGTGATGCAGCCAGTTAGAATGCTCTCCACGGTACATCTGTAGAAATTTGCGAGTGTCTTTGGTTACATACCACATCTCCTCAAGCACCTAATGAAATTTAGCCAATGCCATACCTTCTTAAGAGCTGCATTATCAAATTAGCCAGATAAAAGATCTACATATGGGCAGTATACTAGCTGACCTTTCAACTTACCCTGAGATCACTCTAACACTTCCCGCCCACATTACCCTCCATTTTTCTTTCATCCATGTGCCTCTTCAAAATGGCCACCCATTTCAATTTGACCCCATTCCTTTCCTGACATGTCAGTCCATGGCCACGATGAGGCCACTCTAATTCAAATTGTTAGTCGATCAACCATACACATGTATGCAACTAGGTGAAACAACAATCCTGTGGGACCAGGGGTCAAAACACACCAGATATATCACATACAGCACATAAAATAGTATTAGCAAATAAAAGAAAATATTCTGTAGATGTACGTTGACATAAAGTGCGTATATGATGTATAAATGCTACTGGAGCTGTCATAAATAATATGTTCTGGGTGGCAGCAGGGTGTTCAGCAGTCTCACAGTCTAGGGTGAGAAGATGTTACCCAACATATCAGGCTGCTCCTCAAGTTAGAGGAGCAACCCCTCATGTTCTGTCTGGGTAGCCCACCTGATGGCATGAACATTGATTTCTCCAACTTCCGGTAATTTCTGCCCCACCTTCTCTCTTTTATCTTTGCTCATTCTGGCTTCCCTCTCAGCCCTTCTCTTCTTCACACATGCCCATCACCTTCCTCTGTAACACCCCCCCTTCCTTTTCTCCCATGGTCTGCTCTCCTCTCCTATCAGGTTCCTCCTTCAGTTCTTTACCTCTTCCACCTTTCACCTCCCATCTTCTCATTTCACCCCTCCTCCACCACCCTCCCTCCTTCCCCCTCAACCAGCTTCACATCGCACCTGCCAGCTTGTACACCTTACCTTTCCCTACCTTCTTACTCTGGCTTCTGTCCCCTTCCTTTCCAGTCCTGATGAAGGCTCTCAGCCCAAAACGTCAACTATTTATTCCTCTCCACAGTTGCTGACTGGCCTGTTGAGTTCCTCCAGCATTTTGTGTCGGTTTCTCTGGATTGCCACCATCTGCAGAATCTGTGAAGTTTATAGATTACATATAAATATTTTGTCATCATAGTAAGTGCCTGTGAGGAGGATGTAGAAAACCTTCAATGTAGAAATACAGGTCAAGTGATTGTTCAAGGACATTACAGACTGATCATATTTGCACTGTGCAAATGTTTTGGGCACCTAGATTATTTATGACCTTGGCTTCACTAGAAGGGAGATCAAGTCAACTAGCAGGGCTGTAGCTGAGGCAGCAGAGAAAGGATCAGCATGGGTGTGGACCAAATATGTCCAGAGGGGCAGATAGCCAGACAGTGTATACATATAGAAACATAGAAACATAGAAAATAGGTGCAGGAGTAGGCCATTCGGCCCTTCGAGCCTGCACTACCATTTATTATGATCATGGCTGATCATCCAACTCAGAACCCCGCCCCAGCCTTCCCTCCATACCCCCTGACCCCCGTAGCCACAAGGGCCATATCTAACTCCCTCTTAAATATAGCCAATGAACTGGCCTCAACAGTTTCCTGTGGCAGAGAATTCCACAGATTCACCACTCTCTGTGTGAAGAAGTTTTTCCTAACCTCGGTCCTAAAAGGCTTCCCCTCTATCCTCAAACTGTGGCCCCTCGTTCTGGACTTCCCCAACATTGGGAACAATCTTCCTGCATCTAGCCTGTCCAATCCCTTTAGGATCTTATACGATTCAATCAGATCCCCCCTCAATCTTCTAAATTCCAACGAGTACAAGCCCAGTTCATCCAGTCTTTCTTCATATGAAAGTCCTGCCATCCCAGGAATCAATCTGGTGAACCTTCTTTGTACTCCCTCTATGGCAAAGATGTCTTTCCTCAGATTAGGGGACCAAAACTGCTCACAATACTCCAGGTGTGGTCTCACCAAGGCCTTGTACAACTGCAGTAGTACCTCCCTGCTCCTGTACTCGAATCCTCTCGCTATAAATGCCAGCATACCATTCGCCTTTTTCACCGCCTGCTGTACCTGCATGCCCACTTTCAATGACTGGTGTATAATGACACCCAGGTCTCGTTGCACCTCCCCTTTTCCTAATCGGCCACCATTCAGATAATAATCTGTTTTCCTATTTTTGCCACCAAAGTGGATAACTTCACATTTATCCACATTAAATTGCATCTGCCATGAGTTTGCCCACTCACCCAACCTATCCAAGTCACCCTGCATCCTCTTAGCATCCTCCTCACTGCTAACACTGCCACCCAGCTTCGTGTCATCCGCAAACTTGGAGATGCTGCATTTAATTCCCTCATCCAAGTCATTAATATATATTGTAAACAACTGGGGTCCCAGCACTGAGCCTTGCGGTACCCCACTAGTCACCGCCTGCCATTCTGAAAAGGTCCCGTTTATTCCCACTCTTTGCTTCCTGTCTGCTAACCAATTCTCCACCCACACCAATACCTTATCCCCAATACCGTGTGCTTTAAATTTGCACACTAATCTCCTGTGTGGGACCTTGTCAAAAGCCTTTTGAAAATCCAAATATACCACATCCACTGGTTCTCCCCTATCCACTCTACTAGTTACATCCTCAAAAAATTCTATGAGATTCGTCAGACATGATTTTCCTTTCACAAATCCATGCTGACTTTGTCTGATCATTTCACCGCTTTCCAAATGTGCTGTTATCACATCCTTGATAACTGACTCCAGCAGTTTCCCCACACCGACGTTAGGCTAACCGGTCTATAATTCCCCGGTTTCTCTCTCCCTCCTTTTTTAAAAAGTGGGGTTACATTAACCACCCTCCAATCCTCAGGAACTAGTCCAGAATCTAACGAGTTTTGAAAAATTATCACTAATGCATCCACTATTTCTTGGGCTACTTCCTTAAGCACTCTAGGATGCAGACCATCTGGCCCTGGGGATTTATCTGCCTTCAATCCCTTCAATTTACCTAACACCACTTCCCTACTAACTTGTATTTCGCTCAATTCCTCCATCTCACTGGACCCTCTGTCCCTTACTATTTCTGGAAGATTATTTATGTCCTCCTTAGTGAAGACAGAACCAAAGTAATTATTCAATTGGTCTGCCATGTCCTTGCTCCCCATAATCAATTCACCTGTTTCTGTCTGCAGGGGACCTACATTTGTCTTTACCAGTCTTTTCCTTTTTACGTATCTATAAAAGCTTTTACAGTCTGTTTTTATGTTCCCTGCCAGTGTTCTCTCATAATCTTTCTTCCCCTTCCTAATTAAGCCCTTTGTCCTCCTCTGCTGAACTCTGAATTTCTCCCAGTCCTCAGGTGAGCCACTTTCTCTGGCTAATTTGTATGCTTCTTCTTTGGAATTGATACTATCCCTAATTTCTCTTGTCAGCCACGGGTGCACTACCTTCCTTGATTTATTCTTTTGCCAAACTGGGATGAACAATTGTTGTAGTTCATCCATGCAACCTTTAAATGCTTGCCATTGCATATCCACCGTCAATCCTTTAAGTGTCATTTGCCAGTCTATCTTAGCTAATTCACGTCTCATACCTTCAAAGTTACCCCTCTTTAAGTTCAGCACCTTTGTTTCTGAATTAACTATGTCACTCTCCATATTAATGAAGAATTCCACCATATTATGGTCACTCTTACCCAAGGGGCCTCTCACGACAAGATCGCTAATTAACCCTTCCTCATTGCTCAAAACCCAGTCCAGAATAGCCTGCTCTCTAGTCAGTTCCTCGACATGTTGGTTCAAAAAACCATCCCGCATACATTCCAAGAAATCCTCTTCCTCAGCACCTTTACCAATTTGGTTCACCCAGGCTACATGTAGATTGAAGTCACCCATTATAACTGCTGTTCCTTTATTGCACACATTTCTAATTTCCTGCAAACCCTTCAGTAGTTGCATAGACACCTGAAGAGCAGACTATCTGTTGGATGGAAGTGACCAACAACTTTGATAGAGGCAGATGCCAAGTTTTTAAGCTCACCAGTGAGAGGTGGTGCTTTAGCACTGCTGGCCCACCACCTCGAGGGAGTCTTGATCATAAGCGGGCCGAAACTCCTGAAGACAGGTGGCAGATCAACTGATGATCCCACTGGTGATAGCACAGGACAGTTATCATCTTAGTCCATGTGTATTTTGTAACTCTATGGTTTCAGTGGTATGGCCTCCACAGAGCCCTGTTCTCAATCCATTGAGACTGACTGATTACCAGGAGAGACAGAAGTAAGTGAGACACCCAAAGTCTGCAGAACAACTGTGGCAAGTTCTCCAAGATGCTTTGAACAACCTACCAGCCAGTCTTCTAAACCTGCATGACAGTGTACCTAAGAGAAATGATGTAATTTTAAAGAGAAAGGATGGGCACGTCAAGTATTAATTTGCTTTAGTTTCTTTACTGGTTTTTGTAGTAATTTTTTGATATTTAAAAATTTTTCATTATTGTTGAAAGCATCTTCACTTTAGAGGGTTTTTTACATGTGCCTGTACAGTACACTGTGGAAAAACTGTTCCATCATTGACCTTGCAGTTAGAACAGAAACAGCACGTGTTTTATAAATGGTGAGGATCTGAGAGTCCTAGCTATTCTACACTGGGCAACAATTTTTTTTTTGAATATGTTGCTTCCTCAGAAATTCATTGTGATTATGATAGACCGCTCGAAGCTGAACACAAATACATTTTCAGGCTACTTGTATCACATACGAATTTGGAGAGACAAGAAATTAACTTTTATTGGATATAACGTGTTTAATTGCATGATGGTGCAATAGTTATATGAAACTAAAAATGTTTTGTTGATGATTTTCACTTGTAGGCAGTGTCTGAGGCTTCTCGCTTATATATCCAACAATAATCAGCCAGCATTGATGGATTCCAGTTGCCCTGATACTGTCACTGACAGTGCCAAGATTTGCAGGGAATAAGTCTGAATGTGACCGCAGCAAACCTGAGGAGCCCAGGCTTTGTCTTGTCACCAATTTTACACCCAAGGTAGAGCTCACAGGCTTTCTTAATAAGAGGAGTTATGCTCGTTCTATGAGATTTAAGCGTATAGTCACCACAAATATAACAGACAGTATCGCGGCTGTTGCTATATGGTTTGTAGCACTTTATTGAAAAATGATTTTAGTACAGGAGTAAATAAAGGTTATAAAGGCAAAGATTAGCTTTATTTGTCACATGTACATTGAAACAGACAGCTGCAGGCATTGATCCCGTCATGCATTAGCTGCTATGCTACCATGCTGCCTGTTGCAGAAGTTATTTGTTCACTAAAAAGAGAAACTTTAAAAAAACGTAAGTTAAACTTTTTGAGGACTCTGTAGTTTTTAGCCAATTAAAAACAAAACGTAATTCATCATATTTCAAAGACGTACAGTGTTGAAGGCTAATTGGTCACATGGGTGTAATTGAGTTCACTGGGCCAGAAGTTGTATCTCTAAACACAAACAATAAAACTATAAAAAAGGATCTAGTGCTTTTCCAGTGTATATGATAAGTAAACTCTTCTCGGGCTTCCAACCAAGTACAGGTATTGATTATAACCAATGTTTCAATGATAAACTATGCCATCTTCATCAGGGATGATGCCTGGGCATGTCTAGTCCGGTGATATTTATACCCCTGTAGTCAATCCCTCTTCATTAGTTAGTCCTCATCCAATTAGGTTTCCACTCTCCAAACCTGAGAGCGTGGGGATCTCATTAAAACCTACCAAATGTTGAAAGGACTAGATAGGGTGGATGTGGAGAGGAAGTTTCCTACGGTGGGGGTATCCAGAACTAAAGGGCACAGCCTCAAAATTGAGGGGCGACATTTTAGAACAGAGGTAAGGAGGACTTTTTTAGGCAGAGAGTAGTGAATCTGTGGAATGCTCTGCCACAGACTGCAATGGAGGCCAAGTCCTTGGGCATATTTAAGGCAAAAGTTGATCATTTCCTGATCAGTCAGGGCATCAAAGGATATGGCGAGAAGGCAGGTGTATGGGGTTGAGTGAGATTCAGGACCAGCGATAGGCTGAAAGGCCTAATTCTGCTCCTATGTCTTATGGTCTTGTTTACAATTGCGTTCCAGTTCTTACTTAGAGTGAGATCTTAGTCTTTGCTAAAATTCTTTTCTTCCAGCTTTATTTCAATAGCTCACATCAAGGAGCACAGGAGGTGGATCTATTTGGGTTACCCAGAGACTTTGGCAATAACAAAACATTGCATTCCCAATGGCCACAGGATTGACGTTGACAGCACAAAACTACTGTGCCAGGCCAACGGCTTTTGAGGCTGCCTGGTAAAGGAAGCCATTGAAATAAAACTGGAGGAAAATAATTTTAATAAAGACCAAGGTCTCACTCTAAGTAAGAACTGAAATTCGATTGTAAACAAGGTGGGAGAGCAGAAAACTGATTGGATGAGGAGGAATGGACTACAGGGGTATAAATACCACCAGACTAGGTATCACCTGATGAAGTTGGGAGAGTTTGTCATCGAAACATTGGTTATCATTGATACCTGCTCCTGGCTGGAAACCCGAGAAGAGTTTACTCGTAATAAATCCATACTTTGTATTTTAATGTACATAATCTACTACACCCATGAAAAGTTTTACGTGCATTATTATGTTGTTATATTTGAAATAATATACTCTACATGACTGATAATCAAATTTAGAGATTATAGTCCAAAGTTCGAAGTAACTTTATTATCAAAGTATGTATATGTTAGCACATACAACCCTGAGATTCATTTTCTTGCAGGCAGTCACAGTAAAACCAAGAAATATAATAGAACCAAAGAAAAACTACATACAGACAAAGATTGACAAGCTTTTGGGTTTCTTGCTTTGCAACTGCCTGTAAGCAAACAAATCTCTAGGTTGTATAATTTCTACCTTCTTTGGTAATAAATGTACTTTGAAACTTTGAGATAATTTAAGTGCAAAATAAAAGACAATCAGTGCAAGGAGTGTAGCTAATTATTATCATGATGTGACGTGCCGTAGGATGTGAGCGATCATGGTCTACGTCCATCTTTGTTCTTGGCAATAGTGTAATGTATTCGCAATAGTAAATGATAAGTTATGTTAATAAACCCGATGTTTTGGTATCAATGATGATTCAATCTCCAGACACATTGTTTTTATTTCACTTGTTTTTCACAGCCTCTGTGATCATTGTCTGTGGGTATGTGATAGCTTTGCTCAGCATTACATTGCTTGTCCTTTGCAGGCAGCCACCCTGCAGGAAGGTCCTTTTGGAGAGAAGCACATCTGTGGATTAGGGGTTTCCCGTGAAAATAGG